>NC_063342.1:16761515-16844888 GCF_021869965.1 Rhincodon typus | reverse complement strand
TTTCGGGCCTAGACCCTTCTTCAGAAATGGCCATTTCTGAAGAAGGGTCTAGGCCCAAAACATCAGCCTTCCTGCTCCTCTGATGCCGCTTGGCCTGCTGTGTTCATCCAGCTCTACACCTTGTTATCTCACAATCTACCTGTCTGAACCTGGTTTGGATCTCATTCAGAAGTGCATTGGTGACTCTCCGCTGCATCTTAGTCCAATGTCATAGGGAATTGGGGTGGGAATATTGTTTTTGAGTTGAGCATGGACGTGGACCCTGGTTTAACATTATGCCACTTTTGAAAATTGAATAGTGGTTTACAACAATAAACAATGCTTTTTGTCCATTGAGGACAATAGAAATGGGAAAAGACTATCCACCATGTTGTTCATAGAACATTCCAATTTCACCATAATGTGAAGTCTACTGTTAGGCAGCAATAGGTCAAAGAGAGTTGAAGACAAGTCCAAAGAAAAAGATCAAACTCAATATTGCTCAAGGCCTGTAGAGTCAACAATATGCAATACCAGCCAAGCTGGTAAGTGTGGAAGACAAAGGAAATCAAGCTGTTGTGGGTTTTAAACTCTGTATTTTGTGGTTGGAGTTGAGGGAAATATGATTTTGCACAATTTTCAGCTGTTGGAATAACTTTTAAGAGGATATGATGAAACCAGGGCCAGGGCCACAATAAATATATTTATTGCCATCGTAGCCCAAGATCCTGAGGCTGCTCATTCTTCAGCACATGGGGATGGGGAATGCGGTGTGAAAGGTGTTGCAGGAGTGCTGACAGGTTGCAGTAGTGCAGTGAGAAGACCCAAAAAGAACGAGAAGGGGCATTAGTTTCAATGCGAAGCTAAATCCCTCTGCTCTATTTTCAGTTCAGTATCAGAAAACCTTTATAGCTGTCACCTACAGAAACTGTTTTAAGTACCACTGGTTAGGATGCACATCATACTGATCATTCGAACAGCATCAGGCCCAAAAGGACAATCCAGTTTCCGATTTGGGGCCCAAAGTGTACTACCCTCTCCCATACGTGGCCCAGTTAATGTCTGCCCAGTTTGTGCTGGCAGGCCAATGCAATGCAATTCCTAACCATTGTACAATCTTAAATGATATGATACTTTTTCAAATTTATTTAAGTCAGACCCAGAATCAAAAAATATGGATTAAAAATTCTCAAACTACCTGACCTAAGATTGGTTTGTATTCAGTTGCTGAATGACTAAACATTTGCTTACTGCAAACAATTAATTTTACGGTTCAATAGGGTCTGAGAATGTTAAATTATTCATGAATTTATTTTTATAATAAATATTTTAATAAATTTGAATACATATTTTAAGTTTTATGATCTCTCAGTGTTAAAGATATTACTGGGATCTCTGTTAACTTAATATCTACTTGAGTCACTGATGATCTTCATAGAATATGAATAACTCCCTCTCTAGGCTATTCAAAAGACATTATGGAAACCTAGACATTGATTTCTCCCAAGCTATATATCGAATCACTTGTCTTTCAAAATGTGGGTAATTAATAATGAATAATTAACTATTCTTCTATCCTCCAACTTCTTTGACATAAACTGTTAAAAGCTAGCACACCATCTTTGGCAACAAAATATCAGAATTTAACATTATTGTGTAGAGAATCTAATGCACAATAATTAATTTTATCTTCACTATGTATGGAACGGTTGTTTTTTAAAAAAATGATCTGGTCACAAATCATTTCAGAAGGTCAAATTGTTTAACTACCCAACAAGGTCTTAAACACTGATATATACTATGAACAAATGTTTTTGAATTAATTTCGTAGTCTCGATGGAGAGTGCATTTGCATGAGCTGTGGTGATAGTGCTACAAAATATAATCCTGACTCTCAGGACATTACCGGTTGGGCCATCATTTATTGCCCATCCCTGGCTGCCCATGAGAAAGTGATGGTAAGCTGCTTTCTTGAATGATTGCAGTCCATTTAATGTAGGTACACCCACAAGAAGGAGGAACTTTGACAGGATTTTTACTCAGTGACATGGGAGAAATGTTTTGGATGGTGAGTGGCTTGGAGAGGAACTTACTGGTGCTGGTGTTCCCATATCTTTGCTGCCCTTATACTTCTAAAGGGTAGTGGTTATTGGTTTGGAACTTGCTCTATAAGGAGCGTTATTGAATCCCTGTGGTGTATCTTGTAGATATTAAGAAACTGCTGCTAGTGAGCATTGGTGGTGGAGGGAGTGTATATTTGTGGGTGTGGTGTCAATCAAGCAGGCTGCTTTGTTCTGAATGGCGTCAAGCTTCTTAAGTGTTGTTGGAGCTGCACTCATCCAGGAAAGTGGGTTGTATTCCATCTGACTTATGCCTTGTAGATTGGGATCTTGGAAGTCAGGGAGTGAGCTACTTGTAGGATACCTAGCTTCTGACCTGCATTTGTAGACTTAGTATTTATGTGATGAGTCTAGTTTAATTTCTGGTTAGTGGTATCCCTGAGAATTTTGTTAGTGGGTATTTGAGTGATGGTAAAGTCATTAAAAGTCAAAAGGTGATGGTTAGATTCTCTAATGCTTGAGATGGTCATTGTCTGGCACTTACGTGGCGTGAATGTTATTTGCCACTCGTCAGCCCAAGACTGGATATTGTCCAGCTCTTGCTGCATTTGGATATGGACTGCTTCAGTGCCTGAGGAGTCACAGATGATGCTGAACATTGTGCAATCATCGGGGAACATCCCCACTTCTGACCTTATGATGGAGGGTCATTGATGAAGCAACTGCAGATGTTTGGGCCCAGGACAAACTTTGAGGAACACCTGCAGAGATGTCCTGGAGCTGAGATGACTGACCTCCTACATCTACAACCATGTACTCCTCATTTTCAATTTTCCTGCATGTGTATCTTATAAAAAAAATGGCATATTTATTTTGAGGTGAGGAGCAGATAATGAAGTTGGTTTGTAGAGTGTACAGCGTTAATGTTACTTTGAGCTTATTCCTGGCTCCCTTACAGCTCAGCACTGATGAAAGTTATGAACATTTTAAGCAACTTCCACTAGTTCAGTCCTCGTTTAAAAACTTCTAATTTATGGTTTTGCTGAATACTTCAGACCAATTGTTAATTGAGGTACATGTCAGATTCTATGAGTGTGATGAATCTCTTGGATACCCAAACCGGGATGAAACACCACTCATTACTACTTATTATTTGGTCTGTGTGGCTGGCTGAGCAGAGTCTATCTTTATTTCCTCATGGATCTTCTAGTAACATGCTGGAGAATGAAAAGGGAAGGAAACAAATGGAAAAAAGTCTGTGAAATAAAGAGTTGAAGAGTTTTGGCATTTTCAGCTTGCTCATAGCATACAGAAGTTAGTTTTTCCCAGGGGCAGTGTAGGTCACTCTTTTTTTTATGACAACAGAGTTTAGGTTCAGGGATTATTTTTTCACACTGACACCTTGGTAACTGGTCTGCTTGTGTCAAATGATCTCCTTCTCCATTATCCTCAGGATTTTGAGGAGAGAGAACACCAGCAATAGGCCAGTCAAATTGTTCTGGAGAAGTTAGGTTTTACCTTTTTCTGATGAAGGGTCTAGGCCCGAAACGTCAGCCTCTCTGCTCCTATGATGCTGCTTGGCCTGCTGTGTTCATCCAGCCCTGCACCTTGTTGTCTCTTGTTTTAGGTTTTACCATGTCTCCTCGTGTCACTGTGCTCGTGTGCAACTGTGCAGACAAGTTACTGAAGTTACCTTTTACATTTGAAAGAAAGCTAATGGAATGTTGGCCTTTATATCTAGAGGACTGGAGTACAAGGATGCAGAAGTTATGCTGTAGTTACACAAAACCATGGTTAGACCCTACTTGGAATACTGTGAGCAGATTTGGGCACCACATCTTAGGAAGGATATTTTGGCCTTGGAGAGAATACAATGTAAATTTACAAGAATCAGGGGTTAAGTTTATGTTGAGAGAGTATACAACTTAGGCCTAGAGATAGTAGGAACTGCCGATGCTGGAGAATCTGAGATACCAAGGTGTAGAGCTGGATGAACACAGCAGGTCAAGCAGCATCAGAGGAGCAGGAAAGCTGACATTTCGGGTCGAGACCCTTCTTCAGAAATGGAGGAGGGGAAGGGGATTCTGAAATAAATAGAAAGAGAGGGGGAGGCGGATAGAAGATGAATAAAGGAGAAGATAGGTGGAGAGGAGACAGACAGGTTAAAGAGGCGGGGATGGAGCCAGTAAAGGTGAGTGTAGGTGGGGAGTTAGGGAGGGGATAGGTCAGTCCAGGGAGGATGGATAGGTCAAGGAGGCAAGATGAGGCTGGTAGGTAGGAGATGGGGCTGGGGCTTGAGGTGGGAGGATTGGATAGGTGGGAGGACAGGTTAGGGAGGCAGGGATGAGCTGAGCTGGTTTTGGGATGCAGTGGGGGGAGGGGAGATTTTGAAGCTTGTGAAATCCACATTGATACCATTGGGCTGCAGGTTTCCCAAGCGAAATATGAGATGCTGTTCCTGCAACCTTCGGTTGGCATCGTTGAGGCACTACAGGTAGGCCCAGGTCCCAAGCAAAATATGAGATGCCGTTCCTGCAACCTTCGGGTGGCATCGTTGTGGCACTGCAGGAAGCTCAGGCTACCTAGAATATACCTCCTCCCACCCACCTTCCTGCAAAAAGGCTATCCCCTATTCCCAATTCCTTTGCCTCTGCCGCATCTGCTCTCGAGATGAGGCATTCCACTCCCGGACATCCCAGATGTCCTCGTTTTTCAAGGACCGCAACTTCCCCTCCACAGTGGTCGAAAACGCCCTCAACTGTGTCTCTCGCATTTCCCGCGACTCATCCCTCACACCCCCTCCCCGCAATAACAACCGAAACAGAATCCCCCTCATCCTCACGTACCACCCCACCAACCTCCAGATCCAACGCATCATCCTCCAGCACTTCCGCCATCTGCAATCTGACCCCACTACCAAAGACATTTTTCCCTCCCCACCCTTATCTGCTTTCCGGAGTGACCACTCTCTCCGTGACTCCCTTGTCTGCTCCACATTCCCCACCAGACCCACCACACCCGGCACTTTTCCCTGCAACCGCAGGAAGTGCTACACCTGCCCCTCCACCTCCCCCCTCACCCCCATCCCAGGCCCCAAGAAGACCTTTCACATCAAACAGATGTTCACCTGCACATCTGCTAATGTGGTATACTGTATCCGCTGTTCCCATTGTGGCCTCCTCTACATCGGGGAAACCAATAGGAGGCTTGGGGACCGCTTTGTGGAACACCTACGCTCGGTTCGCAACAAACAACTGCACCTCCCAGTTGCGAAACATTTCAACTCCCCCTCCCACTCCTTGGACGACATGTCCATCCTGGGCCTCCTGCAGTGCCACAATGATGCCACTCGAAGGTTACAGGGACAGCAACTCATATTCCACTTGGGAACCCTGCAGCCCAATGGTATCAATGTGGACTTCACAAGCTTCAAAATCTCCCCTCCCCCTACCGCATCCCAAAACCAGTCCAGCTCATCCCCGCCTCCCTAACCTGTCCTTCCTCCCACCTATCCCCTCCTCCCACCTCAAGCCCCACCCCCATCTCCTACCTACTAACTTCATCCCGCCCCCTTGACCTGTCCGTCCTCCCCGGACTGACCTATCCCCTCCCTAACTCCCCACCTACACTCACCTTTACTGGCTCCATCCCCGCCTCTTTGACCTGTCTGTCTCCTCTCCACCCACCTTCTCCTTTATCCATCTTCTATCTGCCTCCCCCTCTCTTCCTATTTATTTCAGAATCCCCTTCCTCTCCCCCATTTCTGAAGAAGGGTCTCGACCCGAAACGTCAGCTTTCCTGCTCCTCTGATGCTGCTTGGCCTGCACCTTGTTATCACAAATTAAGCCTGTTTTGTTCCGAATTTAGACGGTTAAGGTGCGACCTGATGAAAGTCTTCAAGATATTAGAGGAAAAGACAGGGTGGACAAAGATAAACTATTTCCACTGGTTGGGAATTCTAGAACTAGGAGGCCTGGTCTGAGAATTTTTGAAAGACTATTCGGGAGAAATGTTAGGTAGCACATCTACACACAAAGGATGCAAGAGGTTTGGAACTCTCTTTGACAAGCAACAGTTGATTGCTGGATCAGTTGTAAATTTTAAATAAGAGATGGTTACATTTTTTTGTTCAACAAAGGTATTAAAGGGTGTGGGCCAAAGGCAGATCAGCCCATAGCTCATTGAATGGCAGAACTAGAATTCTCTCCCTAATGGCATATTGGGTCAACCCACAACAGGTGGACTGCAGCGGTTTAAGAATGCAGCTCACCACCACCTTCTCAAGGACAACTAGGGAAGGGCTATAAATGCTCTCCGGCCAGCGATGCCCACATCCCAGAAATGAATAAAAAATACAGGCTCGTGGGGCTGAATGGTCTACTCCTGTTTCTATGTACCTAAACCAGCAATATCCTTTACCAGTACTGAGTTCACAGAATCACGCAGTGTGTAAATTGGCTGACATGTTTGTCTACAAAGGGATCTCATTCAAAAGTAATCCTGAAAATGTGGTAATGTGCTGTGTAAAAGTAGCTTTAGTGCTTCAGGAACTTAGGAACCACAACAGGTTATTCGGCCTCTTGAGTGTGTTGTTGTATACAAGAAGTTAAGCGCCTTTAGTCAAATTTCAGTTACAGTTTCATTTCAAACAACCACAAACAATAAGACCATCTGGCTGCTTTTATTTCTGCACATTTGAAAACTCTTTTTGCCAACCCAAAGACTGAATTAAGTGAAAATTAAACAGCTCATTAGGGCAGAGTAACTCCAAAGAAAACTAGGGGATTAAATCAAAATCTAATTCATGGGTGAAATAACACACTCCAGCCCTGCAGTGCCTAACTCTCAGGAAAACTTATACATTTGAATATAATTTACTAAATAGTTCACAATAATAATTTGCTTTGTTTACCTTTAACTCAGATATTTAGCATACTAATAACAGATCAAATTCTATTGGATTTGTCTCTTAATAAGCAAAAAGAAATGTCTATGAAAATATATAAAATGATAAGACATTGTATGTCTCCTTATTTAATGATGTTTATTTGCAAAGTTTTGACCATGCATTATGGGCCCTTTGATACTGATTATCTTTATTACATGTGAAGAAAATGGAGTGCCACAGAAGTTATTATATTTAACTTGCCTTGAATTAACATGGTTTAACAGGAAGAATAATGTAGCCTGTCTGTCAGAAAATTTATTTTGGAAAAGATGTGTTCAGATGGTTGATGTGATAAAGCTCTTGACTGATTGTTCATACTGTCTGGAACTTCCTCTTGCAATATTTCTGTCCCTCTGGCCTTCTCTCTACTTCAGAAAAACTCCGTTTGAACCAAATTGTTTGTCAGACGGTCTAATCACTCCCTTACCAGCTGAGTGTCATTGTTCTCATGGCCTGTTTGTGGAGTGCATTCTTTTCTTTATGTTAGATGTGATATATAAAGATAAGCTGCTGTTAACATTTGTTAATCTCCCTCTCCCCTGGATTCAGATAACATAAAAGGATAAACATTGGAGCTTTTGTGGCACATTGCAAGTGTCCCTGCTCTGGGCCAGAAAGTCCAGGACCAACCCCCACTGGTTCTGGAGGTATGGCATAACAAGTCTGAAGAAATTGACTAGCAGAAGCTGCAGGGTGTTGGCGGTGCCTGGTTCAAATCCCATCTGCCCTGGAGGTATATGTGAATCATTTAATTAAAAATGTTTACAAGGATAAATATCTATAATAATTTGATGGTGTGTTCCTTTCTAAAAAAAAATTATGAAACCAGATAAGGATATAGCCTAAGCCTAAGTTGATAAGAATAGATTGAAAACAAAATAGTGAGTTTAGTCCCACAAAACTTTGGTTTCTGAAAGGAAGTGCTTGTTTTTGTTCATTCACAGGATGAGGGCGTCGCTGGCTTGGTTAGTATTTATTGCCTATGCCTAATTGCCCAAAGGCCAGTTCAGAGTCAACCACATTGGTATGGGTCTGGACTCACACATAGGCCAGACCAGGTAATAATGGCAGTTTCCTTCACCAAAGGACATTAGTACACCAGATGGGTTTTTATGACATTGGCCTCATACTTATTATTAGACTCTTAATTCCAGATTTTTATCGAGTATAAATTCCACCATATCCCATAGCCAGATTCAAAACTGTGTCCCCAAAACTAACTCGAATCTTTGGATTAATAATATAGCTATAATGCCACTATGCTATCACCTCACCACAAGAGTAAGCACTGTGAGAATTGTTCGGAGGCTCTGCGGAACACAAGAAGACCGTATAAACTGAGCTTTGATTTCCACATACCACACATTTTCTCGTAAGTGTTTACAATGTATATTTCAAGAGTATTGTCTTTGGAAATAATGTTGCACAATGTATATCTGCCAAAGAAAGGAGAACACTTTGAAGATCAGCCGATCTTCATTTTTTTAGCTTTATATTCTATGTTTTGGTTTATTTTTCTGTGTTTTAAGTTGACGCCGGAGAGTGGAGACACCAAAAACATTTTTTGCTATATTCTGTAACAAGATACACTTGACAATAAATAAATCAAATTCAATCATTCCCATGTTGATATGAGAAACTCTGCCAATTAAACTGGGGATTGTTTAAAGCAAGGAAATAGCATTAACCATTTCCCATCATTGTCAATGACCACTTTCAGTGTGTTCAATTGGAGAAAGAAACAATGGTTCTCTGAGTCGTCTAAGGTATGCTTCTGAGTAAATTATATGTCACTAACCTGATTTAAGTGTACCTAACCCAGCCATCTTTCTATAATGTATAGTTTTAACCTTTTGTATATGCTTTTCAGCTGTTGCCCCATTGTGCTTCAAGGCTCATGATTCTCTTTGGCAGCCTTTGGTGTTCTTATGGAGGCAGTCACTGTGACAGTAGATGCTAGCAAAACAGCGATATAGAATAATCACAGTATGCTTTCTCTGCGCAAAATACTCATGTCACTGTGCAAGGATTCTTCTGGAGGGTTTTTCCCCCTCTTTATGTGTCAATTAGTGCCAGAACTTTTAGTCATATAAATGTCCAACAGCATTATCGGGACAGGTCACATTAGCACCAACTAAAATTGGTGATAACTGTGTTCATCATGAATGACTCAGTGATGTGTTTTGAAGTAATTTCTAAAGTATCATTTATGAATATAATTTATAAATTTATAAGCTATTGGGACAGGCTGAATAGACTGGGGCTATTTACCCTGGAGCCTTCAGGGTGACCTTATGGAGGTTTACAAAATCATGAGGGTAAATAGGCAAGGTCTTTTCCTGGGGAAAGGGAGTCCAAATCTATAGGGCACAGGTTTAAGGTGAGAGGGCAAAGATGTAAAAGGGACCTAAGGGCAGCTTTTTCATGCAGAGTGTGGAACATGTACAGAATGAGCTGCCAGAGGAAGTGGTGGAGGCTGGTACAGTTACAACATTTAAAAGGGCATCTGATGGGTATATGAATAGAATGGGTTTAGAGGGATATGGGCCAAATGCTGGCAAATGGGACTAGATTTATATAAGGTTTCTGGTCGGCATGGACGAGTTGGACCAAAGGGTCTGTTTCTGTGCTGTATATCCCTATGACTCAATGACTAAATAGTTAACACTGGTACTACACAATCAATTTTTTCCCTTTTACAAACATTTTATCAATGACATACCCAGCAACTCCCATGGTTCCCTTCTTAGGCAAGTTGTCATTGGAGATGGTAGTGAGGAAATCTCAATCCCACCAGAACTGACACATTTCATGGATATTCTAACATGTATTTTTCATCTATAATGAAAACACTAGGTGACATTGTTTGGTGGCAAGAGCCTGTCTGATCAAAAAGTATGAATTGAAATGTGCACAAACTTCAGGAGTGCAGTTGGACACAACAGAATAATGTTTCCAGTACTTTCTGATTTTATTTCAGCTTTTGTGTTTGTGTGATAAGTGCTGTATCTTCCCAAAGTGTGATTTGGGTCTCACTGTTGATCATTAATTGACTGACTGTTTCCCAATCATTTTCAGGAATTAACATAACTGGTTCATTCTTTTCATCAAACCCCTACAGTGTGGAAGCAGGCCATTTGGCCCAATAAATCCATACCACCCCTCCAAAGAGCATCCCACCCAGACCCACCACCCCATGCAACCTTGCATTACCCATGGCTAATCCACCTAACCTACACACCCCTGGACACTATGGGCAATTTAGCACAGCCAATCCACCTAACCTGCACATCTCTGGACTGTGGGAGGAAACCGGAACACCCAGCAGAATCCCACATAGACATGGGGAGAATGTACAAACTCCACACAGACAATCACCCGAGGGTAGAATCAAACCCAGGTCCCTGGCGCTATGAGGCGACAGTAGTAAACACTGAGCCATCGTGCTGCCCTATACCCCTGCCAACAGAAGAGATCTTGTAGTGTGGTGCTAGTATCTTTACCTCTGAGTCAGGATGCCTGGGTCCAAACCCCATCTGCTCCAGGGGTGCAGTGTTGTTGAGGCTGATTAAAAATATCTATCATCTCAACATTTAACTGTAATTGAAACAAGTTACTAGTGAGAACATAATTAGACTATTGAGTGCAGATTTCAGTACTTTGCTTCAAAAAGCAATTGAGAACAATTTAGAGAAGAATGATGAAGATGATTCTATCAAGGGAGGATCCCAAGATTGATTGTTTTCATCAGAAAGGCAAAGATTAATGAGGAACATGCTTGAGTCTTTTAAAATTCTGGCAAGCAAGACTTAGATGTGAACAACCTTTTGACTGTCACTGCATTAACAGAACAAGCAAATACAGTTTAATAATCCCGAACAAGACTAAAGTGCAGCATAATGTATATGATAACATCCCAACAAAAGCTTCCAATGTTGTGTTGATAAAATTCTTCTAACAAGAATTGGACGAACATATGCTTGGGAACAGGATTGAAGGTATAATAATTATAGACTGAAATGGAATATGTCAGATCCTACACTCCTGTAGTGTGCTTGTGTGGGGGTTGTTATTTTTGGAAGGAAGCCAGGCAGTGTTCAATTGTTTGGAATGGATAAATAATCTGCAGCTTTGCCTGATTACAACTGGGCAATGAGTATTCACATTGAAGGATTTCTCAAAGATTAAATAGATGCAGGTGGAGTGCATGATGTGGAAGGTTGAACAACACAGAGCTAGAGGCTAATAGATGGAAAAATATAATCCCACAAGTGATTTGGTGATGGGAGAAAAATAATATATAGAACTACAAGGCCAAGGGCTCTTGTGGTAGATGTTTTTCTAATCAACCTGTTCAGAGACAATTTTATTTGACCCCTTAGAACAGGTGGGATTTGAATCTGGGGCCTTCTGGACCTAGAGGTAGGTACACCACCACTGCACCACACAGTTAAGCTTGAAGTCCTAGTTGTTCTGGAACTATGTTAACACCTCTGAACATGAATTTTTTTTAAAAAAATGACACAGAGCTGATAGCCCATCCTTTACTTATTCCATGCTTTATGTGTGTGAATGTTTTTAATTGGCGCAGCATCAATTGTTTAAGCAGGACAGCAATTCCATATAATACAAAAGAAAATAAGCCTTAAAATCTCAAATATCACTTTAGAATTGTTAATTAACTGTTCTTTGAAGAGCATACTGATATCTTCAACTGGATCTTGTAAAATTATATTGGAGATTTAAGACCAGTCTCCATGATAAATAAAAACAAAACTATGTGGATGATCTGTGAGCTAAGGAGTGGCAGACTGACTTAGCCTGTGCACTAGTTATTGTGGAGATGATCCTGCTTGAATATCAAGGATAGATAGTACAAAATTGTTGTAACTTAAGATATTGCATTGAATGTGCTAGAATCCAGGACGTCAGATTTTGGTTGTGGCTCAGTTGGCTGCATTCTTGCTCCTGAGTCAAAATACTTACACCTGAATTTACCTGTAAAGCAGCAAGGCTAACAGTCCAGTGCCGAGGGACTGCTGCACAGTTGGAGGTGCTATTTTGTAGATAAGACATTGAACTCAGCCCCTATCTGCCTTGGCAGGTAGACAAAAAAGCCCTTTTGGCACTATTTTGAAGAACAGCAACAGAGTTATCCTTGGTGCCCTCATCAACGTTGGAAAAGCAGATTATGTGGTCATTATTACATTACAGTTTGAAGGGCTAACTGTATGCACATTTGTCTTTATTTTTCCTGAATTACAACAGTGATTACACTTCAATTAGTCGGCTGTCAAGCTTTGGGATACCTAGTGATCAAGAAAGGCATTTTATAAATGCAAATCCTTTATGACAGCGTTTTGCTGACAATGGAAATTATGGAGCTGGAATATGGCCACACTCTTGGGTGACATCTATTGGAATAGTTTTAAGGAATTATTCAGGGTTACATGTCATTAGGGCCCAAAGTACCAATTATATCTTCAATATGTCCTAATTTATGAACATATCATATTTTTGCTCTCTATTTTGATTTCCATGTACTGTGCATGACTTCTTGGCTTGAGAGACTTGGTCCTGAGCAGCTCTTAAGGGACCTTGGCCTGAAACTCCCTCTAGTTTTAAATCCTGATTTTTGCATGGTATTTGTTCTTTGCTCAATATGTCTCTTGATGGTACAATCTGGGCAACTTTTGCCATTATGATCCATGTTGTGGTGCTTGAGGACTTGCATTCCATCACCTTAAGACACGGCATATTGGAGTACAATCTATTCCGCCACAGTTGCCAACTCAATATGGTGTACATTTCATTCAGCCAAATTCAAGTAAAATGTTATTGTGTCTCTAACTAATGTTGAGCCCCAGCAGTAGAAAAGTAGTTTAACCTCTCTTCCAGCGCAAGGCCTGCAATCTAACTCTCGGAGGAGCAGGCATAGAAAACAAGATGATTCATAGTACTGATCTGTTCTCCTTCACAGTGGGGAATCTTGCTGTTTTATTGTTAACAGAAACATCGATGGAAGGAACTGGCAGCTTGAGTGATCTTGGCTGCAGTTTGACTGCTGAATTTGATAACTTTTGTTCCACAACAGATTTTCCATTCTGGCCTACTTACTGAAAACAAGGTGTAATGTTTCACACACTTGTAAAACAGAAATAAATATACAATCATGATTTAATGTAATAAATCATTGATGCCAAATGAAAGTGTATCACTTACACAGCAACTTGTACTTATCGAGCACCATTTTACTTCTTACAGTGTTAAAAAGGCTCTCCAAAGGCTCTTCACAGGAGCAGTAATGATGAACTTTGATATTGAATCACAATGGAAATATTAGGCTGGATGGTCAAGGCTTGGCCAGAAAGGTAGACTTTAAGGAGTGTTGTAAAGGAGGAAAGAGATCGCAGGAAATGTTTAAGGAGGGTATTATAGATCTTGAGATCTTGACAGCCTAAAGCATGGCTACCAGTACAAGTGTAGTTAAAATCAGGGATTTGATGAGAATGTGTGAATGCGAAAAAGTTATTCTGTCTCAGAAACCATTCTGTCATTATATTCTAAGTATGTGCTATCATGATGCTCATAATTTTCACAAATCACTTTCAATTCTCTCCTGCCCCAACAACAGAAGTTCAATTGGTATGGGGCATCTGTCAGTTGCTTTTAGAATACTGTGGATGCCATTATTAATTAACATTTTTCCTGTGAAAGTACTACATGTTACCAACTCCAAGTAGGTTTCAACTTTGTGACGGAATGTTTGAAAACTTTTCTTTCTGTGCTTTTACAACACAAAGATGTGGTGATATAATTTGCCCTGAAACACAGTTCAAGCTGTAAAAACACCTTTGTTTTGTTTGTACTCAATATCATCATCACATCAATCAAACATAGTTATTTTGGTTGTCCCCCTCACCCAAGCAAAGACAGTTTATTTCTACATTGAATTCAAAGATTCGTATCCCCTATTTTTCTTTTGGGTATACAAATAGAACTTCTCAACATTTTCTTAATCTATTTTCCTTCTGCTATTCAGAAATCTGATTAATTTAAGGAGCAATTTGTTTGACATTCTGTGTCGCCATGATGAGTTTTGGAGCCAGAAAATACACAATATGCAGCATTGTAGTCAAATCAATATCCATTTCAGATCTGGACATTTGATGTACAAGCAAACGGTCTCAGGCGAGAATAATATACATGAAGAGATCTGAATCACATTGTATTATATTATGAATTATAAATTATATATTATTCATGTCCTCAGCATCTTTAAGCTGAATATTTTACTGAAATGAAGTCACTGTTGTTTGAAGGCAACCAATTTTCATATACCGTTGTCATACAATCAACAAAGAGACAAATGATAGGTTTTTTTTATTGTGGATGGAGGAGTATTGAGTACAGGCAAGACCTTGGTTTAACATCTCATTCTTAGAAAGCCTGTCTGAGACGTTTATGTTCTTGTGACTCAGGATTGGAACTTGAATTTACAATCTTGACAATCAGAAGCAAGCATGCTATCATTGAGCAAGGCTGACACCTAGCATTCTATTTATGTTTGCAGTAGTCACAATGCTTAAAAAGGCTAAAATACCTAACGGTTTGTGAGCTGCTAACTTCTCATGACCAGTCCAACCAACATCTGCACTATTTGTTGTTTCTTCAGCTAAATATGGTCACTCACTGAAAGATGGCAAACTTTGAAAATGCTGGCTTCTAAACTGATGTCAATTGTAGCAAATCTGCCTGAATTACACTTTTAATGATTGCTCTGCTACCACACTAATTTTCATGATGTATTTATTATTCACTGTACAATGAGGTTCATTCAGTTAGCACCTCTCAAATGTTAATTCTGATCTTGCTCTCTCTCTCTGTACTTTCTGTGTAGCTGTAACACTGTATTCTGCACTTTCTTCTGCTACCCTAGTGCACTTTGAATGTACGATCTGCCTGTATAGCATGCAAATTCTACCCTTTTCATTACCTGTGCCTTGGTACATGTGACAACAACAAATCTATCAACAATAAATATATATATGCATATTTACAGTATATAAACTTATATGCTATATATTTAGTGTATTGTGTACTTCCCAGTTGATTTCAACACTGGGTAAGTCAAATCCAGAATGAAATCTGGCTTGTTAGATCCTAACTTTGTTTTTTCCAACTGTGGAGCCCTGTTGCTGAATACATCCACATGACGCTTTCAGTGTACTTTTGACACGAAGAATAAGACATTTATTAAAAGAGAAAAAAAAAGAACAATACTACATTAAGCAAAAGGAAGAGGAAAAAAAAGTCATTATAGATATCAGGAAAATGTTAAATTTCTCACTACCTCTTTTGATCCCAGCAATATCATTATACCCACTCAAACATCAGTAAAGATTCACAACTATCTTTACTCTAAAACTCCCTTCTCTGACAAAGGTAGGCCAGCTGCAACCAGCTTCCTTTCAGCAGTTTTCTGAGCAGTCACTTATTCTACTTATCCCTTCATCAGGTGAAACAAACTACCAGCAAAACTCATTATTACTTTCAGAACAAATATACATGTTTCCTAAACTCAGTTGCCAAGATTAATTGCCTCCATCCCATACACATATTGGATACAATCATATTGCTTACAGTTGACTAGATTGTTCATTCTGTCTGTATTGTTGAGCTACTGTCACTGGGTAATAACAGTTTTTCTTTCTGCTCCACTTTTTTTAATACAATGAAGTGTTTACCTCATAGGTTTAAACGTCATTGAAAATCCACATAAACAAAATGAATCTCTCCACTTCCCAGAACTAAGAACACAAGTTTACAACACGAGCACTAAATTGAAATTAATCTGTCTTCCACTTCTTAACACAAAAAATACAAAACATAATTTAAACATTAAGTTTGCATTGTTCTCAACAATTCTAGATACACACTGCATTTCTAAAGGTGAATTGTAATTTACTGCTTTGAAATAAAATTACAGAGACAGGTAGTAAAATAACTGTGTATTATTTTGTACCATGGTTTTTTGGTAATTTACTCTGATTATTCCTGTCTTAGGCTACAGGTGATCTCATGAATTAATAGTGTTAGCTAACATTTTCCAATTGATTTTACAAAATTGTTTATGGGTTTTGGAGAATGACATTAAAAGATTCTACCTTATGTTTCATTCTGCTGCTGTGTAGCTATCCCCTTAACCCTATACTACACATCATTCTTCAAACTGAGAGTAACAATGAAAGCAGAAATAAACGCAGAAAATGCAGAGATACTCAGCAGGTCTGGCAGCATCCGCAGACAGAGAAAGGCCAATGTTTCAAGATGAAACCTTCAAAGCTTTCATTAGGAAATCAGTTCCTAGTCTTTGTCAAATTTTACTCTAGTACTTGCTTCCAAGAAGTTTAAAGACCAACTTTACTTCCCCAGTGTCTCCCTTTTTATCTCTTGTACAACAGAATATATTTTCCATCTTGCATATAACATAATAGGGTGCTATGAAGTGAGCTACCATAGAATAGAATCCCTACTGAAACAGGCCATTCAGCCCAGCTGGTCCACAATGACCTTCTGAAGAGCATCCCACCCCTACTGTATCCCTGTAACCCTGAATTTCCCATGGCTAACACAACTAACTCACACGTGCTGAACACTATTGGCAATTTAGCATGGCCAATCCATCTAATTTACACATCTTTGAACTGTGAGACGAAACCAGAGGACTTGGCAGAAACCCATGCAGACATGGGGACAATGAGCAAACTTCATGCAGTCTCCTGAGGGTGGAATGAAACCCGGGTCCCTGGCACTGAGGCAGCAGTGCTAACCACTGAACCACCATGCCACCCCATGATGATTCCAATGATTATAATAGTTCCAAACATAGTGAAATCTCTGAACTGAACTCTCTGCATGAAAAGCAGAGATGGTGGAGAAAACACAGTGAGCAAGCTATTTGAGATTACTACTGGGTCACTCATAGTTTAACTCCTGGAAGAGATATAATGTATGAAATAAAGATGGGGGGAATAGAAATGGAAAAATGTTCCCGAAAAGTTGATTATTAAGGACTTGCCTAAACTGCAAACAAATGACATAACATCAAATATCTATTGAAAAGAAGGAGCTCTAAATACTAATCCTACCTCATTTTTGCCAATCAACAACATAAAAATTCAATTTTTCACAAATAATTTGAACTTGAGTCTTTTGCACTACAACATTTGAGTCAATCAATGATTGGAGTTAACTAATGGAGGAGAAACAACATTGAAGACTTACAGAGATAAATGGAAATTTTAAAAGTGCTCTGTAAACTAAGATAGAAAATGACATCTCAACTTCTTAGTTAAAGACTGATGTGCTCTAGGACATTGCCTGCATATTTTTTATCTGCATATCTTTCTTTCTGACAGGAAGCACTATCAGTAGTCAGTGAAGACCAGTCCTTATTTGAGTGTGCCTACGGAACATCTCACCTAGCCAAAACAGAAATGACAGCTTCTTCATCAAGCGACTATGGGCAGACCTCAAAGATTAGCCCCCGTGTTCCACAGCAAGAGTGGTTGGCACAGCCACCTACCAGAGTGGCCATCAAGATGGAGTACAACCCAAATCAGGTCAATGGATCCAGGTAATGAGCTCATTCATGGAGTTAATTCAAAATGCTACTTGAACACTGTGTACCAAATAAGATGATTCTAAAATTTCAGATATTATAGAATTACTTCAACTTATGTCTTTCACATGCTGAACCGCATTGTAATACAACTATGACTGATGTATTTGCTAAATGCTGAATATAGAAGTCCTACCAAAATGAATTTGAACAATTGTTTAGATGTACAAAACTGGAGTATCGCTTGGAAAAAGACACATTTTTTGTCAAGATTTTTCATCTTGCACTTGTAGAATCATACAGTATGGAAGAGGCTCTTTGGCCCAATCATTTCTACCACCAAAAATGCACTGCTACTTACACTTTTCTCACTTTCCCACACTAGGCTCAAAGCCTTGAAAGTTACAGCACTTCAAGTGCTCATCCAAGAACTTTTTAAAAGTTGTGTGTTTTTCTGCCTCAACTACCCTCCCAGACTCCCACCACCCTCTGTGTGAAAAAGGCTTTTCTCAAATCCCCTCTAAATATCCTGCCTTTCACGTTAAAATTATGCACCTTAGTTATTGACTCTTCAACAAAGGAGAACACTGCTTTCTAGTCATCCTGACCATGCCCCTCATAATGTTGTACACCTCTAACAGATCGCCCCACTCCAACCTTCTCTGCTTCAAAGGAAACAACCTGAGCCTATCCAGTCTCTCTTCATGGCTAAAATGCTCTATCCCAGGCAACATCATGGTAAATCTCCTCTACATCCCCTCCAGTTCACTCACGTCCTTCCTATAGTTTGGTGACCAGAACTGCACACGGTACTGTAGCTATGGCCTAACCATAGGTCTCAGTTAAAGTTGAATGTGTTCTTTGATTCTCACAATCTGAGTCTCACTGCTGGGTGCTACCCACACAAGGCACAAAGCCAGGACAGGGTTGCTTTTGTTCTCTGATAGATCAGATAGTGATTACGTTAAACTCCTCCACAACCCAAGCCCTGTAAACAAAGAACATCCACATTCAATCACAAGTACTACATTATCAGATCTCGCCTTGCATGGTGGTAAAGGCAAAATTAGCTCTGTGTCTCAGGATAAGTTGACAGGCAACTGTCGGTGTGACTTCAAATTCTGATTGTCATCCAATGGTTCTCACGGAGAAATGTATCCTTGTGAGTGAAGGAAATGAACAGAATCAGTGTCATGTCCTATTGCTGACTAATTAATCAGCACTTGGTTCTGATTTATACATGGAAGTTATGTTTGGTACAGAAAGATGTTTCTTGGCTATGGAACGTGTATCTGGAATTAATTTCAAAAAAGGAGGGATAGGACTTTTTTCAAAAAGTGGTAGAAGATGCCTCAGAATAATTTCCAGAAATTTATCCCAGAAGCTCAACCTGATATTCATAATTTATGATTCATTTGAATCTTTCATTAGATTAATTTCTTGTAAACGTCACTAGGTTATCAGAATTCTGCCTACATTACACTTAGCAAACAAAAAAAAGGGAAGTATATAATAGTCATAGAAATAGCATGGAAAGAGGCCCTTCAGCCCATCATTTTTCTGGCAAAATGGTGGCCTTTTAAGTCGCTCCATTCGGAGCTTCACTCTGCTCACCAGTTTCCTTTCCTTTTCCTTTCTTTTTTCTTCTTCTTCTCTCTCATCTCTCCTCTCTGTAGTACTTCTATTTCCCCCCACCCCTAAGCCCCGGCCTTTTAACTACCTGCCTAAGGAGTTGAGAAGGAGTCGGGTTGTGACAAGGAACCGTGTGGTGGGAGCTGAATGCGTAGGCCATGTCCTGCAGCGATGGCGATCGAGTGTGGGCCAGAGCGACATCAGTGGCAAGATCAGGGCTGGTGAGGTGGCGATGGCAGTCTAGCGATCGGAGCGGCGCCTATACCATTGTCGAGATGGCACTCTGCGATCTGGACCTTTCTTTTCCTTGCTTACCTTTTGTCTCTGTTAAATCTTTTAATTCCGGTTTTTGTAACCAAGTAGGTGCCAGTGAATGGTGACTTTGTGCACTTTTTGCTGCACTAATGTATTCCTATACTTAGTACACATGACAAATAAATAAATCTAACATATCCAGGTCAGCACGCATCTATCTATTCTAATCCCATTTTTCTAACAGTTGGCCTGTGGTATTCCATGCTATGGCATGTCAAGTGTTCATCTAGTTACTCTTTAAATGTTGTGTGGGTACCTGTGCTTACCAATACTTTAGACAATGAGTTCCAGATACCCATAAAAAGTAACCCAAAAGAAAATAAAACTTCTCTTTACCTTAAAATGGCACTCTTGGTTATTAACTCCTCCACTAAGGGAAGGGTTTATCTCTAAATACCCAATCCATGCCCCTCATAACTTTGTACAGTTCAATCAGGCTTCCCCTCACCCTTCTCTGCTCTAAGGAAAATAACCCCAGCCTATCTAATCTCTCTTCATAGATGTCCTGGTGAATCTCCTGTGCAGTCGCTTTAGTGCAATCACATCCTTCCTATCGTGCCGAAACCAAAAGTGCACAAGATATTCCAAAAATGGTAACATACACTTACATCATAACTTCCTTATTCTTGTATCCAATCCTTGACTAATAAAGGCAAGTATCCCATATGCCTTCTTAACCTCTTTATCTACTTATATGACTGTGTTTAAGGATCTATGGTCATGTACAACAACATCCCTCTGATCCTCTGCTTCGGTGCTACTATTCAATTGTACACAGTTGCCTGGTTAGTCCTTCCAAAATGCATCATCCAACACTTTTCAGGATTAAATTCCATACACCATTGATCAACCTATCTGTCCAACCTTCCTGTATTATTCTCTAGTCTAAGGCTTTCCTCCGTGGTATTTACCACAACACCAGTTTCTGTGACATCTGAAAATCCAATGATTGTACCTCCTGCATTCATATCTAGATCATTAATATACACAACAAACAGTGAGGGACCCATTGTCAAACCTAGTATGACACCACTGGACATTGGTTTCCAGTCAGAAAAACACTCTCCGACCATCACACGCTACTTTCAACCACCAAGCCAATTTTGGATCCAATTGGCAAATTGCCCTGGATCCCATGAGCTGTTAGCTCCTTAACCAGTCTTCCATATGACACCTTGTGAAAAGCCTTAGTGAAAGCTACATTAACTGCACAACCCACATATACACATTGAGCCACCGCTTCAAAAAATTCAATCAAATTTGTAAGATATGATCTCTTCCTGATGAAGTCATGCTGACTATCTTCGATTACACCATTCCTCTACAAGTGCGCATTAAATCTATTCCTTTGAGTGTTTTTCCAGTGGTTTCTCTACCACAGAAGTTAGACGCATTGGCCTATAGTTTTCTGGTTTATCCCTACCACCTTTCTTGAATAACAGCTCCACATTAACTGTCCTCCAGTCCCCTGGCACTGTTCCTATGGCCTGAGAGGATTTGAAATTTAATGTCAGAGCTCCTACAATCTCCTCTCTTGCCTCCAACCAAGGTACATCTCATCTGGGTCAAGGAATTTATCCACTTCATGTTGGCCCTGCACTCTCACTATTATGCTTTTGAATAACTCCTACTGCTTTATTGTGAATTTTCCTTTGTTACTGATTCCAGTCCAATTTGGCCACATCCTGACTTATCATGCTAAAATCAGCCTTCCCCAGATCAGAATATTTATTTTAAATTTATCTCAACCCTTATCCATAATTACCTTAAGTCTGAATGAATTCTGGTCTCTATTACCAAAATAGTCCCCCATTGACATATCTACCACCTGACCTTTGTCATTCCCTACAAATATGTTCAGCACAGTCCCCTTTCTTGTAGGACTTTTTACATGTTGGCTTGAAAAAACTCTCATGGGCACATTTTAAGAATTCCATGCCTTCTAAGCCTTTCATATCTTGTCTATCCCACATTAGGGAAGTTGAAATCCCCTACTATTATTATGCAATTATTTTTATACTTCTCTGAGAGTTGCTAACATATCTGTCTTTCTATCTCTCCCTGACTGTTTGGTAGTCTATAGTACACCCAGCAAAGTGGTTTCCTCCTTTTTGTTTCTGGGTTCCACCCATATGGCCTCATTTGAGGAACCTTCTAAGATGTCATCCCTCCTTAGTGCAGTAATTAACTACTTGATCAATATTGTGATACTACCTCCTGTTTTATAGACCACCACCTAGCCTGAAGATTCCAAATCCTAGAATGGTGAGCTGCCAGTCCTATTCCTCCCTCAACCATGTCTCTGTGATCGCAATGATGTCACTTCTAGTGCATTAATCAACACTTTCCACTCATCTGCCTTACCTGTAAGATAGCCCTACCATAGCTCAATTCCATATCCTATCCCTTTGCAAAATTCGTTTAAACCCCTGCTAGCCCCACTTGCAAACCTCCCACAAAGATGTTGGTCTCATTCTGGTTCAGGTGCAACCCATTGGACTTGCACAGTTCCACCTTCCCTAGAAATATATACAGTGATCCAAGAATCTAAACCCCAATCTTCTGCTCCAACTCTTCAGCTGTTCATATGCTCTATCTGCCTATTTGTATTATCATTAGCGCTAGGAGTAATCCAGAGACTACAACATTTGATGTCCTGTTTTTCAATCTGCTACCCAGCTCTCTAAATTCTTGTTGTAAGATCTCCTGCCTCTTTTTATCTATGTCATTGACCCCAATGTGAACCACTATTTCTGACTGTTCACCTTCCTCCTTTGGGATGTCCTACAGTCATTCAGTGACATGCTCTGATCCTGGCCCCAAGAAGGCAACACATCATCATGGAGTCATGTCTGTGGCTGCTGAAATGCCTGTCTCTACCCGTCACTATTGAGTCTCCTAATATTATTGTTGAACCTCTTTTTCGTCTTCATCCTTGTAAGTAGGGCTCAGGCTGCACTCCCCAGAAGAACCATCACTCTCGCCATAATATTGTCTGTACGGGACAGCTCAAGGGAGAGCTTCAACACCTATAATCTTTGTAAAGGATGAAATCAATCATGGTCAACATTAAGGAGCTGATATCTTAAAGATGAATTTGGCCATATTTTTCAGATTTGAGCTAGGGAAGAGTTAGGAGAGTTATACCACTTTCAGTAGAAAGGATGACACTTATAAATGTCTCAATAGGTTCAATTAATGATGATGTGATTGACAAGGTGTCAATAACTTAACCAGGAGAAAAGAAACTGAATAGGAAAATTAGATTTAAGGCAGACATGGAGAATGAGATGCCTTTTCGAAGCCATTTGAAGGGATATTTGTTACATTACTGATCTGCATTTGATGATTAATGTTTAAAATGATCAGATATTGATTTTAGTTGGCCTATCTCCTGTTGGCAGTGGTATGTTTCTTTCAAGGGATCACTTTAGATGTTATGGTACGTTTGGATTTTATCACACAGTAGCTTTGAAGCAAAGGAGGCATCTTCTAATGTTCATGCACTTTCATAACAGCATTTCAAAATGCGTTATGGAATGAGATCTGCAAAGTGTGGGTTTAGTGATTTCACGTTTAGGCTCCAGTTTTCAGAAAGAGCTGGCAAAAGAACAAATTCATCCAGACATTAGTATGACATTTCCATCTATTGTATCATTCTTCAATGACACAGTTGAACTTGGCTTAATTCATTACATTGTGTTCTTGAGAGAAAAAATCTTGCAAACATTTACATTAACTTTTTAATAAATAAAAAAGAACAGATTGATTTGGCACATTTTCACATCCCTTAGATATCCAAAAATGGTCCACAGCCAAATATTTGCCTTTACGCTGTAGTTTGTCCATTTTTACAAGGAAATATGGAAATCAATTTGTACATGGTAAGATCCCAAAAACAGCAACAAGATGAGAGCTCTGTTAGTACAATTCAATTAATTTATATAATTCAATACAGCACAAGAACAGGCCCTTCGCCCCACCAAGCCTGTTTCGATTCCTAAGCCTTATTTAGACCCACTACTCATTGCCAATGCATGGTTTCTATCTCTCTGTTCACTTCCCATTCGTGTGTCTATCAGGATACACTTTAAACATTGCTAACATGCCTGCTTCCACCATCTCCACTGACAGTGCATTCCAAGCACCCTCTGTGTGAAAAGTTTTCCCCCTCTCACCTTGAACCTACTCTCTCTTGTAGTCAACCTTTCCACCCTGGGAAAAAGCCTCTGACTATCCACTCTATCAATGCCTCTCATAATTTTGTAGATCTCTATCAGGTCGCCCCACAGCCTCCATCTTTCCAGTGGAAACAATCTGAGTTTATCCAAACTCTTCTCATAACTAAAACCCTCCAGACCAGTCAACATCCTGGTAAACCTTATCTTCACCCTCTCCAAAGCATCCACATTCTTCTGGTAGTGACCAGAACTGCACACAATATTCCGAATGTGGCCCAACTAAAGTTTTGTACAGCTGTAACATAACTTGCCAACTTTTATACCCGATGCCCAGGCCGATGAAGGCGAGCATGCTGTATGCCTTCTTGACCACCTTATCCACCTGTGTTGCCACTTTTAGGGATCTGTCAACCTGTATGCCTAGATCCCTCTTTATGTTAATGTTCTTAAGAGTTCTGCCATTTATTGTATAGTTCACATCTGAATTTGGTCTTCCCAATGCATCACCTTGTATTTGTTTGGATTAAACCCTATCTGTCATTTTTGAACAAATCTCTTTTGATTGACATTGATTGAGAGACAAATGTTGACTGGAAAACTGAGAGAACTCCATGTCCTATAAATAAACTGTCATGGTACTGTGAGTTCAGGTGCAGGAGGCCCAGGATGGACATGTCATGCCACCCGAAGGTTGCAGGAACAGCAACTCATATTCCGCTTGGGAACCCTGCAGCCCAATGGTATCAATGTGGATTTCACAAGTTTCAAAATCTCCCCTCCCCCCACCGCATCCCAAAACCAGTCCAACTCGTCCCTGCCTCCCTAACCTGTTCTTCCTCCCACCTATCCCCTCCTCCCACCTCAAGCCGCACCTCCATCTCCTACCGACCAACCTCATCCCGCCCCCTTGACCTGTCCGTCCTCCCTGGACTGACCTATCCCCTTCCTAACTCCCTACCTACACTCACCTTTCCTGGCCCCATCCCCGCCTCTTCGACCTGTTTGTTTCCTCTCCACCTATCCTCTCCTCTATCCCTCTTCTATCCGCCTCCCACTCTCTCCCTATTTATTTCAAAACCCCCTTCCCCTCCCCCTTTTCTGATGAAGGGTCTAGGCCCGAAACGTCAGCCTCTCTGCTCCTATGATGCTGCTTGGCCTGCTGTGTTCATCCAGCCCTGCACCTTGTTGTCATGGTACTGTATCTGCTATGGCAACCTGAACATACAGACTCCTGGTTTAGCATAACGTAAACGTTTTGTTGAGATCTCTGCAAACTAACTTTGTTACCTGTAAAGATCTGACATGAATACAT
The DNA here is from genome assembly GCF_021869965.1 of Rhincodon typus. Lineage (NCBI taxonomy): Eukaryota > Metazoa > Chordata > Chondrichthyes > Orectolobiformes > Rhincodontidae > Rhincodon > Rhincodon typus. The sequence goes on along the minus strand of NC_063342.1, from coordinate 16,819,837 downwards.
TACTGTGAATGTCGAAGTCTGAAATAAATGTGAAAAAAGCAGGAAATGTTCAGTAGTTCTGGCAGTAGCGGCAGAGTGAGAAAAAGAGTGGACGCTTCAGGTCGATGGACTTTTGTCAGAACTAGCAAATGCTAGAGATCAACAGGTTTAAACAAGTTCAGAGTAAAGCAGGGGCAGGAAGGAACAAACAAAGGTAGCATCTACGATCGAATGGAAAGCAAGAGATTAAGTGATAAAAGGATTCACTATGTAAAGCTCCAAGGTAGTAATGGGACAAGTGAAGAAACAAAAAAAAAGCATCTAGCAGAGCTCTTTTAGAGCAGTGGTTCTGATTCTTGGTACAACATCTCTCCTGAAAGACTAGTTACACTTTACTTCAAAAATAAATGGCTGTCATAGTGTATGGTGAGTTCAATTAACACTTGTTTGCTTTCTCACACTAACTCTAAAAGTCATCTCATCTTGCTGAGCACTTCTCCAATGATATTAATAACTCTTCATTTTATTAAAAGTAAAGAAAGAGAAATTGAGACCAATAAATTATATTGCCACAAACCAAAATTCTTTGCAATGGTTTAATTTTTTAAAAGTTTTATTACCTGGGAATGGGGAAAAGGTGCAATGCACAGTGCCCTTTGCAATTATTCTGAATTCTATCCAGACTGACTGAATGAAAGTTTTCTTTGTCGACTGTTATGACCCAGAATGAATTATGTTTGAGACGGTCTCGGCTCACCTCCCAGTGCACCCACCTACAATAAAATATCCACAATGTGGCATTAAATTAACACCGCTGTAAAAGTTTGGGACTGGGGGCCATTTTCATCAGTACTAGTTGAAATTTCAATTGCCAAAGTGGATGTGATGCTTTTTATTTCCTTCAGACAGCTTCGATAAAAAATCAGATGTGTTCTATAATGGACAAACTGTTTTGATTTACTATCCGAGGAGAAAATAGCCCTATGGGAAATAGAGAAGTCCCATAGGTGCAGTAAGGAGTTCTGATCTGAGTTTGGGGATCATGCTTAGCATACTATTTTGTAATCTGCTTGTTGTAGCAGATCCAAACTGGGGTACTTAATATTGATAGTGAGTGAAAACCGTGTAAGCTTGAACGCTGACACCCCAGCAACTTCCAATGCATTTGAAAAGATTGCATAGGTTGGGCTATTTTTTGAGAAAGAAGATTTTCTTTTGCCCCTTCAATAAAATGGAATGGTGGCTTAGTGGTTAGCACTGTAGCCTTACAGTGTCAGATTTGATTCCACCCTCAGGCGAGTGTGAAGTTTGCACATTCTCCCTGTGTCAGCATTAGTTTCCTCCACAATCCAAAGATGTGCAGGTTAGTTGGATTAGCCATACTAAATTGCCGTATAGTGTCCAGGGATGTAGGCTTGGTGGATTAATCATAGGAAGTGCAGGTTTAAAAGGAAAGGTAGTGGGGTGGGTCTGGACGGAATGCTCTTCAGAGGGTCAATGTAACTTGATGGGCCGAATGGCCTGCTTCCACACTGTAGGGATTCTATTAGGGCACTGAATTTGTTGGATAAACCATGTCCTAGATGTTTATAAAAGTAAATGTTTACAGACAATGGAAGTTTGAAATAAAAACAGAAAATGCTGGAAATACTTATCTCTGTAGAGTGAGGCTAACAGTTAGATTACCTCTCATTAGAACTGAGCCAAAATAGCATCTGAGCAAATGCAGGGATAGGGGAAAAGGAGTGTTGGGAAGTGGAACGAAGGGATCTTCCAGGTCCAGAGAGCCAAAACGACAAAAAGGTTCCACTGTACAAAAGCCCAAAAGGTTAAATTGGGCAAAGAGATAAAAATGTGTCCATTTCCTTTTTTTATTTAAGCTGTTTATATTGTGGGTGGTCTCCTTAGCTGGTAAATAGGGAAAACATTGTGGTTATTAATTCTTTTTCTGGTTCTCTTCTTGTGCAGTCAGTTGGTTTTCATCCAGCACTCAACTTCAGAATCAGTCAGAGTATTAGCTGCAGCTTTGCAGCTTCATGCAGGTATTTTTGTTCCCAGGTATCAAGTCTAGCATCATTTTCCTTGGCCTAGCAAATTGATATAAGCCTGATAGTTCAACTTTCCGTACAGCCTGTCTAAAGTTAGCTATAATACAAATTGAATGTCGAAAGTGTTCGTTTCTGAATGGAATATGTCCTTTCTATTTCCATTAAGTTGCATTTTTATTATTATTATTATAGTATATTACAGTGCATTATGTATTAAATTCATGTATGAATTGAACATGAATTAGAGATTGGCCTGGAACACCAATTCCCTGCCAAAAGTGCTTCATTTGTGTGTACAATCAGAGAATTTACCTGATGAAACATAGTTACAAAACAAGCACAGAACTGAGTAACCACTGCCCTAAGCTATTATCCTTCTGCACTGAATAGCTGTTTGAAAGGAATAAGCATCCATACAGCTGATCACCACCAGTAAAACAAAAAATGAATGGTGTTTCATGGATGGACCCTCTAATTTTAGGTTCATTGGACGTTGCCAAATGACACCAGAGACAAAAATTGGCATCCTGCTGATTGGAACTGAATATGTTCATTGTGCACTGGAGTGTGTTTTAATGACTGGGAAGTCAGGAACAGCATGAAAAGTCACCAGGACAATCAGTTTCTGCAAAGTGTACAGTTCCAAACCTGTCAACTCATTCAGTTACCATGAGGGCTCACTCAGCTTAGTTTTAAAAAGTGATTTGGTGTGCTCTTAAAAATAAACACGGCCCTGTGTTTAAGCAGGTGTTATGATCTGTCTCAGTCCGATCGTAAATCTCCTTCTCAACATTTCTCTCACATTGACAGCTGTGAGCATGTGTGAAAAGGGCAGTTGATGAATTGCTTTAATAAAATTTAGTAAGAGAGCAAAATAAAAAAAAATCAAAGCTTAAATATGTAGCATTTATTACAAAATTGGAGAACTGAAAAATAGAACTTTTCTCAAACAGTTTCGATAGACACACCTACCAATTTCTTTCACTGGAAACACACAATGAATTTCTGATGTGGAAAACAGACAAGTGCAAGCTTATGGAAATGTGTGCCATTTTCATTGAATGAGTCACTAAAGTAGAATATCTGCAAAAACACAAACGTTTGAGAGTGATGAATCTTCTTTTTCTGTTCAATATGAGGGGCTTGATTGAGTAAACAGGAACAAATCATTGCTTGGTAGCATAGAGTTTAAATATTGCTAAAAAGAAATATGAAGTTGGATCTTTGCAGCTTGCACACATAAGCACTAAAATGCAAGGAAATCAACATAGGGAGAGGAATAGCAATTTATACAACATGAGCAAAGTGTGCTGATTGGCTGGCGTGGAGATGCAGCAAAAACTGTTAACTGTTTTAGATTAAATTTAAGCCAGGCAAGTTGAATTTGATTGGCCAGAGGGTTACTTTGGAGGTTCAGCAGGGGATTGACAGTCTCTTTAGACCTTTCTTCAGTGAAATGGTGCAATGTGTGGATATATTTCTTTTGCCTACAAAGAATAGGGGCTTGTCTGTGAATCAATGTAGCTTCTAGCCCATTCAAAGGAATCAATCAAAATACGCCCATCTGATTTGCTGTTGTCCTTTGGGGAAGGAAAATTCCATCCTTACGTGGTCATGGGTTAAAAGTGATTCCAGACCCACTGCTTAACTGTCTTGTGAAATGGCTAGCAAACCAATCAATTTAAGGACAACTAAAGATGAACAATAAATGCTGGCCCAGCCAACAATGCCCTCATCCCATGAACGAATTACAAAAACGGTGAAAGAAGCAGATCCGGTAGTTACTTTCAAAAAGGAATTGGAAAAGTAACCATTTACTGGGCTATATGACAAAACAGTGAGGGGAAGGGGAATATATCTAACTGGGTAACTTTTTCAACGATGCAGCACATTCCTAATGGGAGAATGGCTTCTTTCTGTGCTGTTTGATTTGGTGATGCTATAATTATGGGATAAAGTTGCTCATTGGGAGGCAATCAACTGAATAGTGTTTGGTATCTGACTGGCTGAGCCTCTTCCTTGTGCAGGCAATGCTCAATTCTCTGTGTTCTCTTGCTATCTCTCTCCCTTGATTTGAAAATCCACTGAGCTGTTCTTCTTTTGTTCTCTCTCATTCCAATAGGAACCTGAAACTATTCCTTCTGTGAAACTTTCTCTTCTCTACCCTGAACGAGCAATACCAGTTTGTTCTCCTTGCTTTGCTATCCATTTGGGTATCCAAGGTGATGATGAGCTGACCTCTCTGTCGGAAAATGGTAAAAGCCTGTTTTTACCTACAAAACATATCATTTTATTTGCTACAATCATCAGAGAGGGTAGGGACTAGAATATACTGTGGAGACATATTACATAAGTGGTTTTATGTGTATGTATATATAAATATTTGTATAAAATAGGTAGACAGAGAGTAAATGCAGGAACGATATGGGGCAGCCATGATTTTATCAAGGAGTAGAACAGGATCCGGCACATGAATGATCTAATCATGTTCCTGTATGAATTTTTTTTTTATAAATACTGAATATATGTTAATATATTGCCAATATTGCACACTTGCGTGGAGATTTTGTAGCCCATTTTTATAAGGATATTGTTTGTTGAATTTCCCTCCCTCTCCCAGATTTGTATCTGCTATTTCACTTTGACAGAAACAAATGGCATTGGTAGGATTATTCAGCCATTCTTTTGCTCAATGGTGCATAAGTTCCCTAAGTTTGCAAAAGGAAGGTTTATTTTTTTAAAAATCTCAAAATAAATTAAAGGTCGTGAGTTATGGACAAAATGAACAGAAGTTTCTTCTCTTAGCATGAGTAGTTGTTTTTTTTTCGTAATGCTCATCGTTAAATTTAAAACGAGTCTTGAGGTTATTTGTGTGATGGGAGTCAGTGAAAACTGTTAATGACTGAATGTTAATTTTATCCAAATAAAAAACCCCTAAAAAACTGCGGATGCTGGAAATCTGAAACAAAAAACAGAAATTACTGGAAAAACTCAGCAGGTCTGGCAGCATCTGTGGAGAGAAATCAGAGTTGCCATTTTAATGTTGAGTGATCCTTCCTCAGAACTTTTTTTTTGTGTGGGCAGGTACTGGATCAGGGGAGAAAAGATCGAGTTAAGGTAGGAAGAGATCTGCACTGTGGGGCAGGAGCAGGCAGAAACAATAGGTCTGCCCGACCAGTCTTGTTTGTGGATTTTGGGAAAGACATAGAAGCAAGCTGTGCAGGGTTAATTCTATCTTTTAAAATTTATTATATAAATAAATTATATAAAATAAATGAAGGTAATTAATTTTAACCAAATTTATTGATGATCGGTGTAAAATTATTAGGTTGATATCTGCAGTAAAAAATAAAAAAAACTTGCATTTATGTAACATCTTTCAATACCTCAGGACATCCTCAAGTGTTTTCATAGCCAATTAAATTTTTGAGAGTAATAACTGTTGCAATATGCAAAGTGCAGACAGAGGTACGTTTGTATGGATGCATTAAATGCCTGCGAAAGAAGTGGGGGTGGTGACAGTACAACTTACTGGCTGCAACGGCATGTGTGGAATGCATGAATAGGAATAAAACATGGCGTACTGAATCTCTAACTTACTGACAAATAAATTGATCCCCAGTGATACCTCATGAAAAATATGAAAACCTTCAATGAACGTAATGCATGAGTTGAATTTGGCTGAATTATACCAAATATTCCAAACAAAAACCCTCTGTGGAGTGTTATGGTTCCAGTTCTGTTGGGATCATGGAAATGCCATATGTGGAATGCAATGGAATTATTAAAATAGCTCAGCTTGTTGGATTGCTGTTCTGCACATTTTGCTCCATTCCTACTTTACAACTGTAGCTACACTTCAAAATTTCAAAGCACCTTGGTACATCCTGAGGTCAGGAAGGCGCCTGTAAGTCTTTTGTCTACTTTAAGAATAATGAAAGAAAATTCTCAGAAGCTTCAGCAACAGTTAGTAACCTTTGATGGAGTACTGATGTAGATATGAATGAATACATTGAGACTGATAGAACTGGAAGAGACTGATAAAGTCCACATATTCCCATCTTACTTTGTTTGGAGAAGTGATCACTGAGATAATAGGCAGTGTGAAAATTACTACTTGCTGAAATTCTAAAGAGAAGGCCAAAACAGCTTTGATTTAATGTCCCATCTGAAAGATAGTACCTTCAACAGTGTAGCAGTGCCTCAGCACTATGCTAGGGATGGATTATTGTTCTGGATTGCAAGATGTGCTAAGGATTTAGGAGCAAATTACTACAGATGCTGGAATCTGTTCTGAAAATAAAAAAAATGCTGGAAATCACACTGGGTCAGGCAGCGTCCATGTGATTGGTTTAGATACATACTTTGCACTCCATAGGTCTGAAAGATTCTAACAGAGCTTTAATAAATTTGTGGTGTTACTGGAAAAATTTGGTCACATTTATTGCTCAACTTCCATCTCTCCAGAATGTATCAATTTCCAAGTGTCAAGTGGAGTGGCAGAACTGCAGCTGCAACAGTGGCCAACATGTTCATTGTAGTTGGGCATAATAGATTGTGGATGTACATTTGTCCTTTACTTGCCATAAGGTGCCATTATGGCCATTCTATCAGGCTTCAGCAGCGATATTCTCTGTGAGTAATGGAAATTCAGAGGGTAAAGTTTCTTTTTTCTATGCAACTCTAAGTTTCCAAACAATATATAATCAACTTTATAGATTGCCAATGCTAAGAGTCACAGTGTGATCTAAAGGGAGAAAGAGATAAATCACAAATTAGACAAGAAAGATTTATATTGATGCTAGAATGAACAATTTTCTAACAATCCGATTAAAAGCAAACAATTGGGCCTCAGAGTTTACTCCGCGTGCCTATTTCTGATCAGTATCCAGAAACCTTTGATGAGAAATCACATTTACATCAGTTTAGGATCGTTTCCTGTCCCTGCACAATGACTATTCATATGTATTAAAGCCTTAACAGAAGAAAAATAACCTTGGTAAGTTACTGAAATCGACCTGGGTTGGTTAGACCGAATTCTGGCAAGATTTGGCACCTTCAGGTGAACTGGAGACGAAATTGTGGGAAGAGAAAATTAATGCCTGCTAAGTTTTGATGGAGTTGGGGCCAAAATGGTGTGGTGAGAGACAGATACATTAACTGGTGGCCCTGTTATTTAATGTGACATTGCAGAAGGCACATGGGGATAACAGTGTTGGTGCTGGAGAATTGGTACTACATTTAGCGTTAGCAATAGATATGAGCCAGAACAGCAGAGTTTGCAACAACCATTATTTCAAGGTTAGCTCACTTGAGTGTTTAATCATTAATGTTTGATTTGCAGTGAAATCTGTTGGAAGCCATTTAAATTCACAGAGAAGAACATTTTCCGATGGACATTTGGTAAAGTTTTAATCTGAATAAATTCAAGAAGGCTTTTTAGAATAATGATGAATTAACTTACTGAAATAAAACAAATTTGGCAATAAAATTCTGGAAATTGGATATGATGTAGTCTGAGGGCAATAACAAGTGACGTTTTGCAGGAATCTCCTCTGGGTTCCTGAATCTTTGCAACATTCACAAGAATATGGAAGAGGACACTTCCAGCAATACAACTTTTGTTCAAGATGCCAAGCTGAGCTACAATGAGTCTTATTTGCAAGAGGCAGGTAGAGTTGAAAGCAATCCCCAAAAGAATGATTAAGTTGTCAAAGAATGAAAAGTGTTGTTTAATGTGGATAAATCAAAATATATATTATGAAAGTAAACAATAGGCATTGATGAATGAGTATTAATAGCAAAAGAGGGAAGGAATAGGATTTGAATGGAATTGTTTAAGTCATTCATGATGCTGATTAACTTTTTCTAAACAGCAGTAATTGTAGATTTTTAAGGAAAGTACTTCCATGATAATTTATTCCATCTGTTTAGTTCATGGAAAAAAGAATACAAAAAGAATTGGTTATGGCACAGATTAAAACTCTGGACCCTCCATGAGCTCCAAAGGAATGGCTTCCTGCTTCCAAATTCATGACAACCAGCCTCCACTTTCTTCCCACTGCTTTGCATGGAATTCCCACTGGAGTGAGTTCTGGAAATTAAAAATTGTGTAAGGCGTCCTATGTGCATGTAAGGTGGGAGGGGATTTCTGTTTCAATTGATTTCTGTTTCAACGGCATTGTTCACACCCTCCACTCATCTGTCTCCAAAACCCACAGAGACACACACTCACATACAATACACACGCACTCACACACACACAAACTCTCCCATGTCCACGCAGATACAGACATACACACACACAGACACACACACATGTGCTCACACACACTCACACATACACACATGCACATACTCTCTCTCTCACACACACAGACACACAAACACATACTCTCTCGCACATACATGCTCACATGTACAGACACACATGCTCACACAGACACACACTGTCACACATACACACATGTACACACTCTCTCTCTCACATACAGACACACAAACACACACTCTCTTTTTCACACACACACGTAAAGACACACACACGCTCACACATACACAGACTCTCACTCATACACACACATACAAATACACACACACTCACACACAGACACACATATAAATACACACACACACTCACACAGGCACACAAACATGCATGCTCACACACAGACACAAAAACACACACTCTGTCACACACACACACACATACACACGAAAACACACACTCACACATGCTCTCATACATGTTAAAATCCCATTTCTTTTTTCTATTTTCAGAACTTAAAATTGTTTGACTGAAAATTACTGGGAAAGTTAATGATTGCTATAGTTTCCTAATTAGAGGGATGCAATGACCTAGTGGCATTATCACTAGACTGTTAATAGAGACCCATGTAATGTTCTGAGAGCCCAGGTTCAAATCCCACTTTAGCGAATGGTAGAGTTTGAACTGACTAAAAGAAATCTGGAATTCAGAATCTAATAATGACCTATTGCTGGAAAAGCTCATTAGTGAACCTATTTACTAAAGTCCCTTAAGGGGGAGAAACTGCCATCCTTAGCTGGTCTGTCCTATATGTGACTTCAGACCAAAGCAATTTGGTTGACAATTAGGGATAGGCAATAAATGATGGCCTAGTCAGTGATACCCTCATCTTGTATATGATTAATTAAAAAAAATAACTGATATTACAATCAGCACACCCCATCTTTTGAACATTGGAGATTTGCTCAGCAAACTGGCACAAAATTATTGATCCAACTGTCTCAGTTCTTGCCCCCAGATTGGCACCAAAATTCTGCCCAAAGTATTTGCCTGCTTTTTGATAAAATTATCTTCCCGTCTAGATTATTCTCTGATTCCGTTTCAAAGCATTTCCTTACTGTAACAGAGGCTACACACTCACTGCCACTATTAATGTAAATAAATTGCCAAAATCAGGCACAAGCTGAATTTTGTGTTCTGAGGTGGACTTGACTATCAGATTGGAGTTAAAGATTTGTTGTTCTGTTGTTATTAATTAATTTATAGGGTGTGGGCATCATGTGCAAGTCCAATGTTTATTGCCCTTCTGAATCCACCTTCGAAGTGAAGTTGAATGCTTGCTGTGTCATTTCAGTGGGCAGTTACAAGTTTGCCATATTGCTGTGAACCAGTTGGATGTTCCAAACTTCTCAAGGGCAACTAGGGACAGGCAATAAATGCTGGTCCATCCTTGTGACACACAGGTCCCATGAATAAGTTTAAACAAAAATTGGTAGTTTCATGGCAACCTTTACTAACCTCTTATTTCCAGCATTTAAATTTAAAACTGAATCGATATTTCTAGCTGCTATGGTGGGATTCCAAATTAAGTGGCTGGATCATTAGTGCAGACCTCTGGATTTTTAGTATGAGCGGGCGATCATCTGGGTGGAGTTTGCACATTTGCCTCGTGTCTGCGTTTCCCCCGGGCGCTCCGGTTTCCTCCCACAGTCCAGAGATGTGCAGGTTAGTTGGATTGGCCGTGTTAAAAATTGCCCCATAGTCTCCAGGGTTGTGCAGGCTAGGTGGGTTAGCCATGGTAAAAGACCCATGGAAGGTGAGGGGTGGGTCTGGGTGGGATGCTCTTGGGAGGTTTGGCACAGACTCAATGGACTGAATGGCCTTTTTCTGCACTGTAGGGATTCTATGAACTCACCCACAAATACATCAATCACACACCATCACACTAAAATGAAATCTGCTTCATTAATAGTTCAGCCTCATTTTCTGTCTGTTCTACAAATCTTGTGTATTTCACGAGTGCAATAACTCCAATGCTCTGCTAATCATTACATTCATAATGAAGAACATATTCCTGACCTCAAGAAGATACCTACAATGAATTGGGTGGTCGAGGCTGACAAATAAGCTTGACACAACTTTACATTGGTTGAAAATATCCAGGAAAGTTCTTTTGAAAAGATTGGAAAATATTTCAAAGCTTTATTTCAGTTGTTTGTTTTGTGTATGTAGTTTAGTTCTTTGGGGAGAAAATAACGGGGCTAAATTTCCTCTGCTGCTGTTCACTGTTGTAAAATGGGTGCAAGGTCAGCAGAAACTCCATTAATGGCATAAACTGAGTTATGGTAGCAGAGTGGAAGAAGTGCCAATCAAAATCACTCTCTAAGTAAGCACATAGATGAACTACAACTCGACAACCATCAGGTCGTCTTAACATTTTTCTTTCTCTAGTTGATCTCCATCTAACTAAGAAAGGGTCGACCCCTGGTCCCAGCAATTAGCTGACCTGATTGGTTCTGACAGATTTGAGTCCCACCCTTTAACCAATCTGATTAGTTCTAACAAGTTTCAATCCTGCTCTCCGGCTGATCTAATTGGTTTTGATAGTCCAAGTCATCTCATTGATTGATGCCGACAAATTTTAATACTTATAAAGTAAAGCTGCTTTTTGCCCCTTCTGAAAACTTAACACATGGAGAGCTGACATACATGGCTCATTGCTGCGGCAGGCATACTTTTTGGCTTCAGGTTTTTTCAGTGGCAGACTAACGGGGCTTATCCTGGGGGATAAAGAAGAAACTGCTTTCACTAAAAAAATCTATTTGCCACCAGTGCCAGATGAGCCTGCATGTGTGTCAAATTTGATGGCTTCATTTGCAAGACTTATACTGAAGGACTGGATATTATGATTGGCCTAATGGGCAGAACATTAATAAGCACGCAGAAGAAACATAAATTTATTCAGAATTTTGCAGATGTTTGAGAGGGGATGAAGGATGTGGAATCAGTTAAGAATCAGATGAGGATATCCAATGAATCACTTTAATCAATTTGCTTACCTTACTTATGGCTTACCTTCTGAGTGTGCAAGAGTTAACTATGCTGCTTGTTCTAAGCCTTATGGAAGGTCCTAATGTTTGGAATCAAACATGTCCCCTTACATTAAACAAAGCTGCAAACTCTTACACATTTTGTGTTGGTAAAATTGAACTGCAAATAAGGACATGTCTTGAGATTTAACGCATTGGGAATAGGAGGGTTGCAGGGGGAAATTAGAGAGTGTGTAATGCTTAAACAGCTATGCTTTTTCCTTACTTGAGTTTAGCAGTGAGTACGTTGCCTTGGATATGTTAGATTGCAGCTTTTAAGCTCTGAGAAGCTTGTATAATTCTGAATAGTTCCATTGTTGCATGCTGTTTGCTGGTGCTGGAGTTGTTACTTTGAGAAGGGTCAAAAGTCTCATTTGACACCAGGGATAGGAAGGTTTGAGTAACATGGGACTCAGGTGGCATCTGTTTATACAGCAAGAAAATGATGCCTGCCTTAATATTAAACATTTTCTTGTTCCACGTTTTCTTTAACGTTTCAGTGGCGGTTGTGGTGGTGAGGTTGAGGACGGGGACATGGTGCAGGACAGTGTTTATTGTGAAACAACAATCCACACTCCCGACTTCACACAGGCCATGACATCAAAATTAATCATTTAAGAACATTTGACTAAGGGGAGAGAATTGCAGCCAAGTCACCCACCGTATCAACAATTGGACAGCAATCAGGAACATGAACTCTGGCTGATTTTCATCTCCCAATGTCAGGGGCACTGGGGTTAATTGAAATATCATAATCGTTGCTTTCTTAGCTGACATCGGTTAACTGGAGTTGAACCTGATTTGTATGATTTAATTTTAGAGCCAGAAATCCATTGGGAAAGAACCAACATGGGAACTTGAGACATTCAAGTGAACATTCTAGACCTGACAGCATTGCAATGGAAGCTGGGAATGATGTGCCTTGGACATGTTGAGGGTGTGAGCTCATCCTCATTATGTGTTCAGAAGATATGCCAGAAACAGAGTTAAGCAGGGTGGGAACTTAATCACTGTAGCTCCTCAACGGTGGGTTCACTTTTGCTCTCAGTATATGGAAATATTGTGGACTTGGGTATTAATGGAAGGTCAAATTTTGCTGATGGCATAAGAGGATTAGTGAACAGGGTTAACTGTCAAACTCTCCAGGAAGTGATAATGGTAGGTTAGCAGAACTGGTAGATATTGTTTAATCAAGTTAAGGTAATGCACACAATGACAAGACACTGAAGAGTAGGAATAAACAAGGAGATGGGTATTTCAAATTGCCTGAAAATAATAATCAAAGAAAGCCCACAAGTTTTCGCAGAAAGCCATACAACAAATGACTAAATAATAATGACAAATTGACACAAAATGTCAGTCATACCATACAGCACCGTGTGTATTTTTAGGCCCTTCATTCTATGAAAGTTAAAAATGCAATTACAGTGACTGGTATTTTACACAGGCTGGCAAGGGGCTAATGTAAAATCAGGTTTAAAGTTTTAGCAAAGATTTGTAGCTCGGGTTGTGGGTGACGTTGCTGACTTGCTGGCCAAGCTGGCTTGTTTTTGTTCAGATGTTTCATCACAATGCTCGGTGATATCATCAGTGAGGCCTCCGATGAAGAGATGTTATTCTATTCCACTTGGAATTTATACTTTTTGGTCCATTATGTGAGTAGTGTCATTTCCGGTTTTGATCTGTAATGGTTTGTATATGAGATCCAATTCTATGTGTAAAATCAGGTAGCATAGCAGATGGTGCCATGCCAATTGCTTATCTTTCTCTACTAGGATATTGCCAGAGGTGGTCTTGGATTAAATTTGTATCATAAGTAAATAGATTGCTTTATTCTAATTTATTTTAATTTCTTTTGTTTAATGAACTTCTGTTCATTATTAAAACAAAATCTGCAACATTGTGAGCTTCAGTCTCAGTGAGAGACTACTTTGTTAAGACCAAAACAAAAAACAAACTATGATCTATTAAACAGGTTTCAGTCTGAGAACTGACTTGTCCAATAATAACATTGGCTGGGATCATAACACTAGATATTTTCAATAAATCAGAGAAGGCTAAGAAAAGATGTCATAGGTTGCTGTTTAATTATGAAGTTTTTTGATGGTGAATAATTTAAGACAACGGTTAGGATTTTGTTGGAGCAATGGATCTCATCCACCTTTAGAGATAATCAGCAGAAAAATTCTGCACATTCTGTAGGGTAAGCCTAATAGAATCAAGTACCCTTCAGGGGTCTAGCTGGTCACTCTCAATCCTTCCAGGTGCAAAAGGTGGAAATTCCACTTGCTGAGAGCTGCTGGTCAATTGGAAGTTGGCAGTCCAACGTTTCCACTTGTGTCAATGGGAACAGTGGCTGTTGGTGGCACTGCACACGCTCCCAAGCCAAAGTTGAGCTAGGGTTGACAGTGGGTGGTGGGGTGGGGGTCATGGGTCTTGGGGTTGTCAGAGAGTGTTCGGAGAAAAGGACAGGGAAGGTTATGCTCTGAACTAACTCCACAGAAGCTGGTATCCCATCACTAAGTCACCATTTATTTACATGCAGAGATTGCTTGATACTGATCCAGCTCCCTCAGAGCCAGCTCTCAGAGTGAACAGTATTTCTGACGGTCCTGTTTATATCTGTCAGCCAGGGCTCCCTGATTGGACCAGATTAACAGCCCCAATCAGGAAACTCATATTCCGCGAGGTCCACCTGGCTGGCCTTGGCACAATCACTACACTTTCAATGGCGATCCTCTGCCTAAGGCTAGATTCCCTTCATGAGGCCTCTCATTTAATCCCTGTGCCACCACGATATTGCAATGGATCAGGGATAATGGATGTCAATTGTCTCATTAATGAACTTAATCGACTAATGCTGTCATTGGCTAGAAGTCCCATGTCAGCTCCTTCTACCCGTCGACTTAATGAGGGGAGAGTTTTGCTGCCACTGGGAGTCTAACACTGAAGATTACGTGGGCTCAGCCACCATGTCTTCTGTCTTTATGACTGCATTAAATCCAGGCCTAGATGTGTGAACTTTGATATAAGCCCAAAATGGATTCAGTGTTACTCTGCCCTTATCAGCCTGAAGCAGATTCAGTTTTGGACCTCTTTTACATGTGAAAGGCTAGCTGTCATGTTGCTAACAGCAACTTGCACTGAAGTTTCATGAAACACAAACCAACATATGTTACAAAGCAAGCCACGTGCAGTGAAAGAAATCAGGGCCCCAAGGACAGTGTGGGAGACAGGCCATTTATCTTCTACAGGACCTTCTTCATTTAACTGAACTTATGAAAATTCAAGTTTGAAGATATCAAACCATTACTGTAGTAAAACACAGTTTGTTTTAAGAACATGCAAGAGTGGAAATTTTTCTCTTCTTTAACGAAGCAGGTTCTCATGCTATAAAAACATCAAAAGTAGAGAAAACATAGCATAATACTCGATAAGGAGAAAGAAACAATGAGGTAAGTTAATATCTAGCACAGGAAAACTGCTAGAGCCCATACTCAAGATGTTTTAGCAAGATACTTAGAAAATCACAATATGGTCAGGCAGTGCCAACATGGCCTTGTGAAAGCAAAATCATAGTTAACTGATTTATTGGACCTTTCTAAGAAAGTAGCACACCAAAGTAGATAAAGGGGGACTGGTAGTAAGCATTCTTAATGTTCTAGGACTCCCAAAAGACATTTGATAAAGTGCCACATCAAAGGTTGCTATCTAAGATCAGAGCATGTGGTGTACGAGATAACATATATTAGCTTTGTTAAAGGATTGATTAGGAAATAGAAAGCTGAGAGTAGAGATAAATGGATCTTTTTAAATAAGCAAGCTGTATCTTGTGTCACAGGATCGTGATGTGGAGATGCCAGTATTGGACTGGGGTGGACAACGTCAGAAGTCACACGACACCATGTTATAGTCCAACAGGTTTAATTGAAATCACAAGCTTTCGGAAATCTGAGGTCACTTCACCTGATAATGGAGCAGTGCTCAGAAAGCTTGTGATTTCAATTAGACCTGTTGGACTATAACCTGGTGTCGATCAGTGTAGGGGCCTCAGATATTTACAATATATATCAATGGGCGCCACAGCCAAATGTATGGTGGCTAAATTTTTCGATAACGAGAAGATAGATAGAATTAAGTTGTCAAGACAAGGTAGAGAATTTGTAAAGGGATAGAGACAGATTGAGTGAGCGGGCAAAAATTTGGTTGATAAAGTGTAATTTGGGGAAATGTGAATTTATCCACTTTGGCAGAGCGAATAGAAAGAAAAACTATGCTATTCAGATGGAGAGAGATTGCAGAACTCTGAGATACAGAGTGGCCTGGACGTGAGTGAATCACGAGATATTGGTATGTCTGTACAGCAAATGACAATCCTCCAGCTCCGTTCATAACAACAGCGTGGGTGTAATGATGCCATATTGACTGTTCAAAAAGGTGGTTTACCACCACCTTTTCACTTAGATGGCAAAAGGGCACCACAAGCTGGTGCGCATCTCATGAATGACTGAAAATAGTTATCCTCTGTTCAGCAATTTCCCATGGTTTTGGGAGTCAAAATTAACTGGGCCTTCTGTGAATCAAAGCTTATTTGTCTGCATTTTCAGGATAGCCCAATAAAATAACACTGCTGGTCATCTGAAAATATTTTCAGCCAGTGTTTCACTCAAGCATTTTGTGCCAGTCTAATTGCCCCAGCTCAGTGTCACACATGAAAACAAAAGCTGCCATATTGTTTGCTTTGAGACAAGAAGGAATTATAGTGTGTGGTTAAACTTAAAACAGCTGCTCCTGTACACTGTTAACTTAAAGAGATCTACTAATAATATTTATAGTGCATCTGGTCGTTTTGAAGACAGACACCCGTGTGCCTGAGCACAGGGCCAGCCCAGGACGAGTGCAGTTGTGGATTGCTTTTGGAATTTGTCAAAAAAAGAAAGCACATAGTGATCTATTTTTAATTGTGGCCAGTACCCTGGCTGATTAGAGATTTATAATGTGTCATGCGCACATTATAGTAAGCAAATGTGTGATTGAGAAGCTGACTGCATAAGCTCCATTATTGTCATCTGGATTTGATTTAATGATAATAATAATAAAAAGAATCTACTTCTGCTATGCTGATGTCCCTAGAGATTTGATATCCTTTTATTCATCCATCTGCATGTCTCGACAAAAGCAAAATCAGATAAAGGTGTTAACTGTGGGAACTCATTTGTTCATGGCAGTGATAATTCTACACATTATGATTGGGATAGTTGACTAGTGTGCAATTTAAAAATAATGGTTAACCACCTGCCTTTAACTACCACCCAAAGGACCACAATGGGGGAGATGTCACAGGAGAATTTTTTTAAAAATTAGAACAGAGATTTGGAGAGACTGTAAATCTGGGTCTTCGGTTGTTGGAGCTGCAAAGAATTTCACCGCAGACACTTCTAGTGGACAATGAAGTTCTTTGTGTTCCACTCACTTTAGTATTGGAAATTATCAAAGACTGTTTCTTAATATGGAATTGCATCTTGCTTTGATGGGATGATAACATCTCCCACTGCAGTACTTAGGCATGAAGAGTAACATGTTCCAACTGAAGGTCAAAACTCCAGTGCTGAATCACTTCATGTCAGGAAAATCAGGGGTTGGGACACTGATATAAGACGGGAGAAAAAGATAATGAAGAGTTCCAATCCCCGATAGCTATAACAACATACATTCTTGGGTTTGAAGAACCTACCAAGACACTACATTCAACAAGAAAGGCTTATGAGATTGATCAGGTAGTCAAAAGAGATTTATTTTGAAAAGTTTTTTAAAGATGGAGAGGTTAGTGGAATAACATCACATACAAATGGGGGTGCTGTATGACAGGAGAAAGTTACTGAGATCAGATAATACTTATATGGGTTTGAAAATACAGGGACGATGATGGCCTAGTGGTATTATCACTAGACTGTTAATCCAGATACCCAGATACGGCAGGTGGTGGAATTTGAATTCAATTAAAAAATCTGGAATTAAGGATCTAATGATGACTGTGAATCCATTGTTAATTGTAGGAAAAATCCATCCGGTTCACTAATGCTCTTTAGGGAAGGAAACTGCCATCTTTACCTGGTCTGGCTTACATGTGACTCCAGACCAACAGCAATGTGGTTGACCCTGAACTGCCCTTGGGAAATTCGGGATGGGCAATAAATGCTGCCCTAGCCAGTGACACCCTCATCCCGGTAACGAACAAAAAGAAAACAAATGCACTGGGGACAGGTAATTGGCATTAATCAGTGAGGAGCAGTAGGATGGGCACGTTGAAGGAATATGGGTCACAATGACAGTTTGTAAAGGAAAAAGACAATCTTACATGGTATTTCCTATTGGGAACTGTGCTTGTGTGGATACAAGGTAATAACAGGATCAAGTTTGACCGCTTAGCTTGTTGTAGTTACATAGTTTACCAGTGCTCAATGTGACACCAATAATAGCTAGTTATAAGTGCAGTATCATAGAGCCACTTGTCCCAACTGAACTGTACACCTGAAAGAAAATTGGACCACACTTTCAATTCAAGAAACACTCATCACATCCTCAAGTGTTTGAAGAAATTCGCAACCAATGAATTAGAAATTAAGATGAGAAAAGGAAAGCAGGACAGCATTTTCGTCCATTCATAAATGCCTTGAGGAGGTGGCATCTTAACTAGCTGTATTCTGTATGGTAGTGTCTTGTGTGACAACGTTTCCTAACAAACCTTCTCAAGATCATTGTTACAGATCTGCTCTGGGGCCTACCCTTGCTACCTCCTGACTCGAAAGAATTCTTTAGAGAACAGAAGGCATGATTTCACAGCATCAGCACAGACCTGAGCAACCAGGGATCATTGCTTCACCAGTTTCTGATCTGTCTGCAGATGGGTTCCTCCATAACCTGTCACTTACAGGAACCACAACATTCTTCCAAACATTTCAGCCAGCCAGTGCGAGTCATAAAATCTTCAGGGTCAAAGTCAGCTTTTCATTAACAATTCTGGATCATTCATGTTAAATAATCACTTCAGACAGTGGTGCACCACAAAATTGTTCTTATAAAAACCACGACCATACTCCTTGTTGATGTAGTGCAGTATCAGCTGTCCTCGGTGATCTGTCTTTCATTGCACTAATAAATCCATGTTTCAGACAAATGAACAAAGCTTTCAGTACAGTATTGCTCTTCTAAATGACAGTTTTGGTACTTTTTAATCAACCCTATAATTATTCCCAAATGTGGGACTTTTTTAGGCATTTCCTCTTGTTCACCTTTCGTGTGTCTCCCTGTGACAGGTCAGCAGTGAGTGCCAGTGATGAGCATTCCTTCTGATTCCACACAGAAATTGACCACTGGACTGGTGTAAAAGAGCAGTCATGATAAAACCAACAGTTTTGCTGGCAGTTTGTTGACCCTGTGCTATATGCACAGATTCAGGAGAGCTGGTGAAAGAAAATTGTACTTCACATTCTGTTAAACAGTGCATAATCAATAAATCATTCATGAGACTCCCACCAGAACCTAATAGGTTACAGCAAGTAGAGTGCAATCCTGCAGTAACTGGCTTTTGTCCCAGTTTTTGCCCTCTTGAAAGGAGGCTTTTCACTTTTTCAAGCTCGAGCTCTTTCAAGGCTTGAGTGTAATAAAGCTGTCAGGGAAGGCATATCCACTTGCACAAGCAAGTTGTGGGAGAGTGACTTAGACCTGAGTGCAGAGCAGGACAGAAATTTAAACATAGAAAAAGACCTAAAGATACAATGCTGAAATGGAGATTTCCTCTGTAAAGGACTCACCTTCATTCCCCTGCACCCAGTCCTGATGAAGGATCTAGGCCTGAGACGTTGACTCTCCTGCTCCTCTGATGCTGCCTGACCTGCTGTGTTCCCCCAGCTCCACACTGTATCGACTACAATGTTGAAATTGAAGTTATAAATTGTGAAAGTGTCTCTGCTGTTATTTCTCATGGTAAGTCAGAGGAAGTATGTTTTATAGGGGCAGGAGAGTATTACGATGGAATTCACATGGAATTATACTCCTGCTAAGGTGAGTGTGTGCATGCTCAACTCCAATAAAGACCCGTAGTACACCCTGTTGTGATCAAGTGTCCCAATATGAAGGATGCTCAGCCCTTATATCACCTGCTCATGGTCTCAACACCAATTCAACCTAGCCAACAGTGTGACACTGCATACTCAATTGTTTAATTCTCAAAAACTCACAAAATATCTAAATATTATATGATAATTTATTTTATAAATCTCTTGCCTGGTTATTAAATAAGGAACACCTGTGATGCCATTGGGAGTCTAATAGGCTGTCACCACCCACTGTCTATGAGATTCTTGCCTGAAATAGTGGCAGTATATTTATGATTCATTGCAGCATATTTCTGATAATTTAGTGGATAATGCCTTGCTTTGTCCTTTATATATGTGTTCTGTTTGACATCCATCAATATTCAGGTGATCCAGAAGATTTTAAATAATAAAATCATGGAGTGATTCTTCAATGTGCCTTTTACAGATTGGTTAAATCCAATGTCATTTGAATGGGCCTAATTTGTTAATTTGTTAATTTTTTCTTTTGCTTTTGGAGTGTCGGGAGGGATGACATTTATTGTTTATTCCTATCTTTCCAGAAAGGATATCAGTGACTCTTCCTTGAATTCCTGTTCCTGTGGTGGATATTTAGTTGATAAATTTCAGACATTGACCAAGCCACTGTAAAGAAATAGAAATTCATGTCCAAGTGAGGATTGTGAGGTTTGGAGAGGAACTTAGAAGTGAACACGTTTCTATAACCTTGTTGCTTGATTTCTTCATGGTGGTAGAGAACATTAGGATTGAAGTTGCTGCAGGAAATTCTGTATAAAATATTATCTACAGAATGATGTGTTAAGCATGGAAGAGATGCGCATTGAATCTAATCCTACGGTTAGGTATGTCAGGACATTGTCGAGCCTCTTCAGTGTTGTAGCAGTTATGTTGAGTGATGAGTATTTTGTCAGACCTCTGACTGGGCTTTGTAGCTGGTGGAAAGAGTTTGAGGAATCAGTAGGTGAGTTACTTGACACAGAGTATGTGGCTTCTTCTTTCATCTTGTGGTCATTATCTTTAAATAGCAGTCCAGTTAAGTTTCTGGTCAATGGGAACCTGCAATGCTATCATCATCTCTAGGATGTTGATGATATGGTGAACTTTCTCTTGTTGAGATTCTTTACCAAGTATCTGGGGTACAAATATCATGTAAAGACATGACACTATCAAGGTTCATGGCCCACAAGAATAAGATAGCCTGGACTCGTAGAGTCATAGAGGCTACAGCACAGCCCTTCGGCCCATCATGTCTGCACCAGGCAAAAACAGTTACCTAACTATTCTAATCCCATTTTCTAGCACTTGCCCCATGGCTTTGAATGCTTTGGCATTGCAAGTGCACATCTAAATACTTCTTAAATGTTATAAGGGTCTCTGCCTCTACCACCTCTGTGGGCAGTGAGTTCCAGATTTGCATCATCCTCTGAGTGAAAACACCGTTTCCTCTCAATCCCTCAAAACTTCATGCCCCACCTTAAATCTGTGTCCCCAGTCATTGATTCCTCTATCCAGGGGAAAAGTTTATTCTTGGCTACCCTGTCCATGCTCCTCATAATTTTATACATCTCAATCATGCCCTTCCTCAGTCTCCACTGCTCTGAGGAAAACAATTCCAGTCTACCCAATCTCTGTTCCTAACTGAAACTCTCCAGCCTAAGTCAGATCTTGACAAATCTCCTCTGTGCTCTCTCTGACGCACTCGCATCCGACCTCTCATGTGGATTCCAGAACTGCAAACAATTCTCTAGCTGTACCCTGAACAACTTTTTTAAAAGTTCAGCATATATTCTCTGTTCTTAAATACTATACCTCGGCTAACAAAGGCATATGCATTCCCATATACTGTCTTAGCGACTTTATCTGCTAGTCTTGATACCTTAAGAGACTGCTGGACATGCAGATCAAGGTCCATTTTGATCCTTGGTGCTTCTCAGGGTCCTATTGTTCATCATGTATTCCCTTAAATACTTGAATCTGAAAAAGAAAATCACTGCATTAATCTGATGATTTTTGCCAATTCACATCAATCCACTCAGTTGCACTCAATTGAACTGAATGCAAATTCTCTTATTTTACTTTTTTTTCATTTCTGTGCTTTATTGATTTGTTGAAGTGAGGGATACAAATGACCAGAAAGGCAATTTCTTTCTTCTTCACTTTTAGCCAGCATCAAGCCTTCCCAAACTCAGATGGGGCATAGGCCATCAGCACAGTAAGGCTTTCATAGCTCTGTTCCAACGTTATTTGTCAGAATCCCACCCTCTTCAGTGTAACAGTGTAAGTTTTTCCATTTTCCACATCAGTCATCTTCATGGTCTCCTCGATTGAACTGGAATTATGGAAATAACTATGGAAAAGGGAACAAAATTCCATTCTCCAGCACAGACAGCCTGCATCTTAATAAGATCAAACAATTTCATTTTTAAGTTTTGTGCCAGTAAATAATATTGGAACTCAAATTTCACCATGAAAAGTTAATAATAAACCTGTTAACACATTTCCATAAAATTCCTTGGTTTATCTTGTTAACAAAAGAGTTAACCCATTACAAATATGAGAGATTGTGCTTTCATTAAAATAACAGAACAAAAGGTTTACATTGCTAATATAAAATGGCATGATTTTAACCCCAGAGATGCTTATTGCAAAATTCTTTGATCTGAGTAGTGTTCTTCAGCTCTGACAAAGCTGGGCCCAAAAGCTCAGGATGTGTCTCACTAACATGGGACAGACAGGGTTCATGGCTAACTACCATCCCATCTCTGGTGTCTGCCTGCATATGTCTGTAGAACCTAGGTCTCTTTCCCAACCTCAATCTCATTCTCCTTGTCTCTCTAAAACAAGGAATCTGGTGGAAGAGATTTAGGATTAAAGAATTTTAAGACTGAAGTGGAGAAATCACTGAAAAACTATATAAAAAATTTACAGTCCATTTATTTTTAAATGAGTCTTGTCATTTGTTTTCAATTCACCAGATTCTCATTCCAGCAACTCGTTAATACAATGGACAAGCTGGTGTTATACATTATATCTAAGCCTAAAACTGTCTTTTTAGAATTCAGAATAGCAGTTTTTAGACAGGCAGTAAAAAAGGAATAAGAAGTCATTAGCAACAGGATATAAGCATAGTGTATTTGTTTGGGAGGAAACTGATGACTTTGAACCCATTTTCCTTTGCTTTTGTGACATCTCTGACATTGTGTTTGGATTTGTTGTAAACTAACTGACGGAGCTTAATCACAATGATTAGTCGATATCCCCAAAATTGTTGTATCAAGGAACTATGGGAGTGTAGAAGAAGAACTAGATGGGCCTTGACCTGTTTTTATTAAGCAATTTCTATTCCTTTGTTCTTAAGAACTTGCATTTAGGTTGTGCTGTTTCTGTGTCAAAATATCCCTTGTGCTGCCTAGAAGGAGTGGTGGACACAGGGCAAAGAGTTGGAGGCAATTTTGGATGAATTGACAAAAGAGGCACAGCAACACAGGAAAATTAGGAGAATGATTTTTGGTTATGGGGGAGATGTTGCATGGCAGAGAAATCTATCAAAGAATTACAGAATACTGGGGCTTGCTTGCTAAAGTGTCTACAGAGAACAGTGAAATGCATGACACAGGACGAAGGGAAAATACACTCTGAATCAAAAGGGCAGAGCGTTTCTACTATAGTGGTGCAGAAGATTGTGTGTGGAGTGAGATCATGAGGATAGGTAAGAAGAGAAAATGCAAAGGAGTAAATAAATGACAAAATGGGGTAAAGTATTGAATATAAAATTGTATTCTAGTCCTCTAACTTAATGGTGCACAGGAAATACTTCAGTTCTCTTCCATATTCTGATGTCTCTATAACTCTCCATTTTCTTGCTCCAGTTATTTATGTGTGTACTCACATAACAACACTTGGTGCGTCACCTCACAGTTCCCTTTGATCTTTTTATTTCATTTCCTTCTGTTAGTGAATAAACCACATAACATTCTTTTGTTATTTGTATTGCATTTTACTTCATTCCTAAGTCAGTGGTATTGCAGCACCATATGTACAAGACCTCACTTTCATGATTGTTCATTATTTGCCAGCTTCCTTTGTTCCTGAGGCAGTGTTACCTCTATTCTTGCAGACAATGGAGTTTTTAGTCTTCTAATTCTCTATCATTTCTAACTCTAGCCCAGCTACTCTAATATGTTTCTCCAACCTTAAATCAGTTGTAACCTTCTGTTTCCATGCTGCCACCGGAACGTATGTAAAATATTCTTTGTTTAAAATGAGTCAGCATACCTTCTTTATTTGATTTTCAACCAAAAAGAAGCTTACATTTAATAGAGATAACAAAGTGTAGAGCTGGATGAACACAGCAGGCCAAGCAGCGCCAGAGAAGCAGGAAAGCTGACGTTTCGGGTCTGGACCCTTCTTCAGAAAAACTACTATCTCTACATTTAATAGATTGGTTTTTCAGACATCACAAAAATATTAAAAATAATTATATAAAGTTATTTTGAGCATAGGGAATGTTTTTCATTAAATAACAAGTAACAGAATATTATAGGGGTTTAAATGATGTGGACAATGTTGAGGTATTTGGGAGAGTCGGGTGATAAACATAGCTAGGCACATCTAGAAGTCATGAACAACTCACACCATCTTTTATGCTTTTTACAAGTGGCATGGTGAGATTCTGGCTAGGCAGAAGTGAGATGTCAATTCTCAGAGGGAAAAAACACTTAAACTTGCAGATGATGCATACTGGTCCAACTTGTTTTGTATACCTCAGAACTGTGCTCCAGTATGAACAGTACATTAACTTCCAAGTGTTGTTAGGTTTTCACCGGGTTTTCTTTCTGGGACAGGGATCAATACCTCGTTAACAGCCCAATTTGCCTTGTTAACACTTGGCTTGCCATCTGACCAAACGAGATGAACATCAGGAATACTCGACAAGAAAACTAGAATGAGCACTTGGTAGATTCAGCTCGCCACTTGCTCTATTTGACCTCCATGTTTGTAAACAGGGCGCCAACGTACCAACATATGAATGAGAAAGAAGAGTAGGCTATTGGGCCCTTCAAGCCTGTTCCTCTACTCAGTAAGATGGCTGATCTGATTTTAACCATCATTCTACATTCCTGCATGTCCCGATAATGTTTCACCCCTTTGGTAGTACTTAGAGAGTCTACTGATGTCGGTAAAGCAATAACGTTCTCAGAACACATCTTGCTGTGGGCTACATCTTAGCACAATGCTGTATATGAGACAGTAAGCGCATGTGGGAATGCATCATTTCCAGTGGTGATATACACTGTAACTAAGTATCTGATCCAGTATCACACAGGCTGAGTCCCTCAGAAAGTGGAAGTTCAGTAGAAAAGGCAAGGAAGTGTGAATAATTGGAGATCTCTTCAAAGAGCATAGGTCAATGGTCCTAATGGCATTCTTCTGTACTGAAGAATTACCATTGGAACACGAGAATGAAGTTGATCAGTTAAGAAGTTCAGCAACGTTGATGTTCATTTGAAATTATATGACTTTCCCAATGGCTTGTTCTCAGGGATGACATGAGGAGCATAAATATTTTCAAATCTTGTGCTTCACAATTTCAAATATAAAGATACAAACTTTTCAGGAACAATTAGATCAGGAATTCAGTCCATAAAGATTGTAAGACGTGCAGGAAGGTATATGATGAGTTGGCAAGATATTCTTGATCCTATCGTGTTTGAAATAAATCCATAAACTGCAATGAAATTTCAGAAGCTATTTATGGAATAACAGGTCAATGGGAAATTGAAACGACCAGCATTCCTTCCTTTTATTAAAGCCTGAAAAGCTTTGTTGCTCTATTTCTGCTTCCAGTGTGGACACTGCTAACTTAGGTCCCTCACTTCTTGAGGTCAGGGTGAGATAACTATGATAAAGTCAGGTGGCTGCCCAGTCTAATAGGGCCCATCTTGGTTAGCTGCTGAGGAAAGGATGTGTGACAGATGATTGCCAAGTGGAAGAAGATCACTCACAAGTCTCTGCCCAAAAGTTGAAATAGGAAAATAAGTGGAGGCCCTTATGACAACTGAATCAACCACAAACAGAAAAGATGCTTGGTGAGTTCCAAGTCATGACAACAGGCTGGAAATCCCAATCAGCTTCATTTCAGCCTCTTAGCTGGCCCATGTTTGTCTCTACCACCTAGAAAAAAAATCCTGTTGTAGGAAAGGTAAATTTGAATGCCACCCTAATTTCTGGGTTAATTCTGCACTCTTGACCACCTGTGCCAGCTGGAGTGACTTGTTGTTACAGAGGAAATCCAAGAACAGCCAGAACTTTGGGTATTTTTATCTCAGGGTGGGACTGGCTCACGTTGGGCAAAGCTGGGCGAATGGTAAAATTAACAGCCAGAAGGTTTTAACTCTTCAACCATTTTTGCTCAGAAGATGAAAGGCCAGCTCTTGGCCCCTTGTAAACACTTCAAGACCTGCCAAAGATATTAATGTTTGCTTGACACTTTCCAACCTATTCATTCCACAGCTTTGTCCCTCCACTTGTAAATTACAACTTATCCAATTCTTGCATTAAATGCATTGTGTTCTTAAAGCCTTGAGTACAGTGCTTTTGTAACTCATGACATTGCAACAGACATTAAAGAGGCTTCAGACATTTAGTGCTGCCAGCCTGACTGAATTTACCCACACCTCATCACTGTTTGCAGTGAAACTACTTATAATTGATATTACCTATCAGAGAAGGAGACCCCACTCGCTATTCCACTTATTGACAGTAAGAGCCTCTTTTTTTTAAGTGATAAATGAAAGATCTAGCATTTTTCATGACCTGAGGAAATCCCAATGGCTGATACAGCCATTGAAGGATTTTAGAAATAGGAAGTTAGGAAAAAGCATGGTTCAACAAACAGCAATATGAGAACAATTTTAGTGATTGTTCTTGAGAAAAATTAGACCAAGAACTAAGCATAGCACTTCCTTAATTATGCATGTAACCTGGACAACAGTATGCTCAAATATGATGCCCCATCCACCAGTAATCTGCCAATATTCTCTGGACTGTCATATAAAGAATGAATGAGTTTTATAAAATTCTTTTAATAGCATTGACATTTATCACACATCTGTAAGCGCAATTGCTGGAGGGCATTTTTAAGTTCGGGTGGAATCAGCACATGAAAAATCTACTGGTCAGAGGATTTCAAATCTTCCACCATTTTTGCTTGAAATATAACCCCCGCCATCTCTTGAGTTCCTCTATTTACCTTCAGAGAGCAACTAATTGCTGGAGTTCAGCAATGTTTCATTTATGATTACCAGGGATCATGTTCACTCCATGGTATGTCCCTTAGCATGTAAATAACAACTCATTTCATTCAGCTTCTTGTGGTAGATGCACTGTGTTGTTAAACCCTTGAGTATATGGTTTTCTTTTATAACTGATACCAAAAGCTGTAAAACACTGCAAAAGTGGACTAAAATTTATTTGCAATTATTGCCTCTACAATTACATTGAGTTAAGGTTAATTCATCACCAGTGTGCAGATGAAGGGAAGAGAAAGCTTTTGTTTTGTGAACTGTGAATAGATGTGTTCTTTATAAATCACAAATACACCCAAAATAGATAAATTATTTCATCATCCATATTGCACAAAATCTTCCATAACAATGGTGCAGGTTTACAGGGACATTTCTGGTCAATACAAACCTGAGAAAAAGACACCAAAAGATATTCAGTTTACTTTAAGCTTCTCTCTCCTCGGTTTTTAACAATGAATCAAGTTGAGATCGCCAATGGTCCAGCAATGGCCAGACTCCACAATACACAGATCTCAGTATAGTCACAATTCATTAGATTCAAACCACACTACTATGGTGGAAAGACCATATTTGATACAATTAAGTGAGTCGAGGTTGAAGACATTCTCAAAGTTGATCTCTTACACTTTGGCAGCAACAACTAAAGAATCTGTTTCAGTGACTTTGATTGCGGGATAAATATTGACCAGAGAACTCCCTTGCTCCTCTTCAAAATAGTAAAGTGAGAACTTTCACATCCTACTGACATGGCAGGCAGGCCTTCATTTTGTAGATTCATCTGAAGACACCATGTTCGAATATCTAGCTTCCTCTTTCAGTGCTTACAACCTTCTGACTCAGAGGCAAGTGTATCACCACTGAGCCATGGTTGAGTATTCCATTTGGCAGAATTCCCACTTCTGAATCCTTTCCAATGACCAGTGCTTGACTGTCAGGTGAGCCCAGGGTCGATTGTGATTCCCTTCAGATGAGTAGTTTAGAAACTGTATTGCCAAGACTTGCTTCACTTAGCTGAAGTGTTGGAAGACTTCCAGTTTTGATACATCTGTGCCCTGAGTTATAAGCCCAATTTTCTTAAGACATTAGACAACTGTGTGCCGAATATCTCTGGAATGAGGAATAGCTGTGGATTGCTCTTTTGATGGAGTGGATGGTTATGAGGTTGAAGGTATGTGCCAGTTTTCCAAAGTAATCCCAAATTTCTCAACTGCAGTGACATGTGAAAGCATAGGACACCTTGGTTGTCACTGTGAACATTAATCCCCTGATCCCAGGCCACTGCTGAGATTGGTTCTTTCTGTATTGAAGTTTTGTATCTACAGCACATCCACCCTAACCTCAGCCATCACATTTCAAAACATCCAAAGGATTGCAAAAAGACAACGTAAACCAGTCACTTCCTGTTTTTTTTGGATCAGGATAACCTGGCTTCTACCCAGAAACTGGAGCCAGGGATTTTGAAGCAGCTATCTTTGAATGGACTTCAGGATATATCTCTGCAGTCCACTTTTCCTCAGGAAGTAGCTGACCTGTGACATTAAAGGACAAGCTAAGTTAAAACGCAACTGCATCTTATGATCTAACTATCACAACCGTTCTCCCACACCAAAAATCACTGCCCTACAAAACTGCAGGAAGTTGACTAGTAAATGTTTTCAATTTGAGGATAATTAGCATCCCTATTCTATGCTCCTTGCCGCTTAATATTGCGAAAAAAGACAGAGTGAACATACTTACTAATAAATTCTTACAGCATTTAAAATAAATTGGTTCAAACATTGATTTCATCAATGCATGTAGACCACTACTCGGAATGCAATAGAATATTCAATGAATAACCTCCAGATGGTGCTGTAGATCAAAGCAATATTTGTCCTTCCCAGACGAATCAGGATGGTGAATAGAACTAGATTATTGTCTGGTTGTTCTGATTTGAGTTATAATATGAGCAGATAATAACAAAAATATTTTTGCACAGAATGAAAGAAAGTGGATTCTGGTCTCGTGTTAACTGTGTCGTACTCCTATAACTCTCAGGGTTCATGTTAAAATTCATTCACACTGACAAACACTTGACTCACTGTGAACTCTATCCAAATCAGTGCTGCCCTCTTGTTAACAGAATAGCTGATAGCATGACCTAAAAGCATTAACAATATGCTAAGTTTTTAAAAAGGCTAAAAACTCTTTCAAAAAGTTAATTAGACTTGAACTAATTTGGGTCTACTATGTTTAAAGATCCCAGAATTGTTGCAGTGGCTGCATTCATTATTATGTTAGTGGCTGAGATGAAAGAACTGTTTTTGATGTCATAAAGAGAGGAAAGAACTTGTTTTCGATTGGATCATGTTGGGCCATTTTTTGCCCATCCCCAATTGCCCTGGAGAAGGTTGTGATGAGCTGCCTTCTTGAGCCCAGTAACACCCCAGTGCTGTTAGGAAAGGTGTTCCCTGATTTTGACCAATCAGCAGTGAAAAAACAACAATATATTTCCAAGTGAGGATGTTGTGTGATTTGTGGGGGAGGGTAACCTGTAGGTGGTGTGTACCCAATGCATCTGCTGCACTTGTCCTTCTAGGTGTTAGAGATTGTGAGTTTTAAAGATGCTGTACATAACACCTTTCATAGTCTCCTGATATCCCAAAACACCTTATAGACAACTGCTTGTACATACTTTTCTTTTTTTTCATTTGTTTTAGGGTGCACCTGAGAGTTTGGGTTCAAGACTGATTAGCTGAAAAGTTCAAGAACTTTCTTCATGGTTAAACTTCTGTAAAACTCTGATTATTGCATTTTAGCACAATATATAACTATACATGGTGATGTGAGATGTACCAGGTCCAAAACTTTCCACGACATTGGTCAGAGACTGTTATCTACATGTGCTTCTCTCTTCAATTCTTGTAACAATGATCAATGCATTCTACTGATTTTTCACCCTCCATCCATCTAACTCCACCCATGCTGAGCTATTTATGACCTGTGGGAAACAACTCAGTGACATCATCACATGGTTTTTCCAGGGTCCTAAAGCCCTTACGTGACACTTTTGAAATGTAGTCATTGTTATAATTTAGGAAGCACAGCCGCCACCTTGCAAACAGCAGAGGTCTTGCTAACAGCTATGAGATCATCACCAGATAATCAGCTTTTATAATACTGTTTAATGAATAGATAATGACCAAAAGAGCAAGGAAATATTTTATTCTTATTCAAATAGTGTCAAAATATCTTTTGCATTCATCTGATAGAGTTGATGCAGGTATTGTTTAATGGCTCAACCAAAAGACAGCACTTCTATGAGTGTAGCACACCCTCAGTACCGGAGAATCAGCAAGGATTTAGTGATGGTTCTCCAGATTGGGATTTTGGACACAATGACTTTCTCATTCAGTGTTGATTCACTGAGCCAAACCTAACACTGACAACAATGGGTATACTGTGAATGAAAACAAGTTCAATGCCAGGGAAGAGAATAGGAATTTGTCAGCATAGGCCCACAGCAGGTCAAAAGCAGACCTTCAAAGCCGCAAGTAAAATTTCATTGAGTGTGGTTGTAAAAAGCACTAGAAAGGCTGAGGTGAGGATTAAAGGGAAAGTCACACCTGAAAACAAGAAAGATGGTTGGAGTTGTCAGAGGCCCACCATCACAGCCCCAGGATACTGTTGCAGGAGTTCATGACAGATACAAGCTGTAGCCAGACCATCTTCAGCTGTTTCACCTCCTTTAGAACATCAGGTTAGGAGTAAGGCTGAATGGTTCCATAATGCAGACCTCTTCCCACAATCCTCTGATCATGGTAATGAATTCAGGAGCCTGAATAACATCAAATGAGTGCTGACAAGTGGAATTTTCACTGCCTAAATGCTGGACAAGGATCATCTAAAACAAGAAAAGGCACACCAATCTCCTTTAGAACATGGTATCAGCATGAAAGAGCCCCCGAACCCCTCATTAATATCTTTGGAATTAATCATTAACTAGAAGCTAATCTGCGTGATCTATACCAATGAGTGTTAGAGCGAGGTTAAATGCTCTGTGATGAATGCTCATCCCCAATGTTAAGGTGAGAATGTGGTATAACATTCAGCTGTTAGTGCATGTATTAACTTGTATAGATAGGAGGAGCAAAGAGATTTAAATGTCTAGATTTACAAATAGTTAAAAGCCAGTGCATATAAGTATTAAACATAATCGAAACAGTTAGTGGAAAGTGGCTTTTATCTGATGAGGATTGAGATTCAAGAGTGAAGCTGCATGTTTCAATTGCATTGGAGCTGGCTGGACCATCATCTCGTGTAACTACATTCAGATTGGACACCATACCTCAGGAAAGGTAAATTGGCCTGGTAGAGAGTACAATGCAGAATAATAGTGGAGTTTGCAGTGTTACGTTATAAGCACTGAACTGCCAGAGGAAGTGGTGGAGGCTGGTACAATTACAACAAGTCAAAGGCATCTGGATGGGCATATGAACAGGAAGGGTTTAGAGGGTTATGGGCCAAATGCTGGCCAGTGAGACTAGATTAATTTAGGATATCTGGTTGGCATTAATGAGTTGCACCAAAAGGTCTGTTTCCATGATATACATCGTTATGATTCTGACGCTATGATTGATTGCTTAGAATTGGGTTGGATGCCCTTGATTTAGAGATCTGGGAAATCTTTAAAATTTTAACATGATTCAATAGGATTGAAACAGGAAAGATGTTGCCTCTCATGGAAGAATCTAGAACTCAGGGATACAGTTTGATGTCACAGTTTGACATAGTCTGGTCTCCCATTTAAGACACAGATGAGAAGGAATTCCTTCTCTCAGAGGGTCATTAGTGTTTGGAATGTTCTCCCATAAAGAATGGAAGAATCTTTAGTTATTGAATATATTCAAGGCTGAATTAAACAGATTTTTGATTGACAAGAGAGTCAAACATTTGACAGGACTCGATGGAAAATGGAGTTAAGGACATGTTAGATGAGGGATCTAATTGAAAGGTGGAGCTGGATTGAGAAGCTACATAGTGCATTCCTGCTCTTATTTATTATGTTGTTCCATTAGAAACAAAGAAATCATTTCTATTTTCTCCTCTGGGGAATTCAAAAGCCAGTATGGGTGGCACGGTGGCTCAGTGGTTGGCATTGCTGCCTCACAGCACCAGGGACCCGGGTTTAATTCTACCCTCAGGTGACTGTGTGGAGTTTGCACATTCTCCCCATGTCTGTGTGGGTTTTCTCCAGTTTCCTCTCACAGTCCAAAGCTGTGCAGGTTAGCTGGATTGGCCCTGCTAAATAGTGTCCAGGCCTGGATTAGCCATGGGAAACGCAGGGTTACAGGGATAGGGTAGGGAGGTGCATCTGGATTGTATGCTTTTTGGAGGGTCAAATTGGAGTTGATGGGCCAAATGGCCTATTCCACACTGTAGGGATTCTATGATTCTATGAGTAGTGAAATCAGGAAACAATTCCTTATGCAAAAATTAGTGAGAACCTGGAACTCTTGCTCCTATCCCCAAAAACTGACCTGGTACATTATTTTAGATAAGGGTATCAAATGATACAGAGCAAAGGCAGCTAATGGCCTTCAGGTACAGATCGTCCATGAGTGAATTGATTGATGGAGCATGCTCAAAGGGGTGAATGGCCTATACCTATTCAAAGCTCTGGCTGAAGGTGAACGCAGTAATGATAGGATTTCCATTAGACCTCCTCAAGAAAGTCCCAGCTGTTCTCGTCCAGGAAAAAGGTAACATTCCCCAATATTTTTGGTGGTATTGTCACTCCTGAGAGCAACACAAACACAAAGGAGGTTGCAATCAGAGGTAAAGTCAGGCTTTCTTGGATAGCTGTGCAAAAACCGCCATTTTCCTAGCCACCATCAGTTCTGAGGAAGGGTCACTGAACCTTCGTTTCACTCCACAGATGCTGCCAGACCTGCTGAGATTTCCCAGCAATTTCTGTTTCTGTTGCTTGGGTTACTTATCTGGATTCTTCAGCTGAGTTTGTCATCTGTTATTGGGAGATTTATGGTAAAATTTCAAAGCAGGACTGATTCAAAACATTCCTGTGGCAGTGAAAACACCAGGGCCTTGAAATGAAATTTCGACACCTCAGGCAAGGAGAAGAGTAGTCACGTCTGAAAGTGAACGGCACAGTATGTAAACATGCAACATCTCTGGGAAGAGCTGCTAACTAGACTGATGTCAGGAAATGGAAAAGGACCAATGGGGCCAGCTGAGAGTCACATGATCATTGAAATTACATGCCTTAGTACAATCTCCCTGAAACTGATAACCTCTCCCCAAATCTCAAACACTGACTTCTGTCCTTGTTTGGACTTAGCATGCACTAATGGCAATTTTAAGATAAGTAAATAGGTTTTAGCTTTTCAAGTTTTGGATTGCTGCTTCACAAAACTATGGCATGAAAAATCAATGAATAAGTCTTTTTTTAATTTAACTGAACTTCTCAGCACCAGCGTTTCCCTCCTTCTCAACTGGGAAGCATCACGCATCCTAGGCCAAAGTCAACGATGTCAGATCCATCATGAATCAGGTCAGAAACTGACTGCGGTCACTTTCATTCACATGGAAACAAATCAGATTCTTCTCAGTGAGTTGTTAATGGGCTGTCTGCAGGCATAGATCTCCCTTGGCACACAACAACAAGCATGTACATTTTAGCTACTCACTCCTCTGGGAATTCTGCAACACCATTCCGCACTATGCCTGCTGTTGGCTCAAGTTTTGAACCAGATAGTCTTGTTTATAAATGGGCTGTAGGGAAATGTCTAAACTCCATACCGAAGAACCAGAAATCTGTATTTATTTTAACTAGAAGGCAATTCTTTCCACTTCGAATATGATAGCGTTATGTTGAAGTGTTATTTTATGTGGTTTCAGCAGTAACAAAACAAACATCAGAACTGAGGCCTGTCTCACCCCATCCTCCTCCAATTTTAGATTCAGGAAAGAATACCAACTCACCTCTACTGCATATTGTCAAGTGAATGAAGGAGAATCAGTTATACCCAATATTTAAGGCTTGTGAGAATGGCTTCGATTTCAATCAATGCTCAGTCAAAGCAAACTGATACAAACGACTCTGTTTCAAAGTTACAGGGAAAAGTCGCTGATCGGAATCAACCTTGAGGATAGTAGGATTGCTGACTATTGCTCCCTGCTTTAATGAGAAGAAATTCATTTAGGTTTGATTTCTGTCTGCATTGTGCACATGGGTTGTTGCATTTACTCAATTTCCACAGAACTGTGCATTTTTCAGGATATGCATACGGTTGGAAACCATTTCCAAATCACTTTTGCTAGCAGTCTAAAGTCATATAAAATATGAAACTGAAATCTCCAGTGTCCTTCACTTTTTACTTTCTATTTGTTCATGGGATGTGGGTGTCACTGGCTAGGCCAGCATTTGTTCTTCAGCCTAGATGGTGATTAAGAGTAAACCATATTGCTTTGGGTCTGGCATCATATTAAGGCCAGATGGCAGACTTTCTTCCAGAAAGGATATTAGTGAACCAGATGGGTTCTTCCTTTGACAATTGACACTGATTGTATCATTTTTATAATGGACATTGCTGGCCAGTCCAGCATTTATTGCCCATCCCAGAGGGCAGTTAAGAGTCAACCACGTTGCAGTAGGTCTGGAGTCACATATAGGCCAGACCAGTTAAGGATGGCAGTTTCCTTCCCTAAAGGGCATTGGTGAACCAGATGGGTTTTTCCAACAATTGACAATAAATTCATGGTCATCATTAGACTCTTAATTCCAGATTTTTATTGAATTCAAAATCCACAATCTGCCATGGTGTGATTCAAAGGCCGGTCCCCAGAACATTCCCTGGGTCTCTGGATTAACAGTCCAGTGATAATGCCGCTAGGCCATTGCCTCCCCTTGTATATGGTTGCTGTTGGGCTGGTTTTGTTTTTAATTGAATTCAAATTTCTCTATCTGCCATGGTAGGATTTGAACCCATGTCCCCACACATTAGCTTGAGGCTTTGGATTTACTCGTCTGGTGATATTACTACCACCACCCCGTTTCTCATAAAACAATAAGACATAGAAGTAGGAGTAAACCATTTGGGCCTGTTGGACCTTCTCTACCAGTCAATATGATCATGACTGATCTTGGACTTCAACTTCACTTTTGCGACCATTCTCAAAATCCCTTGATTTCATTGAGAGACCAGAAACCTATCTATCTGAGCCTTAAAGATTTCAATGATAGAACATCCACAAACCTCTGTGATAGAGAATTCCAAAGATTCACGACTGTGTAAAAATTACTCCTCACCTCAGCCCTAAATGATAAACCCTGTATCTTGAGACTGTGTTCCTGTGTTCTGGATTCCCCAGCCAGGGAAACAACCCCTCAGTATCTGTCTTGTCGAACCCTAAGCAGATTCTCATATGAATTTATAAGATTACATCTCACCCTTCTAATTTACAGACAGCATAAGCCCAAGTTACTCAGTCTATCGCCAAAGGACAATCATCGTACCCCAGCAACCAATCTGGTGAACTTTCAAAGTATTTCCCCCATTTCAAGGACTTTTGTCTTTAAGTATGGAGACCAAAACTGCACACAGTGCTCCAGGTCTAGTCTCACTAGGGTCTGCACAATTGTAGCAACATTTCTTAATTCTTGTTCTCCAAATCCACTGCAATAAATACTGACATGCCATTTGCCTCCCAATTTGCTTGCTGTAACCTGCATGCTAAATGTTTGTGTTTCTTGTGTGAGTACATCCAAATCTGTGTTTGTCTAACTTCAATCATTGCTGTAAGCACTGGCCTGCTGCCTGTGTCTGCTTGGACACAACCTTGGATGTGTCAACGTATGACCACCTACCTCCAATTGCCCCACCCAATCGAACAGTCTTTTTCCTCCTTCAGTCATTTTTTGAATATCACTATGATTAATTCATTAAATAAAATAAAAGTCAAGCACATTATTAACCCTCTATGATTTTTCTCCTGCTTGCTGCCATCAATTCCAGGGCAATTATTCATTAATTCCTGGAGATTTTAGGACAGACTTGAAGGGTTGGCCACCCTGCGCATGCACAGCATAATTCCAACAAGCTGCTTCTCAATGATCTTTCTTATATAAACGTTGAAATATTACTCTTTTCATACAGAACAGATTCAAATTGCTGGTGACAATATAAACCGCAGACACTCACACTTGGCTAGCCCTTCAGGACAACTGATGCTTCCAACCATTGAGGGCGTTTAACCCAGTTGGCTTTGGCAACCTCAATCATAGCAACCAAGTAACTTCACCGACTGGAAGAAAGCAGCATTTTATTTGCACCCAAAATATCTTGTTTTACCACTACTGTGCATTTTGAATGTAGCATTACTTGCACATTTTACATGGGGTTAATGAGAAGTGCAGGCACAAAATTTTCTTTGACTCTACTTGAAAAGCTGTCCGCAGTGTCTATCGCGTATAGAATGGTTACCAATATTCCACTTTCTGGCCAGTAATCTTAGGGCTTCTATAAAAATTATACTCATTCATTGGACTAATCTTAACTGTGGCAGATAGTGCAATATGAGCAATATTAAGGAGCAGGCCATTTTACAGCTCTACCGTATTCCATCACCATTGAAGTCAATGGCATTTGGCAACTGGGAGACCTACATTAATGGTGCTCATCCCACTTCTGCAAAAATGAAAAAGACCCCCTGAAAGCCCATGCAACAGATGTATTCTAGAGATTTGTTTTTATACATTGTGGTATGAGCCAAAGCATCAGATTCATGGAACCTGACAATATACCTCAGCTCAGATTTGCTGAATGCTGTGCTGGGTTGAGGGGCAAATTTTTCAACCAAAACATTACAAATCTTTGGAATTCTTCATCCCAGAGCTTTGTGGATGTTTCGTCATTGAAAATTAGAATTATGTTTATTATCACATGTACTGAAGTACAGGGGATACCAGAATACAGTGAAAAGTGCCAATCCCGGCACCATCTCAGGTAAAAAGGTACAAAATCTTAAGTACAAAGTAGGAAAAAGGAAATAAAGTTACAAGTTCAACATTCAACATTCAACATTACTATTTAAGACTGAGATAAACAGGTCTTTGGAGTCTCAGAGCTCCAGGATTGCAGGACGCACCATAGCCATGAATTTCTGCTCTTTCCCATCTCCCAGGCTGGTGAATTGTTTATAAAACACCTGATGGTTTCATTAAAAACAGCATATTAAAATTTGCTTCTGACAAGACCATAATTATGAAATAATGGTTGTACTACCGTAATGTTTTTATGCAATGAATTTGATGATTTTGAAGCAGTGAATTTGAAGTCTGTAACGATGTTGTAGTTTTAAGAGGTTATTTTGTACTGGTTTCTTTTAAGAGAGAGATTGAATGAGAGGCGTACAGCAAGCCAGTTAAACCCACTTGAGTAAGCAGTTTGGGAGGTCTTGGGTTTTTTTTAACAGTCTGAATGGGTGTGGCCAGCTCTCTCAGATTAGGATTTCTGGGTTTTAGTTTTTCAATAGCATCAGAAGCTATTGGGGTGTCAACAGAGTTAAAAGCTTCAGTGAATGCCTCCTCATTGCTATTCACTCTGCATTTTCTCTTCATGTACTTTCCTCCTGGAATGGAGAACTGCATGTGAGAATCTGTCTGAATTTTCCTTTTTTGCCAACGGATGTGTATGTGGGATGTTACTATTTTGGAACAGTTAATTAGTAACAGTAACTGTATCTATTATTCTGTTACGTTTCCAATAAAGTAATTTATTCAAAATTCCTCTTTCTTTGGGTATATTTTAACTACAGTATTTAAGTAAATTGTGTTCTGCTTAACATCAAGTAGTGTAACCAGTCCCATCGCATCTGGAACAGACACTTTACATTTGCCTGTAAAATAAGAAAAAGTAATGGTCTAGGCTACCTTCTTAAAATATGTTGAAGGGATCTGGTCTGGCCCGTAACAAGTTCTATTGTTAGGCACTTGCATGAATAATAGCAATTCGGTTTGTCAAGGAAGGTGAGGAACATACAATTTCCCAGAGAACTTGACCAGAGCAAGAGTTGAACAGAATTGGAAGAAAACTCTGAAAGTTGTTGAGCTACTGGGGAGAGTGACCAGTGTGGAGTTAGTGGGACAAAGTGCTAAGTTATTCCAGGTCATTTTAACACCCAAATGTTGTTACCAAAGTACAGAACTCAACTCCCACCTGAACCTACCAGGAATGATGCGGAGTTGATCAATGGGAAGAAGGAAAGTGTGACGGGAGACTACTGATAGATACCCAAGGTAACAGCTCCAATTGGCCTGGTGAATGATGTGTGATCAGGTGGAAGAGAAGTGGTCTCTGGGTGCAATCATAGTCAGAGGGAGCACATCTGGGGCAAAAGAGGCCCAAACTTTCCTTGTGGGGTTGGAAGAAACACTTCTGTTCCACTTGGTCAATAGAGAATCCTCAAAAAAAACAATAAACTTCATTGATTCTTAACTCTAGTCTGTGCCTGCTGCTCCTTCTCATTCAGCAGAGGCGTGACCAAGTTCCAGTCACTCATCATGGCCTAAAAAAATCATAGTGAGAGCTAATTGGACATCATTAGACCCCTATTGTGGCATGTTAATGATACTCTCACCTACTCTGGACTCAGGATCCCAAGCACCACTCAAATGTGCAAGGCAGGAGCAAATGGGCAAGGTGTGCACCATGCTGCTGCTGTGTAAACCTCTCTCATGCCCCTGTTCTCACAGTAAGGGTTTAAAATTGGAACTTTGCCATAAACAGGATAAAAGGATGTTGCAGTGACTGATAACTGCCATGCTTTGAAAGTGTGTTTCAAATTGACACTTGGGTAGGGAGCCTATTCATTCCATTCACCGAATCCCTGTTTCACTGAGCAAAACTTGATCACTACATCGCATGTTGCCTTTGCTAAAAGTAGCCTCATTAAATTGTTTAGTGCCCCTTGCAGACCCCAAATCACTAACATTTTGTTCCGCCAAAAGAACCCCCTGCACAGAAGTTTATGCAATGCATCTGTTGTTTTAAAGGGATGTGAAGTGCATACCACATAATAAAACATTCACTCTATTTAACATTGAAGTGTGTGTGTTTGTCTGTGTGTGTGCGTTTGTGTGTGTGCATGTAAGAGAGAGAGATTATGAAGGGCTATATGTTTTTGTGCAACGCCAAGCTCCTTCTCTCTCACAGCCACCCCCAGGTGCCCCAGCCGCACAACACCTGCATTTGGCTTGTAAATATTCCATTGGTTTCTTTTTCATACAACCTTTTTACTTGCACAGAAATTCACCAGAACACTGCAGCATAGCGAAAGCAGGGAAGATGGTCAGTGGATCCGACAGTGTTCCAATGAGCTACAGCAGCTACATGGAGGAGAAGCATGTGCCACCTCCCAACATGACGACTAACGAGCGGAGAGTGATTGTGCCGGCAGGTAATTGTTTGAAAGGATATTCTTTTCGCTTGTCGCTGTTAAATTGCAGAACAGACCACCTTGGAAAAACACGCAAAACTAGAAATTGTCAGATACGCAGGGAAGGGTAGAGAGGGATTGAATCAAACAGTAACATGTCTGTGTTTGGAGGTGTGGCTGAGGAGCAAGGGAGGCTTAGAGATGGACACTAATACACAGGGCCTATGTCAAGTGTAAATGCTGGTTTCAAAGGCTGACTCTCATCAGTTTATAGCTCCAGATAAATGTCAAATCATTTTAATAGTTTCTTAAATATGAACAGTTGGGGCAGCACGGTGGCTCAGTGGTTAGCACTGCTGCCTCACAGCGCCAGGGTTGATTCCACCCTCGGGTGACTATCTGTGTGGAGTTTGCACATTCTCCCTGTGTCTGCGTGGGTTTCCTCCAGGTGCTCCGGGTCCCTCCCACAGTCCAAAGATGTACATGCGAGGTGGATTGGCCATGCTAAATTGCCCATAGTGTTCAGGGATGTGTAGATTAGGTGGGTTATAGTGGGGTGGGTCTAGGTGGAATGCTTTGAGGTTCAGTGTGGACTTGTTGGGCTGAAGGGCATGTTCCCACACTGTAGGGATTCTATGATCTATGATCTACAAGCAAGGATGCAAACTAAATGGGATCATGTTTGCCATCAATCTGTTCTCTTATAGTAAGTTTCTCTGATTATTTGGAGGGATGTATGCTGATGTATTTCCTTTTTTTGTTGTTTGGCATTCCCAGCCCATTTTTAAATGGCCTAATTCTGCTCCTAAAACTTATGAATATTAAAGGTAGAAATGTGTCTCTGTTTGGAGGTGTGACTGAGGATCAAAGGAGGCTTAGAGATGGAAACAAATACACAGGGCCTATTTGAAGTATAAATGCTGGTTTCAAAAGCTGACTTACATCAGTTTATAGCTCCAGATAAATGCCAAATAATTTTAATAGTTTCTTAAACATGTACTGTTGGTAAGGAAGAGGAAGAAGCAATCATTTTCTATTTTAACGGGAGCAGAAATCTGGCACTTGTGCTTAAACTGTTGTGCATCATGGACAACTTCCCTGTGTCATCGTTGGCGCAACAAGCTTGAGATAATTGCTCCAATTCACGCCAATTTCCAAGTCACTGTAATTGGGGTGAAATTTGTCTAAGTTATCATCGTGATTAAACTTGTATCAAAACAGAAGTCAAGATTCCTCTAAGACTCCGAAAGCTTGTGATTTCAAATAAGCCTGTTGGTCTATAACCTGGTGTCGTGTGACTTCTGACCTTGTCCACCCCAGTCCAACTCCAGTACCTCCACACTAGACTTTCATGCATATCTCCGAAAATCTTTCATCCCCTTGGTAATCAAGAATCTTTTTACTGCTGCCTTAAAAATGTTTAAAGATTCTCCATCCCCTGTCTGTTGTTGCATTTGCAATGAGTTTTAGTAAAGGTTGTTGGGATATTATGTGAATGGCATCATAGATTTCACTGTGTCTGATCACATTTTTTCCCCGACTTGGATGACAGAAACCCTACGAAGCTGACTCTGAACTAGGTCAGGCAAATTCTAATCTCTACATGAATCTCTGCTTGAATTTGTTGGAAAAGAAGGGTAGTGAGGCAGGTAGGGGGGAGCGGGAAGGGGAAGCACGCGTTGTAGGAGGCTGCTTTTTCAAGCACTACTGTAAATTTGATTTGATTTGATTTTGATTTTATTGCCACATATACTCAAGTACTGAAGAACAGGAGTACGGTGAAAAGGATATGATGTTGCCACACAAGGTGACATCTTAAGTATGCGCCTAGTACCTAGGTACAGAATCTTAAGAACAAGTTTAAAGTGTCACCTTCTTACTTTTATGTAGAAAATAAAAAAAAACTGAAAGTTCAAACATTACAGTCTTTCTTAAGTGCTTAAATCCTGGGTAGAATGGTACTCATCTGTGGAAGAAGGGAAAGGAGAGGAGAGATGACCTTCCTCTTCTCTTCCGGTGCTCCGTGCGAATCTGAAGCTTCTTAATCTTTAGTTTAGGAACTAGGTTCCAACTTATTCAATGGCCACACCATTCACCATTTCTCTAATCACACAAACCCAGAACTATTACTGCACAACTATTACTACAGGAATGATGAACAGCTCACTGAGTACCATTTTTCCTGCCTTCTTCCTGCAAACCTGCACATTTTTCCTTTTCAGATAATAATCTAATTTTCTTTTGCATGCCTCGATTGAACCTGCCTCCACCATACTTTCATGCAATGTATCCAAACCCTAACGACCCACTCTGTGAAACCTTTACTCCTCAAATAATTTTTACTTCTTTTTTTAAAAATTCTCTCATGGGCTGTGGGTGTTGCTGGATGGGCTATTTCCTTTTTTGAGAAGGTGGTGGTGAGCTGCCTCCTTGAATCACTGCAGTCTATGTGCTAGGTAGACCCACAATGCCATTTGGTGGGAGTTCTAGGATTTTGACCAAAAGATACTGAAGGAATGGTGACATATTTCCAAGTCAGAATGGTGAGTAGCTTGGAGGAGAACTTGCAGGTGATGGTGTTCCCATATATCTGTTGCCATTGTTCTTCTAGATTGTAATGGTTATGGGTTTGGAAAGATACTGTCTAAGAAGCCTTGGTGAATTTCTGCAGTGCATCTTGTAGATGGTATACACTGCTGCTACTGAGCATTGGAGGTGGAGGGAGCAAATGTTTGTGGATGTGATGCCAATCAATTGGACTGCTTTGCCTGGATGGTGTCAAGTACCTTGAGTGTAGGCACCATCCACTTGATACAAATTACTTGAGCTATGCCCTCTCATTCTTGGTCTTTTCAGTGTTCTCCTTGTTTAACCTGTCCAGATCTCTCATGATCTTGAATACTTCAATCAGATCTCTTCTCAACCTAAGGAAAACTGTCCTAACTTATCTACTCCATCTTC
Organism: Rhincodon typus; assembly: GCF_021869965.1. NCBI lineage: Eukaryota > Metazoa > Chordata > Chondrichthyes > Orectolobiformes > Rhincodontidae > Rhincodon > Rhincodon typus. Next base: position 16,777,633 of record NC_063342.1, on the reverse strand, counting down.
ATAACTGAAATCCTTAGCCCTGAGATAATGCTTGTAAATCATTTCTCCACTCTTTCCAAGGTGTTCACATTTTTTCTAAAGTGTGACAGTCAGAACTGGACACTGCACTCCAACTGAGGCTGAACTTGTGTCAAACTATGATATTGACTTTCTTCCATGTTTGTGACATGGCTTGGTTGGTGGTGAAAAGGGCACTACGTGTGAGATCCTTCTTTTATGCCTGGACTCCCTGTGCCACTGCACACTGCCCTCAAGGCAGCTGTGGGGTGGGGGGGGGGGGTTGGGTAGAGACTGTCACACATCTCCTTCTGGAATGTGCCTTTGCAGAGTAAGTCTGAAGAATGATGCGGTGGTTTTTGTCATCCTGAGCAGTTCCATGATGCAGGACTCTGTGCTCTACGGTTTGTTCCCCGGGACACACACCGAGACAAACATCAACTGCACCTGCAGGATCATCAACTCAGTGAAAGACTCTTTTTGGTCTGCCTGAAACCTGTTAGTCTTCCAGAGCAAGGAGTTGGCCTCAACCGAGTGTTGCAGACTGGCACATTCTGAGACACAGGACTATGTGCGGAGGGACACACTGAAGCTTGGGGCAGCTGCCGCCAAGGCACAGTGGGGAAAGACCACAGTCTAAGGTCTTTCTGCTGAAGTTAAATGGGGGTCTGTTCAGTTATCAGAACCTCCTGGTGCCACAAATGCATACAAATATATTTTGGTTCAATAAGAGACATAGAATCATAGAATCATAGGGCGGCTGGTGGTTCAGTGGTTAGCACTGCTGCCTCACAGCACCAGGGGCCTGGTTTCGATTCTACCCTTAGGCAACTGTCTATGTGGAGTTTGCACATCCTCCCTGTGTCTGTGTAGGTTTCCTCCAGGTGCTCCGGTTTCCTCCCACAGTCCAAAGATGTGCAGGCTAGGTGGATTGGCCATGCTAAATTGCCTGTAGTGTTCAGGGGTGTGTGAATTAGGTGGGTTATAGGGGAATGGGTCTGGGTGGGATGCTCTGAGGGTCAGTGTGGATTTATTGGGCCGAAAGGCCTGTTTCCACACTGTAGGAATTCCATGAGACATCTTTGGTTTGCTTGGATAGAATCAACCTCCAATGTTTGTTTCCTTGATATGCTACTGAACTGCATTTGTGTCAATCTATATACACAAAGATTCTTTTTATGAATAAAGTATATTTTGAAATTAAAAAATTCACTAAGTTGAGGCATGCCAATGCTGAGAATGGAACAATTTTAACTCAAGTATTTAGTGTCAGCATGAAGCACTAAGGTCAGGTATAACATGGTGAGAGCCAAGTCAAGCTTGCACAGTGCCTCTGAGTTAATCTTATTAACATATGTATTTGTTTTTCTCTGATACACCCCAATTCCCTTCCACATGTACATACGTATATATAGATCCTACACTATGGTCCACGGATCACGTCAGGCAGTGGCTGGAGTGGGCAGTGAAGGAATACAGCTTGATCGATGTCGACGTGTCACTCTTTCAGAATATTGATGGGAAGGAGCTATGCAAAATGACCAAAGAAGATTTTCAGCGTCTCACCCCAAGCTACAATGCTGACATCCTCCTGTCACACCTTCACTACCTCAGAGAGAGTAAGTATGGATTCAGTCTGGAATAAAATGCTATTAACACTCATGGTAATTGTTCAGAAACTACCAACTGCCATAAACAAAAAAATTTGGTTTATTATTGGAAATTTGCTCCTTAAATGGTCTAAACCAGATATGACTATAGCAGCATTGTAATATAATTGCCTCTTAAGTGCCTTCTGAAATGGTGGAGCAAGTCACTCAATTGTAACAAACTGCAGTGACAAAGTCCTAATCCAATATTTCTGTGGATGTTTGTGCACTGTGCATTTTTGGCCCTTGGCCCCAACTTTCACTCCCAGGGAGGAAGCATTGAGACGGGAACTTTTCAGGAACAGCCGCTCCGCCCCTCACCCCAATCTTGACTCAGGAGAAACTGGCCTGGAGATTGATTTTCATTCTCAGATGGTAGGGCTCTCTTGGAATCATGCTGGACAACTCTGAAATGAGAAAGGAGGATGCTGGCTTCAGTTATGGGCACAAGGCACACCTCTCAGCAGCAACACTGTAATACAGTTTAAAAGTAATCATCGCATCCACTCGCACCCATCTCAAACCTTTACCCCTTCACATTGCTCATGCCCCATCTGTGTCATTGCATGCTAACTCATACCCTCATGCCATCCTATGATTGCCCACATGGCCCCATGGGTGGTGATAGTCCCTTTGCCATCCTATGAACCTCTTTTTTTTTCCTCATGACCCCTTATACACCCTCTGCTAACCTGTGTCCCCTTACTCACCATGCTGATTCTTTAAAGCTCCTCAATTTAGTGAGCACTCAAGCCATGCTCTCACCCCATCAACTACCCTGTGCCCTCCTCCCTCCATGCTTATTAACCTCATGTCCATCTTGGTAAATCCTAAGGAGCCATTGTTATGTGTCTATTGATGGTATCACTGAATAAGACAAAACTCCAATTGCTTAAAAATTCAATACATTAAGATTCTTTCAACTTACTTCTCATGAAAACAAATATTTGGTTTCAAAGTTCTTTGACATTTTTGACAGCTTTTATAGGTCCAGTGGAACCTTTTAGGCACATTCACATATAATTTTTAACAGTTCAAAATGGTACCTGAGAACTATCCCCCAAACAAAGGGACCTGACCTCTTGTTCCCTGAAGGACACCTTTTTAAAGAGTGTTAACACCATTTAAAGTACGTGGAAATCACACATGTGTGAAATCTAGGCTGTCCAAACTCACCTCAGTGAAAATTGTAAATGGGGAAGGATGTGCTTTTGATTTTCAGGGATTTTCATAACTTATGCTGTGACAGAGTAGGTCACCATCACTGCAGATATCGGGCCTTTGTTCCATAAAACCCAGAAGAACTGTGGATGCTGTAAATCAGGAACACAAACTGAAGTTCCTGGAAAAGATCTGCAGGTCTGGTAGCATCTGTGAAGAAAAATCAGAGTTAACGCTTCAGGTCTGGTCTGGATCTCAGGAAGGGTCACCGGACCTGAAACGTTAACTCTGATTTTTCTTCACAGATGCTGCCAGAGCTGCAGATCTTTTCCAGCAACTTCTGTTTTGGCCTTTGTTTCAGTTGCTTTGATAAACAATTGAAAAGTTAAAGCTCAAACGAGTTGTAATGTGGACTTTAAGATACAAGTTATGGACCAGGGCAAACCCCCTCAAACTATTCAGAAGATAATCTGGACCATAACCTTTTCTTGTTTTAAAGGTAAAGGTGTTGAGTTCCAGATGGAATTTGATTGGTCAAACTAGCGGATTTAAAGCAAAACACACTTTATTTATCCACCATAGTTAAAATACAACAAAAGAAAGAAGGAATTGGAATAACTTAACTCTGTTGGAACACTACTAATTAACTTTTCCAATATAGTAACATCTCATAAACACACCCTTGGCAAAAGGCAAATTCAGCACACAGATTGTCTCACGAGCAACACCTGTAACAAGCAGAGAACCCCCTGCCTTTGGCTGTAACTGAGAGAAGGAAAAAATAGCTTTTGTTTCTTCAAGACCCCAAAAACATCTGTTGAAAGCAAAAGATAAAAAACAAAGTCCTGGTTCTATTGGAGCTTGAGCCCACCCATTCAGGCTGCTTCTATTGTTCCAACTTTAAGAAAAACACACAAGGTTTCACAAGGTATTTATCTTCTCATAGACTACTCAACACCTGTCCCCCAGTCTCTCTCTAAATGAAACCAAGATAAAACACGCCTCTTAAAGCTACAGCATTGTCACACTTTGCAATAAGATTCTATGGTCTTTGCACAAAATATCACTCCCTCTAATAGTTCTTGCTGAATAACAAAGCTCCCTTCTTCCTTCTCCATTCTTCTGCTGGAGAATACAGTCCCATGTTTCTTTGCTGTTCTTCTGTATCTTGGCCAAGAGGACACCCTTAAGGCTAGAGTGTAAGAAGTTGCAGGCTATTCAGCATGAGGGAGAAGTCAGAGAGTGGAACATGAGAATTACATAGGGTTTAAGCACAAAAAAAGGGTCATTCAGCCAACAGGTCCATGCTGGTGTTTATGCTCCTCATATATTTCCTCACACCACACAATATTTAAACTGATCAGTGTGATCTTCTATTCAGCTCTCCCTTAACCAAGTTCCCCTTAAAAAATGTTGATATCAGTTGCCTCAACCACTCCATTCGTGTCAAGTTCTAATATTATCTTGACAATCGAACCACTCCCTGACTCTACTTGAAGCCCACATGAAAGCAGTGTCTTTGGTGTTTATGGTGAATCTTCTTTTTCCCTTCCCAGTTCAGGATAAAATGCAACAACCACCTCTATAACATGGTAATAAGTATAAAATAGAAGTACTGATGACAGACCAAGCAAGGGTTTTCCTAGTCGGTATGTCTCCCTAACCTTCTCAATCATAGAGAGGAATTTTTTCTTTCTTGGATCCTGTTTTTCGAACTGATTTCCATTGTCATCTGTTTCTCTGTCCCAGGAGGTCACATGGTTGGGGATACAATGGAGAGTGCCATGTCTTGTGATATAACAATGGTGTTTTGGGATGGACAACAACTACTGGCCTTGCCAGTGATTTTCACATCCCATGAAAATCCCATGAAAAGTCAAAAATGACAAGTCTCTGCTGCAGTGTGGGACAAATTGAATTGAACAGAAGATCTTTTCCTAACTGCCATTTTTCACGTGTTTATATATTACAAACCAAGGAGTGTATTTAGTTTCCAAAACCTGTTGGTTTGAGTTCCCATTTTTATCCATTCTACAGAGTTTCAAAGCAACACACAAGGGCAGGAAATAGCTTGGCTGAAAATGTAAGGGAGAAAATAATTATTGTAGATAGAATTTAACACAACAAAAATTCTGCAATAGACAGCAAGGCTTGTCTCTTAGAACATTTATAATTACTGACATATTGAATATATTACCATCCATATCAGGATCTGACCTCTGTCCTTTATTAGTAGCGACACACACAAGTCTAGAAATTCTAATGGAACAAGATTCTGGTAAAGGAGGAAGGGTGCATCCAATAAGAGTGACAATTGGGAAGGGAGGAGTGACTGGATTGTGAGATGGGGAGGCTGATAGCAGTAGTGGTGACTGCTAAGGGAAACAGTGGTGAGCTCAGATAGGAGTGGGGATGGGGGTAATTGAGGTAAGTGGCATGGGGATTAATGACAAACATTGCCTACATTCTTTAGGTGCGGCCTTCTCCTACTTCTGTAAGCTGAACAATCAGGTTAGTTTAGTGATTGTAACGACGTCAGACGGTGGACTTCGCGGAATAAGAGTTCCCTGATTGGCGCTGTTAGTCTGGTCCAGTCAGGGAGCCCTGGCTGGCAGATATAAACAGGAATGTCAAACATCCTGTGCACTCTGAGAGCTGGCTCTGAGGGAGCTGGATCAGTGTCAAGGACTCTCCACACATAAATAAAGGGTGACTTGGTGACAGAATACTGGCCTCTGTGGAGTTATTTCAATTTGCAAGTTTTAAAGCCTAACTTTGTTGGATTTGGCTTAACCGGCAATGCTTTTAAGAACCATCTGTTCTATGTAGGCCTGGTTTTCCTGAATGCAGCTGATGTTGGCATTAGCTGCCTTAGGATGAAACAGTGTGGTAGTTCGGAGTTGGGAACCCAAATGCAAAGGGCCCGATGTCGGTTTTCGGGTTTAAGAACTGCACTTTGACTTTTACCAAAAGGTCAAGTGGATGACTTCTGCCTCATAGATGGCTTGCAATTCCTATCTGTCCTTTTGGTGGCTTTATATGTCAGAAAAACAGCTTCTGTGTTGATGAGTTTCTTTAGGTCTCAGCTCCTAATAATGCTTAAATTGCCACAAAACATCATGGAATTAATTAATTACATTGGCTGCTAATGGTTTGGTTTTTCCATGTCGTACACACATTCAGAAGCAAGCTCTCAGTCAATTATGCTCCCTTGCATTTTAATTGGCTTGTATGAATAGTGAAATACTCAGAAACTGATATGAAGAAAACTCCTTCTTGCAATAATGCATATTATGCAATGTCAAAGGTTGGAAGTGATATGGAGCGAAAATAAATAAATGGCTGAAAGGAAGGGTGCAACATTAATTCTTGTGCTGACGGTTATCCTTAATCATGCTTTAGACTTCTGATTTTTGAGATAAAGTCAACCGAACCCCATAAGCACTGATGTTGGAATTCCAAAATCCAGTTCAAACTGGAAACTGGATGTGATAGCATTGACAAATTGCAGTGTCAGGGTGACATAGTAACAATGTCACTCAAGGCACTGGGAGAATGCCACCATCTCCCATTAAGAAAACTGCACTTTCTGTTTTTATTATAAAAGGTTAAGAGACAAGATGTAAAAAGACTTGTCAGAAAGCTACAAACATTAATTGTTGACTTAAGTAATTGACTTTTTTAATGTCAAATATGGTTTACATCAACTAAGTGTAATTATGTACCTATTGTAATCTGCTTATCTGTTAAAAATTGACAGCTGTTGCTTATGATCTGTTTTCGGGTGCGTTATGCAGACAGACAAATCAGAATGCTCAGGCCTTTCCAGTGTTTGGGTTTTGGGCCTCATTGCAATATGTTGATGGTGCCAGCAACTCTTTTCATGCCTTGACAGGGTACGCCACCCATTTTAAATAGATTATTTATGCTTTACTTACTAGCCATGTCCGTCATGTCGGATATCAAGACAGTGTTCATTGGAGGGAAGAGAGTGTGGGGCTTTGGAGGGGAATTTGCTTCACAGCACTGACCTTGTGGATTTGGAAGGAGCTGTCCTGTTCCTCCTGAGGATCCTAAAAATGTAATTTTACTGATCTTTTGAGTGGTGACCATCCACTGTGTTTCATTGATGACAGGAAATTATTTTGCTTTGTGTCCATGCTTCTGCCATTAAACAGTAAGCAGTGCATTGGTTAAATTTGACAGTGAGTGCTTTTAGACATTGAGGGTTGAGGGCTCTGGCCCATGACGGAAGTTACCCTGGATCCATATTAGATTTGTAATCTTTGTGATGGGGATCTGCTTCTTGATAGGGATTGGTGGATCACTCAACTTATCAAAATGAAGCTTGAAGTCCAATTTGGGACAACTTTGTGCTTCTCAGTGGGGCTGTACAAGAGTAAGCAAAGCTGTGGAAATGGCAGCAATATCATAGGTGAGGAAATTATTTGAAAGGTAGTGCCAATCCTTGGTACTACAAGATGATGATTAATTTACTTGATCCTATCCAGTTAGAGAGGATCTGTTCATCACTGCTTCCAACTGTTCATGGATGATTCAGAGATTTTGCCTCCATCACCTTTCACCACATGTTACAGTCTGATTAAATGTAAAACTTTCTGCTGTGTGTATTAATTAACCTTTATCCAATTTGAACCTTTCACCCCTTTACTTCTGAAATGTTACTTTCATTCTCAATTTGTTTGAAGGCTGAAAGAACCATGTTTCTCCTGTTTTCTTCAGATTCCATTCTCTGATAATATTGATTGATACTATTGGTCTTTTCTCTATGACCTCCAGGACTTGTGATTTCCTGTGTCATGTTGATCACAACTCGACATGAGATTGAAAGTGCAGACTAGCCAGGTCACCTTGAGGTCTAACTATGGTTTCCTCCAACTTATATGCAACAATTTAGGCAAGAAATTCTGTTACTCGCTTGCTTTTAATGGGTATCGAATCTATTAAATTCCCTAAGGCTCTTCACATTCGCCCTGCTCCTCTTGAAATAAAAGTTCAGTTCATCACCTGATATTATTTTCAACTCATCCTTTGTCATCACATCGAAACTAGGGAATCCTACCACCCTGCAAACCTCCCTGCCTACATACCTCTGTGCATCTACAAACCTCCCTGCATCTACGTACAAACTTCCCTGTTTCTACCTACAAACTTTCTTTGCTTCTTTTCTTTGTTTACTTTTGGCTTTTGCTGTTTTATTCCTATTGTTCTCTTTCTTCTTTTCTTTTTTTTTTCCTCGTTGGAGGCCTTTTCGGCATCTTCGTCCTCCTGAGCGTGTGCAGCAGCGGCAGCAAGTGTCGACACCTCAGGGACAGTGAGCCCAGTGCGGAGGACAGTGAACACTTGGAAAGCTTGTGATGTTCGCGAGTATGGGCCTAGCAGCAAGAGATGGTGCCAGACCGTGGCGACTTCAGTGTTGGTGGCCCCGTGCAGGAGGTGAAGCGGTGGCGGCAGTGCCAGTTATTAAGATGGTGGTGATGGCAGGGCGGCCTCTGCAGTTGGCATCTGTCAGCTGAGGTAGGCCCGAACTGGTACTCCTGGTGGATCAGTGGGAGCAGCGGTTGCATCAGCGGTCATGTGGTAGGTGTGGTGCTCCTGGCAACAGAGCAGTGATGGTGTAGGTGGTGCCAGAGCAAGACTCCTGGAATGGACAGTGATACGGGGATGTTGGCAGGCACAGAGGCCATTCTGGATATCCCTCCCCTCGATGCCAAGATGAGCACAAGAAGGGAGAAAAAATTCTGTTTTTAGTTATATCTTAATATCTTCTGTAACTCAAAATGGCGTCAGATTGTGACAATGTTTTACGCTTTACATTGTATTTATTTGTTACATACAAGTGACAATAAATCATTCAATTCAATACTCAGTTATGAGTGGTGTACCACAAGGATCAGTTCTGAGTCCTCTTCTATTTGTGATTTTTGTAAGTGATTTGGATGAAGGAGTGGAAGGGTGGATTAGTAAGTTTGCAGACGATATGAAGGTGGGTCGAGTTGTGCGGAGGGCTGTTCTAGGTTACAAAGGGAGATTGATAGGATGCAGAGCTGGGCTGAGAAGTGGCAGATGGAGTTTAACCCTGAAAAGTGTGAGGTGATTCATCTTGGAAGGACAAACTTGAAAGCAGAATACAGGGTTAATGGAAAGATTCTTGGCAGTGTGGAGGAGCAGAGGGATCTTGGGGTTCATGTCCACAGTTCCCTGAAAGCTGCCACCCAGGTGGATAGAGTTATTAAGAAGGTGTATGGTGTGTTAGCTTTCATTAATAGAGGGATTGAGTTCAAGAGCTGTCAAGTTATGCTCCAGCTATACAAAAGCCTGGTTCAGCCACATGTGGAGTATTGTGTCCAGTTCTGGTTGCCTCATTACAAGAAAGATGTGGAAGCGTTGGAAAAGGTGCAGAGGAGATTTACCAGGATGTTGCCTGGAATGGAAGGAAGGTCTTATGAGGAAAGGTTGAGAGAGCTAGGGCTTTTCTCTTTAGAATGATGAAGGATGAGAGGTGACTTGTTAGAGGTGTACAAAATGATCAGAGGTATAGATAGAGTGGATAGCCAGAGACATTTTCCTAGGGTGGAGGTAGCTATTACGAAGGGGCATAGTTTTAAAGCAAGTGGAGGTAGATACAGGGGAGACATCAGAGGTAGGTTCTTTACTCAGAGAGTGGTAGGGTCATGGAATGCATTGCCAGAGACGGTAGTGGAGTTGACCTCATTAGGGGCATTTAAGCGGCTATTAGATAGGCATATGGATGATAGTATAACGTAGGGGTGGAGGTTAGATAGACCTTAGGTTTAGGGTAAAAGTTCAGCACAACATCGTGGGCTGAAGGGCCTGTACTGCGCTGTACTGTTCTATGTTCTATGTTCTAATACAAACCTTCCTGCATCACCTATAAGTCCCATGCATCTCTTTAAAACCTAAAAATCTCATTGTGATGTAGACTATGTTGAATATAATGATGGAATCAGATGTGAAGTCTTGTGAGGCATATATCAACTGAGGCCTTGCTCAATCTTTTATACTGTCGAAAAGCAGGATACCGATTTTCTTTTAAAGCAGTGGCAAATTGTCAGTTAAAAGGATTATCGCTTCTTATTCACCTTGTTAACAGCCCAACACCTCTCATTAATATTTGGCTTTCTATCTTACTGACCACACTAACCAAGTTAAACGTTGAGAAAACATGACATGGAAATCAGAATAGGTATTGGGAGAATTCAACAGTCCTCTTGCTCTGAAGGACCTCCATGTTGGACATCAAGCACCAACATTTCAGGGTGCGCTCCTTGGTCACCCAGCCACTTACAAATTACTTCCACTTACATTGGCATCTGATAAACACCAGCCTCTAAGAACCCTCATGGCATATCTCCAATCTACTTACAAGGCTGACCTTCAATGTCGCATCTTGGCTCAAAGGGCTGAATGGCCCATTTCTCCTCCTAGTTTCTACGATTCTATCTCAGGCTACGCTGGCAACTATCATTCTAATCCTACAGCAAGGATACTGTGCATTCTTGGACATGTGCCCAAGTCTGGGGCTGGACTCCGCAGCAGCTCCAGGCTCTTTTCTTGGAGTCATAGGACTCACTCACTTTGACTCTACCAGGGTACTCACAGTAATGCGGCCTTGCATTGCATTGCTTTGCCATTTTGTGCTTTACCCCCTCTGCCAGAGACACTAGGCTCATTTTACTGTTGTCTTGCTTTGCTGTCTAGCATAGACACAAATGCAGGAAACTTCCCATGATTGTCTGCAGGCCTCAGTCATGTCAAGGAAGATAGCAGAGGGTCCCTGTCCAGTAAGTTAAAGGCAGCCAATGATACCTATCTAGAGGCTTGGACACAGTCAGCCAGCCACTCAGAATGGTCATGGTTGGGATGGTCCCCACTTGAAATGTCAGGCAACCCACCACCCGTCTTGAATCTTTCTGCCGTGTTGTGAGGTCTTGTCATCCTGGAATGAGAGATGGAGAGATTGGTGTTATGGACGATGTAAGTGGGAGGCACAGCTGTTACTTTTGGTGCAGGTGGGGACGTGTTCCAAGGGATGGAGTGGACAGCACAGGGAATATGCAGAGTTCAAGGTGTCGGGAGTTAGGATGGGTGAGAGCGAGTGAGGGAAGATGTTGCAGGAGAAAGTGAGAGTGATAGAACATGAGCTTTGCTGGGAAGTAGGTACAGTGCCAAAGAGAGAGTGGGTGTGAGGTATCAGAGAGAAGATGGGACATCTTTGTTGGCTGAATGGAGAAAGGGATTGACCTTCTTCCTACAATTCTGGGCATTCCTCCAAACAGCTGAGACTGGCTTTAATTCAGGGAGCAACCTTGGCCCAGCTTTATATGGCCTAGTGTGTAAAGACTGTATCTTTATTTCGTTATCTATCTATCTTTGAGCGTTACAAAGGTTTATTGTAAATCTAAGCTTTTGCATAACATCACTTTCCACCTTCCCTTCTGGATGCCTTTGCTGTCCATAAGTCAATCCCTGATGGAGAAGAACCAGTGGTTTGATATTTTCTAATTATGTTCTTTAGCTCAGAGATATTACTATAAATCTCTGGAGCAGGCGGGAGGTGAACCCAGACCTCCTGCTTCAAAGGTAGGGACAATACCGCAGTATCTTTGAATCCAGTAGGCTTTTTTTGTAAAGCCAAATCCAAATGTTTTATTATTCTGTATTTCTGATTTGGAGCTGAAATAGCAAATGGACTATTTGAAAACTACAGCTTGTGGAAGGAGCTTTTAAAAGTAACTTACCTTTTACTTCACTGAAACTTGTTTTAAGTCGTGTTAATGCAGCTAGTTTGTTTAAACAGTGGGGAAGGCTGTTTGTAGGTGGGTGGGCACTGGACTGTGTGGACAAAGTGAGATTTGACTGGAAACAGGTTGCTGATTTGTTTGTGGAGTGGACAACAACTCTCTGATTGGTTCCTGGGTAGCTGTACAGCTTGTGGTTGTGCACAATATCAGCAAAAGCCTTCAGACCGCTGAAAAAGGTAGATGTTGAGTCTTTCTCTGTGGTAAAGTACTTGAAGCTTAAGGCAGCGAGTTTATTTTCCCTCACTAGTAGCTGTGAGCTGTAGCCTTTAACCAGTAACTGAGAATCCTGCAAAAATGTAAAAAGAGCCTGGGGAAAAAAAGTCATTGGAAAAAAAAAATAGCCCTGACAATCAAAAGAATCATCTCAGTGAACCGTGTGGATTGGAGCCATTGAACTGTGTCCCCCGTATCTTTCCATATTTACCCATAACAGCAATGTCTTTTTGTCTCTCTGTGTAAAACAGTCTGGTAGCTGGGTGATGGATACAGTTTGGAAGGGCCTTGGAGTTTAACAAGTAGAGTTATATGTCAACAGTTCATAGTTTATCTGTGTTTAGAATTTTTTTGTAATAAATAGCAGTTTTTGTTAAATACAGAAATCTGGTCTGTGTTTTCTGTTAACTTGGGTATATTTGTTAGATATTTTGGGAACCTTATGTTCTTTGATAAAGTTTTTAATTTTTGTGATTACTGGGAATAATGGAGCTTCATTTCCAGCATGCTACCCCAGTAGCAGAGTTGTGACTTGTGTTGTAGCCTCCTCTGTTGGTCATAGAGTCATAAGATATACAGCACAGAAACAGACCCTTCAGTCCAACTCGTCCATACCGACCAGATATCCTAAATAGATCTAGTCCCATTTGCCGGCATTTGACCCATATCCCTTTAAACCCTTCCCGTTCATGTACCCATCCAGGTGCCTTTTATATGTTGTAATTGTACCAGCCTCCACCACTTCCTCTTGCATCTTATTCCATACACGCACCTGAAATAGTTGCCCCTTAGGTCCCTTTTAAATCTTAACCCTCTCACTCTGCCCTCTCGTTTTGGACTTACCTACCCTGGGGAAAAGGCCTTGACTATTCACCCTATCCATGCCCCTCATGATTTTATTAACTTGTCCTGCAGGATAAGGAAGTCCTGCATCTGCGGTACCCTCTCAGTAGGAAGTTCAGGTTCCTGCCTGCACAATGGGGCTCCGACCTCCCCCTGTCTTCCATGTCCAAGGCAAATGTCAGGAACTGTGTACGGTGGCTCCGAACTGACAGTGTTTATCCGGCTGCTCCATTGCATTTTAAAGATGGTATGGGTGCATAAGATGTTGCTTAATTCACAGCAGTGAATGAGTTGTTCCAGGAATGGCGCATGCTAAAATATGGCAGGAATCGGATGTGAGGCATGCTGTAGGGACGGGGTAGGTAGCCAATAGATGAGTTTGGTGAGATAGGGTGAGAAAACCGGATAGGTCTTATGGAGAAAATTCCTCCAAAAACCTCAACACACACGCACTTGCCCAAAGAAAGCATAAGATAGAGCCTCAAGCCTTGGTGCTGCCTAATTATTTCCTCTGGTTTACATTTGGTACTTATTTGATTATTCTCAGTCCTGGTGGTTTCTACTGGAAAGACCTGGGCCCTTCAGTTAGGCTGCACTATTTAAAAAGAGGTGAATTACTTTTAAATCCTCACCAAGGGCTAATCAGCAATTCTTGACCATGTAGAACTAAGACTTTGCAAAAGGCATCGTTGATTCAGCAGTGACAACAAATTGAACATCATTGCTTCAGAGAAACATAAAAGAGAAATTTGCATTTCCATCGCAACTTCTGTGATCGCAGGACGTCCTGAAGCACTTTACAACCAATAAAGTAATTTCGAAACATTGTAATCCAGGAAATTCAGCAGCCAATTTGCACACAAATTCCCACAAATAGCAACGTGACCATGACAAGATAATTTGCTTTTGCAATCTTGAGTGAGTGAGAAGTATTGAACAGAAATAACAACCTTACTCAAATCCAAAATGGCATCTTAGGATTTTTACTGCCTACCTGAGATGATTGACAGGGCTCTGATTTAAATTCTCACCATAATGGCAGCACCTCTTACAGTGCAGCACTCCCTCAGTATTGCACTGAAATGTTAGCTTTGATTTTTCTGTTCTCAAGTCATAGAGAGGGACTTGAACTTGCAGCCTTCTGTCACAGAGGCATGAGTGCCACCATTGGTATCACAGAGTAACTGTTGAGCCAATTCTTCCATAGATCAGAACTTTCTTTTTTAATCGTTGGCACAAGGATCTTCCTTTGTAACTGTCACTTTTTAATGTTTTGGTGACTGTTGAATCAAATCATTTCCTATTTTGCAGCACCACTTCCTCATTTGACTTCAGATGATGTCGATAAAGCCTTGCAAAACTCACCACGTCTGATGCACGCCAGAAACACAGGTAATATATTAAAGCTGAGCTGTCATGTGCAGATCTTTACCCTGCCAGTTGTCATCCCACCACCGTTCCCCTCATTTCCCTACACCACAGTGTTCACAGTAACTTATAATAATGAAATATATATTCATTTATAAAACAATAGTTAGCACTGCCCAAATATACAAGATACTAAAGACACAGCCAAATCCTTTCTGGTTCATTGCCACAAAAATGTTGCAATGATGCTTGGGATATGCATATGACCCCTGAAAATTCCCTGCACGAACAATTTTCTAACTTTGGGCTTTTATTGTGAAAGTCAAGGGAACACAGAAGCTAGGAGGAAAGGGTGGGGCTGGGGGTTGGTGGTGAATGGTGAAGGTGAAGAGCAGTGTTGCTGAGATCAGAGGTGGTCAAATTCCTCTTGTGCATCACCAATTAGCTGTTCACATAAAGTCTTGGCAATGATTGAGGAATGGGGCTTTTGCATTTCCTTTTTCAAGTGCGCCACAGAAGGGATTTAACAAAAGAGTGCGTTTAAGTCATTGGGATTATGTGATATTTCTGGTATCAATGCTGTGGGTAAAACACACATCCCAAACATCTGTCCATCGCGTTCAACGTGTTCTCGCAAACTCCGAAAGTTGAATCTGGAGTGCAGCATCATGCAATGAAATAATCCATTTGAAGGTGTCTGCAGAATTTCGCTGCTTCCAAGTGCTAACAGTGGTGACCAAAATGACTCCTTGTGACCTAATCAGTTTTTTGGGCTGCTCACAAAGAGAGGTGGCTGGCTCTGGATATTCATTGAGATTCTTTCTTACATGCTCTTGCTGCAAACTTTCACGGAAGTTAGGGATTATACCTCCACAAAACTCTACTCCTTCCACTCCTGAGACCTGTAAAAGACAGCTTTTCCACTAATCTTTTATTACAGTAGAAAATTAGCACCACTCTGCATAATCCCTGTATGGCAATATTCATAGCATCATTAACAAAATGTGGAACTTGGAGAAAAATGAACATGACTAAATGTATGGAACAGCCATAACAGAAATGTCAACCACTAAATGTAACAACTCAAAGACATTAAGACTGCAACCGAAGTTATGGGTTAATT
Source organism: Rhincodon typus (assembly GCF_021869965.1). Classification (NCBI taxonomy): domain Eukaryota; kingdom Metazoa; phylum Chordata; class Chondrichthyes; order Orectolobiformes; family Rhincodontidae; genus Rhincodon; species Rhincodon typus. The sequence continues at coordinate 16,762,433 of NC_063342.1, read as the reverse complement.
TCTATAATAATAGAATACGAAAGTTAGGAGGTGGCATTACTTTTATAAAGAACCTTGGTTAAACTAAGCTTGGAGTACTATGTGCAGTTCTAGTGTCTATGTGACAGAAAAGGCAAAACGTTAGTGGAATTCAGACGATACAATGATTAGGAAGGATTGAGCAGGTTATGGCTTTTATGCAAAACAAGGAGATTAAAATAAAACCAAATAAAGATCTTTAAAGTATAAAGATGTTCCTTAGGGCAGATGGAGCAAAACTGTTTCCGTTTGTTTGTGAGATCAGAATATTGGGGGAATAAATGTGATAAACATCAATGACAAATTAAATAACTATTCTTTGATGGACTTGTTTAAGTGGAAGAATTTGCTGTCAAATGGAATGGCTGAAACAGATACTCTTAAGGGGAGGTTTGATACACACTTGAGGGAGAATAGAATGGGGTGTGCGGAGGTGGGAGGATGCGATTAGGAGGAGGTTTGTGCTGACACCAGTGTGACCTGTTCATTTGCTTCAGATTCAATGTGACCTGTTGAAAATTATCACAACAGATCTTCACCTCTTTCCTTTGAACAAAATTATTTATTCCAGTTTAATTATCGTCCCCTTTCTCAGCTTTTCCATCAGTCATCTCTTCATACTGTATGGCCCTTGCTCTTTGATATTGTTTCTTTGGCAACATTCAAACTGTTAAAAGCAAACTGCAGAAATTGCCTGTTGTGGCTTGTACCTTTATGTTGAATGGAAAAGACAAAAGTTGCACCAGAAACTGATCTGGACAACTTTAAAACTTCTTCTTAATTCTCCCCTCTGCCCATGTTCTGCCTCTTCAGGTTCCTACCCCTGTTCTCCTGAATTGAATGATGCAGCCTCAGATCTCCTAGTCCAACGACCATTCTTCAGAAAAAAGAACTGCGGCT
>NC_063342.1:16741027-16761115 GCF_021869965.1 Rhincodon typus | reverse complement strand
GACCCGAAAGGTTAACTCTGATTTTTTCTTCACAGATGCTGCCAGACCTGCTGAGCTTTTCCAGCAACTTCTGTGTTGTTACCATTCTTCAGGCACCAGCACATAAAACGAGCTCTGGACTATTTCCCAGAGAGAGTCATCTTCAGCTGAGCCTGGTCCTGTTCTCGCCGCAGCCAAGGATTGCTTTGGTTGCTCTACCCTGTGACACGGTAAACACGCTCAAGAAGATATCCACTGATTGGTATCTATGTAGAAATCATAATGGCATTCAGATTAATTCTTCAATGCTGAACCACTGGCCCTCCCAATGATCTTCCCTACCTACTCCATTATAATGATTGCTAAGTAGCAACCTGTAATCTTGCTAAGTCTTCCATTCCTCAAGGAATGCTCTAAGGCCAATCTTAAGGTGATTTAAATGATCACCTATGATCAAGGATCAAGCCTGAGGATGATTGATTTTCAGGAAGCAGGAATGTAAGGCATTTATATCCATTTGCTCTCTCCTGGCACTCAATTTCATGGCAGCTATTTTCTCTCTTTTTTTTGCAGGAGGTGCGACTTTCATCTTTCCAAATGCAACAGTTTATCCTGAACCATCTCAGAGACTCACAGTTCGACCAGGTAGGAATCTATACTTTACACATAACTGACAGCCAGCTACACATTTGCTTTATGTGAATTTGAATGAAAGATTCGATAACAAATGTAAATTAGATATTTTGCTTCCCTTACCTAAACTTTGACAATCAAACTTTCCATCTCTCAGGTAATCTTCAGAATTCCCAAAACCTCTCTGCCTCTCTACCACTCTTTCCTCCTTAAAACCTGCCATTTACATCAAGTTTCGTGGTGTTTGTTGTCAATGTTTGTCTGATATTGATCCTGTGAAACATTAAAGGCACAATTTAAATGTAGCTTTTATAGTTGAATGAATAGGATGAAGAAATAAACCATCCAGTTTTTGAATCTTGCTCTCCATACAATGCAACAACGGAATATTCCTGTAACTTGTGTCAGTTTGGGTCTGACCAGTTACTAGGCGGTGACTATGGTGTAATTTACTTGAAAGGACTATTGGAAGCATTTTTGAAAGGAAAAGAGATGAGGCTTCTTGTAGGTTAAGCTGATATTTTTGTCTTCTTCCATGGGATGTGGGAGTTGCTGGAAAGGCCAATAATTTTTGTCCACCCTTAACTGCCCTTTAGAAGGCCGTGGTGAGCTGCATTTTGAACCACGACAGTCCATGTGGCATCTGTAGCAGTTTGATTGTATTGACTTGCAAGACCATTTCAGGGAGCAGTTAATAGATAACTACCTTGTTGTGAGTCTGGGGTCATTTGTAAGCCAGACTATGCTAAAACATAGATTTCCTTCCCTAAAGGGCATTAATGAACAGGTGAACTTTTCCTGACAATTAATGGCAGAGTCATCACAAAGTCTGGCTTTCAATTCTAAATTTATTAATTTTGAGATTTTAAATTCCATCAGCTACAGGGTGGGATTTGAACCAATGCTCTCATACCATTAGCCTGGGCCTCTGGAATACTAGTCAGGTGACATGTCCAGTGTCTCTCCATCTCCTCATACCAGCAAAAAAAAACAAATTATTTGGAAGACCAATGATCCGTCCCTCAATTAAAATTTCACATGTTCTCAAGGACTCACCCTTAGTTTTTCCTTTATAAAACACCTGTTTGCAGTAAAATGAAACATCTTTTAACATTGGTTGAACATTTCCCCACTGAGTAAAGTACATATTGTAATAAACTACTGGGTCATTATAGATCAGAGCATCTCTGTTTGATCTTTGGTTTATATTAAGTTCTCTGATTTTATCCTGGCAGCTGGTGAGGGTCCTGTAATTGGCTTCGGTGATTCTAGATTCAACAGTGCAGTGGGCAAGGGGTGAAAATCAACTGGTATTCCTCATTGTTACCGACCGAACCTTGAAGTTAAATGGATATTCAGTTTTGATGTGTAAAGCAAGATTGGACTTTGTTGTATAAATTTATGGTTCTGAAGAGGATTTCAAGCCAGTTGTAAAATCCCTACAGCATGGAAGCAGGCCATTCAACCCATCAAGTCTACACCAAGCCTCCAAAGAGCATCCCACCCAGACCCACTCCATCCCTATAACTCTGCATTTCCCATGGCTAACCCACCTAGCCTACACATCCTGGACAATTTAACATGGCCAATCACCTAACCTGCATATCTTTGGACTGTGGGAGGTTAATGGAACACCCAGAGGAAACACCCACAGACATGGGGAGAATGTGCAAACTCCACGCAGACAGTCATCCAAGGCCAGAATCGAAATTGGGTCCCCTGGTGCTGTGAGGCAGCAGTGCTAACCACTGAGCCATCATACCACCCCGATGGCAACTGACCAAATGTAGTTGTAATTATTGCTATTATGCAATAAATCTTCTTGTTATCTAGGAGCAGTGCCTCTTCTGTAAATACTCAATGGTAGTGTATCCTCTACCACTTATCACTGGATAAACTGAAAACAAAGCAGAGACAAAGGAACATCAGTGACGGTGAACTGCCTAAAAACAACCCTTATCGAGCACCACATACTGGCAAAGATGGCAAATATCCACAAGGAACCAGAAATGGTCATCTGGGAAAATGCCATAAAGTTATCTATCACTCTCTCTGTGGGTGGATAGTGTACTCTTACTGTTAGGTGTGTATTTCTGGAATGGCCATTTGGAAGAAGGACTGAGAGAGGCCACAGTCTGGGGAAGGGGAGAAAACAGAAGAAGCAAAAAAAAGAGTTAAAAAAACTTCTAGGAATTTACTAAATGGAGTGGCATTGGGTTAAAAAAACAAATGTTACAACAAATTCCTTAGCTGGAAACAGTTAAAGTATAATAATTTTTTTTTGTCTCTCGGGTGGGATTGGAGTCTGATTGCAACACCAGCCGCCCACATTTTAGTTCCATAAAAGAATAACCCAGATGTGTTTTCTTAATACCAGATGTCTAGGACTATCACCAGGCAGTGCTCAGCAGTGGTCTGGTGGTCTGCAGTAGAGTCTGTCAGTTTTCTCAAATTGATGAATATTTCATTTATTCTGCTTTCTATTTTTAGATTTGGCTTACGACGCAGCCAGACGGTCAGGGTGGGCAAGTCATCCTGGAGTTCCGCCAAAGGGTAACAAGTTTATGTTACTGTAAAGTTGATCAAAGGAGACCTTTGTTCTCATAGATAATGAATGGGGTTGTAGCGGGTCAAACTTTTTGGAAAGTCTGTGCTTATAAGGAGCCAAAGGTTAATGCTAGGGAAATGGAACTCTGTCCCATTGCCAGTGCATTTCAAATCAAGATATACACAGAGAATAACATCTTCCTTACCAAGGACCTTAACCACAGTATCAGAAAAACACCCCTCTTCCTGTACAAATCTTGTCCCTTCCTAGTATTTTTACTTCTATTCACTGATTCACTGAGAAGTCCAGCATACAACATTCATGACTAATTGCTCTTCAGAAGTTGGTGGTAAACTGCCTTCTTGATACGTTGCGGTTCTTGTTGTGAAGGTAACTCCCACAGTGCTGTTAGGAACATGCAAATAAAGAAGTAGGAGCCGGCCACTTCATCTCTTGAGACTGTTCTACCATTCAATGAGATCTGCATCCTCGCTCCATATACTGATGTGTGCCCCATATTCTTTAATGCATTTCACTCAGAATTGTTCAGTTGTAACATTTATATCAATTGCTGCTTGTAAAGAGATGTAAATATTTACCACCCCTTGGGTGAAGATATATTTCCTAATTTCACTCATTACAGGTTGGCATTAATTTTTTTGGCTATATCTCTCAATTGGGTAGGTTGTTCCAGGATTTTAAACCAGCAGGTTATTTCTAGGACTGTGACATCTCTCCTTCACAGCTTTCCACCTCATAGAGCCCCAGTCACACACAATCTGCTTCTATCTCCATCCTAAAATTCACAAACAGTACAGCCCTGGTGGACAAATCATTTCAGCCTGTCCCTGCTGCGTTGAACTTATTTTTTCCTATCTGAGTTCTATTTATTTCCCCCTTGTTCAATATCTTCCCATTTACGTTTGTGATTCTTCTGATGCTTTACATCAGTTCAAGAATTCCCAGTTTTCTTGCCCTACCTGCCTCCTCTTCATCAAGGATGTGCAATCCCTCTACACATCCAACCCCGCCACCGCACCCGCCCCACCCCCCACATCAAGATGGCATGAAGGCGCTCCACTTCTTCCTTGAAAAGAGGCTTGAACAGTTCCCATCCACAACCTCCCTGCTTCGCTTGGCTGAACTTGTTCTCACTTTGAACAAACTTTTGTTTAACTTGTCTCACTTTCTCCAAGTCAAAGGTATCGCTATGAGGATCCTAGTTACCCATCTTTGTGGGATATGTGGAAAATTCTACTTGGGGCACCCACCCACAGTTCTTTTTCTAATACATCATTGATGTCATTGGTGCTGCTTTCTGTTCTTGTCTGGAATTGGAAAAATCCATCAGTTTTACTTCCAATTTGCATCCTTCTCTCATTTTCACCTGGTCCATCTCTGACCCTTCCTTGACTTCACTGTTTCCATTTCTAGGGATAGGTCATCCACCGATAGCCAAAATAAACTCACCAACTCTCACAATTAATTTGACTGCACTACCTCACATCCTGCTTCCTGCAAGATTACATTCCATTTCCCAGTTTCTCCATCTCTGTCACATCTGTTCGTATGATGCCACCTTCTACTGGTCTGTCTCTGACATGTCTTCTTTATTCTTCAACTGAGGATCCCTCCCCAATCTGTGATTGATAAGTTCTTCAGCCATGTTCGTCCATTCCCTGCACTCTTGTCCTTACCTCTTCCCTCTCCCTCCCAGAACAATGATAGAATTACACCCCACCAGTCCTCACATTCAAAGGACAAATGAAACATATTGACTTTGTGTTTGATTTGTTGTTGTCACATGTACCGAAATGCAGTGATACATATCTTTACCTCTTTTCAATTGTCAGTGTTCCACAGGGACTGTACCCTACATAACATCCTGGTCCACTGCCCCATCACTCCTAATACTTCCTCATGCCCCTGTCTGTGGAGTCACAGAAGGTGTAACACATGCCCATTCATCTCCCTCCTCAACATCCAAGCCCCAAACACAACTTTCAGGGCAAGGAGCATTTTATTTGTACTTCTCTCAATCTAGTCTACTGTATTCCCTGCTCACAATGCAGCCTCCTTCATGTTGGCGAAACCAAAGGAAGGCTGGGTAAGCAATTTGTGGAACACTTCTGTAGTAACGACCCTAACCTTCCTGTTGCTTGCCATTACAATAAACCATCTTGCTTTCATGCTACCCTTTGTCCTGAGCCAGCTGTAGTGTTCCAATGAAGCTTAAGGTAAGCTGAAGGAATGACTCCTAGGTTTCCATTCAGGCACTTTGCAGCCTCTAGGACTCAATATTGAGCTCCGGAACTTCAGACCTCTAAAGGATCTCTATACTCCATCTTTCTTATATCCCCCACCCTTTCCTGGCCATATGTTGTTTGTACACAAACACCAACTAAAACAGAAATTGATGGAAACTCTCAGCAGGTCTGGCAGCATCTTTGGAGAGAAATCAGAGTTAACATTTTGGGTCGAGTGGCCCTTCCTCAGAACCTGTTTGAGGAGGGGTCACATGACTCAAAATGTTAACTCTGATTTCTCTCCACGGATGCTGCCAGATCTGCTGAGCCTTTCCAGTAATTTCTGTTTTTGTTTCTGATTTACACATCCGCAGTTCTTTCAGTTTTTATTCATACCTTAGCTTGTGTCTTGCTGACTTTGCTGTTAGTAGTATGGACCAATTTATTTTTCACAGCTAACATTCACACACCTACTTTGTATCTCCACTACTCCTTTACCATTATGGTCATTGCCTTTGTCTTTTGCTCAGGGCACACTCACCATCTGTTCCATTTGCTTCTCCTCCCCCTTGTCACGAGAATAACAACTATAATTTCCTGCTTTCTGTTTCAAAGAAAAATCACACCGAACTCGAAATGTTAATTCTGCATCTCTCTTTCTACAGATGCTGTTAGATCTGCTGAGTTTCTTCAGCACTTTTTGTTATGATTAAAATGACAATTTTCCCAAACTGACTGCTACCCGAGCCAAAAGCAGTTCACATCAGGTTGCTTCAGTAACAGAAAATAACTGTTTATTGTAAAGTTTTGACAAAAGCAGTTAGAATAGAATCGAATCCCCTACCGTGTGGAAACAGGCCCTTCGGCCCAACATGTCCACACCAACCCTCAGAACATCCTACCCTGATCCATACTCCTAGAACCCACCTAATCTACACATCCCTGAACACGACAGGCAATTTAGCATGGCCAATTCACCTAGCCTGCTAAATAAATGGATGAGTCAGGCCAGAGGAGATCTGATCTGATCTAATTGTCAGTAAATCACCTAACTCTGTATATTGTGTGCTGCGCCTTCTTTTTAACATGATGTGGAGGTGCCGGTGTTTGACTAGGGTGGACATGGTCAGAAATCACATGATAGCAGGTTATAGTCCAACAGGTTTATTTGAAAACACAAGCTTTCAGAGGCTGGCTACTTCTTCAGGTGTCAGTAACATATGTGCAACCAGGCTAGTGCCTCATTTTTAGGGACATCTGGTCCACCAGTTATGCAGTGGGTCAGAGATACCAATTTATGGCTAAGGGGCATTATAATACTATGGAATTTGATTATTTCATGTAGGACCCTTACTTTGAACAAACAGGGCATTTCCATCAAATTAAGCAGATCTATGCTCCTACATAAATCCTAGAGTTTGAAGATCAGTCCTAGTCCATCGAAAACCATTGCCTCATCTAGTGTGAACAGAATATTGTGGTAATTGGCTGTATATACTACTTAAAGTGATCAAAAACAAGTTTGCATGAAATCCCTGAGGAACTTGATGAAAATTTAGTTTCATTGCACTGTTCCCTACTCAATGCATTTTCTCACAGAATCTCAGAACTGTGGCACTCTCCACTCCTCTTTTATTTTTTTCCCCTCAATGTAGCAGCTTCTAAGATCCAAACCTGAGATTTCCCGAAAGCTTATCTTCATTTCCCTCCAACCCTTATCAGCAGTAATGGTCATCTGCACCACTGGTCTAAACTGCATCAGGTACAGTTGAGTCTGCAAATGATTAAAATACTGCCTTAGACATCTTTTACAACAAATAGGCAAAGAGCATATTCAAATCCTCAACTTCATCAGTCTGCTGTTTTGTTAAGGTTCATTTGGTGTGGCATTAATTTGTGCCCAAAATGATTGCATGTTGTGTCAGTCTATCCCAATCCAAGGTATCTGTCAAGGTGCAGGTTCATAGTTTCTTGAAAGTGGAGTCACAGACTGACAGGGTAGTGTAGAAGGCGTTTGGTACGCTTGTCTTTATTGGCCAGTGCAATGAGTACAGGAGTTGGGAGGTCATGTTATGGCTGTACAGGACGTTGGTTAGGCCACTTTTAGAATACTGTGTTCAATTCTGCTCTCCCTGATATATGAAAGATGTTGTTAAACTTAAAATGGTGCAGAAAAGATTTATAAGGATGCTGCCAGGGAGAGTTTGAGCTATAGCAAGAGGCTGAATAGACTAGAGCTTCTTTCCCCGGAGCATTGGGGGCTGAGGGGTAATCTTATAGAAGTTAATAAAATCATGAGGGGCATGGATAGGGTGAATAGCCAAGGTCTTTTTCCCAGAGTAAGGAGTCCAAAACTTGAGGACATAGGTTTAATGTAAGAGGGGAAAGTTTTAAAGGGACTTAAGGGGCAACTTTTTCACACAGAGAGTGGTGCATGTATGGAATGAGCTGCCAGAGGAAGTAGGGGAAGCTGGTACAACAACAAAATTTTTAAAGACATCTGGATGGATACATGAATAGGAAAGGTTTAGAGGGAATTGGGCCAAGTACTGGCAAATGGGACTAGACTGATTTAAATATCTGGTCGGCATCTGGTCTGTTTCCGCGCTACACATCTCTACGACACTATGACTTGAAGTCCACTCAGCTCGAATACCAGGTGGCCTCAGCTCTCAGGGAAATGCTTAAGAAGGGAGTCTGGAGGACATCACAGTTGGATGTTGGGGGAAGGGAAGACAGGGCTAGGAGATACTTGAAATTTCATCCATTTCAAGGAAATTTTGAAACAAAATCAAAAAGGATAACTTTGCTCCAGCTGATTGAGAATTGCCTCACTGCCAGGTTTTACCCAGCAGGTCTCATAGGATCCCTACAGTGTAGAAAGAAGTCATTCAGCCCATCAAGTCCACACCTGACCCTCCAAAGAGCATCCCACCCAGATCCAGCCCCTAATTGCTTCCCCACATTTACCATGGCTAGCCCATTTGGCCTACACATCCCTGGACACAATGGCCAATCCACCTAACCTGCGCATCTTTGGACTGTGGGAGGAAGCCCACACAGACATGGGGAAACCATGCAAACTGCACACAGGCAGTCACTCAAAGGTGGAATCAAACCCAGGTCCCTGGTACTGTGAGGCAGCAGTGCTAACAACTGAGCCACTGTGCAGGTACAGCACTGAGAGAGAACACAGAACATAGAACATAGAACATAGAACATTACAGCGCAGTACAAGCCCTTCGGCCCTCAATGTTGCGCCGACCTGTGAAACCAATCTGAAGCCCATCTAACCTAAACTATTCCATTATCATCCATATGTTTATCCAATGACCATTTAAATGCCCTTAAAGTTGGGGAGTCTACTACTTTTGCAGGCAGGGCATTCCACGCCCTTACTACTCTCTGAGTAAAGAACCTACCTCTGACATCTGTCCTATATCTATCACCCCTCAATTTAAAGCTATGTCCCCTTGTGCTAGCCATCACCATCCGAGGAAAAAGGCTCCCACTGTCCACCCTATCTAATCCTCTAATCATCTTGTATGTCTCTATCAAGTCACCTCTTAAACTTCTTCTCTCTGACGAAAACAGCCTCAAGACCCTCAGCCTTTCCTCATAAGACCTTCCCTCCATACCAGGCAACATCCTGATAAATCTCCTCTGCACCCTTTCCAATGCTTCCACATCCTTCCTATAATGCGGTGACCAGAACTGTACGCAATACTCCAAGTGCAGCCGCACCAGAGTTTTGTACAGCTGCAACATGACCTCATGGCTCCGAAACTCAATCCCTCTACCAATAAAACCTAACATACTGTACGCCTTCTTAACAACGCTATCAACCTGGGTGGCAACTTTCAGTGATCTATGCACATGGACACCGAGATCTTTCTGCGCATCCACACTACCAAGAATCTTACCATTAGCCCAGTACTCTGTATTTCTGTTACTCCTTCCAAAGTGAATCACCTCACACTTTTCCACATTAAACTCCATTTGCCACCTCTCAGCCCAGTTCTGCAGCTTATCTATGTCCCTCTGTAACCTGCAACATCCTTCCGCACTATCCACAACTCCACCAACTTTGGTGTCATCCGCAAATTTACTAACCCATCCTTCTACGCCCTCATCCAGGTCATTTATAAAAATGACAAACAGCAGTGGCCCCAAAACAGATCCTTGAGGTACACCACTAGTAACTGAACTCCAGGATGAACATTTCCCATCAACCACCACCCTCTGTCTTCTTACAGCTAGCCAATTTCTGATCCAAACCGCTAAATCACCCTCAATCCCATGCCTCCGTATTTTCTGCAATAGCCTACCATGGGGAACCTTATCAAATGCTTTACTGAAATCCATATACACTACATCAACCGCTTTACCCTCATCCACCTGTTTGGTCACCTTCTCAAAGAACTCAATAAGGTTTGTGAGGCACGACCTACCCTTCACAAAACTGTGTTGACTATTCCTAATCAAATTATTCCTTTCTAGATGATTATAAATCCTATCTCTTATAATCCTTTCCAACACTTTACCCACAACCGAAGTAAGGCTCACTGGTCTATAATTACTAGGGTTGTCTGTACTCCCCTTCTTGAACAAGGGGACAACATTTGCTAGTCTCCAGTCTTCTGGCACTATTCCTGAAGACAATGACGACATAAAGATCAAAGCCAAACGCTCTGCAATCTCCTCTCTAGCTTCCCAGAGAATCCTAGGATAAATCCCATCTGGCCCAGGGGACTTACCTATTTTCACACCTTCCAGAATTGCTAACACCTCCTCCTTATGAACCTTAATCCCGTCTAGTCTAATAGACTGTATCTCAGTATTCTCCTCGACTACATTGTCTTTTTCCTGTGTGAATACTGACGAAAAATATTCATTTAGCACCTCTCCTATCTCTTTGGACTCCACGCACAACTTCCCACTACTGTCCTTGACCGGCCCCAATCTTACTCTAGTCATTCTTTTATTCCTGACATACCTATAGAAAGCTTTAGGGTTTGCCTTGATCCTACCTGCTAAAGACTTCTCATGTCCCCTCCTGGCTCTTCTTAGCTCTCTCTTTAGGTCCTTCCTGGCTAACTTGTAACTCTCAAGCGCCCTAACTGAGCCTTCACGCCTCATCTCTACATAAGCCTCTCTACATAAGAATCATGCAAATTACAATTAAAATGCTGTTAGGATTCAGTAGCATTCCAGGGCCCCAATCACAACTTATACTCATGTCCTCACTTCTCTAAAAATTAAAGGTAAAGTTGTAACAGTCCTACTCTCTTATTTGATACAGATGATTAGTGGTGGTTTAACCTGAAGGCTACCCCTCCTCAGGGGAGAGGAAAGGTTGAGAAAGAGAGTCTATCATGGTAGTGATAGTTGATGTGGGAATTGAACCCATGTTAGTAGTATTACCCTGCATTTTAAGACAGCAATCTTGCCAACTGAGCTAACCTCCCAAATGCAGTACTGGGTAGCTATATGCTGTCTATGCTTTAATGGGTCCTTTACTACTGATTTAATTGCCCATTCCCTTCAGACAGAAAGGGTTAAAATCCAGTGCTAATAAAGAATGTATCATAACTCTCCTGTTTCATTGTATAAAGGTTTCAGCTCCAACTGCCAAAGAAACCAAAAACCATGCATAACAACTATAAATAAAATGAATTGTTTTTGAATTTTTTTTTCTTCTTCCTTTCTTGCCTAGGAACACCTTCATCTTCCTCAAATGTAACCAAAGTGGAAGACCAATCTCGTCACCAGATAGGTACATGCAGTTCTAAACTCTAATCAATGGTGGTTGCCTGTTTATCTGTATTGGTATAGTCAATATTGTGTGAGCAAGCTATGGTTACAGTTTACAGTTATAATTTACAGACCTGTAAATCCTTGTTCATTTCAAGCAGATAGTTGTTCTGCAGGGCAAACTGTTGGTGTTAAATTCCTATTTTAATGCAATGTATCAATCTGTCACTATCAAAATCTTTCTCACTATCTCAAAGTGACATGTTGTAGACTGGAACAAATATTTTCCCATATCTCCCGTTCCAAATTTCATAATAGCAAAATCTCTGAAAACAACTGCTTCTGAAAGAAAATTGTGTAAAACATTTGAGTTTGACAGCACAAACATATATGACAAATGTGCAAAATGCCTGTGTTGATTCGCTGAAGCAGGCGTTGACACTGGCTCTCAGCAACGTGCTGTAAATGGTCCAATTGGTTGAAAAGGAAACAATGGTCTAAAGACAAGTTCACAATCCTCTCTCATGCAAAAGGTACTGGGAGATCATCTGTCATGTCCCGACTGCTGCACTAGCTGATATCATCTCACTCACTAAATGTCAGAGACCAAACTTGAACAGTGGCTCAGTGATTAACACTGCTGCCTCACAGCATCAGTGACCCGGGATAGATTCCAGCCTTGGGCAACTGTCTGTGTGGAGTTTGCACATTCTCCCCATGTCTGCGTATGGGTTTCCTCCAGGTGTCTGGTTTCTTCCCACAGTCCAAAGATGTGCAGGTTAGGTGGATTGGCCATGCTAAATTGCTCATAGTATCTTGGGATGTGCAGAGTTACAGGGTTAGGGTGGGTCTGGGTGGGATACTCTTCAGGGGGTCGGTGTGGACTCAATGGGCTGAATGGCCTGCTTCCACACTGTAGGGATTCTATGAAACTGAAAGATCTGCAGATGCTGTAAATCAGAAACAGAAATTGCTGGAAAAGCTCAACAGGACTGGCAGCATCTGAAGAAGGGTCACTCGACCCGAAACATTAACTCTGAATTCTCACCACAGATCCTGCCAGACCTGCCAAGTGTTGAACCTGTCAGGTTTGTATGGCTGATCATCTACCACATGATACATTAAATAACTGAATCACGAGGAAGGCTAAGATAATTTTGTTTCTTAAGTCTTAATTCTACGGACTTCATAAAATGGAAAAAGCTACCCTCATTCAAAAAGGGCTTGGTATGTTAATATTTATTTTGATTTTCACAGATCCTTATCAGATTCTTGGGCCTACAAGTAGCCGCCTTGCAAACCCAGGTAAGTTGAATATAGCAGTAATAAAAACTAGTAGTCTAAAAATTGATGTAGCTCTCGATTAATTGTTCTTCTTTATTGCTCTTCCTCACTTCACCTTCAATCTTGATTGTCCCACCATAAGATCTTCCCAGGGCTTGCATAGTGAGCAATTCCTTACTTGACTCAGTTTCCATCCAGCAGTTTATTGATTTATTTCATGTTCGTTCATGGGGCATGGGCATCACTGGTAGGCCAGCATTTATTGCCCATCCCTAGTTGCCCTTGAGAAGATGGTAGTGAGCTGCATTCTTAAACCGTTACAGTCTACATGCTGTAGGTTGACCCACAATGCGCTTAGGGAGAGAATTCCAAGATTTTGACTCAGCAATTTACATGGTTACCTGCAGCATAGGCCTTAGTACTCACCTTCGTATCTCAATAAAAAAAAGTCTTTTTGGAAATCTTTATCAATAATTTAACAAAATATATTTATTTCATTTCAGGAAGTGGGCAGATTCAGTTGTGGCAATTCTTGTTGGAACTTCTGTCTGACAGCTCCAATGCTAACTGCATTACCTGGGAAGGAACCAATGGAGAATTCAAAATGACAGACCCAGATGAAGTGGCAAGACGTTGGGGAGAGAGGAAGAGCAAGCCCAACATGAACTATGACAAGCTGAGCAGGGCCTTGCGTTACTACTATGACAAGAACATCATGACCAAAGTCCACGGCAAGCGTTACGCTTACAAATTTGACTTCCATGGAATTGCACAAGCTCTGCAACCCCACCCCCCTGAGTCTTCCATGTACAAGTACCCAACAGATATCTCATATATGAGTACCTATCATGCACACCAGCAAAAGGTGAATTTTGTGGCTCCTCACCCTCCTGCTCTACCTGTGACATCCTCTAGTTTCTTTGCAGCTCCGAGTCCATACTGGAATTCTCCAACCGGAGGTATCTATCCAAATGCCAGACATCCATCCACCCACATGCCATCTCACCTTGGAACGTACTATTGAACAATGCTCACTTTTTTTTCAATTATGACTTGGGTTGCTGCTCTGGGAATGGAGCATTGGGTTAATAACTATGAATTTAAATTGGAGGAAAAAAAAACACAAAGTATAGACTCTAACCATACAGGAATACCAAAGATGTGATAAGTCTCGAATACTGGAAGAGGTAAAAAATATGTGTTGAAATATTAGAAATAAGCTTGACACCTGTCTGTTGATGACATTATAACTGGCTAACTGACTGGAGGTGAATTATTAAAAGAGGAGTACTTTATGGAGAGTGTATGAACTGAAAGAAGAAGATCTAAGGATCGACTGATCCCTGCTGACAATCTGGAACAAAAACACAAATTGTTGGAAAGACAATGTGTGTTGCATATGAAATAAGATTGTGGAATTTAGGAAACAACCATCAACACATGGCAAGAGGAAACAAAGCATGTCAGAAATTATGTAATAGTAGAACCTGCAAATCAGAGACTTGAAGTGTAACATCTTGGATCTTCTTCAGCAGTTAAACTCTTGCTCTCTGAACTGAAATATTTATACCTTCTGGAATTTATTTGTTAACAGGATTTATCATCGAAATATATTAAAAACAAAATTGTGGGAGACTGTTGGACAAGACTGTATGATTTGGTACAATGATTTCTTACTTTGCATGGCTTGAGCCAAGCATTTGGATTTGAGTATGTGCAGAAGGCTACGTGTTGGAATAGAAATTAGGCAATGGCATTGGAAAAAGGAGAACTGAAGAGATAGGCGTAAAGGAGTAAGCTGGTGTCTGTGTGATTTTTAAATGGACATGCAAAAACAAGACTATATCAATTGGATATAAAAAAGGATTCTCCGAAGAAGAGTCAAAAATGACAGACCTGTCTCCATAATCATTAATATGAAGGAAAGAAAGAAAACAAAACAGGAATCTGGAGCCAAAATACTTCATCATCGAGTGAAAAAAAACATCTCTTAAGAATTGGAAAACTGGGATTGTCTGGAATTATTACATTTTGAAAAAAAAACGGGGATCTTGTGAATGTGCTTGATGTAAAACTGATTGGGACCTGAAACTTGGGAGGTTACTACCATTTTTCTTTATCCTGCACATTTGGGCCAGGACTAGCCCACTATCAAACCTGAGGAGATCTCAAATGCATTTTTTTAAACCGAGGCGGTCGCCAGATGTGAAGAGTCGCGAACGCTGTGCGTTTGTAAGAAATAAGTATTCAAATCAAGGTTATTTTGCATTTTATATTGTGAACTTATTATGTAACTTATGCATTTATATATTCCTTTGTTTCTGACACTACGAGTTGACCTCGGCCAACCATGGACCCAAAACAAAAAAAAACAAAAACAGAAAAAAGGTGAAAAAGAGAAAAAAAAGATATGCAATGAAACATTATGGCCTTGATTTATAACTCTTTTTAACGAAATATGCTTTATGTTTACATATGAAACTCTTAGCACATAGGATGCAAATTATATATGTATTAAAATAAGCCTGGCTTTCATTCAGAGTTTGTTTTTCCCATTGTTAATTATACCTCAAGTTTATCGTAGCATTTTCTGACACAGAAGGTGAGAGGGTTGGTTAAGGCCAATTAAAATGATGGCAGCCACACGTGTATGTAGGTAACTGTTTACATGCCTGAATATTGAATAGATGGAAACTCTTACCTTATAAGATGGCATATTATTAGAAACCAGTTAGAAAGGCATAATGGACTTTCTGAATAAAAAGAATTCAGTAGTTTTTTTTTCAATAAAATTAATTTTATTGCTACAAAATGTGCCAAGATAACCATTTACATGACATAATCCCCCCCTGCCCCCACAACCTTTAATGGGATTCCAACATTCACTTTGTCAAACACTGGCTAAAATCACGCAGCCTTTAAAAAGTAATTAGGAAGAGAAATGAAGATTTTATTTCATTCACAGGATATGAGTGCGGCTGGCACAGCATCACTTGCAATTATTGCCCTTTCCTGATTTCCCTTGAGGAGATGGTGCTGAGCCTACTCCTGAACCACAGCAGTCCATACGGTTTAAGTACACTCACAAGTACTGTTAGGAAGAGAGTGTTCCAAGATTTTGACCCATGCGACAACAGAGGGCACAACAGAAGAGACTGAGTTATGAAGCTTTCAACAGTCAAGTCTTCACAGCTTAATTCTAATCCAAATGTGTACAAAATAGAAAAGCTCTAAAATGATTACATTTTGTCCCTCAAGTTACAGCCCATGCTTGGCATTTGGGTCTTTGCTGCATTGCCATGTGAATTTAGAGTGAAGGGCTATCTTGATTTTAGACTGAAGTTTAATGAGATTCCATCATGGAACTTCTTTTATTTCAAAAATATACTTTATTCATTAAAATTATCTTCATATATACACATAGTCACTAATGCAGTTTGGTTCTGTACAGTAGCATGTGAAGAAACAAGCAAAGAATGGAGTTTGACTCCATCCAACAAACAAACCAAAGTCATCCCTTACTTGTACAAGATTAAATTTACATGCATTTGAGGCACCGGAAGGGTCCAATAACTGACCCCATTTAACTTCGGCAGAAAGACCTCAGACAGTGGTCTTTCCCCACTGCACCTTGGCAGCAGCTGCCCGAAACTCTAATCCATCCCTCAGCACATCGTCTTGGACCTTGAAATGTGCCAGTCTGCAACACTTGGTTGAGATCGATTCCTTGCTCTGGAAAACCAACGAGTTTCAGGCAGACCAAAGAGCATCTTTCATGGAGTTGATGGCCCTCGGGTGCAGTTGATGTTTGTCTTGGTGTGCATCCTGGGGAACAGGTCATAGAGCACAGAATCTTGCTAATGAGATTCTGTCAAGGAATCTTAACCTGGACTCAAACTATGGCCTGATTTGGGTTTTGCTTGCACTTATACTGCAGCCATATTGTCAGTGTAAAACATATACACTTTGTAATGGTGACATTCATACTCAAAATTCATCCTTATTTCTTTTAGTCCAGTATTTGCAAGTACAGCATGTCTTAGACTGCTATAATTAGTCAGGGAGTGATATGTTCAGAGCTGCCATTTTTCCTTTCTATACACTTCTCAAATCTTTCTGAAAGTAACCTGAATTCAAATTGTTCAGGAGCTCCCCACCCAAGCTGCAATATTTCTCAAAGAAGTCTAAGCAAGAATAAGAGATGTATCAGAGTTTTTTTAAATCTTCATAACATTTTATTTTACATTTATATGAATGAGAGAGATAATGCAGCTTTTTGTTGCTACATATGAATAGCATTGAGTCAAAAAAATACTTTTAAATATTGGCTACAAAACTTGTTTTGTAGACAATGGTAAAAATGTACGTTTCAAAGTTGCATGCTCCTGACTTTAAATAAATGGTTTCACAGCACATTGAAACATGCATTATCACAATCTGTCTCTTGTTACATTTTACTTCTCAGGAAAAGCAATATTTAGGAATTTGTTTTCTGAAACAAATTTCATCAGTCGAGATTAAAATATTGTTCTTGTTGTTGAACAGGCTGTGGTAACTCCAACATTTATAGCATTTATAGGCCATTCAGGTCAACAGGTCTAGGCCAGTTTTATGCACTGTACGAGTCTATTCCCAGCGTACATCATCTTACTCTAGCTACATATCCTCCTGATCTTTTCTCCCTGATATACTCCCTCATATCATTTCCCTTAAATGTAGTTGTGCTATTCATTCATTTGGTAATAAGTTGCAATTTTTAACCACTCTCTAGGTGATTGGATTTGATAGCACAGTCAGAAATTCAAAGCTAGAAAAGAGTACTTCGTTTTTTTTTGTCACAATGATATTCAGTAACCTTCAAGGAAAAAGAAGCACAATGACAAGTGATCATTTAAAGGTGAAAGTGCAGGGTAACAATGATGGACACAACATTAGATGCCCAGCTGAGTCAAACAGGTTTTCTAAATGCCATTAAAATTAAGCAGATTGAAAAGGATTGATAGACTTGGAGGTAAACTAGAAACAGGGGTTTTACTAGCTGCCAAAAGAGATGATTTTGGCATTTGCATTTTTCAGTTAGAGGAAGTTATAGCTTATCTACTTCCTGATGTCTGAAAGATGGTCTGGCAACATAAAAGTGGTTAGAGAGTCAGGGATGCTGGCGTAGAGATAGAACTGAGTATAACCCCTTTGTCTGCAAATCAGCCATCTCAGTCTTCATTAGAGATCTCCAGAATCACGCATACCAGTCTTTGAACAATTCAATTCACTCTAAAAGATATCATGAAATGGGCTGAAGTCACTGGAGACTGCAAAGACTATGGGCCCTGAAAACAATAAGTTTGCAATATTACTAAGGCTTGTGCTCTGGAACTAGCTGTGCTAATAGCCCAGTTGTTCCAGTACAGTTATTACACTGGTTTCTACACAACAAAGTGTACAATTGAAACAAAAACAAAAATTGCTGGACAAACTCAGCAGGTATGGTAGTATCTGTGGACAGAAAGCAGAGTTAACAGTTTGAGTCCAGTTAAGGGTCAGTGAATCTCTCCAGCAATTTCAGATTTTGTTTCAGATTTCCAGCATCTGCAGTTCTTTGTGCGACATTAATGTGTAAAATTGCCCAGGTGTGCCTGTCAACAAAAAGCAGAACAGATCCAATCGGTCATAGACCATTCTGTCAGTCTCCTCTTAATCACCAGCAAAGTGATTGAAAGGGTTGTCAACAGTTTTGTAAGCAGCAGTAGCAAAGGAATTACTCACTGATGTGTATTTGTGTTCTACCAGCACCACTTGGCCTGACCTGTTTACAGACTTCATCTGAACATAGATAATAGAGCTAGACTGCAGAGGTGAGGTGAGAATGACTGGTCTTGGCCTCAAGGTGGCATTTGACTGAGTATGGCATTCAAGAAGCCCTGGCAAAATTGGTGTCAATGGGAAAAGCTCTCCACTGGTTGGAGTCCAACATCGTCAAAAGAAGGTGGTTGTGGTTGTTGGAGATCAGTCACGTCAGCCCCAGAACATTTCTGCAGGACCTCCTCAGGCTAGTTTCTTTGGCCCAACCATTATCAGCTGTTTCGTCAGTGCCCTGACAAACTGGGGATATTCGCTGACAATTGCACAATGTTCATAACCATTCATGACTTCTCAGATACTGAAGCAGTCCATGTTCACACCCAGCAAGACCTGGATAATATCCAGGATGTGTGGCAAGTAACATTTGCATCACACAAGTGCCAGGCAATGACCATCTCCATTCAGAGAGAAACAAACCATCACTTTTTGACATTCAGTGGTAATACCAGCATATAATTCCTTCAATATCAACATCCTGGGGTATACCAATGATCAAAAACTGAATTGCACAAACCTTTTAAATACAATAGCTATGAGTAAAGGTCATAGACTAGGAATCTTGCAGCAAATAACTCCCTTCCTGTCTCCTCAAAGCCTGTGTACTATCTACAAGGCAAAGTCAGAAGTGTGATGGAATATTCCCTACTTACCCGAATGAGTGCAGCTCCAACAAGATTCAAGTAGACACCATCCAGGACCTCGCAGCCTGCTTGATTTGGACCCCAAATATCACGTGCATTATTCCCTCCTTTCACCTGTGACGTTCAGAGGAGCATTTGCGTTCTGTCTATGAGATGCACTTCAGTATCTCACCAAAGCTTCTTCAACAGCAGCTTCCAAATCTATGATCTCATACCTGGAAGGTCAAGGGCAGCAGCTACCTGAGGACATCACCAGCTACAAGTTCCCCTCTTAACTACTCAACATCGTGATTTGGAAATATTTCATTGTTCCTTCACTGTCACTGAGTCAAAATCCTGAAAATCTCTACCTAACAGTACTGTTGGTATTCCTACCCCACAAGAGGACAGCTCACCGCCACTTTCTCCAATGGAGAATGGGCATTAAATGCTGGACTACAGCGATGCCCACAGCCAATGAATAAATTTTTAAAATTGAATTACATATGAGGAAAAAGGAACTTCACAATATCAATGGCACATTATTGTTGCTGAAAGAGGGGTCTATGAGTTTTCAGGATTCACTCATCTCCATAATGTTATTTATGTTATCATTTCAGTTTTCTGATTGGTCAATGATGTGAGGTGCTGGTGTTTCACCTGATGAAGGAGCAGTGTTCTGAAAGCTTGTGATTTCAAATAAACCTGTTGGACTGTAACCTGAGACAACAAGGTGCAGGGCTGGATGAACACAGCAGGCCAAGCAGCATCATAGGGGCAGACCTCTCTGCTCCTATGATGCTGCTTGGCCTGCTGTGTTCATCCAGCCCTGCACCTTGTTGTCTCGGATTCACCAGCATCTGCAGTTCCTACTATCTCGGACTGTAACCTGATGTCATGTAACTTCTGACCTTGTCCACCCCAGTCCAACACCAGCACCTCACATCATTGACCAATCAGAAAATTGAAATGATAACATAAATAACGTTATAGAGATGACTGGTGTTGTGTGACTTCTGACTTAATTGGTCAAGGGGGAAGAATTTTCTATAGGGAGGCTTTGTGATTCTCTTAACTGTTAAAATGACAGAGACATACAAGATGATCAGAGGATTAGATAGGGTGGACAGTGGGAGCCTTTTTCCTCGGATGGTGATGGCTAGCA
>NC_063342.1:16737530-16741017 GCF_021869965.1 Rhincodon typus | reverse complement strand
AATGGAATAGTTTAGGTTAGATGGGCTTCAGATTGGTTTCACAGGTCAGCGCAACATCGAGGGCCGAAGGGCCTGTACTGCGCTGTAATGTTCTATGTTCTATGTTCTAGGTTCTTGGCCAATCAGAAGGTTGTAGCTCTATTGAATGTCAATCACCTTTGGCCTAGTGCCATTGCTGTATCCCAGGTGAAAGGTGACTGATGGCAGGAGTGGTGCTGCATGGGAGGGTAGAAGAGGGGCCAGTAGCAAAGACAAGGGAGCTGGTTCTCAGTGGGCCATCCTTTCCAGCTACCAAGTCCCTTGATCAGGCATTAAGTGGTTTTAGACAAAGAACCCCCCCACTTTCCCCAGAAGCGCATAAATAACCTCACAGGCATTTCCTTGCCTTGCTCCTTGCCAGACAAGTCACCCACCTCTCGTAGTGATAGCATGACAGAAACACAGAAAATAGGAACAGGACTGTGTGGGCCCTGCTCTACCATTCAGCATGATTATGGCTGATCATCCAACTCAGTATCCTGTACTCTCTTTCACCCCATGCCCTTTGATCTCTTTAGCCCTAGAAACTAAGATTAGGCGCTTAGGGTGAAGTTAAGTGGCCACTTAAAAATCTCAGTTAGTGGCTAGGCAAGACGTCCAGGAGTATGACCACAGACTGAATCAGTTTGGGGGCTGGAGGTGTGTGGTGACCAGACAGCATCCTCTTGCCACAAGGTAACACATTCAATTCTGCACTGTGTGTGCTTGTACTTGTGTGAAGATGTGTATGATAGTAACATAATCCATATCTAAAATGTAGAACTAAACTAAACAGGTACGTCTTTGAAACTTAATTTAGTTGTTTAGACATTCCCTTAAAAGCATTTCACTTGAAAAAAATTGCACATTTTTTTTTCCCTGTTATTAAAGTAATTTTAATGTTAAAATAACTGTGGTCAATAAATCTTACAATAAAATTAATTAGTAAAGTACTTTATGACTTGAAACAACTCATAATTCTTCCAGTTTATAAGAAATTACCATATAATAACTTTATGTAATGTGGTGTGAATTTCAGTGCTGGTGCAATGCTCAGTATATAGGCTGCATATCTCAAAGAATGGAATATCAATTCAAACTGCATGACCTTTCATCTGTTCAATACAGGCAGAGTACTGACCGCACCCAACAAGTCCACACTTGCAAAACTCTAAACATACTGTCCAACATTAGATGTGATTCTGCAGTTGAACGACATTTGCTAAATTATCTTGATTGTGCTACGAATTATGCTGACAACCGATTTAAGATTGCCACACTAATGTGGCAAATATGTACGTATTTGAGCTGCATGTATTAATACACAGGGCCATATTCCTTGTAGATGGAAAAAAAGCCATGAAAACACATTTTGCCTATTTCAACTGAACAAAATGTGTAGAGTGACATAGGTTGGCTGGGAATGTATGGAAGCCTGGAAGTTGGCAAGAAGAGCAGCTATTTAAACAACCCATGATAAATCACTCTCTTCTCTCAAATGTTCACTAATTTATCAAAATAAATAAACAGTCATTCATTCAATGCTAATATCTGGTCATAAATCTGTCAGTTAAACAATCACACAGTCCCTGCACAGCAGTATTAACTATCTCTCCAGAGTCAAATCCATTATTAGAATTTGAAATTCAGCCATGCACTCGTAATGGGATTACATTGAAACAATACAAATGTCAATACAGTGCATTATTTAAAGTTGACTGTTGAGATTTGCAGATATCTTTTTCTTTCAAAGGCCAAATGGTGTTTCAATCCAAGAAATTGGGCATTTGTTCATCTTGTTTTCAAAGTCACAACTCATATCTGAACTTCAAATCAATGTAATAATCAAACCACAGTGTTTTGGTGATTAATCAGAATCCCGATATGCTGAGGACATGAATATTTTAATCCAAAAGATAAAGGACTCTAATAAGTGTGTGCACATACACTATTATGATCAATTTAATGGTCATTTATCTTTAAAGATATCAATCACAGCAATTGAAAACATACTTAATTCATCATACACCATTACATTCTAACATTTGAAATTAGCAGGACCTTTAAAATTTGACTATTAAAGGGTTCCCTACCCTACAGCAGGCTTCCCCTGAGGTTTACAGGTACCTACCTGGCATCGTTCTCACAGCTTTCAGGAAGGCACCAACCTTGATGAACAAACTAATGTCGTAGAAAATTGTATTTTCAGCAGATATTAGCGATGTCACCTTACATGAGTATCAGATTTTTGGCTGTTATGTTTTCCATCCCAGGGAAAATGGTGTCCACTGGGAATGGATCGGGAAGTTTAAATTGCAGCCATTTATTCCTTGAATTTACAGAATCACTGGATTATTACAATGCAGAGAAGGTTATTCAGCCCTTTGTGCCTGAACTGACTGTATTATCTAGTTTGGCTCCATGCCTAATGCTAATCTCTTGCCTTTTCCCTATATCACCATTCCTATCCAAAAAAGCCATCTAATGCCACCTTGAATACCTAAATTGAACCCGCTTCCACCACATTTTCAGGCACTGAATTTCAAGCCCTAACTACTCGCTCTGCAAAATTTTTTTCCTCACATCACCCTTCCACTCCGTCCAGCCCACTCAAGATTTTGAAAACCTCAATCAGATCTCTTCGGTCTCTTGACATGGTTTGCACAGCAAAGGGAGGGGAAAATCCATCCTATTTTCTATATGGTGAGTCACTTCACTGAAGCCCTGTCTGTCACCTTTCAGATGGATTAGTGACAGCACTTAAAGAAGAGCAGGAAAGTTCTGCTTGATGTGCACACTAATATTTATCCTTTAACCAACTAATCATTAAAACAACTTACCTGGTCGTTATCACATATTGTTTGTTGGAATTTTGTTATGTGCAAATTTTGATACAGTTGCTACTTAGAGTTTCCCATGTTACTGCACTGACTACACCTCAACAGTACTTCATGGATCCAAATGCTTTGCAATATCCAGTGGACATTCTTTCACTTACAAGCAAGTGCTCTAAAGAATGAATCCCATTTCTAGAAGTTTTATATTCCAGATGGACCTTGATCCCAGTAAATGTAAATCCGAGTTTAACATTTAAATTAAGCGACACTGGGCCTAGTTAACAATGCTGTGTATTTACTTCTTTGCACAGTTTATAGTTAATACTTTACCAGATCTTATTTAATTTTCTTGTGATCAAAGCACTTCTGGTATCAGAATTCTCTGTGTGTAAGTACAGTTTATAGCAGGTAGAAGCTGGTGTATGATCTGTTTGTGACCTGTGCAGACAGCTCAGTGATAACTTTCCCAGCTGCTGCACTCTTGGTGCTAACTGAATAACAAACACGTGCAGATTTTGTACTCATCTGATAACCATGACAGCAAAGACAAGCTTTAATGAATTGTACTTCGGATTGGACTGCTCTGGGCTGCAGGTATTGAGAATTTTGGGAAGTCAGAAGCAATGTTTTTG
>NC_063342.1:16683109-16717530 GCF_021869965.1 Rhincodon typus | reverse complement strand
CGGGCCTGCGGGACAGGAAGAAGCGGAGGGCCTTAAGGCCATCTGCATGGGGAATGCAGGTGTAGAGGGACTGGACGTCCATGGTAAAGATGAGGTGTTGGGGACCGGGGAATTGGAAGTTCTGGAGGAGGTGGAGGGCGTGGGTGGTGTCACGGACATAGGTAGGGAGTTCCTGGACCAAGGGGGAGAAAATGGAGTCGAGATAGTTGGAGATCAGTTCGGTGGGGCAGGAGCAGGCGGAGACAATGGGTCGACCAGGGCATTCAGGTTTGTGGATTTTGGGAAGGAGATAGAAGCGGGCAGTGCGAGGTTGGGGAACGATGAGGTTGGAGGCCGTGGGTGGGAGGTCACCTGAGGTGATGAGGTTGTGGATGGTTTGCGAGATGATGGTTTGGTGCTCAGGGGTGGGGTCATGATCAAGGGGGCGGTAGGAGGAGGTGTCGGAGAGTTGGCGTCCGGCCTCGGCGATGTAGAGGTCAGTGCGCCATACTACAACTGCACCTCCCTTGTCCGCGGGTTTTATGGTGAGGTTGGGATTGGAGCAGAGGGAGCGGAGGGCTGCACGTTCTGCGGGGGAGAGGTTGGAGTGGGTGAGAGGGGTGGAGAGGTTGAGGCGATTGATGTCTCGACGGCAGTTGGAGATGAAGAGGTCGAGGGAGGGTAGGAGGCCTTGGGGTGGTGTCCAGGAGGAGGGGGTGTGTTGGAAGCGGGAGAAGGGGTCAGTAGAGGGAGGGTTAGGTTCACGGTTAAAGAAGTAAGCGTGGAGGCGGAGGCGGCGGAAAAACTGCTCTATGTCCAAGCGTGAGCGGTATTCGTTGATCTGTGGGTGGAGGGGGACAAAGGTGAGCCCTTTACTGAGGACTGACCGTTCGTCCTCAGTAAGGGGTAGGTCTGGGGGGATGGTGAAGAAACGTCAGCCTCTCTGCTCCTATGATGCTGCTTGGCCTGCTGTGTTCATCCAGCCCTGCACCTTGTTGTCACTGATATTTACTGCTTGGGCTCATGTTTGAACAATGGGCAGTAAGAATAGAGACTACCTTTCAAATGGTCCATCACATAGTTCAGGGACTGCACAAGAAACATTGAGTGGGAGGCGATTTATTAATAGGAGAAAATAACATGAAACAATGTTCCATGAAAATATTGATGTCCTTTCCAGAATTGACCATCATGTTGACTACCTTTATTCACAGACCAATTGTTAATGTGATGATTATGTAGAATATAAAAGAGACAAAGATCTTTTTGTGGAAATGAGGTTTACTATACAATAATACACCCGGTAATGTATATGACATGCATGTCAATATGAATTTCAGATGACTTTTTCTTCTAACTAAATTCTACAGTTTCAGATATAAGAGACTGCATTTCTTCAGAACATTTCATGAATAAATTTGGATCACAACATGTTTCTGAACTTCCTGTAGATCTTCCTGCAATGTGTGGCAGGCAGTCAGAAAGCACGCTGACCTGACATCTGAGTTTGTCATATTATGTTCCATCATAGACATGGTATTATGAAACTGAACAGAAACACACACTCCAATGTGAATTCATCAGAATCCCTTGCTGCAACATGCCATATTGAAATGGCCTATTGCTAAATTAAATTTTTTGACACTGCTGTTTATTTCTGCTAATGTTTCAAATGGTGGTTATGAATCTTTTGGAGTTACAGCAGCAAGAATATCCTTATATTATTGGCCTTGTGTGACTTATAATCGATGATGTGCAACTCTTGGCGCTAACTCCCCGTACCCCTCCTCCCCCCACCTGAAGGGATGTGATCAAGAAGGCTGATGCAGGAGGAGCAGGGAATTCATGTGGTCATGGACTTCTGCAGCTCGGATTACCTCACCACAGTCCATCATAGATCATAAAACCATAACATGTAGAACCAGGAGCTGGTCACTCAGTTCCTTGAACCTGAACGACCAATCAATAAGCTTGTGGCTGCTTAACTCCACTTTCCTTTCTGCACCACCCCACTCCACTCCCCCGCCCCCCCCCCCCCCCCCCCCCCCCCCCCCCCACCCCATAACCTCTGGCTCCCATGTCAATTAAAAATCTAACACAGCCGCGAATATATTCAATGATCCAGGCTTCACCGCTCTCCTAGGAGGAGAATTCCAAAATCCAATGATCATCAAAGAGAGTGAATTCTTCCTCACTTCCCACTTGAATGGGAGACCACTTATTTTTACAACTGCCCTCCCTAATTTTAGATTTCTACGCGAATGGAAGTATCCTTCCAGCACCCACTTCGCTAAATCCCTTCAGAATCCTACATGTTTTGATAAGAGCGCCATGGCAGACATATTACCCTAATATCCACCACATAATAACAAAACTGCTTGTAGTTCCATGCATTCTTAAAGGAATATCAAAATCACTCACAAATGGCTCTTGATAGAGCTTGACAATGCCCATCCCAGGTTTGTACACATAACACCTTTCTGTTGCCTATTTCTGGTGATCATTTTCCATCTTTTTAAGTGCATTTTCTCCCTCAGTTGTCTACCCCAAATACAGTCTTTATGCCGGTTAACAGATATGAGCAGTTCCTCACCTACTTAGCCAAAGGCAATTTTGTCACTCAAAGCTAAAACTGTGTTGTTAAGCTATTTGATCAGGCAGGCTCATCAGTTTAACTAAATTTTGCCTTTATCCTTAAGGTGATTTTAGCCAATAAAGAGTTGAGGGTGGCAATTTAAATCCGTTTGGATGGGATTATGAGATGCCACAATTCTAATGCACATATAATGCTCTGCAGACTGTATTCTTAAATCATCTCCCAGTTTATCCTTCCTTACAATGTTAAAACTAACCATATCCCAACCAACCCAATTTCAGTTTAAACCAAGTCCATGCACCTATCATATCTCAGGGCATGAATTCATTAGCAAGGTGGGTCAATGGTTAGCTCTGCTGCCTCACAGTGGCAGTTTGATTCCAGCCTTGAGTAACTGTCTGTGTGGAGTTTGCATATTCACTCCATGTCTGTGCGGGTTTCCTCTGGGTGCTCTGGTTTCCTCCCACAGTCCAAAGGTGTGCAGGTTAGGTGGATTGGTCATGTTAAAAAATTGCCCATAGTGTCCAGGAATGTGAAGGCTAGGTGGGTTAGTCATGGAAAATGCAGGGTTGCAAGGGACAGTGGGTCTGGGTGGGATGCTCTTCAGAGGGACTGTATGAACTTGATGGGCCAAATGGCCTGTTTCTACACCATAAGAATTCTATGAAATACTTCAGGGAGTTTCAATGCCTTAGGTTTATCATTAATTTTTCTTTCCTGCTGAAGGGCAGGATGCCTAAGTACTGGGGAAAGTAGCAAATAAAAGGAGGCATCTAGGGCCCAGTGCAACCAGTAAATGCTTCTTTCCAGCCCAGTGAGAAAACCTGTACTTCTGACTCCTCTCCCTCACCAACTCTCCACCATGGGATATGATGCACCATATTGCTCCCTACACACCGGCTATCCACTTGCTCTGACCAATAAGGGATCTGGCATGACCAGATAAACTCCCGCCTCCTCCTGCATCAGCCTTCTCGATCACATCCCTTCTTGTCAATGCCAGATTCTCTTCAATCTGATTGGACATGGACATGGCAGCTTTTCTTTCACAGTAGATATTGTCACTGAATTCACAGCAACCGAGCACACGATCTATTCAAACACTTCAGTGCTGTACTGTCAGAGGGGCACCCTTTCCAATGAAAACTTAAGCACAGCCCCCACACGGCCTCTCAGGTAGACATTAAAAGTCTTTCAATAGCATTTTCAGCAGTAGCTGGGAATGCTTCTCTAGTGTTATTGCCGATATTTACAACCTAACCACAGTCACCAAAATAGGTTATCTGGTCTATATCTCATTGTTCATTGTGTAAGCATGCTGTGTGCAAATTAGTTGCTGCTGTTCCAAAATTTCAACAGTGACTTCAAAACAACTGTGTTGGCCATGCTGGGATGCAAGATTTCCTTCCTCAAATATTTTGACAAGTCATTGTTAAGTATGTTATGACATTTTGCTGTGCATTGCACTACAAATGGATTAATTCTATATGGCTTTGTATATGAAGAAAGAAGGTTTGGGCACAGGTGCTGATCAATACAAAATGTAACATAAAGGGCTGAATCTCAGGGTTTTTGGCTTAACACGAGAACTCAACTGGACTTACCACATAAATGCAGTGGCTACAAGAGCAGATCAGAGGCTAGGAATCCTATGGCGAGTAACTCACCTCCTGACTCCCCAAAGCCTGTCCACCATCTCCAAGGCACAAGTCAGGAGTGTGATGGAATACTCCCCACTTGCCTGGAAGGAGGCATCTCCAGCAATACTCAAGAAGCTTGACACCATCCAGGACAAAGCAGCCTGTTCGATTGGCACTACATCCACTCCTTCTACCACTGATGCTCAGTACCAGCAGTGTGTACTATCTACAAGATGCACTGCACAAATTCACCAAAGACAGCACCTTCCAAACCCACGACCACTTCCATCTAGAAGGACAAGGGTGGCAGATATATGGGAATACCACCACCTTCAAGTTCCCCTCCAAGCCACTAACCATTCTGATTTGGAAATATATCACCATTCCTTCACTGTCGCTGGATCACAACCCTGGAATTCCCTTTCTAATGGCATTGTGGGTCAGCCTACAGCAGGTGGATTGCAGCGGTTCAAGAAGCCAGCTCACCACCACCTTCTCAAGGGTCTCTAGGGATGGGCAATATATGCTGGCTATCCAGTGATGCCCACATCCCACAAAATGAATAACATGAAAAACATTGAGTTTGGTGAAGTGATTCTAGCTGGGAGGCTGAATAGGTTTTCTCCTGCACGGTTCCTGAGATGTGTGTTGACATGGAAGATTGTGGGACATCAGCAACCTGCCAGTGCGCACAGACAGGACCTCATCTTTCCCCAGGACCAGCAGTGAAGGCCATGATACCAGACTATGCCAGCCTCGTCCACCCTGTTGAAACAGTCTTTACTGTCTGGATGAATGCCAATACTGTAAAATGAAGGCCAATGTCTTTCTCCATTCCACCAGTGTTGGTGCTGCATTTGTCTCCAGTATCTTATACTCACTCTATCTCTGCTACTGTCCCCACCTCCCACCAAGGCTCATGCTCTATCACTCTCACTAGTGATTACATCTTCCCCACTCACCCTCAGCCACCTCAACTCCTGTTATCAGAGAACCTGCTTAACCTCGGAGCTGCCTAACCACTCAGTCAGGACACCTCTCCAGCTGCACCAAGAGTTATAGCTGTGCCACCGAATTTCATCTCCCATAATACCTGCTTCTCTCTCACTCCAGGAGATAAACAGCCCATAATAGAGGAGAAAGAGTCAAGGTGGGTGGTGTGCTGCTTGTCATTTGGCTCCTCACCCGTTATGTGACTGTCCTAGGCCTGTCCTGGCATTGGAGGCTGCTCTTGACTTACAGTGCTGGGATCCCCTGAGCATAGGCTACCTCCCTGGACTGGACTGCTGATAACTAAGACACACTTCCTGGCTTGGTGACCGTACTGAAGCAATAGCCAGACAGCAGTAACACAAGCCTAGTATATCTGACTGAGGTGGAAATTCTCAAAATGGCAAAGCAACAAGAGGCAGGGGTGCTGCGAGCATCCAGATAGGTTTCGAGTGAGTGAGAGCTATGACAGGGAGTGTGAGACCTATATATACAACCTGGTCCAATCCATGAGCAGTGTACATCTCCATGAGTGCACAGTGTCCTTGCTACATCTTTACGATGATAATTGTCGGTGTAGCCCGAGATGTAGTATTGAAGTACAAAAGTGGTGCATAGGTGGATGTGCCATGTGTTGTAAGCGTTCACAGATTGGATATCAAAGTCCGTGGACATGAGGCTCATGTGGCTTGTGCCCATGGAAACTGCTGAGGTGTTACGCATCGTGTTCAATATGGAGGTCTTTGGGAGCAAGTGGTGAATTGAATCCATAAAGAACGTGCTATGGTTTCCACATTGAGTTTTCCTGACAGCTAGTTCGCTTGGCAAGTTTGGTCAGATTGCAACCTCTGGTGAGTTGAATTGTTAACAAGACATCTAACAAGCAATAATAATGATCACTAATTGGCAATCCATCTCTACCGAGTGAGAATCTCACCATGCCACTTAGGAAAAGCACACAAGATACAGTGAGATAGTCTTGACTGAGATGCGCCTTACTGAACATCTCGTTTGACTCTACCACTCAATTGCCCATGTCACCCAGAGCCTGATAAGATTCTGCCCAATGTCTTTACATGCAAAGAGGCACTTAAGTAGATCTATGCAACTAAAGGGGCAACATTCTTTTATGGCATAAAAGATCAGGAATGCACTGATAACATTTTAAATGAGACCAAGTAATATATGAGCTAGTTTTACAACCTTCTAAGCTATAATTTGTAAGTTGATCAAAGGTCGCACAGTACTCAGACAGGAATAGAAATACATTTTTTTTTTAAATTCACAGTAGGGAGGTAGGTGTGATTGGGCTAGGCCAGCATTTATTTCCCATCCCTAATAGTACTGGAGAAAAAAAAAAGGAATGAACAGACTAAGAAACGTCACAATAAGTAATACAGAATTAACAACTCCATGGACAGGTTGAATCTGAATATGAATCTGCTGAAGATCTGCATGTGTTCAATAGTAACAAAACATGGAGATCTTCAAAAGAAGTCCTGGATGATCCACAAGGGAACATATCATACCCAATATCAGTTAGCTATCAATCAGAATATTTGTTTGTTATTAAATAAATCCTTAGGTGGTGTAGTGGATGGCAAAAAAAGTTATCTCAGAGTAGAATAGGATCTTGATCAGATGGGCCGATGGGCTGAGGAGTGGCAGACGGAGTTTAATTTAGATAAATGTGAGGTGCTGCATTTTGGAAAGGCAAATCAGAACAACACTTATACACTTAATAATAAGGTCCTTGAGAGTGTTGCCGAACAAAGAGACCTTGGAGTGCAGGTTCATGGTTCCTTGAAAGTGGAGTTGCAGGTAGACAGCGTAATGAAGAAGGCATTTGGTACACTTACCTTTATTGGTCAACGTATTGAATATAGGAGTTGGGAGGTCATATTGTAGCTGTACAGGACATTGGTTAGGCCACTATTGGAATACTGCATTCAATTCTGGTCTCCTTGCAATAGGAAGGATGTTGTTAAACTTGAAAGGGTTCAGAAAAGATTTACAAGGATGTTGCCAGGTTTGGAGGGTTTGAACTGTAGGAAGAGGCTGGGGCTATTTTCTCTGGCACGTCGGAGGCTGAGGGGTGACCTTATAGAGGTTTATAAAGTGATAAGGGGCATGGATAGGGTGAACAGTCAAGGTCTTTTCCCCAGGGTGGGGGAGTGCAAAACTAAAGGGCATAGGTTTAAGGTGAGAGGGGAAAGATTTAAAAGGGGCCTTCAGGGCAACTTTTTCACACAGAGGGTGGTATGTGAATGGAATGAACTGCCTGAGAAAGTGGTCAAGGCTGGTACAATTTAAGCATTTAAAAGGCATCGGGATCAGGATATGAACTGGAAGGGTAAAATGCTGGTAAGTGGGACTCGATTAATTTAGGATATCCGGTTGGCATGGACAAGTTGGACCGAACGATCTGTTTCCTTGCTGTGCATCTCTCTGATTCAATGGCTCTGAATGAGTTGCTCTGGTCACTATTTGTAGCAAAATCACACTTATACTTTCAGGCAAGGAATTACTGGAAGGATTTTCGTCTGTGCTATAAATCGTAATCTGTATCAAAACATTCTAAATGCCTTCACAAGACAATGCACGCAGGAGCAGGGATAATTCTGTCATTGGGCTATTTGTGCTCTTCAGAATAACCTCTGTTTCAATAACCTAATTTATATTTTAAAACACACACTCTAACTTTAACTTCTAACACCTGAAACTGCAAGATGGACAGTGTCATGGTTACAAGGCTGCAGGATGTAGGATTGGACTTACCCAGCTATACTTGATTTCTCACTGATATTTATAATCATAGAGTCATACAGCGTGGAAATAGACTCTTTGGTCCAACTCATCCATGCTGACCAGATATCCTAAATTAATCTATTCCCATTTGCCAACATTTGGCCTATATTCCTCTAAACCCTTCGGATTCATGTACCCATTCAGATGCCTTTTAAATGTTATATTGGTACCAGCCTCCAACACTTCCTCTGGCAGCTCATTTCATACATACACCATCTGCTGCATGAAAATGTTGCCCCTTAGGTCCCTTTTAAATCTTTCTCCTCTCACCTTAAACCTCTGCCCTCTAATTTTGCATTCCCCTACCCTGGGAAAAAGATCTTGGCTATTCACCCTATCCATGCCCCTCATGATTTTATAAACTTCTATAATGTCATCCCTCAGCTTCCACTCCAGGGAAAAATAGCCCCAGCCTATTCAGCCTCTCCCTATTGCTCAAACCCTCGAACCCCAACAACTTCCTTGTAAATCTTAGAGATAGTAAGAACTGCAGATGCTGGAGTCAAAGATAATACAGTGTGGAGCTGGAGGAACACAGCAGGCCAGACAACATCAGAGGAGCAGGAAAGTTGATGTTTCGGATCAGGATGCTTCTTCAGAAAAGTAAAGGTTCCGACCCAAAATGTTAACTTTCCTGTTCCTCTGATGCTGCCTGGCCTGCTGTGTTCCTCCAGCTCCACACTGTGTTATTCCTTGTAAATCTTTTCTTGTACAAAGTACCACTCCAATCCATCAGCTCAATCTCAATATTTCTCCTTCTACTGTGTAAACAGCATAACGGACAGTAAAAGGTGCTTGTATGTTTTGCAACCACTCCTAATACCAAAAATAGCAGTATGCAGTAAATGCTTGTCCCATATTGCACCATTAGAAACTGGGTGTTGTGATCCAAAGCAAAACACGCTGTAGAGAGTTAAACTAGGTTATTTTGACTTTAAGCTTTTGACTCTAAAACAAATAATCTTGACTCAGCCTGGCTGCATAAAATCTCTACTGACATTAGGTCAACAGAAATGGGGACCAGGAGCATTGCTTAATGTGTGGTCCAGCCAATAATACCTACTTCGTTTATCATCCAAAATCAGAAGTCTCACCACCCAACAACCCCACCCACAAACAGTAATGTGCACTACTTATAAACTAGACTTGCCTTTTGTTTTAAACAAAGTAGCCCAGCATTGAGGAACAAACAATAACATACACAGGCACATCAAAATACAAGGGATCACAAATTGTAGAGCTGAATGAACACAGCAGGCCAAACAGCAGAGGATCAGGAAGGCTGACGTTTCGGGCCTAGAGAAGGGTCTAGGCCCGAAACGTCAGCCTTCCTGCTCCTCTGATGCTGCTTGGCCTGCTGTGTTCATCCAGCTCTACACCTTGTTATCTCAGATGCTCCAGCATCTGCAGTTCCTACTATCTCAAAATACAAGGTATTGCTTCTCATGATAGCAACACAGGTGATTACATTTTCTCGTATTTCTTTGGAATGCAAGATAAGGCCACATTTAACTAAGAACTTGTCATATAACTCGGCTTTCATTTCTCAGATCACAATGAGTATTTCTCCATATCTTTTCAATTAATTAGTTTATTAGTTATTGACATAAATAGGTGGAAGCATTAAGTAATTAAATAAATCTCTCAGTTTCACAGAAATGTAAAAGTAAACGGTAACCATACATATTAAAGGAACTGTAAAATGTTTTCCAGTTATTAACAGCATGACCTGCCACTAATAGGTTATTCAAATTAGTTGCATCAGTTGTTTATCAAGATCAATATAAGACTTTAACAAATATGTGTTCCACCAAAATGTCACCATAAGAACCA
This sequence comes from Rhincodon typus, assembly GCF_021869965.1. NCBI lineage: Eukaryota > Metazoa > Chordata > Chondrichthyes > Orectolobiformes > Rhincodontidae > Rhincodon > Rhincodon typus. The sequence goes on along the minus strand of NC_063342.1, from coordinate 16,707,684 downwards.
AAGTTATTTCTATGGGATTAACTATTACTTTTTTTAAAAATTCACCTATTCACTGACATAAATCACATTTATTTTCAATCAATTAAGAAATATTCAACATGGGCCACACATTGTGCGGCGAATTTAATGGAGGGGTGGGGGTAAACTGGCTGAATTTAAAAGCAGCTGCCCCACAATGATATTATATGGGTTGTGGGGGTGGGGGGGGACTAACAATCTCAGTGTGATGCTTCCTCCACTCTGTGAAAAGAAGCCCCACTCTCGAGAACTGCCAGCCAATCTGATTGGTCGGAAGCTCTTGCAGTTGTAAAAGAAACCAGCATGGACATTGGGCCTAGCTAAGTCCAAGATTTTTGGCAAGAGTGATTGGCATCCCAGGCAGGGTTGGGAAGGAAGTTGGGTTTTGGACATGGGGGGGACTTCCCACAGAAAAGGATCCGTCTTCATTCCCACCTTTTCACAAGGGTTGATGAAAATGCAACCTGCCCAATTCAGTCCAAATTCCATCCCCACCATATTATGGCAGCAGAAGCAGAATTATGCCCATAATTGCCCCTTAATGGAGCAGTAACGGGCCTCAATGTGCCTAGGGTCAGGTAGGTGGGCTTGGGTGCAATGTGTACCCACACCTTATTATGAGGAATTCATCAGGAGTAGATGTGCTGGGTTAGCCATGCATCATATTTTACATGACTCATTAACAGCAAAAACATACCTGGCATGGGAGCCACAAAATTCATCTCCGTAAGTATAGGGCACCCTGTTAAGATTAAATAGTGTTAATCCAACAGTTAGGTAAATCGAGACATTGTGGTTAGATCATTGCAATCCAATCCATTAGCCATTAGCAGTATGTTGCTAATGTTACAAAGTTGCCTAGAGTGTGTGGTTCCTTTAAGAGGTAAAGTGCTTTTCTAAACTTAGAGATTTACATAGAAAAAAAAGTGTCTGTATGTAGCTGAAAATGTACAGCCAGGTCTAAAATGGAAACATGTATCAATTGTCTGTGTGAAACCTTAGACTTGTTTTGACGTTTTGGCAACTAGCTGGCATCAGCCAATTGAATTTAAACCAAGCACTTAGCGATTGAAAGCCAATTGAATTTAAATCTGATGGTTTTGACAACCTCGGACCAATGCTATTGGAAGAAAATTGATATGTCATCCAAGGTATATAAGGAGAGGATTTTTGAAAATTGGTATGAGAACGAACCGCCATCTGAGAAATAAGCACCTAGCTCTCAAAAGAAATCGCTAAGCTCTCTAAGAAAGCACCATCTTATCCATAAAAGGTACCATGGCACTTCTAACTAAGAGTCTTCACAGAGAAAACATCCCTGACAGCGGAAAACAGGCATTTATCACTTGAGAACATCAGAAGACAGGTGTTTATGACTGGAGAGACAGTGGAGAAGGCACCGCATTTTGAAAGACACATTGTGTGTAGGTTTTTGAGAGACTAATTTTTAATTTATCTATTTTCTTACTACTTGGGTTATATGATTGGGACTTGTGTGTATTGGAATAGCATACCAGTCAAATTTTATTCAGTTAGGATATAGTTAGGAGCTGGGGGGAATTGTTCAGTTTGTTAGTAGCTCTGTTAATTTGTTCACTGTTAGCATTAAATAAATAATTCTTACTTGTTACTTATAAAGTGAATATCTGGGATTTTCTTTCATTTAACCTCTCTTCTCCGTATCAGTTTGGGGGCTGAAGTCTGGAATCTGGCTGGTTTGTTTACGGGATCTGAATAGATTTGGACAGATTAAAACAGACTTGGGAGATTAGTGTCCTAGATGTTTAAATAAAATTTAGGTGAGAAAAATCTGTTTAATTTCAGTTACTTGTGGTTGGTTAAATCAAAAGTGTGGGAAATGGCTCTTAACATTGCTAAAGAGGTTCTGGGGTTTGAATATGCTTCCCAAACTTTGCCAAGAAAGTTTAGAAAAACAGAGGAAGTGTATACTTTTAGAATTAGCGAAGAGGGTAGAATTGGGTTTACCTAGGGATAAGAGGAAAGCTGAAATTGTGATGGAGTTGGTCACGCATTTAGGTACATTAGAGAAGCAGGCAAGTGCAGTGGAGTTGGAAAAACTTAAATTGAAAATTAGACAACTGGAGTTAGAAGAGCCGGGGGGGAAGGGGAAGAAAGCGAACTGAAATGGTTTGAATTACAGTAAAAAGCAGAGGAAAAAGGAAAAGAAAGAATTGCTCTAGCCAAACAAAAAGAAAAAGAGAGAGAAGAAAGAGAAAAAGAGAGAGAAGAGAGGGAGAAAGAGAGAGAGTTTGAACTTCAGAAGTTGCAAATTAAACAGGATAACCAAAGTAAAAGGATGGAAATGAAAGTTGATAGATGTGAAGTCAGACATCTCACAGTTGGATTATGTATCTGAGGTGAGAGAAAGATTAAACAGAGTAGGTGAATTAGCTAGACAACATCTGAAGATGGCACAGCATCTAATGAAGCAAGAAGCAGATAAAGAAATCTAAAATTTGTACATTTGCCTATGGGGATAAAGTATAGGTGTTATTACCAGTGGTAGGAGATCCCTTCAAAGTAATGTTTAGTGGTCATTATCGGATTGAGAAGTTGAGTTAGGTGAATTATCTGGTAAAGATGCCAGATAGGAAAAAACTTTATCGGGTATGTCATGTGAATATGCTGAAACCTTACTATGATAGGGACAAGGAACTGGAGAAGCAGGTATTAGTTACTGCCCCTCAGATTAGGAATCAAATCCAGATGATTTGGGTTTTGACGTGCCTTAAAATAAGTTAATTAATGAGGACGTCCTGGAGAATAGCATACCAGTTGAATTTTGTTCAGGTAGGAAATAGTTAGCAGTTTGGGGGAATTGTTCAGTTTGTTGGTAGTTCTGTTAATTTGTTTATTGTTAGTGTTAAAAAAATAAATTGTTACTTGTTATTTATAAAGTGAATTTCAGGGACTTTCTTTCATTTAACCTCCCCTTCTCCATAACACTAATTACAAATCCAGGTTTGGAAAATTACATGGGTTCTGGGTATGAGTTCTGAGGAAGGGTCACTCAACCTGAAACATTAATTCTGATTTATCTCCACAGATGCTGCCAGACCTGTTCAGCTTTTCCAGCAATTTCTGTTTTTGTTTGTGATGGAAAATTACAGTTCTGTTTTGTAACTTAGAAGCTGTGTAACAGACTGCCTAGCCAGTGTTGGGTTTTGTGACATCTACCATGGATTTTAAAAGGTGGTAAATTATAAGAGGAAGTCAATATTGAGGGAGGGAGCTGCTTACCCAATTTTGAGGTTCCAGAAAAGAATACATTAAAGTATGAGACAATGTGAAGAATCTTGATTTTAACGCAGTAGGGAAGCAAGGAGTAGGAAGACAACAAGTAAAATGGCACATTTGAAATTTGGGAAAAATAGAGAAAGTTCTTGGGTTTGGGAACCAGAGTCCTCCATCAACAGACATTGATGGATGGATCGTATGATTCAGTTTTGACAAAGTGAGTAATCAAATAAAAATAATACATTTTTCATTAACATAATTACTAACAGTGCTCGTTACACAAGATCATTGGGAACCACCTAATATTGATTTTGACTAAATGCAATCTTTTGATGTGTAAGACTTAAGGCTCGGTATGTACCAGACAGTTGTTTATTGATTAAAAAACTTCCTTACGCTGATATATTCTGTGCAAATGTTTTGCTAGACATTGCTATGGACAGTTGGAATCTTACTGAACAATGTGTTCCGTTCGTCCTCTCTGTATTTTTCTTCAAGTCTTAGTTTATCAATGTCCCCATACCTCAGCGCTCCAGAGGAAAAGAAAGGGTTGGAACTCTTCCTAAGTTTGTCAAAGAAACTGAAATCAACCAGATATTTCCCACTAGGGGACAGCGACATAAGAGGGACAAACTCATAGCCCCAAAGAATCTCCTCTGGCACATATGAGGTTCTGATCTGGCAAGCAGCTCCTGTAGACTCCATTGTGGCATTTAAAATGACAACTAGCTCAAAGTCTTTATCCCTTAGAGTTGCCGATGCATATCTGTTCAGTGGGCTTTTCTCGTCAATAATGTGATAAAATGTCAATGGGAAGGTGAGGAAAGGGCTCTCAGAACCAGTGTCCACCTGGAAATTCACATTTGCCTGCCTGAGTTTGATGGTCTCACCTTCCTCGGTGACATGATTATGCAGGAACTTCCCAGAAAGCTGACACTGAAGCAGCAGACTCTTCCTCATGTTAGCAACCCGGATCATGAGGCAAAGCTTGTTCTTGTGTATGGCAATGGCAGCATGGTAGCTAAACCTGATCGTCTCAGAGCGTTTTTTTGGCCTTGCAATCTTTGCCAGAAAAGTACCAGTGACGAAGATTTCTGCCAAGGTGGTAATGACCAACTGAACGATTAACAGGATAATGGCAAATGGACATTCCTCTGTGATACAGCGGAATCCATAACCAATGGTCGTCTGGGACTCCAGGGAAAACAAGAATGCTCCTGTTAAAGTTTCAATGTTCACTACACAAGGTGTGTGGTTAGCTGGGGGATGCAATAGCTCTAAATCTCCATGTACAAATGCTAATGCATACCAGAGAATGCCAAAAAGGAACCACGTAATCACAAATGTTGCCGTGAAGAGAGTTAGCTTGTAACGCCACTTCATATCAATGACGGTGGTCCAAAGATCCTGCAGGTAAAGGAAGGCCCAGCCATCCACTTGGTCAATTTTCACATTGTTGTGGCCATCTTTTGACACAACACGCCGTTTTGCAACTTGGGAGATCATGCTAATGTTTTCGGTGTTCTCCATTTTCAAAGATAATGATCTAACAGAAAGAAGGACAATAAATGGTTTGTTATTCGGGAAATGTTTTGCCAAACCAAACCGTTGATATGCAGAACAGTAACTCATACAGAAATATACACGGAAGGCGTTATTCTACCCACTTTACTTCTTATAATCTATATCACTATTACCCTCTACACAAATCTATTTACATTTGTCCGCACCATTCCCATATTCCTTAAATGTCGCTTCTTTTATCCACCTATTCAAGCTAAACTTAAATACACACTACCTGCTGTGGAGTAAAAGGTTAATTATACCTTTACCTTAAGAATAGCTACTGAGCGTTTGCAAAAGGAGCTAAGTCACAGTCATTCCAGATTACATTGAACTGAAGCCCGAGTCTGTAAATTTCCAGCACAATATCCTCTCTTACCATGCCTTACAAGCAGTCATTCTTAATAATGCCTGTTAAGAGTGCTGACCTCATATTGCAACATGGTGGCAGTGGTGACAGACCCATACCAGTCTGCCACCCAACACAAAGAGCACCTCAGGAAACTGACAATGTCTTGTGTGAGCAATGAATTCTGCCCTAAGCTGTTTACAATGCTGCAGGCCACAAGACAGGCCGAAAAGGTGTGAAATTACCATAGAGGGTTAAAATAAAACAAAAAAGTACGACAGCAGCAACAAATCGAGCAGAAAAAGTGCCAACAGCTATTTTACAAATGGTGCAACATTTGGGAAGAAATCCTGCCCATGTTACAGAAAGCCACGGTTACAGTCAAAACATACCCAGCTCACTACAGAATCTTACATTAGGAAGAAACAAGGCAATTGTTTTTAGAGATAAACTGCGCAGTAATTCTTTTCTCTGGGAAATTATGGACCGGAGTATTCAATACCGGAGCGTGGATATTGCTGTCAATGTCCACAACATAGGGACTGCAGGCACTGTTCTGTTCGACAGCCTTAAAAAGCAGAAGAAGGTCACCCTGCAATCTTTATTATCCAATACATGGATCAGGAGGAATCAACTTCATGGTCAAAGTTCAGCTTCAGGCAACATTAAGACAAAAAGACAAATTGTTGAAACACTATATGTTATTTAGAATCAGCCATGCTCATTGTTCTGTAGCATAGCGCATATCCTTAAAAGTAGATGTGGCTTTCAGTCAGATACAAAGTAATGAGTTTAGACAGCAAATCCCAAACCTGTTAAAGGTTGAGGAAAACCAAACATTAGAACTGTGTGTTATATCACACTGAAGGCAGATGCCAAACTGATCTGCCTGTTCACACTCAGAAAGATCCTACACCCACTTAGAGTCAAGATAAAAGAAGAGATTGAGACCATTCTCCAGAAGGGTATTATTTCAAAAGTCATGCAGGCAATAATGTGGTGTTTGACTATGGCGCCAGTTCTTAAACTAAACAGATTCTTAGCATTTGTCTTGACTTTGGAATAAATCAGTTAATAAGTGATACATTTGTAGGCGATAGGCTTGCAAACTGAAAAATCTTCAGCAAACTGGACATGAATAGCAGGTTCTAGCAACTTCCCCAGATGAGATCTCTGAACTACTGATAACATTCAACACACCAAATGGACATTATTGTTTTAACTGCCTGCCCTTTGGCATCATATTTGCATTTGACATTGAGTCATAGAGTCATAGAGTTGTACAGCATGGAAACAGACCCTTCAATCCACCTCATCCATGCCGACCAGATATCCTAAATGAATCTAGTCCCACTTGCCCGCAAATCCCTCTAAACCCTTCCTATTCATGTACCCATCCAGCTGCCTTTTAAATGCTGTAATTGTACCAGCCTCTATCACTTCTTCTGCCGCCTCATTCCATACACGGATGATCCTCTATGTGAAAAACTTGCCCCTCAGGTCTCTTTTATATCTTTCCCCTCTCACCTTAAACCTATGAAGTCCTGATGAAGGATCCTGAACCAAAACGTCAACTTTCCTGCTCCTCTGATGCTGCCTGACCTGCTGTGTTCCTCCAGCTGCACACTACATTGACTCTGACTCCAGCAACTGCAGTTCTTTCTATCTCCTTAAACCTATGCACTCTCGTTTTGGACTCCCCTACCTTGGGAAAAGACTTTGGCTATTCACAATATCTTCTAATGAATGAGGTCCAACATATTAGAAATGTTATATGCCACATAGATGACATTTACATCAATGGGCCCACCAAACCCCAACATAATAACAAATTGTTAGGAGACTCTTGAATAACTTGCTGAATATGGGTTGACACTTAATGACTGGCAGGAATTCTCAAACCCAATAGTTACATTTTTAGGCTGCATTGTTCAGACAAAAGGGATTATGGCAAACTTACAGAAGAGATATGCCACAAGACAATTCCATCACCCAGGAATATTACAGAACTCTTAACAGTTCATAGGAATGGTGAACAAGGTGGGAAAGTTCTTACCCCACTTAGCCCAAGTTAATAAGCCTCTCAAACAACTTTTGAAGCAAGATCAAGCATGGCAATGGAATGAGCATCAACAGCACTCGTGTTACAAAATCAATGACCTGCTCATTTAATCCAAAGTACTTGTACGTTATAGCCCTGTCCTTGCAACTTTAATAGCAGCCCTGCATTATCCACAGGTCTGGGAGCAATCGTACTTCAGATCCAATGTGGGGGGAGCAGACGGCCAGTCAACTACCCTTCCAGAACTCTACTGACATACAATAAATGTAAGCCATCATTAAAAAAGAGGCACTTGCCTCATTCTGGGGATGAGAGAAACTTTTGATATCTTAGGTCTACGACTCAAATTGGAAACTGACCACAAGCCCTTGATAACTTTGTACAGCACAGAGAGGCTCACAAGGGTGGTTCCCAGAATCCAGAGTCATAGAGTTGACAGCACGGAAACTGACCCTTTGGTCCAACACGTTCGCTGACCAGATATCCTAAACTGATCTAGTCCCATTTGCCGGCATTCGGCCCATATGCCTCTAAACCCTTCCTGTTCATATACTCATCCAGGCACCTTTTAAAGGTGCCTCCAACACCTCCTCTGGCAGCTCATTCCATACACGCACTACCCTCTGCATGAAAACGTTGCCCCTGAGGTCCCTTTTAAATCTTTCCCCTTTGCAGCTCATACAATATAATAGTCAAGAAATACATCCAGAGGAAGAATCAGATTACTGCTAATGTTCTATGAAGCAGCCCATCAACAACGCAAGCAAGGACAAACTCATTTCTTCAAGAAGTCAAGGTCTTTGTGACCTTAACCACTTCACACTACTGCTACCACATCAACTGCAACATACTTGCCAGCCACTGTGATAAAGTTGCAGAGATGTTGTGAGGTTTAGTTACTTGATGAAGAATGTGTGCCGTTTTGCATGCCTTTAATGGAAAGTTGGCCAGAGGATGGCTCCAGTACTTTACGTACAGCACCATCACATTCACATTATTGGTGATTTTGTCATCTACAAAGTACGATCGGTGACCTCACAAACTCTCTGACTGGACATCCTCCAGAAAATTAACAAGTGACATCTGTGGATTTCCAAATGCTAACCAGGGCACAGCCATCTGGTATGGTAGCCTAGCATTTCTCAAGGGCACAGGCACCAACTGCATCACCTGTGCTACTCATAGACAGAAGAAGTACATCTTTCACATCCTCCTTTCCAGCTATACATTAAAATACGGAAAATAGGTGCAGACATAAGCCATTCAGCCCACTGAGCCTGCTCCATTATTCGACATGATCATGATTGACCTTCTAGTCCATCTTGATGTCATCTCACCCTCATGCTCTCCTCATACCCTTTGATGTCTTTCATCTCTAGAAATCTATTTACTTCTTTCTTAAACATATTCAGTGACTTGGTCTTCAGAGACCTGTGTTTGAGAATTCCACTGGATCACCACCCTCTAATTGAAAAAAAGTTGTCCTCGTTTCAGTTTGAAATGGCCTATTATGTATCCTGAGAATGTGATTTCTTATTCTGGACCTGTCCTGGCCGGGGAAAGACATCATCCCTCCATCCAGGCTGTCTAATCCTGTCAGCACTTTGTAGTTTCAATGAAATTCTCTCTTACTCTGCGAAACGCCAATGAATACAGGCCCAGTCAACCCGCTCACTCCTCATACAACAACGATGCTGCACTCCCTCATTGGCAAATAAATTTTTTCTGGTAAGGGGATTAAAATATTATTTTTTCACTAATTCAGGGTATGTGGGTTTTGTTGGCTGGGCAATATTTGTTGCCCAAGCACAGCTGCCCTTGTGAAGATGGTAGTGATTTGCTTTCTTGGACCTTTGCAGTTCACAATCCAGATGTGATCTCACCAAGACCCTGTACAACGGCTGTAAGACATCTTTCCTCCTCTACTCAACCCCTTCTGCAAGGAAGACCACGAGAATGCCTTGGCATTGGTCGCTTCTTAGTTGATGATGTGAGGGAGCACTTCAGGGGTCAAGAACATTCAGCCTCCGATCTTCAGGTAAGCATCCTCCAAGGTGGACTTTGAGATGCACAACAACACAAAATAGCTGAGCAGAGGCAGATAGCCAAGTTCCATACCCATGAGGACGGTCTCAATTGTGATCTTGGGTTCATGTTGCACTATAGGTGACCCCAATACACTATACACTCTCACAAACACGCCTACGTACACACACACACACACACACACAGACACACACACACACAGACACACACACACACACACAGACACACACTATTTCTTCTATGATGTTTGTGCAGTTGCGGATACATTGTTTTGCTCAAAAAAAAACCTGACCCCAGTTTAAAACACAGATAGATTCTAAGCAAGACCTCACACCCAAAATGCATGGTCTGACCTGAGATGTCACCTCTTGTACACATTGATAAAACCTTTAATTATCTCGGGACAATGACTTGAAAGGAATCTGGATTTTTGCATTTTAATCAGCAGTCTCTTTCTTAAACTGATTAAAGATTCGACAAGAAGCAGCTAGTTTTAGGGTTGTTACCTTTCTGCTTATAAATTCTGTGTCTTATACCCTCTCTCTTACACTACGGCTGAGGAAGGAGCTGAGCTCGGAAACATTGCATTTTCAAATAAAGCTGTTGGACTATAACCTGGTGTCATGTGATTTTTGACTTCTTCTTAGTCAAGGAGATGGTTTTTCTTATCTTGCTCAATAACTGTGTTAAAGGTCATGTTTTCTACGCATGAAACCCTGGATGTAGTCATCTTTGACAATGGACTACAATTTGATAATGAACTTTCAAATCTTTACAGCTCTGTTATTAGCTAATTGACATATCCTGAGGCCAGTAGTGAAGCCAAAGAGACAGTTAGCTATCATTAAAAAACCTTCTGAGAAAGAACAACAATTTTCATGTAGTCTTACTCAATTACTGCTCTACACCCTTCCCTTCTTCGTGTACCAACAGTGGGCATTTGACAAGGTGCCTCATAAAAGGTTTAGTCATAAGGTAAGAGCCCACGGTGTTGGAGGTAATATACCGGCATAGATAGAGATTGGCTAAAGGGCAGGAAACACCAAGTTGGCATAAGAGGTTCATTTTCAGGTGGGTAACTTGTAACCAGTGGGATTCCACAGGAGTCAGAAATGGGATTGCAAATGTTCACAAAATGTTCACAATATACATTGATGACTTTGATAAAAACTGATATTGATAAAAACTGCTCACTCACAGGTGACTTTATTCCTTGGAGTGTAGAAGAATGAGGGGTGACCTTATTGAGGTGTATAAAGTCATGAGGGGCATAGATAGGATGAATGCATACAGTCTTTTACCCAGGGATGGGGAATTGAAAACTTGAGGGCATAGGTTTAAGGTCAGAGGGGAAAGATTTAAGACAACTTCTTCACACAGAGAACACTGCGTATATGGAATGGGCTGCTAGAGAAAATGGCTGAGGCAGGTACAATAGAAACATTTAAAAAACATTTGGATAGGAACAAGGGTGGGAATGGTTTAGATAGTTATGGACCAAATGCGGGCAACTGGAACTAGCTGAGTGGGCTCCATGGCCAGCATTGACCAGTTTGGGCCTAAGGGCCTGTTTCCATGCTGTATTATTCTATAACTCTATGTGCCATGTTTCACTCTTGCATGCTTTTAAACACTTCCATTTTAGAAACCTTTATTGTGTTTTATGAAAGAAAGCCCTATATTTCTATTTCATCATGTTTTCTCCCTTGTAACCAAGTTTCAATTCACTTTGTTGTCCTACCACTAATTTCATATTCTTTAGTAATCTTCCTTGTTGCCCATTGCCAATGTCCACGTACACGACATCCTCTGCATTTCCTTCATTTACCATATCTGTTACATGATGAACAAATTTTATGAGGCTTGTGTTGCACAAGTCTATTTTAAAATCCATATTAGTTTGTTCTAATTATCAGTTGATCTAGAGTTATATTCATTTATATCATTAGCCTCTCTTACATTTTCCCTATCACTGTGTTTAAGCTAAATAACCTATGATTACCATATTGCTCCATCTTTATTATTTAAAATGATAGCATATTGGATATTTACAGTCCTCTGACACAAGCCCAGCCTCATACAGATTTCTCTATTTAAAATATTTGGGGCCTCGTTATTTCCATCTTTCATCTTTCAGAAGCTTAGAATGGATTGCATTGGGTTTTAGCAGCTTGTCTTCCTTTGGTTTATCTACAGGTTTTATCTGAGTATTATGACCCAAATTGAGTAATCACTTCAGAATTTAACTTGTTATCCTTCTCCTTCGATCAATGTAGACCAATAAGAGATACGGTTTAATTACCTGCCAGATTTTTTGATTATCAACTACAAAGTGAGAATCATCTCTCCCCTGGGGGTCTCATTTCAACTTTAGCAACTTACATTTTACTGATAGTCCTAAAAAAGAAGTGACTGTTTCTTCTGAGATAACAAGGTGTAGAGCTGGATGAACACAGCAGGCCAGGCAGCATCAGAGGAGCAGGAAAGCTGACGTTTCAGGTCTGGACCCTTCTTCGGAAATGGGGGAGGGGAAGGGGACTCTGAAATAAATAGAGAGAGGGGGAGCCGATGATGGAAGGTGGATAAAGGAGCAGATAGGTGGAGAGAAGACGGACAGGTCAAGGAGGCGGGGATGGAGCCACTACAGGTGAGTGTAGGTAGGGAGTTGGGATGGGGATTGGTCAGTTGGGAGGGAGGGGCAGGTGGGTGGATAAAGGAGCAGATAGGTGGAAAGAAGACGGATAGGTCAAGGAGGCGGGGATGAGGCTGGTAGGTAGGAAGTGGGGGTGGGGGATGGTCAGTGAGGTAGGAGGAGCGGATAGGGGAGAGAGAAGGCGGACAGGCCCCGCCTCCTTGACCTGTCTGTCTTCCTGCCCACTCACACGCCCCTCCCTCCCAACTGACCAACCCCCATCACAAATCCCCACCTACACTCACCTTTACTGGCTCCATCCCCGCCTCCTTGACCTGTCCGTCTTCTTTCCACCTATCTGCTCCTTTATCCACCTACCATCATCGCCTACCCCTCTCTCTATTTATTTCAGATTCCCCTTCCCCTCCCTCATTCTGAAGAAGGGTCCAGACCTGAAACGTAAGCTTTCCTGCTCCTCTGATGCTGCTTGGCCTGCTGTGCTCATCCAACTCTACACCTTGTTATCTCAGACTCCAGCATCGGTAGTTCCTACTATCTCTGAATGCTTCTTCTGCTGTTTCTTGAAATTTTTCCCTATCTTTTTAGTTTTATCTTTACTTATCCTGTTCAGAGCCTGTTTTCTTTCTTTCTTCATATTCTTTTTTAGTTTCATCACTCTTATTGTACATATAAATCTCTCCAGATTTCCGTGTGCTAATTTGTCCATCCATCACACTTCAGCTAATTCGCTCCCCATTTTTCCAAAACTGCTATTATCCATGTCAGATTTTAATTCTCAGACTCACTTTTCCACTTTCTAGTTAAACTCCATCAGTGGGCATGATTCCTAAATTGCTCAACTGTATTTAGCTTGTCTGCTTCTGTTTCATTATTCATAATGAAGAGTTGGCAAATGTTTTTCTGTTGAACTGTGGAAATGGGATTAGGATGCAGAGTTGACTGTACAAGGACAATGTTTCAAAGATTTCACCAAGTTCATTTCTGGGAGCACAAGAAATACTTTAAGCCATTGTATTGAACTTGAAGCACGCAATATCAATGGCTTATTGTTCAGCAACTCATGTGGTTTATTTATTTTGCAAAATACAAAGCCCAGTTGGCAGGGATCCTCTCAACAAGTAATGGGGAGTGAGTGGTGTCTTTACCCCGATAGTTAGCTATTTCTCCTCATTAATAATAATGTTCTGCTTTTGCTTTTGTTTTGCTTTTAAATGAAAATGTTCTGTTCATCCCAGGAATGGACTATTGTCTTAAAATAGACACAAAATAAAACAAAGAACTGCAGATGCTGGAAACAAAATCAGAAATTTTCAGAACCTAAGTTCACAAGAAGAAAAGTCACTGGACCCAAAACGTTAACTCTGCTTTCCTTCCACAGAAACTGCCTGACCTGCTCAGTTTTTCCAGAAATTTCTGATTTTGTTATGGACTATGCCTGCCTCCATCCTTCAATAGGTATTTCTTCTAGTTTTTTCCATATTCCTGAAAGGAAATCAAAAAAACCAGTTCTCCCCTTATGGTGAACCTTCCACTGTTTCACCAAACACGCTAGGACTTTCCTCTACCCTGTCCCAACTCTAACCACTCGTCCCTTGCTTACAATATACAGGGCTAGAGAAGATCAGGAGAGGGAGACAGGAATACCATCTTAAAGAGAACTTATCTATCAGTCAGCATTTAACAATGGATTGGCTAAGCAGTGAAGCTGGTCACCCCATGCTTTTGGGTAGGAAATTCCAGGATTGTGGTCCAATGCTGATAAAGGAATATACAGAAAGTTGGCTTAACTTTCGCTGGGGCTGGACAGCTTAGTTCAATTGGTTGAACTTTCAATGCTGAGTTAAAAGGCTGCAAGTTTAAGTCTTATCCAAGGTCTTATTAGTAAGTCTATATCTGTTTCTTAAATGCATTATGTAGTTACTACTGGGTCCTAAAAGTATTGCAGAATGAATTTGCTTCGGAATATCAAGATTTTAAAATATTTAGATTAAAGTGCAGCCCTTACACAATCATGGGCATAATCCATTGTTTAGCATTTTACAGCCAGTCAACATATTACAATGGAATACTAGAGGAGAGGTGCATTGTCAGGAGATAGGAACATGTGTATAGGAGCTGGAGTAGGCCATTCAGCCCTTTGAATTGACAACATCATTCAATAAGATCATGGCTGACCTGGCTGTGGTTTAGCTCCAGTTTCCTGTATGCCCCACATCACCTTTTAGTCCCTTGTCTAATCAAACATCCATCAAACTTTGCCTTGAATAAATTCAACAATCCAGCCTCTACTGCTTTCTTGGGAAGAGAATTCCACAAACTAAAGACTGTCAGAGGTGCCAACCTTCAGAATACAGGCTAAATGGAAGTTCTGCCTGCCTGTAGACATTAAAATGTATTTTTACTTCAATGTCTTTTTTGGTTAACACAGTGATCTCATCTGCTCTAACAGATTCCATCACAATATTTCGAAGAAAAGTAAAGGAATTATATCTGGTGTTATGGTCAACAATTCTTATTCCTCAATAAATATCACTAAAGCAGATTATCTGTTCATAATCATGTTGCTGGTTGCAGAAGGTAGCTTTCTACAAATTGGGTCCCGTATTGCCAAAATTACAAAAAGTCTACATTTCAAAATTATTGTATTGCCTGTAAAGCACTTGGGAAATCTTGAGATCATGAGATGCACTGTATGAATGCAAGGTTTTTTTAAGGTAATGGAATTCTTGGACTGAATTTTCACTTTGTGGCATTGTTGCACATGAGTTAACTAATCATGCTGGCTGAACCATAACCTGATTCTTCACACTGTTTTTACAATGACCTGACCAATTCTGCTCTCTCAATTAACACCACCAGATCAAACTTAGCTGTTTGCGCTTCTTGATGTGGTGTGTAGGATATACTTGTGCCCAGAATGACTGCAGCATTTACAAAGAAAGGACTCACCCGCATACAGAACCTTCACAGAAGTGCATATAAAAAGCCCAATTGGCCCATTTGTCTGCACTGGTTCTCTAAATCACCAGAAGACATATGGCATGCTTTCCTTCATTGGAAGGGGCATTGAGTATAAAGATAGACAAATTATGCTGCAGCTGTATAGAACTTTAGATAGACTACATTTGGAATATTTGTGTATAGTTGTGGTCACTACCAGAAGGATGTAGATGTTTTGGAGAGGGTACAGAAAAGGTTTACCAGGATGTTGCCTGGTATGAGAGATTTTAGCTACTAAGAAAGGTTGGATAGACAGGGTTTGTTTTCCCTGGAATGCAGGAGGTTGAGGGGCGACCTGATAGAATGTAATAAGATTGAAATGGCACGGATAGAGTGGAAAGTATGAGGCATTTTCCCAGGGTGGAGGGGTCAATTACTAGGGGACACAAGTTCAAGGTGTGGTGGCGGAGGGAAGTTTAAAAGAAAGATGTGAGGCACATTTTTCACACAAAGGATAGTGGGTGCCTAGAACGCACTGCCAAAGGAGGTGGTAGAATCAGACAGAATAGCAGCATTCAAGAAGCACCTGGACAAATACATGGATAGGAAGGGAAAAGCGGGATACGGATCCTGTAATTGAAGACAGTTTTAATGTGAAAGGGCAAAATGTGTCGGTGTAGGCTTGGAGGGCCGAGGAGCCTTCTTCTGTGCTACATTGTTCTTTGTTCTTTGACACAGTGCCAATCTCTTGCTACTCCTCCCATAACGCTGCATCTTGTTTCCATTCAAATGATCATCCAATGCCCTCATGAATGCCTCAGGTGAACCTGCGTCCACCATACTTCCAGGCCGTGCCTTCCTGATCTGAATCACTGGCTGTGTTAAAAAGGTCTCTTTTGAATCACATTTGCACAGCATATCTGAACATCCCAAAGCACCCTGTGTCCAATGATAAACTGCTGTAATGGGGAAAAAACACAGCAGGCCTGTGCATACACGAGATTATGAATTAAACTGCTTTGTAGTGTTGGTTAAGGAATGAATGTTAACCGAGACATTATGGGAGAACTTCAATGATCTTCTTCAAACAATGTCTTAGGGTTCTTTTACATTCAACCCAGGAGGCAAGTAGGACATTGTTTCCATCTTAAAGCTGATTCTCCTAAAGTGCTACATAAGGCATCATTTTAGATTTGAACTGCTCAAGACTATTTGATTTAATAATATAGAGCCTTGCTCAGATCCATTTGAGCACAACATTCAGTTCTAAGCACCATAACTCAGGCATTGAGCTTGGAGGGATGTGCAGTGTATAGATTCACTAGAATGTTAAAAAGGTTAAATTATTAGGACAGGTCACAGAAACGTGGCTGGTATTCCCTTGGGTATTGAAGATTGAGGAGAGATCAAATCAAGGAATTTAAAATAAAAAAAGATTGAGGCAAGTGGACAAAGACAAATTATTTCCAGGGTGAGGGAATCGGGAATGAGAGGCCACGGTTGTAAACTTAGAACTCGGCCTTTCAGGAGTGAAATCAGGAAATATTTCTTCACACAGTAGTGGTAGTGGCGAATGATACATTAGGGGCATTTAAGCGACTCTTGGATAGGCACATGGATGATAGTAAAATGTAGGGTATGCAGGGTAGTTTGATCTTAGAGTAGGATAATAGGTCGTCACTGTGCTGTACTGTTCTATGTTCTACGTTCTAAAGGCTGGATAGGCTGGGGCTATTTTCACTGGAGCACAGGAGGCTGAGAGGTGACCTTACAGAAGTTTATAATATCATGAGGTGTACAGGTAGGATGGGGGATTTCAAGACCAGGGGTGACAGGTGAGAGGAGAGAGATTTAGAAGAGACATGAGGGGCAAATGTTTTACACAGAGGGTGGTTTGCATGTGGAATGAACTTTCTGAGGAAGTGTGGATGTGGCTACAATTAGAACATTTAAAAGACATTTGGATAAGTACATGAATAGGCAAGGTAGGGATGTGGGCCAGGAGCAGGTATGTGGGAATAGTTTAGTTTGGGATTATGTTTGGCATTAACTGGTTGGACTGAAGAGTCTGTTTACATGCCATATGACTCGATAACTCTATGACAAGGTACAGCAGAAATCTGAAACTCTTTCCCCCATTGGATACTCATCTAATCAACATTTCAAAACCGAGACTGATAGATGTTTGTCAGAAAACAGTGGCAGCATTATCTGCAAATTTGGCTTTAAAAGATGGTGTTTATAGCAGGTTGAGGTACAGATTAGCTAATGATCTAACTGAACAGCTTCGGGGGACTGAATAGCCTCCTCCTGTCCCCAGATCTCTGGAGTAGGCTTCGAACCCTCAACTTACTGTTTCAGAAGTGAGAGAGCCACCATTGAACTGAGTATGGGACCTTGTCATTTGTTGCTTGCAGCATCTTGAGATAGTTTGATGTCACCATAATACACTTATTAAATACAGGGGATTATTTTTGCTATCTTTATGAATCATGGTATATTGCATCATTTTGTTTCATCCAGAAATTTACTTACAAGTATGCCAAAACTAGATGGTATAAATGTAAGTACAAAAATGTAAGTTATAAAGTCATTTCAATGAAGAATTTTTGACAGAAATAGTGAAAGAATTTGGATTAATTTTCTGAACAAGGAAGCACAGTGAATCATATTGGGGCATTCAAAATACACTTAGCTAGGCTTGAAGAACTATATCGCAGGACAGACAGATTTGTCATTCTTGTCCTTGACTCTTTCTAATATTGGGAGCATTATGGAGTGACTTGGCTGTAATGGGTTAGCCTAAAACAGAGGACCAGTTTTATCATTATAGTTTTCATCAGTATGACAGATTGCACTATTGACAAAAATAAATTTGTTTTCTTATTCACATTCAACTTAAAGCTACTTCAGGTGAACATTTATATTCATGACATCAGATAAATATTGATGCAATGTAATTTCCATTTCAACAGAAATTTGGAGGTCTTTATCACTCATCACACTGCATTACATTCATGAACTGGACTTTGGTAAGCAGTACTTGCAGAGTATATGTAGAAATTTCAGTTCATATTAAACATATCATATATTAAAATTGTGGCTCTGTTTCAAAAGTATTTCTTTGACTCAAGAAGTTGTGAAATGGACTATACAATGCATTTTCTTTCTTTTGGCTTTATTAATTCCCACTGCAAGTTGGAATCTTCAGCAGCAGACCAAACCCCCATCCTTGTAACGAAAAGATTTATAAGTTAGTGCGACATGATAAGAAGGCCATATTCATGGAAATTTAAATTTAATAAAAACAAATGACCAATTTTCCAAAACGTGGACTCAATACAGAATTTTAAAGCTGTGGTCAACAGTATTTAAAAAACAATAATGAAATGCTTGCATTCTGTATTTAGAGAACTACAAAGCCACATTGACAATGTATGAATGACAGTATTTGGTGCACATGAATCACAACAGACAAGTACAGGATGGATACCAGCCTGTTTAGTGCATTCAGTGGCATTATAGGAAAAATCACATTTAAGAGAAAACAAATCTTAATTGTGTCATATGCATTTAGATTGAGCTTATACAATCACTTGTGCATTGATGAAGAATGGTTTTGAACTGAGAAGTGCAGGTTAATTCTGAATACTGAGGGCAATAAAGTCCTGAGATATCAGACATCAAACACTTCCGAGGGCTGCCTGACATCCTTGAGTCACAGAGTCATCCAGCATGGAAACAGACCCTTTTGTCCCATTCATCCAAGCCAATCAGGTATCCTAAATTGAACTAGTCCCTTTTCCCTGCATTTGCCCTATATCCCTCTAAACCTTTCCTTTTCATGTATCTTTCCAAATATCTTTTAAATGTTGTAACTGTACCCACTTCTACCACTTCCTCTGGCAGCTCATTCCATACATGCATCAGCTTCTGTGCGAAAAAGTTGCCCCTCAGATCCAATTAAAATTTTTCTCCTCTCACTTTAGACCAATGCCCTCTAGTTTTAGACACCCCTACCCCATGATTTTATAAACCTCGAAAAGGTTACCTCTCAACCTCCTACAATCCAGTGAAAAAAAGTCCCAGCCTATTTTATAACTCAAACTCTCTATTCCTGGCAACATCTTGGTAAATCTTTTCTGAACTCTATCTGATTTAATAATATTCTTTCAATAGCAGAACAACCAGAACTGAATACAGTAACTCCAGAAGAGGCCTCAGTAACATCCTGTACAACTTCAATATGTCTTCCCAACTCCTGTATTCAAAGGTCTGAACATTGAAGACAAGTGTGCCTCCTTAAACAGCCTGTCTATCTGTGACACATTTTTCAAAGAATTATGTACCTAAATGCCTAGATCTCTCTGTTCTACAATACCACCCAGGACCCTACTATTAATTATATAAGTCCTACCCTTCCTTGTTTTACCAAAATGTAATACCTCACATTTATCCAAATTACACTCTGTCTGTTATTCTTCAGCCCATTAACCTAAGTGATCAAGATATCTTTGTAATCTTAGATAACCTTCTTCACTGTCCACAATATGACCAATTTTAGCTTCATCCGCAAATTTACTAAACATGCCTCCTATATTCTCAATATACAACACCACAAAACACACACACAAGAAACCAGTATATATATGACAGGGACTATCATCCTTGTCAGTGCTTGCAGCTAGGAGGCCTCAGAGAGAAAGGCAATGTCAGCTATTTAACATGAATGTTTTAGCTGCCACACAAAATATCACTTTCAGAAAATGTATGGAATTGGGGCACAGTTTTAGAAAAGCAAGAAATCATAAACTACCCACATAAACAGTTTAATAAGGTAACAAATGTTTACAGAGAAGAAAAACTTAAAGTGTTCCTAGAGGAAATAGGAGATCCAGACCTAACATTTTGGCAAGTGATCATCACAGAAAATTAAAGTTAGACATCAGGGTGAGCATCACCTTACTATCAGA
Source organism: Rhincodon typus (assembly GCF_021869965.1). NCBI lineage: Eukaryota > Metazoa > Chordata > Chondrichthyes > Orectolobiformes > Rhincodontidae > Rhincodon > Rhincodon typus. The sequence continues at coordinate 16,687,822 of NC_063342.1, read as the reverse complement.
TAGTGAGCCATGGTTAAGAAAACACTATCTATGAGCAGCAATAGTGTAACTAAATAGTCCGGGAGGTATAGCTCTTAAGATTAGAAGCATGTTACAAGCAACTCTCTTATACAGAGGCCACCAAATAATATAAGACGTGTATATACATCACGACCAGGAATTTTTACTCTTGACCTCAATTTTCTTCAAATGGCAGACGGGTACGGGTTACATAATATAACATTAAGAAACAACTGGTTAAGGAACAACCAGTAAATGAACAGCCAGTCAAGGAACAACCAAAGGACAGCTAGTAGAAGATTTTATAGCATACTGTGAACTCACGGCAGAACCTAAAACAAGTTCAGAATCCACATAAATTAGTTACAGTGGGATAAGATATTTGTTTCATACTGTTAACAAGATGGGAACCTATGGCTATACAGGATAGTCAAACAGGAGACTGGAAGAACATTACAAGGAAGGCAGCATTTGGAGGAAAGGAGCAGTCAACGTTTCAGGTATAACCCTTCTTCAGGACTGGATGTGGGAGCTGCAGGTAAAAAGCAGTAGAGGGGTGGTGATAGGTGGACACTGGTGGTAGGTACAGCCTGGTTGGTCGATGGGAGTGATGAATCTGGTTGGAGGCTGGAAGGGAGGGTCAGAAGGTGGAATGGAAGGGAGGCGGTGGGTCTGGAACGGGAGCCGGTGGATGGGTGAGAAGATTATTTGAAATTGGAGAACTCAATGTTGGGTCCTCTGGGCTATAGGTGCCCAGGCAGAAGATAAGGTGTTGTTGTTCAAATTTGCGTTCCAAGTCACTATGACACTGGTGGAGGCCGAGGACGGATATGCCGGAGGTGGGATTGGGTGGGGGAGTTGAAATGGGCAGGACCAGGAGGCTAGGTTGGCCGTTAGAGTCCAGGTGATAATGATTGGCGAAATGGTCACCTAGTCTACGTTTGGTCTCACCGACGTAGAAAAGACCAAGGATTGGCTTAAACGTTTTCCACTGTTATCAACATTGAAGAGCACTCAGACTGCACAGCCAGCAATATTTACGCGGGAAAAGAAGCAATGAGATCGCCCAAGTAAGCATATCCCACCTAACCAATTGGTGAATCTATAACTGATGTAATACTGCCTGGGGATGACCAATGTTCAATAAATCAAGATACTGCAAAGAAGAAATTGCCTGTTTCAGCAAGGGAGCTGGCCTCCTTACATAAAATCCACAAGATTAAAGGTCCTCCAGTTTAAAGGGGCTGACTGACATCAGAACGTCAGGAAAACAATCAACGCCAATTGGCTTTCAGTCAGCAAATTATCAATTTTCCAAATCTGAGGACAGCATGTTCTCGGAGAACAGTGACACCTCCAGATCATCTGATTTTGTAAAGTCAGAGTCTCGTGGGAGATGGAGTAGTTGCAGGTATGATTATATGCATTTATGTATGATACTAATAATGAGAAAAAAAGTTCGTGGAATAATGTTGTATATATGGGTCTGAGAGGGTTAATACTGAGGAATGCCATAAGCACCACCCACTATGATGGTGACATAAGGACTTGTGGGCAGAACAACTCAGGAGCTAGAAAGAGTGAGACATAACCAAAGTTTCTGGGGCAATGTCTATCAGTTCAATGTAATCTAGATCTAGTTGCAACTATGTAATAATCTTGATATCTACAACTGACACTTCTGGTCAAACGAGGAGGTTGTTTTCTTCTATCACACTAGACCAAGACCCTGGAGGTCCCTGCACTTAAAGAGGGTGCTGCAAACAACACTTATTGCGAGCAGCAGATAACGCGAGTCCAGAAAGATGAAAAATGCTTAATGAGCAAAAATGTTCATCAATGTTCTATTGAGGTTCTTTAGACTACTGCATGAGACCAAAGAGAAAGAGGTCAGATGTATAGTGGGGCAGAGAATTAGAAATTTTAAGTAGAGGCCAGAATCTTAGAGATGCATGTTGAAACTTTAATAATAATAATGTTTAGTAGAGCAGAAGAAAATATGTATCTACAGGTTGCATGAGCACGATCTGCACATAAGGAAAAATGAGTTTGGACAATTGTGGCTCTCCACAACGTTCCAATCTGATCGAGTCTTTAACTTACTGAGGTGAGAGGGCAGTGTTCACAGGTGTGGAAATGAGCACACGCATTATTTACCACTCACATTCCATGAAAAGCAATGAAAGATTTCCTGGGAAAGAAGACGTTTGAAATCTCGCCCACCTCCACAATCTTCCAAGGTATCTACATTCCCTTAATTCTGGGCTCTTGCACATTTTAATTACTGCACCATTAGTGGCCACACCTTCAGTTGCCTAAGGTCTAAGCTCTGGAATTACCTTTATTACTATTTACTTCTTTCTCCTCCTTTAATATGCACTGTAAAACATACCTTTTCCACTGGGTTTTTGGCCATCTGCTCTAATATGGCCATGAGTTCTGTGTCCCAATCATGTCGAATGTTATAATTCTCCTGTCTCCTGGACAGTGTTTCAGGATATTTTATTACACTCAGGCTGCTATACAAATGCAACTGATTGTTATGTGCATGAAATTCACAAACCTAGAAAATGTTCATATACTGCTGATGAAAGGAAAAGTACTGATAAGCTAACAGACACCTTCCAGTGAATGTACAGTTTTCAACATGCACGTTTCTGAATAGAACACACAAAGACCTGATGAGTAATGCACTTCTACTCTGGGTGTTTCTTTCAGAAAGGGAAGTGTGAGAAAGTGTGAGGAACTTTAAGTGACTGTTCTTAAATTGCTGAGGTGGTGGGATACTTTCTATGGTTGTGAACAGGTCCAAGCACGTTTACTTACAGATATCATATTGTAAATATGAATAGGGACAAAATTACACTTTGTTGAATAAAAGTCGGGTAAGATTGTCAGTAAATAATTCAGCAGATTAAGGATACCTAAGGTGCAGGGGGCAGGAGCGAGGAAAGGAGTGTTTCTATAGTTTGCTATTTTACCACATGCATTAATCAATAGGAAATATGAAAACTAATATAAAAACAGAAAGTACTAGAGAAGTTGGCAGCTTCTGTGGAGAGAGGAACAGAGTTCCCATTTCGAGTTCTTTGGAAGAAGTGTCACATTAGACTCAAAACACTATCTTTATTTTACCTACCATTCTGACTTGGATTTATACCAAACTCTTTTCACCATCTCTGGGTTCAAGTGTCAAGATTCTCGTTCCAACAGCAAGGTAAGTCAGAAAAGCAATAGTGATGGGATATTAAATAGTCAAGAGTGTTTGCAGATATTTCTACAGCCACAGATGTGAATTGAGGATGGAATGTTGCCTCCCTTGTGCAATGATCAAGGACATCATCGAGTGGCTGCACAGCGTCTGCATGGCAAAAGAAAACAGCCAGATATTGTGGTCCATATACATATCAAAGACTGATAGAAAGAGGCATCAGATTGAACAGGCAGGTTTTAGAAATGCCAGGAAGGAAATTAAAGAAGTAATCTCTAGATTATTTCCGATGCCATGCACTAGTAAGCACGGAAACAGGAGGACAGTGCAACTGAATGCTAGCCTTGACATATGGTACAGAAGGGAGGACTTTAGATTCTTGGGGCGTTGGGAACCAGTCTAGAAGATGTGGGACCTGTACAAGTCAGATAGTTTGTGTTTTAACAGGGCTGGGTTCCATAATATTTTCGGCAGCTTTTCTGTTGCCTTTGTTGATCATTGAATCATAGAATCCCCACAGCATAGAAGCAGGCCATTCAGCCTATCAAGTCCACACTGACCCTCCAAAGAGCACCCCAACTGGACACAGTCCCGCAGCCCTGTCCACGTAACCTTACATTTCCCATGGCTAATCCACCTAACGTATACATTCCTGAACACCAAGGGCCAATTTAGCATGGCCACGCCACCTAACCTGCACATTTTTGGACTGTGGGAGGAAATCGGCGCACCCGGAAGAAATCCATACAGACACAGGGAGAATGTGCAAACTCCGCACAGGCAGTCGTCCGTGGGTGAACCTGGGTCCCTGGCGCCGTGAGGCAGCAGTGCTAGCCACTGAGCCATTATGCCAGTCACAATGGCTCAAACCACCTTGATCAGATGGGAACAGAGTATGGATTCAGAAAGGAAAGCTGGTGTCACAAAAGAAATGCCCCCATCAGATTGCTGAAAGGGGAAAGAAAAAGAAAATGTGTTTGGTCATGGTAGCACAATGGAGATGGTGGAGAATGATGGAGGCTGGTGGGGTGAAAGGTGAGGACATCGTTTTGGGAGGATGAGGGAAGAGTTAGAGTAGAAATGTGGTAAATGTGATGGGCTTCCTTAAGGACCCTGTCAACCAAGTTGGAGCGGGTCCTCAGTTGAGAGAAAAGAGTGACATGTCGGAAACACTGGTAAGAAAGGCTGCATGATTGAATTAGATGCAACAAATTATAAAATGATATTCTTTTAGCACTTAAAGTTGTGTAGATGTGCAGTACAAATAGTCATAGAAATTAGTAAGCTATCATTTTTTGAGGTCTATCCTAGAGATGGGTACAGAAATGTTGAGGTAGCTAGGAAAACACAGTCAGACACGACCCATGTGAAAACAAGAGAATCTTGGAAATTGGAAGCAATATTGATGAATTTTCTAGTCTGCGGTATGAGCAATAAATGGCACCGATACAATCCACATAGAACATAGAACATAGAACATAGAACATAGAACATAGAACATA
>NC_063342.1:16675774-16683099 GCF_021869965.1 Rhincodon typus | reverse complement strand
CTTCGGCCCACGATGTTGTGCCGAATTTTTACCCTAAACCTAAGGTCTATTTAACCTCCACCGCTACCTTATACTATCATCCATATGCCTATCTAATAGCCGCTTAAATGACCCTAATGAGACCGACTCCACTACCCTCTCCGGCAATGCATTCCACGCCCCTACTACTCTCTGAGTAAAGAACCTACCTCTGACGTCTCCCCGATATCTACTTCCTTTCACTTTAAAACTATGTCCCCTCGTAAAAGCTACCCCCACCCTAGGAAAAAGTCCCTGGCTGTCTACTCTATCTATACCTCTGATCATTTTGTACACCTCTATCAAGTCATCTCTCATCCTTCGTCGTTCTAAAGAGAAAAGCCCTAGCTCTCTCAACCTTTCCTCGTAAGACCTTCCCTCCATTCCAGGCAACATCCTGGTAAATCTCCTCTGCACCTTTTCTAACGCTACCACATCTTTCCTGTAATGAGGTGACCAGAACTGGACACAATACTCCACATGTGGCCGAACCAGGCTTTTGTATAGCTGGAGCATAACTTCACGGCTCTTGAACTCAATCCCTCTATTAATGAAAGCTAACACACCATACACCTTCTTAACAACTCTATCCAGCTGGGTGGCAGCTCTCAGGGAACTGTGAACATGAACCCCAAGATCCCTCTGCTCCTCCACACTGCCAGGAATCTTTCCGTTAACCCTGTATTCTGCTTTCAAGTTTGTCCTTCCAAAATGAATCACCTCACACTTTTCAGGGTTAAACTCCATCTGCCACTTCTCAGCCCAGCTCTGCATTCTATCAATGTCCCTTTGTAACCTAGAACAGCCCTCCGCACTGTCCACAACGTGACCCACCTTTGTATCATCCGTGAACTTGCTAATCCACCCTTCCACTCCTTCACCCAAATCATTTACAAAAATCACAAAGGACCCAGAACAGATCCTTGTGGTACACCACTCGTAACTGAGCACCATGTTGAATATTTTCCGTCCGCTACCACCCTTTGTCTTCTAAGGTCAGCCAATTCTGAATCCAATCTGCCACATTTCCCCCTATCCCATGCCTCCTTACCTTCTGCATGAGCCTACCATGGGGAACCTTATCAAATGTCTTACTTAAATCCATGTATACCACATCCACTGCTCCACCTTCACCCACGTGTTTGGTCACCTCTTCAAAGAATTCAATAAGGTTTGTGAGGCATGATCTACCCCGCACAAATCCATGCTGACTATCACGAATCAAACTGTGCCTTTCCAAGTGATCATAAATCCTGTCTCTCAGAGCCCTTTCCAATAATTTGCCCACCACTGACGTAAGACTAACTGGCCTGTAATTTCCAGGGTGATCCCTGTTCCCTTTTTTGAACAAGGGAGTGACGTTTGCCTCTTTCCAATCTTCTGGCACTATACCCATGGACAGTGAGGACGAAAAGATCATCGCCAAAGGCCCTGCGATCTCGTCCCTCGCTTCCCATAGAATCCTTGGATAAATCCCATCAGTCCCAGGGGACTTATCTATTTTCAACTTCCTCAGAATTCCTAGCACATCTTCTTTACTAACATCAACCTCCTCTAGCCTACCTGCCTGTTTCACAATGTCCTCCTCTACAACTAGGTCCCTCTCAGTTGTGAATACTGAAGAAAAGTATTCATTAAGGACCTCTCCTATCTCTTTAGGCTCTGTGCACAAATTCCCTTTACAATCCTTGATCGGCCCTACCTTTTCTCTGGTCATTCTCTTGTTCTGCACATACGTGTAAAAAGCCTTGGAGTTTTCCTTGATCCTATCTGCCAACGTTTTCTCATGCCCCCTTATAGCTCTCCTAAGCCCTTTCTTCAGCTCCTTCCTGGCTAACTTGTATCCCTCTAGAGCCTTTTCCGTTCCTCTTTTCCTAAACCTTACATAAGCCTCCTTCTTCCTCTTATCCAGTCATTCAACCTCTCTCGAGAACCATGGCTCCCTCACTCGACCGCATCTTCTCTGCTTGCTAGGGACAAATGTATCGAGCACATGCAGTATGCATTCCTTAAACAATCTCCACATTTCTGTGGTGCTCTTCCCTGACAGCATCTGTTCCCAATTTATGTTACCCAGTTCTTGCCTAACTGAATTGTAATTACCCTTCTCCCAATTGTAAACTTTACTCTGCCGTATGTATCTATCCTTATCCATGACTATCGTGAAAGAAACAGTTATGATCGCTACCGCCAAAATGCTCTCCTACCAACAGGTCTAACACTTGGCCAAGCACCAAATCCAAAGTGGCCTTTGGATGTGGTGAACAGAGGGGAAGAAGGTAGCTTGTATCATGCATCTCACAAAAAGCCTAACACAGCTAAGATCCAATATCTTTTCATTTGGAGGAAATGAATATAGTTCATAAAGAAATTATAAAATTGGAGGAGAAGTTCACCTAGATGGAGGAGAGCGAAGGGTGGATAAAGACTAGAGTCATAGAAATGCACAGCATGGAAACAGACCTTTTGGACCAACTTGTCCACACTGACCAGATACCATAAGTTAATCTTGTCCCATTTTCCAGAATTTGGCCCATTTCCCTCCAAACCCTTCCTATTCATGTACCCATCCAGATACCTTTTAAATGTTGTAATTATACCCGCCTCCACCACTTCCTCTGACTTCTCATTCCATACACGGGCCACCCTCTGAGTGAAAAAGTTGCCCCTTAGGTCCCTTTTAAATCTTTCACCCCTCACCTTAAACCTATGCTCTCTAGTTTTGGACTCCCCTAATCCTGGGAAAAAGACCTTGTGATTTTATAAACTGCTGTAAGGTCATCCCTCAGCCTTCGACACTCCAGGGAAAATAACCCCAGCCTATTCAGCCTCTCCCTATAGCTCAGACCCTTCAGTCCTGGCAGCATCCTTTAAATCTTTACTGCACCTTTTGGAGCTTCAGTTGAAGAAAGAAGCAGACAGCCTTCAAATCACCCCTGTGGCAGATAGAAGTGTAGGGAGATTGGTCATTGTGGTGACAAAATGTCAGTTAGCACCATGAAAATGGAACCTGTTGAAGTGGCAGGGGGATTAGAAGAGTCATTGATGTGTATGAAAAAGATGGTTGTCAAAGGGAGAAAAGTTGAGGCAAGAAATAAGGAAATCGGTTCAGAGGAACTGGCTGAGATGATCTTTCTTGTTAGTGAATTTTGGGAAGAAGGTAGAAGTGAGCTGTTCAGGCTAGGGAACTACAAGGTTGCAGACTGTGACGAGAATATCACCAGTCCTGGAGATGATGGCTTGATGTTTGCTGTTGGGTTCAGTTGGCATTCAGCCTATGCAAAGTAGATGCTGGCCCTCCAACAGTAACAGAGCACTCTTGTCAACAAGTTAAATGACAACACTTGTGGTGAATTTAAGAGAATGCAGTGCAACAGTTTCAAATGGAAACACAGTGAGGGGAGAAGCAGAGAATTTGAGACAGCCAGTGACACACATCTCTCAATGAAAAGGTCTGGAGAGGATTTGAGGCCTAAAGGAGTGATTCACATGGAAGAGGAAGACTGTAGACAGGTAAACAGTTTCCTGTGAAAGGGGAGGACTCATGAGAAGTGGGCGCAGAATCGATAACACCCCATTCTAAACTGTTGCAGTTAATCCACATTTACCACGCGAACGTAATTTAAGTATCAATAATCCCCTGTATAAAGAAAATGCCCCCAGAAGTAAAACTGGCAAATAAGACATGCTTGTCTTGAACACTACTAAATGAAAGTACGACCCAAACTATCTTGCTCAAAATATTTTTCTACACATAGTCTGAAGCCTTAATTATTTAAATACTTCAGTTAATTCACCAAAACAAATCTATGCTTAAATAATTATCTCTGATAATTGAAAACTTTCAATTTGGGATCATCCCTGAAGCCTTTCCAGGCCCTCTATATGTCACATGATGTTGATTGAAAGATGACCATTGCCCATATTATCAGATGATTTATGTCCACTTTCAGTCAGATGAGACCATTTACTTCAATATGAACAGACAGTGGGGCCTTGATTTATAATACCATCCAAAATCCAACCCCAACAGCACAGCACTTAATACTGCTTTGAAGTGTCAGCCTACATTAGGTTAAGGCCTGGAATGGGGATTGAAACCACAATCTTTTGACTCAGAGATGACAGCAGTGCTATCTATCAGTTACCTCGAATCTGAAAAAGTCATAAAGGGCTTACCGTGTTAATTTTTCTGCAACATTTGAAGGCAGTAGGAAAGTGATCATTGGTGCCAAATACAGACAATTCTTGGAAATAAAGAGCAGGTAAATCAGCATCAGATCAGTGATTAAAACAGTAACACTTCAGCAACTTTCATTTCAACACAAGCAGCACAGTCCAACAGGAGAAGTCCCTTATGTAAGAAAAGCCAGAACATGCCCAGGAATGTCAGAACTGTACTCACATGAGCACGTCCTGATTTGTCTTACTTTGGTGGTATCGGGATCTTTCCAGACTCATAATTGCAGATCTGACGTAGACTCGAGCCTGAAGCAGTATCCTTCAGACTCTGAGTAACAAGCAGCCAGACCTTTATTCAAGATTTTCAACTTTTGTGCTTTTTACGGTATAAACCTACTTAGTGACTACTGGATGCTGAGAAAATAATGTTCAGAAGAAATGATAAAAAAATTGCACACATTCCGACAATCATGCAAGATCAACACTGAAGGCAATGGAAAGAACAGAAGGCTGCACCCTACATCAGGTATTAAATAATCTATGGAGATAAATAGGCAAAAGCATAAAATTCCATTGATTGTGCCATGCCTGGCCAAATGCAAGGCATATCTACTTTTCTGTCAGAAATACCTGCATCTCCACAGAAAAAGAAATCACTCTCAATCTCAAAGTATCAAGCGAGATTTTAAGGGACGGAGAGCTGTTCTAACCTGCCAATACGTTAACGAAATGGATGATGGAGACTTTGAATCTCCAAATCTATAACATCCTGTCATAATGCCACACACTTTTCTCCATTCTACTTGTCACTCTACCCTTCTGTTGGTACAGTTTTCATTTACAGAGATGTGCCATTTCTAGGTTTTACATTTTATGCACTGGATGCAGCACAAGTGGTCTCACATTTTGAGTTAACAAGGAGTAGAGCTGGATGAACACAGCAGGCCAAGCAGCATCAGAGGAGCAGGAAGCTGACGTTTCGGGCCTAGACCCTTCTTCAGAAATGGGGGAGGGGAAAGGGGTTCTGAAATAAATAGGGAGAGAGGGGGAGGCGGATAGAAGATGGATAGAGGAGAAGATAGGTGGAGAGGAGACAGACAGGTCAAAGAGGCGGGGATGGACCCAGTAAAAGTGAGTGTAGGTGGGGAGTTAGGGAGGAGATAGGTCAGTCCAGGGAGGACGGACAGGTCAAGGGGGCGGGATGAGGTTAGTAGGTAGGAGATGGGGGTGGGGCTTGAGGTGGGAGGAGGGGATAGGTGGGAGGAAGGACAGGTTAGGAAGGCGGGAACGAGCTGGGCTGGTTTTGGGATGCAGTAGGGGGAGGGGAGATTTTGAAGCTTGTGAAGTCCACATTGATACCATTGGGCTGCAGGGTTCCCAAGCGGAACATGAGTTGCTGTTCCTGCAACCTTCGGGTGGCATCGTTGTGGCACTGCAGGAGGCCCAGGATGGACATGCCGTCTGAGGAATGGGAGGGGGAGTTGAAATGGTTCGCGACTGGGAGGTGCAGTTGTTTATTGCGAACCAAGCGTAGGTGTTCTGCAAAGCGGTCCCGAAGCCTCCACTTGGTTTCCCCGATGTAGAGGAGGCCACAATGGGAACAGCGGATGCAGTATACCACATTAGCAGATGTGCAGGTGAACATCTGCTTGATGTGGAAAGTCTTCTTGGGGCCTGAGATGGGGGTGGGGGTGGGGGGGAGGTGTAGGGGCAGTGTAGCACTTCCTGTGGTTGCAGGGAAAAGTGCCAGGTGTGGTGGGGCTGGAGGGGAGTGTGGAGCGGACAAGGGAGTCACGGAGAGAGTGGTCCCTCCGGAAAGCAGATAAGGGTGGGGAGGGAAAAATGTCTTTGGTGGTGGGGTCGGATTGCAGATGGCGGAAGTGTTGGAGGATGATGCATTGGATCCGGAGGTTGGTAGGGTGGTACGTGAGGACGAGGGGGATTCTGTTTTGGTTGTTATTGCAGGGAGGGGGTGTGAGGGATGAGTTGCGGGAAATGCGGGAGACACGGTCGAGGGCGTTCTCGACCACTGAGGGGGGGAAGTTGCTGTCCTTGAAAAACGAGGACATCTGAGATGTACGGGAGTGGAATGCCTCATCCTGGGAGCAGATGCGGCGGAGGCGAAGGAATTGGGAATAGGGGATGGCATTTTTGTAGAAAGGTGGGTGAGAGGAGGTGTATTCTAGGTAGCTGTGGGAGTCGGCGGGCTTGAAATGGATATCGGTTTCTAGGTGGTTGCCAGAGATGGAGACAGAGAGGTCCAGGAAGGAGAGAGAGGTATTAGAGATAGTCCAGGTGAACTTAAGGTTGGGGTGGAAGGTGTTGGTGAAGTGGATGAACTGTTTGAGCTCCTCGTGGGAGCACGAGTGTTTAGTGAGTTGGCTGTCGCTGACCAATGGAACTTTTTGATGATTGAAATCTCTTTTCACAGGCTCAACGACTCACTTGGTTGTACTCTCACCTGAGGCAGAAGATTGTGGATTCAAGTTTCACTCCCAGACCAAAAGCCCCACGTTAACATTGCAATGGAGTACTGAAATAGTACTGCGTTATTGGAATTGGTGTTGTTTTGATGCCAATCACAGAATCATTACAGTGCAGAGGAAGGCACGATTCAGCCTGACATGTGTGTACTAACTCTCGGAACATGTACGAAAAAAAACAGGGAGATTATCCCTGATATCTTGGCCAATATTTATCTCTCAATCAACAACTCAAATTTACATTATCTGGCCATTATCACACGGATGTTTGTGGGAGGTACTGTGTATAAATGGTTTCCTGCCTTTCAAGTGAGGGCATAGGTTTAAGGTAAGAGGAGAAAGATTTGAAAGGGACCTAAGGGGCAACTTTTTCACACAGAGAGTGGTTTGTGTGTGTAATGAACTGCCAGAGGAAGTGGTGGATACAGGTACACTTACAACATTTAAAAGACATTTGGATAAGTACATGAATAGGAAAGGTTTAGAGGAATATGGGCCAAACTCAGGCAAATGAGACTAGTTTAGTTGGGAAATAAAAACCAAAAGAACTGTGGATGCTGTAAATCAGCAACAAAAACAGAAGTTGCTGGAAAAGCTCAGCAGGTCTGGCAGCATCTGTGAAGGAGAAAACAGAGTTACTGC
>NC_063342.1:16648389-16665774 GCF_021869965.1 Rhincodon typus | reverse complement strand
CCTGCACCTTGTTGTCTCGGATTCTCCAGCATCTGCAGTTCCTACTAGCCCTGTTGAGGAATTTGGCTTCAGGGAGAATTTTAGACTCAAAAACACCTATTAGATCACCCTTTTTTGCCACGAAACTGATAGGGGTCCTCAACTGGTCCTCCAACCTTTGTATGAAATACCTGTTTGCCTGACAGAGTCCTGGTTATCGTGTTCCAACAAGTTATCCTTCCCTGATGATAATATATAATTTGTATTTGAATGAATCAGTATTAACGGCTTCGGCTTAGAGCCATAGAGTTGTACAGCATGGAAACAGACCCTTCGGTCCAAGTCATCCATGCCAACCAGATATCTTGAATTAATCTGTCCCATTGGCCAGCATTTGGCCCATGTCACTCTAAACCCCTCCAAATCATATACCCATCCAGATGCCTTTTAAATGTTGTAATTGTACCAGCCTCCGCCACTTCCTCTGGCAGCTCATTCCATACGCGCACTATCCTCTGTGTGAAAACGTTGCCCCTTACATCCCTTTTAAATCTTTCCCCTCTCACCTTAAACCTATGCTGTGTAGTTTTGGACTCCCCTACCCTGGGAAAAAGGCCTTAGCTATTCACCCTAACCATGCTCCTCATGACTTGTTCCCTAGGGAACCTGCTCCATAGACTTATCATAGAATCCCTACAGTGTGGAAACAGGGCCTTCGACCCAACAAGTTCACACCGACCCCCAGAATATCCCACCCATCCCCCTATAACCCACCTAAGCTACGCGTCCCTGAACTCTACGGGCAATTTAGCATGGCCAAACCACCCAGCCTGCACATCTTTGGACTGTGGGAGAAAACTGGAGGAAACCCACGCAGACAGGGGGAGAATCTGCAAACTCCACAGAGACGGTCACCCGAGGGTGGAATCGAACCCGGGTCTCTGGCACTGTGAGGCTACAGTGCTAACCACTGAGCCGCTATGCCGCCCCAGTGTGTTTTAATATTAATCTTCAAGCAAGGCAATATGCAGCAAATGTGACAGATTTTGTCAGAGTGGAAGATTTCTTTCAAATTGGGATTCCTTTAGTGTACTGTCTTTTCTGAGAATTGTGTGTGTACTGTTCCGATGGCGGCTTGTGGTGGAGGACATTGTGCACTGGCCAAACGGACACACACATGTACAGTACTAAAAAGCCCTATAGTATAGCTGGTGTACAGGAAAATGAACTATGCTATCTATTTGTAAATGTGAGTCACACTGGATTTACATTGCTATCCAAAGAGCAAGGGTACAGGCTCAAAGCTGTTCTTAACAGATGACCTGCTCCACATGCTCACTGACCTCTGTTCAAAGCTTTTGTTTTGTCCCTAGGACAATACAGCCCAGGTTCAATAGCATTCTATCTCTTTCTGTTGCTCTTCAGTCAGGAAGAAAAGCCACAGTTGTGTCACTCTGAGTCAGAACTATTCAATCATCCACACTGAATTAGAAAGCTACGGTGAAGACATTGAACCTGTTGAATTGGCCCCAGATTGTTCTCCCCTCCTCCATCCATTTAATCCCAGAACTTCAGTGAGAGACCTAAGGAGGCCTACAATAGTGACCATAACTATTGTAGTCAGAACAACGTGACTACTGTCCCATGGGGGACACCCCAACATCTAAAACCTTTGAGAAATAACTACAGAGACGCAGCAACATTGCTCTCCATGTGTACAGCTTAACATTAGTGGCCCAGAAGCATTGCCTGGCCACTAGCGACCGGAAATTTAAAGGCATTTAATACATGTTAATATCATGTGAGTTTGCATCTGTCTCAAATGGAGTAACAAACTATATCAGTCAGATTTCAGAGCTTTCCACCGTTATGTTACTTTACAACATAAAATGGCAACATTATTTTATAAATGATTACAAACTGGAAATGAAAACGATACAAATTAATGAATAAAAATACAAAAAAAAACAAAGAGAAAGTGTGGAATAAAAACAAAGTTGCTGGAAGACCTCAGCAGGTCTGGCAGCATCTATGAAGGGAAAAAACAGAGTTAACGTTTCAGGTCCAATGACCCTTCCTCAGAATGATGACTCAAGGTCCACATGCATAGTCTGAACACTGTTGCTATAAAGAGTAAGAGAGAAGGAGAGGAACTCAGCAAAGGAGGAAAACAAATTCAGACAATGACCTCGGAATTTGAAGTTCTAGGGCCTGTGATTTTGAAAGTCTACCTCTGAGGTAGCATCCTGTTTGATACAAGCACTGATCAGGTGCTGTAGGGACAGAGATCTATGGTGCTCCCAACGTTCTCTTCAATCTGTATAATAGCTGGAAAATGAGATGTTCCAGTCACCAAACTTACTGACTTTCGTACCTGATTCTCTGACCCGAGTTTCCATCAATTTGAACAAAACTCTACATTAAAATCTCTCCAATTCCCATCTCCTGAACAGCCTCAAGGGTCTAGGCCCGAAACGTCAGCCTTCCTGCTGCTCTGATGCTGCTTGGCCTGCTGTGTTCATCCAACTCTACACCTTGTTATCTTAGCCTCACCTTAAATCTGGGCAGTAAAATTGGGTGGAATATTCCCAATTCCTGAATGACATGATGAATCAGTTTGGAAAATAGAATGAGATTGCTTGAAATATGATTCTCAACGTTGTGAGGGAAAAGTCCATTTCTCCAAGTTTTGAACAGTACAATGAGAATCTCGTTAGTGAGCAGCAAGAAGCCTACTTGCATGCATTAGCAAGCCATTATTGCTTTGTCTCATCTCATTGATATGCATTTTCCTGTTCTCCCAGCCAGCAGATAGAAAATGACAATTCCTGAAGTGTAAGTCAGAGCGGGTACTTGGTATTCTGCTGTGGACTCCATCTTGGTCAGCAGTTCCCAGCAGCTCAGGGCACACCCCATGGGCAATGACTAGTTGTATCCCTCCTCCACAGATATTGGCATCAGATTTTTACCAGCCTCACTGCACATTAATGGCACATCTCCAACCCACTTGCAATACAGTTCTGCACTACAATGCTGCACTTTGGAGCAGACTGGCACCTCTCATTGCAATGCTGTCTGCACACTTAGCATGCAGGGACAGAACCCAGCTCATGGTTTCAACTAGGCAGCATCTCAGGGATTGTCACTTGGTCTGTTAGTACTCACTCACTTTGCAGTTACTTGGATGCTTGTAGGCATTTTTGCCTTCAGCCAAAGCTCAAAGGCTCATAGTACTTCTGCCTTACCCTGATGTTTAGCACAGCCACAAAGCCAAGCAGGTTGTCATGATTGTCAGCAGTGATCACTCAAGGGGGTTACTGTATGGCATGGTGTTACATTGATCTCACACCTGCGCCATGTTACAGCAAAGTGCATGCTAAACACACTGTATGTAGTTCAACCAAAAGGCCATGTCTCAAAGTCTACGGGTGCAGTCCTCAGTCAGGACAAGTGACATAGCCCTCAGTCAAGAGGCCCTGGCTCTGTAAGTCAAGTGCAGCGTCAAGGGGATTGAACCCAGTCAGTCAGCTGCGTGGTGAAGTTAGGGCCAAGGGGTCCATACCTCTACAGCTTGGATTGCGAGCAGCGTTAAGTTCTGGAGATCCAGTGCAACCAGCCCAGAGGTTTGCAGTAAGTCAATCAGGGAACTGAATGGAGATCAGTAAAAGGCCTGGTCAGTTTTGGAGCAAAGAAGGATGAGAGGTGACTTGATAGAGGTGTACAAGATGATGAGAGGCATAGATAGAGTGGATAGTCAGAGACTTTTTCCCAGGGCGGAAATGACTGTTATGAGGGGGCATAATTTTATGGTAATTGGAGGAAGGTATAGATGAGATGTTAGAGGTAGGTTTTTTACACAGAGAATGGTGGGCATGTGGAATGCGCTGCCGGCGGTGGTAGTGGAGTCAGACACTTTAGAGACTTTTAAGATAAGCACATGGAGAATAGTAAAATGTGGGATATGCAGGGTAGATTGATCTTAGTAGGATAATAGGTCGGCACAACATCGTGGACCGAAGGGTCTGTACTGTGCTGTACTGTTCTATGTTCTATGTTCATGTTCTAGTCGTCAGTCAGTGTTGTTCATCCAGGTTGGTCAAGAAGGTGGACCACAGTCAGTCCTGGAAGTCTGCTCAATAAAAGATTAAGGAGACCATCAGGGGCACTGCTGTAGTGGGAAGTTGGGGAAGTCAGTTGTAGGGATTGGAGGCAACATGCTGGGATACAGAGGGGGCCATAATTGTGAAGGGCAGAAACCCAATATATATTGGGTGGAGATAATGGTGCTTTGGAGGACATGGATTACTGCAGAATGGGAGAAAACTCAACAAAGATCCCAACCACCCTGGCTTCGACAAGAGGACAGAGCGGCATAACGGTTAGCATGGCAAATCTGTATGCTGCATTGGGCAATAGGGGAAGAGTAACAGTCCTTTAGAAACATAGGGTTCTAAGATGGGATGACACTAAGGATTGCTAACCTTTGTTGCTTGGTTCTTAAATAGCTGTACCTTTACAAATGTGCACTGGTATTTGCAATGAAGTGACACCCAGGTACCTGTGTGCTCTGAGAAGCATTTATCTTTGCTTCCTCTCCCAGTAGGAAGAGCACTTTGGGCTGGCGTGTTTGATCTGTTGTATGCCTGGGCTTTAGTGCCAATGCCAGGAAACCCGGAGGTACTTTTGCCTTTGATAAGAGGGAAGGTAGGACAAGTGGGGCACCGTAATGAGGCCAGTTTTGGAAATTAGCGTGAGTGACAAGGACTCACAGAGAGAAACCCTCCATGAATCTCACCAAAATTGACAATTTTAGATGCGGTTAATGTTGCTCATGCTATGATATCAAAGAAGAACAGGGAGGCTTCACGCTGGTATTTTTTTCATATTTATACTTCAATTAACATCATTAAAAACATACATCTGAGTCATTATCTAAATTGTCATCTGAGAGAGCTTTTTTCATTATAACAGCAACTGCATGTAAAAAATGTCATTGGCTGTAAAGGGCTGTGGGAATGTCCTACAATTATAAATTGCAAATAATAGCCACCAAGTCCCCAGCTGTCACAAAGCTGAGTTAAAAAGTTTTGTTGGCTAATTGTTGTCATGGTATATTTTATGCTGATTTATATTGGATTGTATTCATGCACAGGAGGCTTGAGAACTGGCTGAATAGTCCTTAGAAATGTTTTATGCTCAAACTCTCTGCTTGTGATTTTCCATCCCAATTATGTGTTACAGTGTTTGCATACATTGCATGCCAGAGCCTCTTTATAGACTATAAGGAAATAGTTAAGTGATTGTCTGAGCCTTTTTCTCAGGACTGTCCTTTGTGCTTTGAAATTTCATTGAAAGTCAAGGCAAGGGAAGTTCCAAAGGCTCAGTTGTCATGACAGAGGTCAGTTAAAATATTTATCCATTTCTCATTTAAGTATTCCTATTGAATTTTCTCTTTCAGGCAGCGACATTCCTGATCAGATCAACATACTGCACAGTTTTGTTTCTCTAATGTCACACTTTACCCATCAATTTAGCCCTGTGTCCTCTGGCTACCTAGCTTTTTGTCAGGAGAACCAGTTTATCCCTCCTTGCTGCAGGATTTGGACACCTCCATTGAAACTCCGCTTAAACTTTCCAGCTCTTAAGAGAACAATGCTAATTTATCTTTGCTTCCCCTCCCAGTAGGAAGAGCACTTTGGGCTGGTGTGTTTGATCTGTTGTATGCCTGGGCTTTAGTGCCAATGCCAGGAAGCCCGGAGGTACTTTTGCCTTTGACAAGAGGGAAGGTAGGACAAGTGGGGCACCGTAACGAGGCCAGTTTTGGAAATTAGCATGAGTGACAAGGACTCACATGTCCCCATTTAACTGACATCCTTCATGCCTGGTACTATTCATGATAAATTCATCTGTGCCCTCACTGGGATCTTCCACCTAAAGTAGGACACAGCGAACTGAATATAGTACACTCTTGGAGCAAAATAGTGCTTTTTAATCTTAGGCTTTTGTGCTCCAGACCTCTATTTATAAAACCAAGGATCCCAAATGCCTTTTTGATAGAAGTTGTCTTGCAACTTTTGAAGACTTGTTTCCATTCACCATACACCACTCCTTTAGAATTGTATCAGTTTTTTTACATATGTCTATTCTCATTATTCCCATAAGAATGGATCACATCACAGTTTCGCATTCAATTTAGTTTGCCATGTCTGCCAATCATTCAATTTCTTTCTGAAGTCTGTTACTATTCTGCCAACTGTTTACAACCTTTCGTATTTTAAATTATCCACATATCAAAGTCCAGGCCATTAATACATATATCAAAAATAACAATGAATATAGATTTCACTGTATGCCTCATAATTCTCTTCATTGTTGTGGCAACTTTCAGGAGCATGAACAGCATCTATATATTAAGTTTTTCCAACTAAACGTTCTATTAACTAGGAACGCCAAAGATTACTAAGAGATGGTCCCAAATTAGACAAACATAATCCTAAGCCAATATTTTCTAAGATAGAAACAAAAGCAAATGCTTGAAATCTGAAGAAAAAAGCATACAATATAAAGCTAGAAATATTCAGCAGCACAGGCTATATCTGTGAAGGTAGAAATTCTGTACATGTTTCTGGTCAATGACAATCAGAACTAGAAAGTTTTTAAAAGAAATATTGCCTGAGAAAAGTTTTAGTTATAAAAACTGGAAGTATTGGAGAAACTCAGCAGCATTTGTGCAGAAACAGACTTTTGACTTTTGAGCCCAAGATGACTTTTCAGAAGAAGACATGTTCCAAGGAAGAGGACTCGAAATGTTAACTCTGTTTCTCTCTGTATGGGTGCTGCCAGATCTTCTGAGTTTCTCCAGAAATTTTTGACTTTGTCTCAGATCTGCTACATTTGTAGAGTGCTGCTTTTATTAAAAGATTCAGTTGCCTGAGAAAGAACAAAGAGGAAGTGTTGTGGTCAGTTCTGAGGAAGGGTCACTAGACCTGAAATGTTAACTCTGATTTCTCTCCACAGATTCTGCCAGACCTGCTGAGCTTTTCCAGTAATTTCTGGTTTTGTTTCTGAATTCCTTCTGTAGTTCTTTCAGTTTCTGTTTAGCGATTACAGGAAACAGGATAATAGTTGACACCAAAAAGCGATGATAGCAAGACAGAAAAGGAAACAAAAGATGGACCCAGAGGAGGTCGAAATGATTGCATAATGTTCCAAATGACCAGAGAGTTTTTCTTCCAGACTTGCTGAATCAAACCTTTATCAGCAGTATCACGATGGCCAGAATGGTTTATCAATAAGAAGATATATAAATAGTAAGAAATCAGTAGTATCTGAAATATCACTGGCTGCTATGAAGTCAGGAATGGTAAGCAGCAAATGTAGCTGATTTAAAATGCTGTTAATTTTGGAGCCAAAGCTGATAGTGTTTCATTTTCATGTTTTACTTCTAGCCCGTTCTGCCACAACACTGCTGCCTGACCATTAAAATCCATGGTGAATCCCTGGACAAGATGGATCATTTCCCATACTTTGGGAGTCTCCTCCCTCAAACAGATATTGACGATTAAATCCAATACCGACTCCAAACCATCCGTGCAGCCTTTGGACCGCTGAGGAACAGAGTCTGAGATCTCAAACTCAGCACTAAGCTCATGGTCTATGGAGCAGCCATGTCCCCATCCTCCTGTATCTGTCAGAAGCAGTGGGTGATGTACAGCAGACACCTCAAATCCCTGGAGAGTTATCACCAGCTCTGCCTTTGCAAAGTCCTGCAAATCCACTGGCAGAGTAAGTGTATTAACATGAGCGTCCACTCCCATGCCCCAGTATTGAGGCGCTGGTCATGTATGGCCAGCTGTGATGTGTGGGTCACATTGTCCACATACCCAAGCCGAGACTTCCTAAACAAGTGTTCTACCCATAGCTACACAATGGTAGAGTTCTTGATGGAAGGGCAGAAGAACTGCTACAAGATAGAAACTATAGCAATGTTTAAGAGGCATCTTGATAGATATATGAATAGGCAGGGAATAAAGAAATTCGGACAGCATAGAGGCAAAAGATCTTTAATTTCGAATGGCATCATGTGTTGTTGCAGTCTTGATGGGCCAAAGGGCCTGTTCCTGTGCTATACTGTTATTTGGTCTTTATTCATGGAGGTCACACATTTCAACATTGTTTATATTGAACCTGTCCTGGTGTTAATGATGCTTAAACCTAATGGTCTGGACATCGATGCTTAGTGCAAATAACTTCAATGCCACTGTTCTAGAATTGAGTTGGGTGTGTGATGATATTTCAGACTGATCGAAGAGAAGAATTCCAAGCATAGCTCACAGTCAGGCTGCTTTAGAACTGAGAAATTGAACTTCTTCCTCTTGAACTTTGGATTTTGCAATAGCTTGGCACTGGGTGAATGTTTGAGCAAGTTAATGATCTGTCCAACAGATGCCTGGCTCCATGTGGATCTAGTGAAACAGAGTTTTGACTTGATCCCGGAGCTGTCAATGCTTTGATCTGGATGTCTTTGTGTGGTATTGTTTTTGCCCTTTTGGTAGACATACGTCTTTAATCAGTTATAATGAGGCCACACTGAATGTGTTCTATCAGTAGGAGAATTCAGTTTTTATTGGCTTTTCCCACCCATTTTTCCTCAATCGTTCCTCTCCAGATATTCAAGTCACAGTCAATCCCATCGGCAATGTCCCCAGTTGAATGGCCTTGACCAAAGAAGTGGATTTCAGGGAGTATCTTGAAGGAAAGTTAGTTAATGAGGTGGAGAAGTTTAGGGAGGGAATTTCTGAGTTTAAGACCTAGATGAAGGTGCTGCCACCAATGATAAAGAGGGTCAAATTGAGGGTGTTCAAGAGGTAGTGGTTAGTGATGCACAAGTAAGAGATTTAGGGGAGATTACAGAGATACAGAGAGGCAAGGCAATGGAAGTATTTAGAAAAAAGGATTCAGATTTTAAAATCAAGGCATTTCATAAACGTGAGTCTGTGTAGACCATAGCATACATGGCTGCTTGGTGAACAAATTTGTACAACACTTCAAAAGTACATCATTGAATCTAAAGTGATTTGAGAGGTTATAAAAAGTCCCATATGAATCCAAAACCATTTTTTGTTTTAGCACGTAATTAAGCTATTGGTAGGGGTACTGACACTTCAACTTACATACATAATTTTTTTAACACACATTCCTTCTGTAAAAGAGATGAATCGTAAATTAATTGCCATCATGACAAATCTGCATCTATGAAGCTGCAAATGATCAAAATGAATCTGCCTAACAAAGCAGTTACAAACTTTGGGCACTTGAAAATCCTTATTCTTTGGCAGTCCGTCAGGGTCAAGGATGTACTCTTTCCCATCTTGGGTGGGTGGGGGGGGCAAGGTGGGTGGGGGGTGTGTGGTAAGGTGGCCGAATAGTCCAGTCCTAGAGCTGATGCCTCTGCCATGGCTGCGGCAGCTCGTGTTTCAGGAGGTGGGTATGGAAGCTGTGGATAGTGCCCACACTTTCTGCTGCTTGCACTTGCCCCCACGTACTCCACCTGGTGACCTCGAAGTGGTTGGCATTTTCTCCTCCAGTTTGTGCGTTTTAGGGCAAGCCATTCCCATGTGTCAATGGTGATGTTGCATTTATTTAGGGAGGTTTTCAGACGGTTAGCTATGTTTGGAATTCTTCTCTTAATACAGTCTGAAAAATCATCACACATCCAACTCAATTCCAGAACAGTGGCATTAAAGTTAGTTGTATTAAATATCCATGTCCAGACCATTGAGTTAAAGCATCATTGTCACCAGGGCAGGTCCAATGTAAACAATGCTGACATGTCTGACCTCTGCCATTTCCCCACCCAAGTCTACAGCCTATCTCTATCCTGCTGCAGCTTCCCCAGTCTTTGTGTCATCCATAAACCTCCGAATCAGGCCACCTACATTACACTCCAAATCTTTTACATATATCACAAACAGCAGGAGTCCCAGCACTGATCCCTGAGGAACACCATTAGTCACAAATCTCCAGTCCTGAAAGAACGAAGACATCACTACAAAGACACTCTTCTTCATTGGGAGGTGATGGCCTAGTGGTATTATCATTGGACTGTTAATCCAGACACCCAGATAAGGTTCTGGGGACCCAGGTTCAAATCCCCCCACTGTAGCTGGTGGAATTTGAATTCAATAAAAATATCTGGAATTAAGAACCTGATGATGACCATGAATCGATTGTCAGGAAAAACCTGGTTCACTCATGCCCTTTAGGGAAACTGCCATCCTTACCTGGTCTACATGTACCTCCAGACCCACAGTGATGGGCAATAAAATGCTGCCTAGCCAGTGATGCCCTCATCCTGTTAATGAATTGAAAAAAAAACGTGATATCATGACATTAATGACTAGGAGCAGCACACTACCAGTTGTTCAAAATGGTGACAAATTGTCCATCGAGCTACAGTATAGTTTGAGTCCAAAAGTCCAAATGAGAGAAGGAAGAAAAAGGAAAAAGAATTCCTGCACTCTGGATCCTACTGCCTTGTGAGATACCCTGCACCTCCTGTGTCCAATTACATCTCAGTCGAAAATTGGCCTATTCAGTCACATGAAGACTCGTGGTAGAAACTCAGAACCTCAGTAGGCTTCAGCCTCAAATTGAGTCTTCACTGTCATTGTTACCTATGCTAAATGTAAGTTATTACTGTCATTGATATCCTCCAGTTTAGAAAGTCATTCCAGTTAAAGTTAATACTAAGGAGTTTATGTAATTAAAGAATAGAATCAACTTTAGCAAAGAATTAACTTCCACCAGTTTATCTTAACATGGTTATTGATTATTTTCGATTAAGCAGATTCCAAGAAGTGGTAGATTTACTTGTTGTGTAATATTGAAACTTCCTTGGCAAAATGAATCTGAATGGATTTTAATCTGCCTGTAATTAATTAATTTTACTTTGGAACAATAAGAGACATCTGGTTTGACCTTGAAAAAAGACTATATAGGCTGTGATTGTTTTCCTCGTTGCTGGGGAAGGGTTGGGGTGGGGTTGGGGTGGGGAGGAGAGAATCTGATCGATGTGTACAAATTTGAGGGGCATAGATAGGGAGAACCATTTCCAATTCGTAGATGGATCAAGAATCAGGAGGGTCAGTTTTAGGGAAAGGACCCTAAATTAGAAGGGATTTTAAGGGAAAAAGATTTTTCACACAGTCATTGGTGGGTATCTAGAACCCACTGCCTTAAAGAGTGGGCAGAGGCAGGAACCCTCAAGAAATTCAAGAATTATTTTGATGAGCACTTGAAACACTAGAACATATGGGCCAAGTGCTGGAAAATAGGATTAGAATAGACAGATGCAGACCCAGCAGGCTGAAGGGTCTTTTTCTGTGCTCGAAAGAGTTCTTTGTGATAACCATAGCTGGTGTAGGTATTGAGCCCACAATGTTGCCATCACTCTACAGTGCAAGCTAACTGTCCCCTTTCTTCCCGATGCTATACCAGTGACAACATGTCAAAAACACTTCACTTGCTGCAAAACTCTTTACGACATCCTGTATGGATGCAAATTATTTTCCTCCCTAGTTTTTATTGGAGCTCGTTCATTTTGACTTCACAATGGTCAATAAATATGACTTTCGTCCAACAGGAAGGAAATAAAAGAGATTTGGAGCACCTTGGCGCACTTGAAGGGTGCCTGCCCAATTTCTGTCCAGACTGCTAAATGGACGGTCAATGAGGTGAGACCCATTACAGGCTCACAGTCCTGTGCTGGGCCCTTGTGGTGCAGTAATGTGTCACCTACCCTTGGCCCAGGAATTCTGGGTTCAAGTCCTACCTGTTCTGGAGGTATGCAGTAACATACTTGAGCAGATCAATTAAAATAACTACAGTCTTGTGCTCCTCACTTACTTATCCAGACAATCCAATTTTCCCAGATACTGAAGTAGTTTTTGCAGCAAACAACAACGTTTTTACAGCATTTGAATGTTTTATTCAAAGATTGCATTACCCCCATGACTGTCCTGGAAGGCCATTCTTTGGGGGCAGAAGTAATATGTATGTATTTTATTAGTTAATCCTGCGCCACTGTGATCCACTATCATGATAATCATAAAAGAAATTCCCAATGTCAATGTTCAATGTTTTCTAGGGTGTTGTATAAATTTATCCCATTTCCAATATCATTAAAATTGATTATCTGATTAATTGACTCATTGATTTTTTTGTGGGACCCTAGTGTGGGCAATTTGGCTAAAATGTTTGTCTGTAATGCAACAATGATTACACTTCAAAGATATTTCCCTGGCTGGGAAGCATTTTGGAACAACCCATGAAAGATGCACCATTAGTCATAGAGAAGAAGAGAGTAGAATGTCTGTTCTATGACATTAGTGCAATATCCCTCTTGATTGTTTTATCTTTAAATGTGGAAATAATAAGGAAGAAATACAGTTAATAACATAACTACATGACTTGTCCATCTTGCTTTAACATTTTCTCACGATAAATTTTAAGTACATTTTACATTATCCATGCTAACAAGTTGAGTCATCTGTAAGATTTCTTTTTGCCTCATCTGATAGTGAATCTCGTGTTGACTAGATAATCATTTGAAGACAGGAGATTAAAGAAAGAGGCATGTGATAAATCATGGAATGAGAGAAGGACATTTAGTTGAACCTCCTTCCAGGATGCAAATGTAGCTTGCAATATGACTAAAATCCCGATAAATTGCTTCTTGACTCCAATGATAATTATTGAGCTGTAGAGCTGCACAGCATGGAAACAGACCCTTTGGTCCACTTGTCTGTGCTGACCAGATATCCTAAATTAATCTCTCCCCATTTACCAGTATTTGGCCAATATCCCTCTAAATGCTTCCTATTCATATACCCATCCAGATGCCTTTTAAATGTTGAAATTGTACCAGCTTCCACCACTCCCTCTAGCAGCTCATTCCATGCACGCACTGTCCTCTGCATGAAAACATTGCCCCTTAGGTCCATTTTGTATCTTTCCTCTCTCACATTAAACCTTTGCCCTCTGGTTTTGGACTCCCCTACCCTGGGAAAAAGACCTTGGCTTCACCCCCTATCCATATCCCTGGATCAACTAGAACTTCTGAGAAGCAAGTAAACCTTGTGGTTGATTTTACAAATATCCAAATGACTTTTAAGACTAATTTCAGTTTCACATTCATGCTGCCTTATATAATCTGGATCCATTCATTATTTTGCAGCCTTTTTATTCTATTCCAAGGCAGCTATTATTCCCCAGTTACTTTTCTCATGGAGGTTTCTTCTTATCTTGTTAATTTGCTTCAACCTTTTACAATACTCCCCTTCTCCCTTTCTGAAGTTGTTGACACCTTGGTGGGGTGATATTTTACACATGTAGCCATTCCTTTAATCACAAAAATAGACCATTCTATTCAAACATCAACAGCCACATAAATTTGTTTAGCACTTTAAATATGGTGAAACATCCCAAGGCATTTCACAGGGGTATTGCATTTGTGCCACAAAAGCTAGATTACAAGTCTAAAATCTTGGTCAAAAATGTCTAATGGGAGTGTGAGGGAGACAGCCAGAAAGCTCTAGGGAGGGAGTATCAGAACATACAGCTCAGACACTTGAAGACACAGACACCAATGGTAGAGAAATGAAAATCAGAGATACATACAGATCTTGGAAGTCTGTAAGATTGGAGGAGACAGCAGAGGTGCAGGGGGCGGAGCCATGGAGGGATTTGGAAATAAGGATGAGAACTTTAAAACTTAGGCATTGCCAGACTGGAACCAATTTAAGCCAATGCAGACATGATGGAAGAAAAGGGACTTGGTCTGATTTAGGACATGGGGTGGTACTTGGATAAGTTCAAATTAACAGAGGATGCAAAGTGTGTGGGTAGTTAAAAGAGTATTACAATAGCTTAGACTTTAGGTAACAAAGACATAGAGCAGGGTTTAAGCAACGCCTGACCTGATGCACAAACACAAGCAACTGATGTTGGGAGATGATAATACAAGGTA
Organism: Rhincodon typus; assembly: GCF_021869965.1. NCBI lineage: Eukaryota > Metazoa > Chordata > Chondrichthyes > Orectolobiformes > Rhincodontidae > Rhincodon > Rhincodon typus. The sequence goes on along the minus strand of NC_063342.1, from coordinate 16,651,766 downwards.
TTGGGCTTGGAAACTCAGCTCAGGATCTAGTATGACACCGATATTGCAAACAATGTGGATAAAATACAGACAGTGGGCAGGTAATGAGATATAGTCAGTGGTTAGGAATATAAGCATATTCAGGAAAAGCTTCTAGATATTGTATAGTTCTTGGCTGATCTTGCATTTAGGGATCCAACTTGTTTCAAGATGCAAAAGGCATAATTGCAAGTAAATCAGAGCCAACAGGGGCAGAATAGAAAGATATTTGAAAACCAATCTCCATTTTCCATTGGTCTTCTGGACCAATCAGTGTTACCAAGCAGCACCTGCTCAGCAATAACCTGCTCAGTGATGCCCAGTTTGGGTTCCGCCAGGGCCACTCAGCTCCTGACCTCATTACATGCCTTTTATGTAATAAAGATATTACATATTTTTTCCATATTCCTGGGTGCTGAGTCCACTTACATTTCTGCAGCACCTCCCGAACCCATAACCACTCCCATCCCAAAGGACAAGGACAGCAGAAACATGGGAACAACACCAAGTGTAAGTTCCCTGCCATGCCACTCATCATCCTAGCTTGGAAATGTATTGCCATTCCTTCCACTACTGCTGGGCCAATATCCTGGAATTCCTCCCTAAGGGCATTGTGGGTCAACCTACATCATATGGACTGCAGTGGTTCAAGAAGGCAGCTCACCACCACGTTCTCAAGAGCAACTAAGGACAGGCAATAAATTTTGGCCCAGCCAGCAACACCCACATTCCATGAGTGAATTAAAAAAAAAAACATCATGAGCATGCCATGAATATTCATCAACACTACAGCCCACTGAAATCATGTTTATGAGCACAATCATGTTTTGTCAAAAATGGGAAATATCTATCTTCACAAATCCCAATGTAGCCATGAAGCATGTACCTGCTGGATAGATGTCTTCCTCCAAACTTTGGTGAGTGCAAACTCCTTAATAAGTTCGGGGAGGCAATGGCCTCGTGGTATTATCGCTGGACTGTTAATCCAGAGACCCAGATAACATTCTGGGGACCTGGGTTCAAATCCCGCCACGGCAGATGGTGGAATTTGAATTCAATAGAAATATCTGGAATTAAGAATCTAATGATGACCATGAATCCATTGCTGATTGTCGGAAAAATCCACCTGGTTCACTAATATCCTTTAGAGAAGGAAACTGCCATCCTTACCTGGTCTGGCCTACATGTGACTCCAGACCCACAGCAATGTGGTTGACTCTGAACTGCCTTCCAGGCAGTTAGTGATGGACAATAAATGCTGCCTGGCCAGCGACGTCCTCATCCAGTTAATGAATAAAGAAGTTCATTCATAAACAAGGTGTTGCTTTGAGCAAGCTGTTAGAGTGTAAGGAGTGAAGCCTGACCAGGCCAAGCGACTCATGGAAAGTTGTAGCTATTTGAAGTCTCACTTGTCTTAAACACTTACACTGTGAGGATTGAAGGCTCACTGGAACTTGTAGCTGTCCAAACAAAGCATCCACACTGGCTGATAATAGCAAAACTGTCTAGGAAAAGCAAGGGAGGTTAACTTAAAAGGGTCTTAATGTTCAGATCAAAGTGGATTAGGTAGAAATAAATAGTTTAGAATGGAAATAAAATGATGTGGTTGAAGGATTCTAGGGAATGGAGAAAGGAAACTGGGATGCATAGAGGAGAATCACAATGGGAAGGGGACCTAGGAAAGGTTTAGAGTGGGAAACACAGTGGTGTAATGATGTGCACTGGGGAAGGAGAAGGAGCAGATAAATAAAGGTTGGTGTAAGGCAAGAGAACATGGGTGGGATAGGATTCTGAATGGGACAAAGATCTGGCGAAGAACAGGAATATCAAGAGAAATGAGGAGAGGGCTGATTGTCATGAGAGAATGTCAGGAGATTGAAGAAGGACAGAGGGAAATGCCAAAGGGACAGAGAAGGCTAACTGCCCTGGTCGACCCATTGTCTCCGCCTGCTCCTGCCCCACCGAACTGATCTCCAACTATCCAGACTCCATTTTCTCCCCCTTGGTCCAGGAACTCCCTGGACACCACCCACGCCCTCCACCTCCTCCAGAACTTCCAATTCCCCGGTCCCCAACACCTCATCTTTACCATGGACGTCCAGTCCCCCTACACCTGCAATCCCCTTGCAGATGGCCTTAAGGCCCTCCGCTTCTTCCTGTCCCGCAGGCCCGACCAGTCCCCCTCCACTGATACCCTCATCCGCTTAGCCGAACTCGTCCTCACACTCAACAACTTCTCTTTCAATTCCTCCCACTTCCTACAGACAAAGGGGGTAGCCATGGGTACCTGCATGGGCCCAAGCTATGCCTCCCTCTTTGTAGGTTACGTGGAACAATCCCTCTTCCGTACCTACACCGGCCCTAAACCCCACCTCTTCCTCCGTTACATTGATGACTGTATCGGTGCCGCCTCGTGCTCCCACGAGGAGCTCGAACAGTTCATACACTTCACTAACACCTTCCACCCCAACCTTAAATTTACCTGGACCATCTCTAACACTTCTCTCCCCTTCCTGGACCTCTCTGTCTCCATATCCGGCAACCACCTCGAAACCGATATTCATTTCAAGCCCACCGACTCCCACAGCTACCTAGAATACTCCTCCTCCCACCCACCTTCCTGCAAAAATGCTATCCCCTATTCCCAATTCCTTCGCCTCCGCCGCATCTGCTCCCAGGATGAGGCATTCCACTCCCGTACATCTCAGTTGTCCTCGTTTTTCAAGGACCGTAACTTCCCCTCCTCGGTGGTCGAGAACGCCCTCAACCGTGTCTCCCACATCTCCCACACCTCATCCCTCACACCCCGTCCACGCAATAAAAACCAAAAAAGAATCCCCCTCGTCCTCACGTACCACCCCACCAACCTCCGGATCCAACGCATCATCCTCCGACACTTCCGCCATCTGCAATCCGACCCCACCACCAAAGACATCTTTCCCTCCCCACCCTTATCAGCTTTCCGGAGGGGCAACTCTGTCCGTGACTCCCTTGTCCGCTCCACACTCCCCTCCAGCTCCACCACACCCGGCACTTTTCCCTGCAACCGCAGGAAGTGCTACACCTGCCCCCATACCTCCTCCCTCACCCCCATCCCAGGCCCCAAGAAGACTTTCCACATCAAGCAGATGTTCACCTGCACATCTGCCAATGTGGTATACTGCATCCGCTGTACCCGGTGTGGCTTCCTCTACATCGGGGAAACCAAGCGGAGACTCGGGGACCGCTTTGCAGAACGCTTACGCTCGGTTCGCAACAAACAACTGCACCTCCCAGTCGCGAACCATTTCAACTCCCCCTCCCATTCCTCAGACGACATGTCCATCCTGGGCCTCCTGCAGTGCCACAACGATGCCACC
>NC_063342.1:16623895-16647989 GCF_021869965.1 Rhincodon typus | reverse complement strand
ACCTTGTTGTCTCGGATTCTCCAGCATCTGCAGTTCCTACTATCTCTGATTCAATTATTTCTTGAATGTGGCTGCCACATTTCCACACTTCAGTCCTTTTGCACCTCCCACATAACTAGGCAACATTGATAATTTATTGGAAGCCCTTCTGCTGCCTCTACTCCTTCAACTCCTGAACATGTGAAATATGCTACCTAAACATAAAATCATTCTATCTGACCAAAAATGTTGAAACAATCATTTAACTTATGTTCGGATAGTCCTGTTTCTTAAATTACATTGTCTGACAACAGAATAACAATGATGATGATTTTCAAATATCCAATTCTTTTACTGGCCATGATGTAATGGCAAGTGTCCTGAATACATGACATATTATAGAATAACTAAATGAGGGGAATTTTGTAAGGACCTGAGTGATAGGGGCTAAGGTGAGATTTGTGGTAGAACCAGCAAGAAGTCCAGCGAGGCTACCTGTGACATCAGGAGCAGGGAAGATGAGCTTCTCGCAAGGGAGCAGTGAATTGCCAATTAAGGGGGTTTATTGCTTTCTAGGGACCCGGGTTCAATACCACCTTTGGGCAGCTGTCGGTGTGGAGTTTGCACATTCTCCCTGTGCCTGCGTGGTTTTCCCCCACAGTCCAAAGATATGCAGTTTAGGTGAATTGGCCATGCTAAATTGCCCATAGTGTTCAGAGATGTGTAGATTAGGTGGGTTTACGGTCAACCCTGCGGTCAATTGGCCCCCTCTGATACCAGCTGAGGGATTTGGGCACAATCAGTCAACCATTTGGGACAATCAGAATCAGAATGCTCTTCACATAAGGAGTGAGAAGCCTAAAATGTCGGGCAGCCTACTCAACTCTTTCTGGCATTCTGTGGGTTGTTTTCCTCCTGGAATGAAAGAGAGAGAGAAGCAGGTATTACAGGAGATCAAGAGGGTGGCACAGCTAATACTGTTTGTGCAGGTCAGGAGGTATCTCAAGCAAATGGATTGGCAACACAGGGGGCTTGCAGGGTTAGTGATGTCAGGGGTTAGGGTGAGTGAGAGTGAGTGAGGGACGATGTTGCAGGCAATAGTGAGAGTGGTCAAGTGTGAGGCTGGGTAGGATGTGGGTACAGTAGCAAGGATAGAGTAGTTGTCAAATATCAGAGAGAAAATAGTGGCCCTTACACTGGTGGAGTGGAGAATTAATTTACCTTCTTCCTACAGTGCTGGACGTTTCTGCAGACCACACAGACTTCTCTAATCTGTGTGGCAGCCTCAGACTTGACTGGCATGGCCTTCAGTGTTGGTGCTGGGGAAGAGTCGAGGTTCCTGCCCACAATGTGTGAAGATTTCACCCCATCTGGATGTCCACGGGAAATGTCAGTAACGGACTGACAGTGCTTGTCAGAGCGCGTGAAGGGCTTTTAAAGATGGTGTGGGCACAGGGATCCCTTCTGGCATATTCAGTGAGTAGTGAGTTGTTCTGGGAATTGTACAGATGAAATGGGGCTGGCATCAGGTGAGAACGACGCCGTAGGTAGTTCATGAGGGAGATACAACAAGAAAACTCACTAGGCCTGGCTGCGACAAAAACCTCGAAAAATATGATGCACCTTGCACTTAGCTAGAAAATGTAAGATTCAACAAAATTTGACAAGGAAGCACAATTGACTAATTCTTGCAACTGATTCACTGGATACATTTTCACCGGTTTGTGATTGAGGATATTGTAAAGGTCATGAAAAAGATTAAATTAATGAAAGAAAAGTAGGAAGAAAAGATTTGAAAATGGCCTATTTACATGACACATGACGTAGCAGACTTTGTCAAGTAGAAGTCAGACACAACTCATGACAATATAACAAAAATATTTTCTCCTTTCACCTATTCCCTGTTTACACTACAGTTTGGCAGTTGGAATCTTTCCAATTTGTAAAACACTTGAAGGTATGGCCAACATTTGTCACAAAGTGGATATTCACAAAATATACCCTATTCTGTGGTGGGTGCAATTGTAGATTCTGCTTTGAATGGTTATCTGTGACAGAACTAGAATCATCCTAGGCTCATCTGTAATTTGAAGCTCTAGTAAGAAGCCATTGCAAGGTTCGAGTGTTATTTAAGAACATGCAGCCAATGTACCTTTCTGATCTTGAATATAGATGCATGTGGTTATATGAACACCAAAATATATACATTATGCTTGTCACTGATAAAGGTTGAATCATTCAAGTTCAATTAGCCTTGCAACTTTGTTCAGAGCTGAACCCAGGGCCTCTTAATCTCACGCATATGGCATCACATCACTCTTGTGCAACACATTATTCATAAACTCTGAAAAACAGGGGTAAAATATTCAGGAAATTCCACTCCAATATGGTTTACAGCACACAAAGCATCTGCCAAAACTCCCTTTAATGTGGTACCCGTTTCCAAATTCCAATTTCCATAAATACATTTTCAAGATGAAATGAAGCCCACATCCTGAAAATAATAAATTAGAAATGAAAATGCTGCAAGTGCCCAGCAGGTTAGTCAGTAATTGGAAGAGAAGTATAAATTGATGTTTTAAAGGAATCCTTCACCAGCAGCAGCATGGTCAGGATCCTACTATGTACTGTTGTCACTATCAAAATCAGAAGTCACACAACACCAGGTTATAGACCGACAGGCTTATTTGAAATCTTAAGCTTTCAGCGCGTAGCCCCCTCATCAGGTTAAGTGAGAGAGAAGCACACAGACACAGAATTTATGGGCAGAGAGATCAAGGGCAGAAAGATCAAAAGATTGTACAAATGGTGTGAGTGGAGTGTCGAATAATAAGTCTCTGCAGGTGATCAAAAGTGTTAGACAGTGATCAAAAATGATGGTGTGAGTAAAGTGTCAACAGCTGAATACAAGCAAAGGGATGACCTTTAATCTGATTAAATGAGGCAGAGAGATAGTTACAAAAAATTAAAAACAAGGTGTTGCTGGAGACAAATTAAATGACTGGAATAACATGACAGGTATAAGAGTCACATACCGAGGGTCTAACCAAATTAATAAGTAATCCAAAACTGTACAAACTAATTAAGGTAGAGAAACTATAACAATTTATCAAGGTGATGGTGTCAAAATAAGACAGCAAGGAAGATTTCACAGATACAGAACAGTGCAAGACATGGCTGTTCATCGACACAGATACTACCTTCACACGTGAGAACACCACCCACCATGTACACGGCACACACAATTGTGAGTCAGCCAACGTTGTCTATCTCATACGCTGAAGGCAAGGATTCTGCAAAGCATGGACACCGTGAATGGACACAGCGCAACAATCGTCAAACAGGGATGTTCCCTCCCAGTCAGGGAACACTTCAGCGGTCAAGGACATTCAGCTTTCGATATTCAGGTTAGTGTCCTCCAATGCGGCATTTGAGATGCACAACAACAGAACCGCTGAGCAGAAACTGATAACCAAGTTCTGTACCCATGATGATGGCCACAACTGTGATCTTGGGTTTGTATTGGCTGTATGTGACCCCACTGCACTGTTCTGTATCTGTATAATCTCCCTTACTGTCCTGTTTCAACACCATCATTTTGATAACTTGCTATGATCTCTCTACCTTAATTAGTTTGTGCAGTTTTGGGTTACTTGTCACTTTGGTTAGACCCTCAGCATTTGGTTTTTCTCCAGCACCACCTTATTTTTATCTTTTCGTATTTATCTCACTGCCTCATTTAATTGAACGCCATCCCTTCGCTTATTATTCAGCTGTTGACACTTTACTCATGCCATCCAACACTCTTAGTCACCTGCAGAGACTTATTATCTGACACTCCACTCACATTACTTATATGATATTTTGATCTCTCTGCCTTTGATCTCTCTGCCCATAAATTCTGTGCCTGTGTGCTTCTCTCTCACTTAACCTGACAAAGGGGCTATGTGTCGAAAGCTTGTGATTTCAAAAAAACCTGTTGGACTATAATCTGGTGTCATGTGACTTCTGACTTTGTTCATCCCAGTCTAACACCGGCACCTCCACATTATGTTGTCACTATAGAATTCATTGGATCTATACATTGTATGATGGATCAATGGTCATGGAAGTGCCACATGTAGGGCATTAAAGGCTATCGAGACCCTAGCCTAGCATAGCAAGGGGACGAGGAGGACCTTTTAAATTCACCTTTCAAAAAATTCCCTTCTGCAGTCTATGGTTAATGACACCTCTGCAGTTTTGTGAATCGTGACTTGTTAAATAAATGATCCAGCTGAAATAAATTGGACTCTTGGTCATGCCCATCTCTGCAATGGAGGTTCAATCAGCCCACACCCTTAAAACACCTCCTGAAATTTGGAAAGCCCATGAATGAGTTGGGGTGCTAGAATACTGAATCGATCACCAATTTTCGAGGTAAGATCAGTTCTGAGGAAGGGTCACTGGACCTGAAACATTAACTCTGATTTTTCTTCACAGATGCTGCCAGACCTGCTGAGCTTTTCCAGCAACTTCTGTTTTTGTACCGTTTTTTAAGGACTCCCACAACATCTCAACTTAGCGAAAATCCAAGTGTATATTACTGTTTTTGGCATAATATCAATTATTGATATCAACCTCTGTTGTCAGAACTTTTCCTGAACTAACACCAATATAAAAATTTCCATAATCCTTAGTCCAGAAATAAACCCCTTATCTATTAATTTTTGCTACTGCAAATGTAATCTTTACACTTCTCTCCTGCAATAGGAAGGATGTTAATAAACTGGAAAGGGTTCAAACATATTTACAAGGATGGTACCAAGACTGGAAAGTTTGAGTTATAAGGAGAGGCTGGATAAACTGGGACTTTTTTTTTACCTGGAGCGTAGGATACTGAGGTTCATAAAATCATGAGGGGCATAGATAAGGTGAACAGTCAAGGTTTTTTCCCCAGGGTAGAAGAGTCCAAGACTAGAGGGCATAGGTTTAAGGTGAGAAGGGAAAGATTTAAAAGGGACCTGAGGGAATAACTTCTTCACAGAGGGTGGGTCGTGTGTGGAATGAATTGCCAGAGGAAGTGGTAGAAGTGGGTACAATTGCAACATCTAAAAGACATTTGGACATGTAAATGGATAGGAAAGGCTAAGATGGATATGGGCCAAACACAGGCAACTGTGATTAGTTTAGTTTAGGAAACCTAGTCAGGATGGACCAGTTGGGCCAAAGGATCTGTTTCCGAGCTGTATGACACTATGACTCTATGACTCTGCTAAAATCATTACTCTGCAAGCTTTTACATTTTCATAATTGATACATTTCATTAAGAAAAGGCTTTTAATTCGGCCAGTGTTTCAGAATTGGTCACAACTTAATAATCAGATCCAACTATCATCCATACTTCAGCTAATTCTAACTGTAGCCTAATAGCTAGAGTGCATATCACATTAGCAGTAATGTTACAATGTCTTTGATGAATGAGCCAAAGCCATGGAGCTGTTACTTATTGCCTCAAGATAAATTGCCCCAATCATGTAGATAAATTATAACACCTTTAGTTGACCTCTTCTAGTTTAGACACAAAGATTCTCTTTAGTATCTTGACAGCTTTTCTGATGTTTAATGTTTTTTTCCAATAGTCAATAATAACCTGAGTGTGATGATTGTGCAAATGAAAAATTAGCCATGCGTAGTATCAAGAAATCCGACAAATTCTTGATTTCTGTACTGCCCGCAGGAATGATTGCAAGCAAAGATTAGATTGGCCCATTGTTAATTGTATAGCCCAAGCTGCGAAGTCTGGGCATAGTTTCAGTTGCCTGTCAACCATTTTACAAACAGGAAATAATACAGCCTGTTGAATATTGCATGACTATCAATGTCACCGCCCGTAAGAAGAGATTTTACTGCAAACTAAGGCTTCTAACTAGGTTCAAAGACAGTTTGCATGTTTAGTAGAATTTTGTCTTTTGATGGAATGATGTTTGGTGTTGTCACGTGCAACTCTTCAATGAGCTTGGCTGTGCGGAACTATTGCACCTATATAAATCACCATACTATTCTAACTAATGAATAACACCGGAGAAAATCTGTTATCAAAAAGAATCAACAAGAGAGCAGTCTGTATTAGATTTAGTAATGAGTAATGAGCCAGATGTGCAATACTATGGAGGTACAAATATTAGTCTTGATGATGAAGTGCATATGTGGTTGGAAGCTCAGCTCAGGTTCGAGGACAACACCAATTGCAAACAGCCTGGTTCAGCTTCAGATAATTGACAGAGAGGTATAGAATCAGTAGGCAAGGGGCCCTCTTATGGTGCAGTGGTAGTTTCCCTACCTCTGGACTGAGAGGGGCTTCAAGTTCCACCTTCTCCAGAGGTGTGTAATAGCATCTCTTAAGAGGTTGATTAGAAAAATAGTTAATTTTTTAAATCCTAGAATCAGTGGGCAGGGAATAGTATTTGTGGATGGAAAACATGGCTTCAGTCTCCCCAGTATACAGTTGGAAGAAATATTTGCACATTCAATGTTGGATGTCAAACAAGCACTAAGGCAAAAGATATTGCTGGCCATTTAAAAACAGATGTAAGCAATTTTGCAGGTGAAAATAAGAAAATGACGAATTGGTTAACTGATTAATTGTTTTATGGTAGCTTTCAAATAGAATCAAGTGTCTGATATTCCTGGGGAACAAATAACAAATCAAAGACTACAATTCACCAGAATTAACTTGAGCAAAACCCAGTTATGGAAGATTTAAGTGGCACTAAATATTGCCAGAATTTTAAAGGGTTTAGGTGAGAAAATTAAAGATACTTCAATCATGACCTAACAAATATTCTCAAATCAACAATTGGCCCTAAATCAGAAAATTGTGAATTAGCTTTATTATTTAAGAAATTGAGAAGGAGAAATAATGAAACTATAGATCTGTTTGTCTAACACCTGTTATGGGGCTGTTGTTGAATTCTGTCATTGAGGATAGAGAGACTGGGCACTGAGAAGTTTAAGCTGATTAGAAAGTCAACATGGATTTGCAAAGAGTAGTTAACTCAGAAACAGGATTGATTTTTTTGACAGAGAAATGCCTATGGTTTATTTTATAGGGGCTTCCAGAAGGAATATGACAAGGTTCTGCATAAGAAACTGTTAGACAAGGTTAAAGTTCATGAAAACGAGTGCAACTTATTGGCCTCTTTATGAAAGTTGTTATATTGTAGAAGGCAGAGAAAATGGGTATATACTGAAATTAGAAGTGATTAATGGTGGCCATTAGGATCGTAATGTGGCCTCAAGTATTCGTAAAACTTATTAACACCTTAGATAACCAAATAGAAAGGCATAAATCTGGAACTCTCTCAGACTATAATCAGTCAATGCTAGCTGACTCAATAATTGTATATTTATGAGTGCTAAGATTTTATTAGCCAAGGCACTAAGGGATATGGAGCCAAGGTAGGTGGATGAAATTTGAAAATGTATCAACCATGATCTTCTTGAATAGTCGAGTAAGCCTGATTGGCTGAATGGCCTACATGCCTTTTGTAAAAGTCTTGTACCAACTGTCAAGTACATTAGTTTGACATCGTGTCACTGTCAATACTAATACTTAGCAATAAATTAAATGAAGAAATATATATTATACCAAATTAAAGTAGATATAAAAACTTCCAAATTAAGTGCACTAAAATGTTTATGAAACCAAACAATGAGACAAATCTTTTCAGTTGCAATATTGAACCATGTTTGAAATAATTGTTTTTGTATTTTAAAGATCAAAAGAACAGCATTAAAAACACTCAAATGTCCAATACTGTATCATTTTGTACATTTTAATTGGATTTAGCTATTTTTCATCAGTAGCTTGTGGCTTACAACCAACAGTTTAAAATGTCGGGGCCTGGTTGAGTTACTGTTGTCAATTAAACAGATTGAACTGGGTTTTTATCTATCTCTTGCATCTTTGCGTTTGTTTTAAAATGATTTTTTGGTTTGACAACAAAGCTAACTATCCACGTAACATGCCAGGACTTACTGTTTAGAGTCATAGAATCATATAGCATGGACAAAGATCGTTCTGCCCAACTTGTCCATGCTGACCAGGTTTCCTAAACTGAACTAGTCTCATTTGCCTGTGTTTGGCCCATATCCCTCTAAGCCTTTCCTACCCCTTAACCTGTCCAAATGTCTTTAAAATGTTGCAATTGTACCCATCTCTACCACTTCCTCTGGCAGCTCGTTCCATACACGCACCACCCTCTGTGTGAAAAAGTTGCCCGTCAGGTCAATTTTAAATCATTCCTCTCTCACTTTAAACCTATGCCCTTGAGCTTTGAATTCCCATACCCTAGGGAAAAGATCTTGGCTATTTAGCTTATCTGTACTTCTTTTGGTTTTATAAACTTCTATCATTTGTATCGTCTATCACTCCCTCTATATCATAAACCTGAATATTCAATTATTCCTTCAATTGTTACATGCCTCCATGGAGAAGGAGCTGACCTGCTTTATAGCTAACCCCTGGAAAAGTTGCTTCAAACAAGAAGTATATCAAGAACCATTCTGAGTTCACTCTCCCTATACTTGCATTCCCATCTTGCAGCAATAGCATAAAACCCTTGGGTTTAACAGCTATCTTTTGAAGCAGGAAAGTGAATGGAATCTTCTAAAAATGTTGAAATATTGTAAAACAAGAATGTTTCAACTTTGTGCAATGATGTCTTACAGGAAAAACAATGCAAATTGTCCAGGAAACAATAAGGACTGCAAATGCTGGAAGCTAGAGTCAATAAATGTGGAACTAGAAAAGCACAGCAGGTCAGACAGCGTCTGAGGAGCAGGGAAGTCAACATTTCAGGATGAAACCCTTCGTCAGACCTGGTGTGGGGGGGAGGAGAGCCTAAAAATAAATAGATGGAGGGGGGTAGGGCTGGGATGAGGGTAGGTGAGATGGAGATAGGTGAATGCAGGTAGTGGATTATTGTGGTTGGTCAGAAGGAAGTTTGGAGTGGATTGGTGAGTTGTGAGTTGGGAGTTGAGAGTGGAGAGATTTTGAAGCTGGTGAAGTCAATATTTAGGCCATTGGGCTGTTGCTCCCAACGTGAAATAGCAGGTGTTGTTCCTCCAGTTTACGTTTGGCCTCACTCTGTCAGTGGATGAGGCCAAGGATGGACATGTCACCAGGGGAATGGCGGGGGGGGGGTGCGAGTTAAAGTGGATGGCAACTGGATGGTTGGATTGGTTGGTGAGTGCAGAGCACAGGTGCTCCACGAACTAGTCCCCGAGTCTGTGTTTGGTCTCCCTGATGTAGACGAGACCACATCAGGAGCAACAGATACAGTAGATGAGGTTCAGGATTATTTATAATACACCACATATATAGAAAATGTTATTCAATGCTCAGAGGTTTTTACGTGGTTTTACAGAGGTTTTAATCTTTTTATTTTGTCATTTGCTTATGTAAGTTAAAATTTATTTCATTGACCTAATACGTCCTGATGCAACCATTTGGCAAATGTTTGATGATACTCCTGTGATACATCTTGGGATGTTTCACACTATTAAAAATGTTTGGCAAGTGAAATCAAAACACAAAGTGATGGAAATACTTGGTGGATCTCATAGCATCTATGAAGAGAGAAACAAGAGTTAAAGGACTGGAATTTCTAGTGGATGCCTCATTTCTGATGTGAGTCCATATAGGCTTGCCAGTGCCACCCGATCAGATAGACTTATGTCAGTATCAAGTTGGCAGGCCTTGCAGGAAAGTTGGGCAGGGCTGCGAAGGCTGGCAAGTGAGTGTGAGGCTACATCAATTTGGAGGCATTTTCAATTACCTACATTGATGATGTCTCCAAATAATGAGGCGGAAGCCAGCAGGGCCTTCAAGATGGGATGGAAACCGCACAATTGTTTTCAGTTGCTGTCATGACATTTGAGACCTGTGCGTTTGTTGTTGGGTGACGGAGTCTCTGGCTGTGATTGCTCTGCATCCTGTTGCTGGGAGACTGCCATGAGTGAACTTGTACACTCTTCTCATGGTGCTGGTGCTTCTTCAGTCTCAATTGCAAAAAATGGTCACTACTTGGGCCCTCAATAGCTCCAATTGTTACATGCCTCCATGGAGAAGAAGCTGACCTGTTTTACAGCTAACCCCTGGAAAAGTCGCCTGAAAGCAGGAGTACGTCAAGGGCCGTTCTGAGTTCACTCTCCCTCCTACTGAGTCTCAAAGATCAGCCATGATCTTATTAAATGGCGGGGCAGGCTGGAGGAGCCAGATGGCCTACTCCTGCTCCTAGTTCTTAGGTTCTTATGTTCTTATGTACTTTCCAATTACCCAAATTCCACTTCCATTCCCATCTTCACATGGCTGGGAAAATTCAACCCAACTTTTAGTGTATGCGATCTTTCACCAGAAATGTTTTGGTGTAAAGCCAATGATCTGAAATGCTAACTCTATTTCTCTATCTACAGAAGCTCTCTGACTTGCTGGTGAATTTTCAGCATCTTCTGCTTTTATTTCAGATATCCAGCACCTGCAGTATTTTGATTTTGTAGATAAATGCAACTGCTGTTTAGTTTTTCTTTCTATTTTATATACTTACTGGCCCTGACTATAAAAGCGTATACTGTAACCTGATGACCATTAATGGTAATGAGTTACTTCACCCTGTCTTACATTCTATATTATATGAAATATAATTAATTATTTATCTACATAAACAAGGTCACTAAAATAATTAATTTATAAAAATACCCATTAAAAATTTCTTATTTCCTTGAGTTTTCGAAGGGATTGCTTAAAAATGTTCTTGCCAATTCTTTTCATAGAAGCATGCTTTCTGTTAGACTTGTCCACCCCAGAAAGCTTCTTATTCACAAGGAGCAATGCCACTGGGGATCTATCGGACCTTTCAGAATACACCTTTAAATAGTTTTTAGTCTGGAACTGCCTGCATTTTTACCACAATTTGACCATAAGGAAAAATGGTATTATGTACAGCTGATAAATGAGAACCAGAAAGGGCTTTGTTATACTGCCCAAAGACCCAGTTAATGTTCTAGAGACAAGGGCTTGAGTCCCACCATAGCAGATGTTGGAATTTGAATTCATTTTTTTTTAGAAGTCAGGAATTAAGAGTCTAATGATGACCACGAAACCATTGTCGGGGTAAAATAAGCCCATCTGATTCACTAATGTGAGTCAGGAAAAGAAACCAATGTGCGTATCTGGTCTGGCCTACATGTGACTCCAGATCTACAGCAATTTGATTGAGTCTTATCTGCCATCTGGCCAATAGCACCCACATCCCATGAGTAAAAGAAAAACGTCAACACGATAAAAGATCACAACCATTCTGGTTTTAGCTTTATGACACTGCCATCTCTTTTTTTTTCTCACACTCTTTCACTACATATTTTAATAATTATGAGTGAATATTCACAATATTCAATAGTGTTCAATATTCTGATACAATCATTCACATTCCAATAACCCTTCCAGCCTTACTTTGACAACCATTCTAATTTCTTAAAGCACCTTGCCACTAATTCAGTCAGTGGGCAATTAACATTCAATAGTTATTCTTCCAACATTTTGCGCTATTCTAATACAATCTTTTCTTTTCTAGTGGATACCAGCCCGAGCGACATTCCCCTGTTGTTATAACTGTGCTAGTATCAACTTTGTGCATGGCTCAATGAAGTTTATCAAGATATTAAATAGAAATATTTTGCATACTTGAAAGACAAAACAAAGGATAATATTAATATTACAACATAATCTCAGAGTGCCAATTAGATATAAATCTTTATGGATGCAGTTTTTGACCCTGTTTTATATGGTGGTTTTGCTATCATCTTAAAACATCATTTTCATAACAATAAAACTAAAACAGTATTAAATACACAGTTAGTAATTCCCTCATTTCTAAATCAGAAGGTTGTAGGTTTAAACTGACAAATCAAACCCCTCCTGATTTGTTTCCTTTGAACGTAATATTAGCTTAACATTAAAATTCTTTGTTATTTAATCACAAAAAGTTATGTTTCTCTGATTTCATTGCTATATCTCCAGCAGAATGTTCCACATCTAATCATTCATCACTTATCCTTGTGAACGCGTTTCTAATTTAAATCAGGCTTACACTCAGCGCATCTGAATACGATTCGGTGCATAGTGTTAGTTGATACTGTTAATGCAACCTCCAGGCATAATTAAACATAAGAAAAAGGAGCAAGAGGAGGACATTCTCCCTATCACACCTGCCCTGCCTTTCAATGAACTTATGACTGATCTGTCCCAGGCCTCAACTCCCTGTTATTTCAAAAATTTATTGTAGTTATTGGAATGAGGTTGGCCAGGTGGATCTCTTTGGGTATGAGATCCCTGACTGTGGCTGTTAACCTGGGCCAATCAGGGAGCCCTGGCTGACAGATATAAACAAGAGCCTCAGAAAGTCTCCTCACTCTAGGGACTGACACTAAGCTAGCTAGTCACATGTACTGTGCTCATGTAAATTAGGGGTGACTTGGTGATGGGATACTAAACCTCTGTGCAGTTATTTTAGTGGTGATGAGAGAAAACAACATGCTACTGAAGAAAATTTGCTGACAATAGTTGTCTTTGAGTTGGGGCAAGCATATCTGGCATGCCTTCATTTGGGAGGCTTGACTCATTCAATCCTGCTATCAAAAACTGGGCTAGTATGTGGAAAGAATGCATTATTTTTCCCAGGCAAATGACATTGGGGCAGAGAAGAAGCAATGAGTACTTCTTCTGACTGCTTGTGGACCCACAGCATTTTCAGTTATTAGAAGCCTAACTTTCCCTGAAGCACCAGATACTAAAACCTTTCAAGAGTTGATGAATTTGGTTAAGGAGTATTACAACACCACCCCCTTCTAATTCTGAGGCACTATTGGTTTTATTCAACAGTCCAAGAATCAGGGGAATCCATATCAGGAGTTTTTGGCTAGCTTAAGATGATTGGCAGAGGCATGTGATTTTGGGTTGACACTGAAAGAGATGCTGAGAGGCCGTTGTGACGCAGAAGGGACTTTCTTCCACTTTCAGGAGCACCCTGCCTTTAAGGGGAGGACAGTGTGTGACCGCACTAGGTGTGGTCTTCTCGAATGCCAGAGTCTGGAAGGAAAGGTGGACAGATCCAGCCTCCTATAGATGCATTGTGGGAAAACCTGGGGAGATGCAAAACCTATGGGTGTCACAGAAAGAACTATCAGGAAGAAGATCTGGATGTGTGGGACCTCACTAACATATACACGCAATGGCTGGAAACTATTTCCTGAAGAGCGCTCGCTGTCACCTTTGTTGTGATGGAAATCCAAACTATGGAATGTGGAAATAAATGACTGACCACACTCAAAGTGGGCGGGATCAGTAGCTTGACCTATGAGGGAGGGGGCTGCAAGGCCCACCAATGTGAAGGTAAGAATACAACACACAGACCCATTCACCATGCAGGACAGAGACCTGCATGCTATCAATCCCTCACAAGCATAACCCTCTCTGTGTGTTGTACAACGTCTTGCCCCATCCATCGCTCACCACTTCATTCACACTGACAATTCTGGGCAAGGAGGCCAGGGAAAGAATAGAGATCTTTGACCACAAGGGGCAATGCCCTATAATCACTTTGTTCATCTGGTTTCCACATACTGCAGCAGTCTCTCAATATAGACATTGGCACATCCTGAATGGACACCATCCTGGCACAGTTACATTTAGGGTCACACAGAGACTCAAATAAACTGATGTATTGCAAAAACCGTTAAAATTTATGCAAACATAAGATTTTATTTACAGTACCATGTCACCAGTGCCACCAAAGTGCCCTTGAAAGTTTGTTTGTTATCTTTTCCTTTCATTATAGATTAGTGTTGTCCCACGTTCTTTAGCTGGAGTAGAGGGAGTATGTTCAGCTGTGGAGACTGTTGGCCTTGGATGTTTGGTAGGATGACCCTGGGGGTATTTGTGTCTGGGTGGCCTCAACATGCTGAGGGTCTTCTTGCCAGAGGCAAATCAAGTTCGAAGTATAGGAGGGGGCAGGTAGGGTGGAAGTTGAGGGCCTGGTCAGTTCTGGAGTGTGCTGAGGGGAGACTTCTGAGGGACATGTGTGTAAGATTCAGTCCTTTGTGTTTCATGTACAAGGACACCCAGATCCTTCAGTGCTGCTCTTCTGTTTTGAAATAATAGCTTGCCTTCTGGTTCTTCCTATTAAAATGGATGTTGATGTGTTCTAATTCTCTGTTATATTCTTCTTTTTGGCACTTAAGTGTACATTGGTTTGCACATGTCACAGCTTGCATATTATAAAATGTATTTTAGGAACAAAAACAAAGTTGCTAGAAAAGCCCAGCAGGTCTGGCCGCAACTGTGAAGGAAAACACAGAGTTAACATTTCGGGTCTGGTGACCCTTCTGCAGAACTGCCAGACGTTCCTCAGAACTTCTGAGGAAAGGTCACCGGACCTGAAAAGTTAACTCTGTTTTTCCCTTCACAGTTGCGGCCAGACTTGCTGGGCTTTTCCAGCAAATTTGTTTTTGTTCCTGATTTACAGCATCCGCAGTTTTTTCAGTTTTTATAAAATGTATGTTGTTTGACTATAGTAGATCACATCTTTTCCAGGCATTCTTCTATCATTTGATCAGAAACGAAATGGAAAAGTAATTGTAGTAATTTCTGTGTGTACTTATACTCCTGCGCGTGCGCGCGCGCACACACACACACACACACACACACACACACAACTCTATTGGTAATCAGTATTGAGCCAACCTTAGGTTTCTAAATGATCATTGATCATTAGCGTTTTGGCAACGCTGCCAGGAAATTTGTTGCATTTCTTTGGAGAAGGTAGTGGTAGATCTTCTCCTTAAAACAAACTAAGAGCCAAGTGACCTCTGTTAGGCTACTTGTGAGGGCATTAAGAACCAACAACATTGTGTAAATCTCAGGTTGCATCTAGGTCAAATAAACAATGTAGTTTCCTGAAAGGCATTAAGAGCCCCATGTGGCTTTTACAAACATTCCTGGGGGCACGATTTATTTGATTTGGTTTTGCAACTGGCCACAGTGGGATTTAAACTCATAGTGGCTATTTTGAACGCCCATCTGAAATAGGTGCATTGACAACCAGCCTGAAGCCAATGTCAGTAGGCCCGAATTATTTCGGCCTCTGTGAATCTAACAGTCCAGCTGTGGGTCGATTGCAGCTCACTGGTTGTGAGAAGGAAGGTAAATTCTTAGGCTCTGGAACATTCTGATCCTGACTGAAGATTCTGAAATAGAAGAAAAGCTAAATCCTGTGTCTCATTTTGGAGTCTGCTTACATTGCAGGTAGATATTGGTTCTCTGTATGCCTTGCACGATAATAATATAACCCTTTTTTGTTTAGCAAGCTTGCTCTGCAGCATTTATACCTAGTTTAGAACCTGAGATTTTGATAAGCTGCCACCTCTGCTTTCTAACATCCCAAACTCTCCTTCCTTCTACTTGTTCTTTTGCCAAGTTCTGGCTTTGCGACCAGGAATGCTTGTTAACAAAGGTTTGGTAAGATCTATGGTACTGCCTTGGGTCTGTGCAAAAACTGCCCCTTCCCCATGTCCTGCTGCTGTCAGTCTTTGTCAAACTTGGTTAACTTTGTCAGATTTGATGACTCCAGCGCTGTCCTGGCCAGGTTCCCATCTTGCACCTTCCTTAAATTTAGCTTATTCTGCTGACTATTATCCTAACTCACATCCATCACCCCTGTATTCATTGTCTTGGCTCCATGGCCTCTTCCCTCTGTAATCCCTTCCAACCTGCTTTCTTCTGCAGCCCCAATTTCTAGGAGTCTACCAATGGCAGCCATAAGATCAGATAGCCAGGCCCTAATTGTCACCGACACATAAAGCCTCCCTCGTTGATTGAGGTATCCTCATGCCCCCATATGTGGCTCAATGCCAAATTCTGACTGATAACAATCCTGTATGGCACCATGTGTTTTATACTGTTAAAACTACTATACGATGGAAGATGAGAAAACAAAAGAACTGTGGTTACTGTAAATCAGGAACAAATACAGAAGTTGCTGGAAAGCCTCAGCAGGCCTGGCAGCATCTGTGAAGAAAAATCAGGATTAACATTTCAGGTCCGGGTGATCCTGCCTCAGAATAAAGATGTTCTGAGGAAGGGTCACCACATCTGAAACGTTAACCCTGATTTTTCTTCACAGATGCTGCCAGACCTGCTGAGCTTTTCCCAGCAATTCCTGTTTTTATACTATGTAAGATATTGTTGTTGCAATTAGCAGAGGAATGGGTGATATTTCTCGTTCTGAATGTTATTGAGTTCACAGTTTGCATTTCTGCTCTGTGAATTATAACCTCCAATAATCTGGACAAACTGGTTTGATGGCACCTCTCTGCTCACATGTTGAGTAAGTTTTTCTTTTTATTCATTGATAGGATATGGATATTGCTGGCTAGGCCAGCATTTCTTGTCCATCCCTAATTGCCTGGAGTTGTTTAAGAATCAACCATGGTCCCTCTTGTTGTGGTGCAGCAGTAGTGGCGCTACCCCCGGACTGAGAGGCCTGGGTACAAGTCCCACCTGCTCCAAAGATGTGTAATAACATCTCTGAGTTCATTAGAAAAGAGGTTAATTTATTTTTAAAAAATTAAGAATCAACCATATTACCCTGGGTCTGGAGTTGCATGTATGCCAGACTAGGTATGGATGGCAATTTCCTTCCATAACTAATATTGACAAACTAGATGTATTTCCTCCCAGTAATCAGCAACAATTTAATAGTTACCAGTGGATACCTGATTCCAGATCCTGATTGAATTCAAATGTCTCCATCTGCCATAGCAGGATCTGATCCTGGGCCCTCAGAATACTACCTGATCTCTGAATCAACAATCTAGCAAAAATACTGTAATGACTGGAACGAGGTCAACCAGATGGATATCATAGAATATGAGCTCCCTGATTAGGGCTGTTAACCTGATCCAAACAGGGAGTCCTTGTTGACAGATATAAACAGGAGTGTCAGATATCCTGTTCACTCTGAGCTAGCTGGGTCAGTGTCGTGTACAATGCACGTGTAATTAAAGGGTGACTTGGTTACCAGATATTGGCCTTAGTTAAAATACCACCATGCCACTATCTCTCCCTCCCATTGTTCATTTCAGCTCTTTTCTGCAAATTTCTGATTGGTAGTAAGTGATTGATTGATGAGGATTCTATTTGTTAACAACTGATGAAGAATAGCAAGCAATCCCACATATGATTTCACTGCTGCTTTTAAAAGTTAGAACAAAGAACAATACAGCACAGGAACAGGCCCTTCAGCCCTCTAAGCCGGCGCCAACACATTTTGCCCTTTTATACTAAAACTATCTTCAATTACAGGATCCATATCCCTCTATTCCCTTCCTATTCATGTATTCATCCAGGTGCTTCTTGAATGCTGCTATGTCTGCTTCCACCACCCCCTCTGGCAGCGTTTTCCAGGCACTCACTATCCTTTGTGTGAAAAACTTGCCTCGTACATCTCTTTTAAACTTCCCTCCTCACACTTTGAACCTGTGCCCCCTAGTAATTGACCCCTCCATGCTGAGAAAAAGCCTCATACTTTCCACTCTATCCATGCCATTCACAATCTTATAAACTTTGATTAGTTTGCTCCTCAATCTCCTGCGTTCCAGTGAAAACAAACTGAGTCTAGCCAACCTTTTTTCATAGCTAAAATCCCCCATACCAAAGCAACATCCTGGTAAACCTTTTCTGGACCTTCTCCAAATCACCCACACCCTTCTGGTAGTGAGATGACCAAAACTGTACACAATATTCAAACTGTGGCCTAACTAAAGATCTATAAAGCTGCAGCATAACTTGTCTATCCTTGCACTCAATGCCCCTTCTAATGAAGGCAAGCATGCCATAAGCCATTTTTACAACCTTATCTACCTGCGCTGCCACCTGCAGTACCCAGATCCCTCTGCATGTCAGTACTCCTACAGGTTCTGCCATTCACTGTATAATTTCTACTTGTACTTGACCTTCCAAAATGCATCACGTCACATTTGTCCGGATTAAACTCTATCTGCCATTTTCTGCCCTTGCCTCCAACTGATCTATATCATGCTGTATCCTCTGACAATCCTCCTCACTATCCACAACTCCACCAATCTTCGTATTGTCCACAAACTTACTAATTAGACCAGCTACATTTTCCTCCAAATTATTTATGTAGACCATGAACAGCAGAGGTCCCAGCACTGATCCCCGTGGAATACCACTAGTCATAGCCTTCCATTCCGAAAAGCATCCTCCTGCCGCTACCCTGTCTCTCCTACGATGAAGCCAGTTCAGTATCCATTTTGCCAGCTCACCCCCGATACCATGTGACTTCACCTTTTGTACCAGTCTACCATGAGGGACCTTGTCAAAGGCTTTACTGAAGTCCATGTCGATAACATCAACCGCTTTTCCCTCATCAATCATCTTCGTCACCTCCTCAAAAAACTCAAGTGAGTGAGGCATGATCCCATCCCCACACAAAATCATGTTGTCTATCACTAATAAGTCCATTTGCTTCTAAATGTGTATAGATCTTGTCCGTGAGAATCTTTTCCAATAATTTCCCTACTGACATGAGACTCACAGACCTGTAATTTCCAGGACTATCACTGCCACTCTTCTTAAACAATGGGACAACATTGGCTATTCTCCAGTCCTCTGGGACCTCACCTGTCACCAAAGAGGATACAAAGATGTTTGTCAATGCTCCAGCAATTTGTTCTCTTGCATCCCTCAATATTCTGAGATAGATCCCATCAAGACCTGGAGAATTATCTACCTTAATACTTTTAAAGACGCAGAACACCTGATCCTCTTTAATAGCAACTTGGCTCAGAAACTCGACACTCCCTTCCCTGAGATCATCCTCCACCAATTCCTTCTCTTTGGTGAATATGGACACAAGGTATTTGTTTAAGATCTTACCTCCATCTTCTGGCTTCACACATAGATTCCCTCCTTTGTCCTTGATTAGGCCATCCCTTTCCCTGGCTACCCTCTTTATATGTATAAAAAGCCTTGGGATTCTCCTTAATCCTGTTTGCTAATGACTTTTCATGACTCCTTTTAGCCCTTCTAATTTCTTGTTTAAGTTCTTTCCTACTTTCCTTATATACTTCAAGGGCTTTGTCAGTTCCCATCCTCCTAGACCTTATGCATGCTTCCTTTTTCTTTTCTGGTCAAGGTCATAACATCCCTGGTCATCCAAGGTCATCCCTAATCATCCAAAGTTCATGTAACTTGCCATAACTATCCTTCATTCTCCGCAGGAACTCTTATCAACTTGCGTTTGAAATACTCCTACGTGTCCAGTGTAGATTTACCCTCAAACAGCTGCCTCCAATCAACATTCTCCAGTTCCTGCCTAAGATTATTGTTTGGTAGGAGATGCAAAAGGGCTGATATCATCTCTGCCTAGCCAGTTGGAATACAATAATTAAAAAAGCGGCTGTTGTAGGGCAGTGATAATGTCCTTATATGAGGCAGAAGTTCTGGGTTGAAGTCCTAACTGTTCAGGAGATAGATCTTAGTATCTCTGAACAGATTGATTAGGAAAATATTTTAAATTGCTGGAAGCAATTATCCCTTGTGATTCCATTGCTTTGTAATTTTAAACTGGTTGCGAGATTGGGCAAAGGGAGACCCAGAATCACAAAATTGTTACAACTTCCAATGCTCATATTCCATTCCCCTTGTAATAAATGACAGCATTCATTTGGTTTTCTCAATCGCTTATGAATTGTGAATCAGGACATCCAGATCAAATGCATACCCATTTATTGTGATCAAGGATGCCTCAAATCCTACCTCCTATCTCGCTCCATTTAAATAACAATCTGACTTCATACACTACCTGTCAAACAGGAAAAGTTCACATGTACCCACGTTATGCTGTCTTTCATCTGCCAAATTTTTGCTCGTTACATCTAACCTACCTGTATCCCTTTGCAGATTCCCATGTCCACTGATTGAACCTTGCTACAGCATCTTTCTGGGAGGGAGTGGTATTACAGAGCAGGGCACTAGATGGGATACTCAATCCCTTGCCAATGCACAAGAATGGAGGTTAAACTTTCACGTGTCACCGTAGCTTCACTCACAACACCACAATAAACTCCACAATACACAAGGCATTTTAAAAAGAGATGAGAAAGCCTATTATAGAGCCATTTTTGTAAAAAGATCTGCAGTGATGAAATTTGCAGCCATTGAGAGTGTTCCACACCCATTATTATAGATTTGTCAACTGCCACTCATTCGAAGAGATAATTACTAACTGTGGTTTGCAAACATAACATGCTTTATCACACAGCTCCTAACTTCCAAGATTTAAAGCGTTACAGGTACTCTGTAATCTACCCTTCTTCCAGAGACCTCAATGTGAATCTTCCTTCATTCAAGGCCCTTCTTTCAAACAACGTTTTAGTGCTTCACGATGTGTTTTTGGTCACACAAACAAAAGAGAAAAAAAGAAATTCATCTGCAGATTTTAATCATTTGACTTGCCAAGCAGGTCCAATCTCTGTGTAGGTAAAATAACCGAAACATCCCTCCCACCACTGGCTTGTTAACTAGTGTTTGCAGCCTCAGTTCAGTTCTGAGCTGGTTTCGGTAAAATGATCTTCACATCTGGCTTGATAGGTTTCGCTGTGCTGATTGTTATTATGTGGCTGCTCGAAAGGAGAGTTACTAAACTGCCGCAGAATGACGACTGCCGTCTGAACACAATGTTTGGAAACCTGTCCAGCCCGTTCATCCTGCTCAGGGCATTGCAGTTATCCGAGCTGCAACATTCTCAAGGAGCAGAAGTGAAAAAGCAGTCAATCAACAGTCAGGGAAAACCTGATGGAAATCGAATTCCCAACTATTGTTGCCAAAGATATAATTGGATAGGGCTGGGAGGGTGGAGTGATCGTGAGAGGTGTCGGTAAAATGGAGGTTCCGAAGTTACATTGGCAATGAAAGTTTAATGAAAACTTCAATATAATTCACAGCCCAGCAAACCTCAGTCACTTGTCTTTGATCTTGTGGTTTTGTAGCCAGTTTACACATGCACATTTCTGGACAACTCAGGCAGCTAAAGGAAATCTCTGAACCAAAATCGCCACTGAATAATCAAGTCATAGGGGCTGCTTTCTCATTAGAGAGAGACAAGTGGTGGTGATTTAACCTGAGGGGCACCATACTCCAGGCAGAAGGAGAGCCCCTCACGGTAACCTCAGCCATTGCAGGAATTAAACCCAAAGTGTTGGGATTATACTGCTATCACTAACCACCCAGCCAACTGAGCTAAACCAATACCCACTGGGTAATTGCAATTTGAAAACTGCTTGCATTTATATTGGTGCCTTTTACAACCTCATGATGTGCCAAATCACATCACCAAAAATTAAGTACTTTTGAAGAGCACTCACTGCTATAATGTAGAAAACATGGGAACTAAATTTACACAGCAATCTCCCACAGTTAGCAAAGTGGTCATAGCCAGAAAATCTGTTTGTTAGTTGAGGAATTAATGTTGGGCTTTTAAGAATAGAAATGAATTTTTCAGTGATGAACAGAAAGAATTGCAGGACAAGATTTCACTTTTTAAGAAATGTTTCAGCAAACAAATTAAGATCAATCTGGATTAAACATTATGGAATAATTTTCACCAATATCCCACTTGTTTGTTACTGAGTCATAAAGTCATAGAACACTGAGACAGATCCTCTGGCCCAGCTCATCCATGCCAACCAGGTTTCCTAAACAGGACTAATCCCATTTATCAGTATTTGGCACATACCTCTCTAAACCTTTCTTATCCATGTACCTGTCCAAGTGTCTTTTAAATATTGTAATTGAACCTACCTCTACCACTTCCTCTGGCAGTTCATTTGATGCACGCACCAGCCTCTGTGTGAAAAAGTTGCCCCTTAGGTCCCTTTTAAATGTTTCCCCTCTCACCTTAACCATATGTCCTCCAGTTTTTGACTTCTCTATGCTAGGGAAAAGACCTTGGCTATTTACCTTATCTATGCCCATCATGATTTTATAAACCTCTATAAGGTCACCCCTTAACTTCTATTTTCCAGGGAATGGAAAGGTCCTTTCCTTTGCTTTTTACAACCTCATCTATTTCTGACTTCTTCTCAGTGTCACAATGTCTCTGTGGCCTATATGTTAGGGGAGGCAATGGCCTAGTGGTATTATCGCTGGACTGTTAATCCAGAGACCCAGATAATGTTCCAGGGATCCATGTTCAAATCCTGCCATGGCAGATTGTGGAATTTGAATGCAATAAAATACCTGGAATGAAGAATCTAATGATGACCATGAATCCCTTGTTGATTGTCAGGAAAAACCCATCTGGTTCACTAATGTCCTTTAGGGAAGGAAACTACCATCCTTACCTGGTCTGGCCTAAATGTGACTCCAGACTCACAGCAATGTGGTTGACTCTTAACTGCCCTCTGGGCAATTAGGGATGGGCAACAAATGCTGCCTAACCAGCGATGCCCTTCTCCTGTGAATGAATAAAGGAAAAAAAAAATCTGCATTCATAAAGCTGATTGTCACAGGGAGTGAAGCTTGTCACTTAATGTTTGGTAGGTTTAGGTTGCAAATCACATGGGTTTGTCACCAGGCTGAGATTACCATTCCCCTGTTTCACCTTAAATTACAGGAGACATTTTAAAGCATAGCTGTCTTATAAATTCTTACAGAATAAAGGATGTCCTTGTTCCCCTTCAAAATAGACAGATGTTTTACTTCCATCTGGGATGGTAGATGGCACCTCAGTTTAATATCTCATCTGAAAGATAGAACTTTCAACAGTGCAGCACCCCCTCTGTACTGCAATGGAGTGCCAGACAAGACTTTTGCGATAAAATCTCTGGATCTCCTTTTCCCCACAATATCCTGATTCAGAGATTAGAGCACTACCAATTGATGATGCCCCCTATTAAGAACAATGAATTACAGAAAAAAAAACAGTGGGTTTGTCAGCATCTATGAAGAGAAAGCTGTAGGTTTTCATCAGAACAGGGTCAAAACCCATCTGTCTTTCTACATTGCTGATCTGCACATTATGTTTTTATGTTGTTCTCTGCTTTTGCAGGGATTTCTTTCAAATTAACTCTTGATTAAAAATGGATAGATCCTGTACCCGGGAAGAAAATACAGAAAGGGGAGAAAAGGAGAAATGCTGGAGGAAGTAAATGAGGCCTGAGGATGATCTTCAACATTGAATTAAGCTATCAGGCCAGGCAGGAAAATTGTTTAAAAGAATCTGAAGGAACATATTTAAGAGAATGTCTCTCCTTGATGATCCAATCAGGTTGCATTTTCATTTGCCTGTGGAGGCTGAACGTAGTGATTGTAACAAGGTCAGCAAGGTGGACCTCATAGAGTATGAGTTCCCTGATTGGGGCTGTTAATCTGGTCCAATCAGGGAGCCCTGGCTGTCAGATTTAAACAGGAGTGTCAGGGGTTCTGTTCATGATGAGGGCTAGCTCTGGGGAAGCTGGATCACTGTCAAGGACTTTCCATGTGTGAATAAAGGGTGAAGTGGTGACGGAAAACTGGTCTAAGTGGAGATATTTCAGTGGTGATGAAAGAAAAGCATGCTCCTAATGAAATTCACTCGCAACAGTTGTCTTTGAGTTGGGGTAAGCATTTCTGGCATCATGCCATTATTTGGGAAGCTTGACTCATTCAATCCTGCCATTGAAGACTAGGCCCAGTATGTGGAAAGAACGTGTTTTTTTGTTTACGGGCAAATGACATTAAATAGATGAAAAGCAACAAGTAATTTTCCTGACAGCTTGTGGGCCCGCATCTTTTTCGGTTATTAGGAGCCTAACTTTCCCTGTGGCAACAGATACTCAAAACTTTCAAGAGTTAAAGAAGTCACATGGCATCAGGTTCTAGTCCAACAGGTTTATTTGAAATCACAAGTTTTTGGAGTGCTGCTGCTTTGTCACTTCACCTGACGAAAGGGCTACGCTCTGATAGCTTGAGATTTCAAATAAACCTATTAGACTATAACCTGGTGTCGTGTGA
>NC_063342.1:16600114-16613895 GCF_021869965.1 Rhincodon typus | reverse complement strand
GCTGCTTGGCCTGCTGTGTTCATCCAGCCCTGCACCTTGTTGTCTCGAGGTTAGAAAGACCTTAGGTTTCAGGTAAAAGTTTGGCACAACATTGTGGGCCGAAGGGCCTGTACTATTCTATGTTCTATGTTCTATGTTCTATGTTCTATGTTCTATGTTCTATGTTCTATGTTTGGCAACGAGGGGAATCTGCATCTGGATTTTTGACTAGGTTAAGACAACTGGACGAAGCATGTGACTTTGGTTTAACGCTTTCAAGAGATGCTCGGGATCCATTTGGTATGGGATTAATGATGTAACCATCCAAAAGTGCGTACTAGCTGAAGCCCAACTGGACTTCAAACGGGCACTACAACTGGCTTTATCATTGGACAATGTGGCAAGTGAAGCACATAAGTTGCAGTGTATTACAATGGAACTATATACTCTTGCCAGTCCAGCTGAGCTTGGAGAACACTACGTGAATAAAGGCAATTGCACACACTCACTCAGGACATATTCTGAACAGAGGCGTTCTAGGTCAGCCAACATCAAAACTCCAAAGCAAAGCCAAGCCGTGGCCAAACAGTTAACATTTCCTTCAGGATCCAAGCCAGCAAGCCATTGTAATTGCTGCCAGTATGTAACCCCGAGACAGCAAAAGAGTTTCACTAGGCCTAAATCGAGGAAGAGAACTCATAGGCCAGTGTCCAGGAGAGTCCACCTCCATCTGGTTTGGAACAGTTCAATTGCTTAGCAACAACAAAATCAGAACCAATCAAAAT
Organism: Rhincodon typus; assembly: GCF_021869965.1. Lineage (NCBI taxonomy): Eukaryota > Metazoa > Chordata > Chondrichthyes > Orectolobiformes > Rhincodontidae > Rhincodon > Rhincodon typus. The sequence goes on along the minus strand of NC_063342.1, from coordinate 16,613,131 downwards.
AAATGTCTGGTTAATTGGTCACCCAGTTCTAATGGAGATCGATACTGGCTGGGCCACTTCAGTAACTGCAGAATCAGTCTTTAACAAAATTCACTGTGGACTCCAAACCTTAAGTGTACACAAGACCTTGGCTAAATTTTAAATTTTCTGGACGCACGTCCAGTCACAGCTGACAATATCAGACTTTGATGCAGAAAGATCTGATCCTGCCAAAGCTGAAACAGATATGGTGATAGGAGAAACCAAAGGGCCATCATAACTAGAATTAACATCTTTTTGGTCCCAGAGAGACCAGATCATAGTAGAGGATGACATATTATTCTGGGGAGCAAGAGAGATTGTCCCGAGCAAAGGTTGCCACCAGATGCTTGCTGAACTCCACCAGGGTCATCCGGTGTTTCCAAAATGAAGAAGTTGGTGAGAAGCTATGCCTAGTGGCCAGGACTGGATGCAGATATAGCTGCATTGGTGGGAGAGGGTCCAAAGTACCAACAAGGACCAGAATTATCACTAGCAGCTATCCTAAATTTGTGGGAATGGCTAGATAAACCGTGGACTCAGTTACACATCTCCTTGCAGGCCCTTTCATGGGCTCAATGTTCTTAATCATTGTGGATGGCCACTGAAAGTGGTTGGCTATGCATAGACTTCATTTGTCAAACCTGGACGTCAATAGAAAAACTGCATGCATCTTTGCAATACATGGAGTCCTGGAAGTGTTGATCACAGACAACGGACCATCGTTTTCGAGCAGGGAATTTGAGTTAAGCAAAGTCAATGGTATTCTTCTTATAAGGACAGCTCCATACCATCCATCAACCAATAGTCTGGCAGAAAGAGCAGTCAAAATTTTGAAGCCAGGCTTAAAGAAACAGCCTACAGTTTCACTAGATAACAAACTGTCCCAGTTCCTATTTGATATTGGACCTTCCCTCGTGCAACTACAGGGATAGCTCCAGCAGAGTTGCTAAGGAGGAGAAGACTCTGCAGCAGGTTAAATCTGATCTTCCCGGACCTGGGGGGAGGGTGAATTGCCATTAGGAATACCAATGCCGAACACAAGACACCGCTAAGTGAGAGAGACAGTTTAATTCAGTGGACAAAGTTTGAGGTAGGAACCATGGATATGGCCCTGCATGGGTAAGAGGCAGGGTAGATTCGAGGTCAGGTCCTGTGATGTAGAATGTTCAGGTAGGTGCATCAGTCCTGAACTAGCACGTGGACCAAATGAAATTTGCAAATTCACAAACAGTGTGGAAGCATAACATTTCCGGCTCCTCAACTGCCTTTCTAACTGTTCTGGTAAAAGATTCTTTCTCTCTGCCAAAGATTGAAGATAATTCAGAATCTGAGATGGGCACAGCAGATGTCACTGCCTTGACACCTTTGCCACCTGAAGAGGAGAATGAGTTTCAGAGACACTCCAGGTGCAAGAGGTGAGCTACTGTGTGTTACATGCTGCCTGTATCAGAGGCAGAGTTGGAGACACCTGACCTCAGGAGGAGCTACAAAACAAAGAACCGGCCTATGTGCTCAGACTCAGACAGCGAGGGATATAGTGATTGTAACAAGGTCAGCCAGGTGGACCTCACAGGGTATGAGTTCCCTGGTTGGGGCTGTTAATCTGGTCCAATCTGTCAGCCATGCCTCCTTGATATAAACAGGAGTGTCAGAGGTTCAGTTCGCTCTGACAGCTGACTCTGAGGAAGCTGGACCAGTGTCAAGGATTCCATGTGCAAGTAAAGGGTGACTTGGTGACAGGATACTGGCTTCTGTGGAGTCATTTCACGAATTAGACATATCCAGGCCCATAATATATCCTGACTGCCTGGCAGCTGGTCTCCCAACGTGAATTTATCACTGGGCAATTTTCTCGCAGACAGGATTTGGGAAGTAATGGCTATCTATCAACCAGTGGTGTGTAGTCAATTAGGCTCATTAAGGTGCCAATTGGGGTCATGCTTCAAGCTGAGATAGAAAGTTGGTTCACAAATGGAGAAGGTCCCTTTGTAGAAGACCAAGAGAGGGAGAGATGGACCAGTGATCCATTCAGCTAGGAACACTTCTGCTGCACTCAGCATAACCATAGTGCCAGAATCAGGGCCACCCAGTGGAGGTGCTGGCCCTTCAAGATAACAGCCTGGTAGTTGTGGCTTCCATAAATATTCTCACCAATCTGCTTGCCACAGATACATCTGTCCATGGCAGTAGGAGTGAGCACTGCACTGCTGTTGTGGAAATGGAGTCCCATTTTCACAGTGAGGATGCTCTTCTTTGTGTGGCACTATCACTGTTGCTAAACAGAATACACTTTGAACAGAGCTGGTAACTCAACACTAGGCATCCATGTGGGCCATCAGCAACAGCAGAATCGTAATCCAACACAGGATGCAATCTCCTGGCCTGGCATATCCTCCACTCCTCCATTACCATCAGGACAATGAGTAGCCCTGATTCAATGAAGAGACTATACCTGGTTTGTACTTGAACCATTGAAGGGTTCCCATTGCTCATTTACAGTGTTCCTTCTTTTCAGCCCATCCATGGGAGATCAGAGAATAGTTGTGTTTCAAGGTAACAAAGGCATGAATGAAGCACCACTGGCAGATGAGCTGAGACACAAACTGAGATGGAAATCGAACATGGAAATAGGTGTTCTTGGCAATGGCTAAGATTTGGTGTTGGAAGCTCAGGTCAGGCTCAAATACAATGTCAAGTTTGTGAAGAGTTAAATTTATCATCAATTTGGGCTAGCAGGGAGTGGAAAAGATTTTGTGGTGGGTCCTCAAGGCAATGGCTTCATGTCTTCCTAATATTTAATTAGAGGAAATTTCTACTCCTCCAGTCTTAAATTTCAGTCAAACAGTCTGATTAATCAAACACTATAAGAGGAGTCAAGAATTACATAGAATAGGTGTTGTTGGTGTACTAATGGAATTTGAGGTTAAATGGAAAGGGAACTACTCAAACATCTATACGTAAATATACAGAAACAAATGTCCATGTGACTTAATCCATGTAACTTAACTCATGTCATAATGATAATAGCTATATCTGGAATGAAATTCCATTAGTGCTGTGATCCTGTCAGCTACAAGGCTAATCCAGAGAAAGCCAGAGTAAGAATTGAATGTCATTTTTTAGAGACAGTGGCTTTGATTGTGCTTATCCTCAGGGCTTTTCTTTTAACTGAAGGCTCAGTGTTGCACAAGCAGGTGAGCTATTATAATTACTTATTGTGTCATTAAAAGTTTCATTTGATGACATTACACCATTACGACCTATATGCTGTTCAGTTGATAAACAACACAAGATTATAAAGAACTCATACTTCCACATTGCTGTACACATTATAATATAGTTTTTTGTACATAATTAAGTAACATACCACCTGTAAAACAAGAAGCAAGTTGCAAAGCAAATCCTATTGATTCCTATTCCCATCTGAGATCGAGAGTTTTTCTTTAATGCTTCCCTAAACTAAAACAGATTTTTTTTTTGGTTGGTTTCTGTACTTCTCAGAGGTATGTGGAAAGAGCAAGACAATGGAGCCAGTTTGATGGTTTTTTCAAAGAATATGATAGGCTGAATGGCCTCCTGCTGTGTTATAAAATTCTATGATACCTTTACAAGAACTACATATACCTTTTACTCTTTGTGTTTTGTTGTTGTCTATGTGCATTGCTCAAACTGTGAGTTTATCACACTATCATGGGGAGGTGATGGCCTAGTGGTATTATCACTGGACTCTTAATCCAGAGACCCAGATAATGTTCTGGGGACACAGGTTTGAATCCTGCCACAGCAGACGGTGGAATTTGAATTCAATAAATATCTGGAATTAAGAATCTAATGATGACCATGAATCCATTGTTGATTGTCAGAAAAACCCATCTGGTTCACTAATGTCCTTTAGGAAAGGAAACTGCCATCCTCACCTGGTCTGGACTACATGTGACTCCAGACCCACAGCAATGTGGTTGACTCTTAACTGCCCTCTGGGTAATTAGGGATGGGCAATAAATGCTGCCTGGCCAGTGATGCCCACATCCTGTGAATGAATAAAGGAAAAAAATAAATCAGTCCTAGTGCCATTGTCCAGCATACCTCTTGCAGTTGTGCATTTAACTGAAATCCTGTGGACATGGGAAGACTTGGTTTCTGAATCACTTGCAGCGAAGCTACAGCCTTGGAGCATCTCTGAGGAAATTCCCAGTTTGTGTTGCTACACCCATATTTTATGCAACAAAGGCAGTTGTGGAAAAATATGTTAATTGTCTCATATGGAAATGCTGACTGGAGGAATTTTTTCCAAATATATTTGCCATGTTGCTGCTTATAATTACCAAAGACGTATAGTTTTATCTTTTGAAATTGATTTAGACCCAAAATGACTGAGGCCATTTTATTGCCCATCCCAAGTTGCTCAGACAAGGTGGAGATTCTGTGTTGTACTCATGGTGTTCTGTCAGGGCTGTTGTGTTAGGGAATGCTGAAAGAATGGTGTATGCATCCAAATTAGGGTAGCTTGTGGCTTATGTGTGAATCATGGGAAATGTCCCCATGTCCCTCAACATAAACCTTCGAGGAATGTTGCTGATTGCATGCGTTGTTTTTTCCATTTTCCCTGCCAGACCCCTGCCTGTGTCTGATTGTGATTAGTGCCAAAAAATGAATAGCACTTTTTTCAGTGAAGATTTTGTTTTTTTTCACTCATGGGATGTGAATATCACTGGCCAGGCCAGCATTCATTGCTCATGCCCAACTGACCTTGAGAAGGCAATGGTGGGCTGCCTTCTTGAACTGCTACAGCCCATATGCTGTAAGTATACACTCACAATGATGTTAGGGAGGGAATTCAAGGATTTTGACTCAGCAACAGTGAAGGAATGGTAATATATTTCCAAATCAGGTTGCTGAGTGACTTGGAGGGGAATTGCAGGTGGTGGTTTTCCAATGTATCTGCTGCCCTTGTCCTTCTAGATAGAAGTGTAAAGATGCTAGGTGCTGTCCAAGGAAATTTGGCAACTTTATATGGCTTGTCCAGATGAGTTTCTTGTCAATGGTAACTCCTAAGATGTTAGTGGGGAATTCAATGATGGTAACACTATTGAATGTCAAGGGGCAGTTGGGTGAATTGTCTCTTAATGATTGTCAATACCTGGCATTTGTGTGGCTCAACTTTCCCTGAGGGACCAGATAGTAAAACCTTATAAGAGTTGATGGATTTAGTTAAGAAATATTCCAACCCCAAGCCTCCTCTAATTCTGAGATGCTATTAGTTTACTGTGCAATTTGAGAGCCAGGGGAATCTATTTTGGAGATTTTTACTAGGTTAAGATGACTGGCAGAGGAATGTGACTTTGGTTTAACCCTGAATGAGATTCTGACAGACCGTTTGGTATGTGAGATTAATGATGTAACCATCCAAAAGCGCCTAATAGCCGAAGCCTATCTGGGCTTCAACTAGACACGACAACTGGCTTTATCGTTGGAAAATGTAGCAAGTGAAGCACATAAGTTGCAGCGTATTCTGATGGAACTGGACACTCTCGCCAGACCGACTGAGCTTGGGGAACACCACCTGAGTGAAGGTAATTGCATAGCCTCACTCAGGAAATATACTGACAGAGGTCTCTATGTCAGCCCACAGCAAAATCCCATATCAAAGCCACGCCTCGGCCAAATGGGTAAAACTTTCTTCAGGATCCAGGCTGGCAAGCTATTGTAGTTGCTGCTGGTATGCAGATCTGGAGACAGCACAATAGTCCTACTAAACATAAATTGAGTAACAGAACTCATAGTCCGGTATCTAGGAGAATGCAGACCCTAGAAAGTCTACCTATCTCTGGTTTGGAACAGTTAAATTCCTTCGCAACATCCAAATCAGAACCAAATAAATTAAATGTCTGGTTGAATGGTCACCCGGTTCTAATGGAGCTCGATACCAGCGTGGCTGATTCAGTGATTGCAAAATCAGTCTTTAACAAAATTCCACTCTGGACTCCAACCCATAAGTTTGTGCAAGACTGGGGACACTTTACAGATTTTGGTTTTAGTCTGTTATGTGAAGCAGCTGGTTCAGTTGCCACTAAGTGTAATAAAAGGCTCAGACCCGAGCTTTATGGTGTGAAAATGGTTGAGAAAGATTAACCCGGATTGGCTCAACATTTTTTTTGATTAGAAAACGCCTGCATGGGCGAAATCCTAATCGAATACCCAGATGTTTTTCAGGAATCTCTGGGTCAATCAAAGGAGCCAAGGCCGGGTTGCATGCTGACCAGGAAACAATTCCACAATTCTGTAAGACTCACACAGTACCATTTGCCTTACGGGCAAAAGTAGAGGCAGAAATCAGAAGACTGGAAAGTGAAGGAATCAGCAAACCAGGACAGTTTACAGAATGGCTAGTGACAGTTGTACTGATTGTGATGCTCAACAGGTCGATTTGTCTTTGTGGGGATTTTAAACAAACAGTAAATTGCTTGTCACATCTGGATAGACACCCAATCCCTTGCATTGAGGATTTATATGCAAAACTGGTACGGGGCTGTCTTTCATGAAGCTGTACATGAGCCATGCGTACTTGCAATTGCATTTAGATGAGGATTCCCAGTATGCTACAATTATCAGCCATAAGGGTTTGTACTAATATATGAGACTGCCATCTGGGGTATTGGCAGCCTGTGAAATTTTTCAGCGGACAATGGAGAACATTTTATAAGGTCTACCCCGGTCACCATTTATCTAGATGACATACTAATAACAAGGAAGACCAATAAGGAGCACTTTGAGAACTTGGACATAGTCCTTACGACAATTCTCCCAGGCGGGCGTATGCTTTAGAAGGGAAAGGTGTGTGTGTTCCAGGCACCCCAAGTGACCTACTTGGTCTGCAGAATCAACAAGACTGAGTTACACCTGTTGAAAGATGTAGGGAGGGTGATCAAAGGTGCCCCAGCTCCCATGTTTGTACCAGAGCTTAGGTCTTTCCTTGGATTGGTGAATTATATGAAAAGTTCATACATAACATGGCCTTCATCCAGGCACCTTTGCACCAGCCTTGGAATTGGTTGCATTGCCAAGCCATAGCTTTCAGGGAAGTGAGGAAACAGCTATCATCCTCTCAGGTGTTGGCACACTGTGATCCCAAGTGAGATCTGGTATTGACATGCGATGCCTCCCCATATGGCTTCAGGGTAGTACTAGCACGTAGGTGACCCAATGGAGAGGAACGCCCAATAGCGTATGTATCCAGGACTTCAGCCAATGCAGAGATAGATACACCCAGATAGAGAAGGAAGCTTTGGCAATGATATTTGGAGTCAGGAAGTTCCACCAATACCTTTACGGATGTAAAGTTTTAATAATAATGGATCACAAACCCCTGCTAGGTCTATTTAAAGAAGACAAGGCAGTGCTGCCCGTAGCTTCAGGCAGAATTCAGCAATAGGTTCTAATACTAAGTGAATGTAATTACAAGTTAGATCACCGTCTCGGGGGCCAAGTAGTAAATGCAGATACATTGAGCCGCCTCCCACTGGCAAATACACCACAGGCGATACTGACACTGGAAAGGTCCACAATGGTTTTAAATTTTCTGGACACCCTTCTGGTCAGAGCTGATCATATCAGACTTTGGAAGCTGAAAGATCTGGTCCTGGCAAGACTGAAAGAGTTGGTGGTGATGGGGGAAACCAAAGGGCAGTCACAACCAGAACTGAAACCTTTTTGGACTCCGACAGACCAGATGATGGATATTGTTACGGAGAGTAAGAGTGATTGTCTTGAGCAAAGGTTGCCATCAGATACTGGCTGAATTCCACCAGGGTCATCCAGGGGTTTCCAAAATGAAGATGGTGGCGAGATGTTATGTCTGGCGGTCAGGATTGGATACAGACATAGCTGTGTTGGTGCGGCAGTGCCCAGAGAACCAACAAGGACTGAAATTTCTGGCAGCAGCTCCCTCACTTTCATGTGAATAAGTATCTAAACCCTGGACTTGGATACACATCAACGATGCAGGTCCTTTCATGGGCTCAATGTTCTTAGTCATTGTGGAAGCTGACTCCAAATGGTTGGATGTGTGTAGACTTCATTCATCAAACACAAGGACGATGATAGAAAAACTGCACACATCTTTTGCAATAAACAAACTCCCAGACGTGTTGGCCATGGATAATGGGCCATCATTTAGCAGCAGGGAATTTCAGCATTTCCTAAAGTCAAATTGTATTTGACACATAAGGACAACTCCATACCATCCATCATCCAATGGTCAAGCAGAAAGAGCAGACTAAACTTTGAAGCCAGGCTTAAAGAAATAGCCTACAGCTTCACTAGATACCAACCCACTAGATCCCTGTCCTATTTGATTATAGGACCACCCCTCATGCAACTACAGGGGAGTTGCTAATGGGAAGATGACTCCACACCAGGTTAAATCTGATCTTCCCAGTCCTGCAGTTGTGGTGGGGGATAGGTGAAACGGCTTCAAGAATGGCAGTGCCAAACAGAAGACACGACTAAGAGAGAGAGAGCGAGACAGGGAGTTTACTTCAAGGGACAAAGTTTGGTGTAGAAACTATTGGAATTGACCTGCACAGGTAAGAAGCAAGGTCGACATAAGGTCAGGTCCAGTGACATACAAAGTTGTGGTAGGTGTGACATTCCTGAACAAGCACGTGGACCATAAGAAAATTGCAACCCTCAAAAATGCCAGGAGTAAAACATGCCTGGCTCCTCGGAGCAGTCAGAAAGGCTATGGGTTTTCCCTCTCTGTCAAGTGTTGTGGAAACCTTGGAATCTGACTTGGACACAGCACAAGTTGCCACCTCAGCACCTTTGCCACCTGAAGAGGAGAATGAATTTGTTTTGAGGCACTCCTGTAGTATGAGGTGAACTTCTGTACGTTACACACCACCCATATCTGAGGCAGAGTTAGAGGAACCTGGCCTGGTGCTAAAACGCCCCAGGAGGAGTTACAAAAAAAGAACCAGTCTATGTCCTCAGACTCAGGGAGGGATGTAATGAGTGTAACGAGGTCAGCCAGGTGGATCTCATTGAATATGCATTCCCTGATTGGCCCAGACTAACAGCCCCAAGGAGCCCTGGCTGACAAATATAAACAGGAGTGTGAGCTATCCTGATCATTCTGAGAGCTATCTCTGAGGGAGCTGGATCAGTGTTAAGGCCTGGCCATGTGTAACTAAAGAGTGATTAGACTCTGAATTACTGCAGTGGTGAGATAGGTGAGGGTGGATCGGGTGTTCATGTGAGAGGCTAGGACACCAGATGAGTGAGGCAGGGTATGGTGCCAGGTGGATAAGGTGATTAGAATGCCAGATAAGTGAAATGAGTAGGATTCCAGGTTGGTACTATACCTGGTGAGTGGAATACCAAGATGCCAAGTAGGTGGATAAGTACTTGAGTATAGATTGAGGGTGCTGGGTCAGTGGGAATGTGAGAGGAATTACCTCAGGTCAGAGGAGCCAGTCTATAGGTGGGTGGGTGTTTTTGTGTCAGATCAGGACCTGGGAGGGGTTGCCAAATGTGGTGAGGGAGATAGGACATTAGTTCAGATCTGGAGGGTACGCTATCAAGTCTCTGGTGTTTCAGGAATCCGTGGATGTATCTGCGAGTGGGATTCAGTAATGAGTTGGAAGTTCAGTTTAAGAATAGCCAGAAGTTAAAGCGTAAGAACATAAGAAATAGAAGGAATAAGCCATTTGTCTCTTGAAGCCTGCCTACCTGTCCAACAAGATCATAATTAATCTGCCCCAGACCTCAACTTCTATGTTATGCCAGCTCCTCATATTCCTCAACTTGAGGGCCCTCAGCCATGTTTGATTCCATTTCCTGCCCATCGGCACTCACTTCTTCTCTTCCTTCCTCCAACAGCGATAGGGTCCCCTCATCCTCACCTACTATCCCACTGGCAACTACATCCAGCAGATTATTAGCCATTTCTGCTACCTCCTGTGGGATGCTACCACCACATGCACATTCCACTCTCCTCCCTTGTCAGCATTCCACAAGGACTGTTCCTTCTGGGACACCTTGGTCCACGCTTCCTCCACTCCACATCCTCTTGGCACCTTCCCATGCAATCACAGAAGGTATAACACCTGCCTATTTACTTTCTCCCTCCTCACTATCCAAAGCCCCAAACACACCTTTCAGGTGAAGCATCAATTTATCTACACTTCACCCCATTTAGTCTATTGTATTTACTGCTCACGATGTGGTCTCCTGTACAGTGGGGAGATGAAGTGCAGACTGGGTGGTCGCTTTACGGAACACCTACATTCTGCCTGCCACAAAGATCCTGAGCTTCCAGTTGCCTGACATGTTAACACATCAACATGTTCCCTGGTCAACATTTCTGTCTTGGGCTTGCAACAGTGCTCCAGCAAAGCTCAGTACAGGCTGGAAGAATAGCATCTCATTTTCCAGCCAGGACTCCATATCGAATTCAATAATTATAGGGCCTGTGCACTTCTTCCTTGTCCTTACCCCATCGCCAAACATCAGGTGTTGGATTCAGGTTTTGGTTTTTCTGCACTTTTGGATGTGGGTTCGTTATTGAATGAATATTTTGTTACTTTTTTCATCACATGGGCTGCTACCACAAACAACCAATTGTCAGCCACTAATGGCTCCTATGAGCAGCTATTCATTCTCCCAGGCTGACCTTTACCTGTGTCTTTGTCTGTCCAACTGTTTTCATACCTCTCCGGACTCCATCTCCACCCATCATTTACTCTACTCCCCTCCTCCACTCCTTCCCTAGCATACACACCAATCTTTTCCTAGTTACAATCAGTTCAGAAGCAGCATCACTGGACCCAAAATGTTAACTCTGCTCTTTCTCCACAGATGCTACCAGACCTGTTTTTCCAGCAATTTTTTTTATTTCTGATGTCCAGCATCCGCAGTTACTTTTTCTTTTTTTTTTCAACATCTTCCCCCATCAAGCCCCCTCAGCATCTTGAATATTTCAACTCTTCTAAATTTTAATGGCTAAATCCCTAACCTGTTTTGCTGTTCTTGGTAAGTCGACTCCTTCATCCCAGGAATCAGCTGAGTGAATCTCTTTTGAACTGCCTCCAATGCTAGTATATCTTTGCTTAAATACTGGGGCCAAAGTTATATGCAGTACTTGAGGTGTAGCCTCCCCAGCTAGAGCAGGTTTTTAATCCTCTAAATTATCCCAGGCAATTATCATGCTTAGATCGGTCAGACTCCTCTGAAATCCCTGACTTTAATGAACTGTAGGAGGATTCTAGACCCAGCAGACTTGTTTACCAGAATTCTCTGAGCAATTCTCACAGTGTTTGATGCACTGGGATTCCACTCGACCCTTACCCACAATCTCAATCACTCTCTGGCCATTGGAATATCTAGGTCAACGTTTCTCCTTTCTTGTTTCTTTCTATATTACTTCTGCATTATCTGCCACAGTAGATCCTTCTGTAGACTTTTAGTAAAGTAATAGCAAGCTTAGCCTAATTATTTCACACAAAGCTATTACTAAGCGCAGTTTGTGTTATCAGCAACATGATATCATGCACTGGATAACGATTGTTCCCATTGTTATATCTTGTTTACGGTGAGACCTTGATACTTGGCCAAATCGGAATCCAATTCAGGATGGTGGTCCATTGTAGAGAGGGCTGTGAAAAATGGAAAACTGTGGGCAGGAGGTGAGAACTCAATTTTGGGGTCAACCATTACACTATTGTTTCATTATTTCCCAGTAACATTTCATGAGATTATGTACTGTGGTGGAAGTCAGGAACAGCTGCCACATGCTTCAAATCTAATCACTTTTGGGCTGTACACAATACTCAAAGCTAACTTTTGCCATCTCCAGTCTGGTGAGTTGTTTTTGCAGTTTTATTTTGTACTGATCAATTCCAGGATTACATTTGAATATACAGCAAAAAAGAACAGGTCATTTTACCCAGTTGGCCTGGGCTCCTGTTTGTGCCCCACATGACCCTCCTTTATCTAATTCAATCTGCATATCCTCCTATTCTTTTCTCACTTATCTAGCTTTCGCTTCAAGTGTGTTATTGCTGGCAGATGAAGGACTGACCAGGCATTATGGGAATGAGTTACAAAGAAAGATTAAAGCAAATGAAGTTACTTCTGTTGGAGAAATGGTGGAGGAGGAGCATAAAATAGGTTTTAAAACATTATAATCAATTGGATAAGATATGTGAAAGCAATTCTATTATTGGAAATTGTTGAAATGCATGTGATGAGATGAACTTGAACAATATTCTGAGAGCTTTGGAAATGACTGCAGTAAGAAAACTATTAAATATGGATAATTAACTTTGGACTGGAAGTCAGAAGTTAGAAAAGGTTACAGGATAGCCAATAAGAGTAGATTTTTAAGACATGGTCTAAAATGGATCATAGTGAATCTCTAATTGATTTTTTTTTACCATTCAAGTCAATGTAAATAAAAATGGGAAGAAATATGAAGACAACCAGTTCACTGTTATGCATTTTACAATACCACAAAGTACCACATTAATTCAGAGCACTTTTTAAAAGGATACTGAAGCTGGATTAAGGGAGAGTCGGATTGAGTTATAAGGATGTTTACGTTCTTAAGAAGGTGTGGAAGTAAACATATTCCCAAATGTTGGGATCAATAGGTGGATGTGGGAGAGGAGCCCATAACAGAATTATTATATATTGACTCTGGGTGAATGCAAACTGAACATCGTTCAACCAGCCTATGGGCACAAGGTCCAGGCAACCAGGGGTTATGAGATAACACGGTGTAGAGCTGGATGAACACAGCAGACCAAGCAGCATCATAGGAGCAGGAAGGCTGACGTTTTGGGCCTAGACCCTTCTTCAGAAATGGGGGAGGGGAAGGGGGTTCTGAAATAAATAAGGAGAGTGGGGGAGGCGGATAGAAGATGGATAGAGGAGAGGATAGGTGGAGAGGAAACAAACAGGTCGAAGAGGTGGGGATGGGGCCAGTAAAGGTGAGTG
>NC_063342.1:16572530-16599714 GCF_021869965.1 Rhincodon typus | reverse complement strand
TGTCAGGAAAAACCCATCTGGTTCACTAATGTCCTTTAGGGAAGGAAGCTGCCATCTTTACCTGGCCTGGCCTACGTGTGACTCCAGACCCACAGCAATGTTGTTGACTCTGAACTGCCTTCTAGGCAATAAATTCTGCCTAGCCAGCGATGCCCTCATCCTGTTAATGAGTAATCTGTGAGCAGAGCAACCCAAAAGCAATGTCATGCTGTTTGCCATGAAGGTTACTATGATATGAAAAGTCCTTCTTCATGACTTATTCCATTTGCTGCTCATGTAAGATTCCACCGTTGTAAGGGACTATAGGTTGCAGAAATGTTGCTACTCTTGGGATCAAGTCTTTGTCAATAAAGATATGTGCACTCCATTCATGTACATGTGACAAGATCTCAGCAGACAAAATCCATCCTGTTTGTCCACACTACCCAGAGAGCTCCCTTGATGCCTACATTCTCAAGCAATCACAAATAGCAGAGGTTTTTAATGCATTAGTACCAACCACATCAGCACCTATTGACACAATGAGACTACTACAAGCCAGAAGTAGTGGGTGACAGGACTCCCCTAGAACATCTTCCGATGAAGCTTACCCTCTCTTACATTGCTTTGATGCATTGTACTCATGGGTACATCATTGTGTTATGAAATTAGGTAGAGTAATTGTGAGGTGGTTCCTTTAAGAAATTTATGCTTTGTCTGTACTTGGAAATTTTTAAAAAAATGTACGTCTGTGAGCAGCAGCTGAAGTTGCCAGTACAGAGAACCTCAAAAAGTGAAACGTGTATCAAAAAATACCTTACAGGTGGCAGGCAAAACAGCAGTCTTGTTTTGATAACAATCTGTGGAGCTGGAGGAACACAGCAGGCCAGGCAGCATCAGAGGAGCAGGAAAGTTGACGTTTCAGGTCAGGACTCTTCTTCAGAAATGGGGAAGAAGGGTCCCCGACCTGAGTTATCTCTAACTCCAGCATCGACAGTTCTTGCTATTTCAGTCTTGTTTTGATGTTGTGACAACGAGTCTGAATTCAGCCAACTAATTTAAACAAAGCACCTAGATACAGAAAGCCAACTGAATTTAAATCTGATGGCGTTGACAACCCAAAGCCAATCATATTATAAGAATTTGATTGTCATAGAATCCCTACAGTGTGGAAACAGGCCCTTCAGCCCAACAAGTCCACACCAACCCTCAGAACATCCTGCCCAGACCCATCCCCCTATAACCCACCTAATCCATAGATCTTTGAATGCTATGGGCAATTTAGCATGGCCAATCCACCTAGCCTGCACATCTTTGGAATGTGGGAGGAAACCCACCCAATCACGGGGAGAATGTGCAAACTCCACACAGACTGTCACCTGAGGATGGAATCGAACCCGGGTCCCTGAAGCTATGAGGCAGCAGTGCTAACCACTGAACCGCTGTGCCACCCCAAAGTGTAGAATGTGGGCATCGATTCCACTCCCTCTCACATGCTAAGTGAGCACTCTACCATTTGAGCTAATGTCATTAAGGGTATATAAGACGAGGGCATTTGGAACATCAGGAAGAGCCAACTGCCATCTGAAAGAGAGCCATTTGCCACCTGCCAGAGTTAGCACCATTCAGCTCTCAGAGAAAGCCCATCTAATTAATCAAAGGTACCACGGTATTTTAGCTCAACGTCCTCATTGAAGAAATTATAGAGATAAAAACATCCCTGACAGCAGAATTAACAGAAGAAAGGCATTTGTGAAGAGACTGGAGACGACAGAATATTCCAGAAGACAGTCTGCGTGAACCTGGAGAGATTAAGTTATAATTTATTGCTTCTTATTAATTGGGTTTATGTTAGTGGGACTTGTCTTTATTTAAACAGCATTCCAGTAGAATCTAGACCAGTTAGGGAACAGTTAATACTTTGGGGGGAATTGCTGGTTTGTTAGTAATTTTGTTAATTTGTTCACTGTTGGGTTGAATAAATAAATTGTTTCTTGTTACTTGTAAAGTGGAGATCAGGGATTTTCTTTCTTTTAACCACTCTTAATAGATTGTGAGGGGAAAGGCGAGCTCCTCTGGGTGTTTTGGGGTAGTTATTAGAGGGGAACCCCTACTCCTGTCATAACAGATCGGGGCTTGTATTTTAGTTTAGTTATCAGAGGGATTCGGCCATTCCCTATTGTAACAATTGGAGTGCAGTTCTGAGCTCATATTCAGTTGCCACTGTGGCTTCTGTTGGACCTGGGTCTTCGAGGTGCACACCACCCTGTCCATGGAGTCAGCTGAATGCTCATGCGCTGGTTCACAACATCCAACACAAACTTGGACAGGCTCCTCCAACTTTTGTTCCACCTTGAGCATGACCTTTAGCAACTCCCCCGATAGACTCTAGATTTGGCAGAACCACCCTTTCTACACTGTGCCCATGGAACCTCACTTCTGAATGTCTCCCACTGACTTGCCACTGTTTCTGTAACCAGTCCACCTTTGCCAAATCATCTCTGAACTATGTAAAATTTGCCGTCCTGCAATTATTGCCCTCTGCAATCAGAAATTTGTCTACATATTTGTGCTTGAATGGCTGGTCAACTGCCCTTTATGGTGCCAGGACTTTGAGCCTTGAAGGGCACTGCTAGGGGAAAGATCTTCCTATCAATTTGGCCCCTTGCTATTCTCCTCATATGTGCATATATGAATGAGCTGAAAATCACATGATCAAAAGTGAAAACTGGCCCGCATCCCCAAATGGAAGTGAACATCAATTTCATACCTTATGGATCCATGAAGCTGGACCTCAAAGAAAATTCTTCCCAGATCCTCAGTTTAATGTTTCATTTGAAAGGTTGCGGCCCCTCATCACAGCAATGAATGGTAGTCTGGCTCTTACGTATATTTTCAATCAACTTGGTTGGGCATATTATGCCACACCTCTAGGGTGGGTGGGATTTGAAGCCAGAACTTCTGGCTGTAAGTAGGGATACCACCAGTGTGCCACAAATCCCTCAAATTAAAAATCCACATGCTACTGTGGTAGATTCCAATTGATGTCCAGTTTACTAGATCAATGATATTGACACTACAGAACTGACTCCTCTAGCCCGGGGGTCTTGTATTTACGTTTCTGAACCAATGGCCTTTGGCAGAGTCCAGGAAAAGTGTAGGTGATAAATAGAACAAACTGGTTACTTTTTCCATTGGTATGTTTTATCGAATGTTATAGAATCATTGTACAAATTCAAAGGTTTCAGTAAAATAGGCAGCTTCCTCTGTTACAGCGTGCTGACAACAGAGTTAACTTTGGAAGCACTGTGGTGACTATGTTCTTTTTTTTGTGCTTTCATTTATTTCAAACAGGTTATTGGATGCATAAGTAGGCCACAAAAGAATTTTTGCAATCAAGTTAATCAGTGAACTACTGCACACCATTAAACCTCAAGGTTATTTGCCAAAGTGAGTTCTAATTTATCCTTCAACTGGCTCCTCCCCGCATCATTCCCTCCTCTCACACTGCCATTGAAATAAAGCCATTGAATCTACAGCTGATAAAATTACCTTTCTTCGTTAAAGGCTTTTACGTACGGATTGCTGAAACTCCATCATAAATGTGTTAAATTTTTGCCATCACCTTACAGTCTTTTGGGAACTTCAGTAATTAAAGTCCTGAGTTACACTGCCTGCTGAAGAAATGAAATGACAATCACATAATTTCCAGGTCCAAAGGGGTTGGTCATTTGCTTTTGGTTACACATTGATTGCCACTTCAGAGGATATGCTGTAGAATGCTTTTTAAAAAGAAGGTAAACATGATCATTATTCCACGTCTTGGGAGAAATGATTATACATTTTGAAAACTGGGATGTAGACACTGAACAGCAACAAGTGGCATTACGTTGATGTAGTGATTGGAACCATCAATTGAAAGAGATTGAGGTCTGGGAAGAACACAGTGTTAAAAGACTGCTGCCTGTTGCCTTTTAATAATTTTGTTAGCACCTGCATCCATTATTAGGCCAGTGACTATTGACTGGATCTTACCTGTGCAAATATATCAATGGTTTTTTAAATAAATGACCTCTCATATTTCAGTGTTCACAAATGTAGCATAAATAAAGGATACCCAGTTGCTGGAATCTTTCAACATTGGCCTTTGCAAAACCTCCATCCCCACCTGTGTCCCCCAGCTAAATCAATCCTGGACCTACCTGCTCAAAATAATTTTGCTGGAGATGGGAAATTAGAAGGAATCAGGTACGCCTCACTTAGTTAAATGACCTTTCTGACTGCTACCTCACCACCTCAAGAGATCAAGATTGTGGCCATTAGTGGACCGAGTGATTAACCCAAATTGAACCATGTAATGTGTAAGGGATAGGAAATCAATGTTATATAGTGGTAATGAGTTGGTTTGTTTTTTGTTTTTCTGTGAAACAATTTGATTTATCTTGCACTGACTTACCAGACCAGAAATTCGTGTTGAGCTCAGCACATTGGTCATACTCTCACCTCTACAAGAGACAGTGATTGGTTCATGTCCTGTTCCAGGGATGAGCACAAAATCTCAGCTCATTCCAGAGCAGTTCTGAGTGAGGGCTGCAATCTCATCGTTGCAGTCTTTTAAATGGAACATTAAACCCTGGCCCTGACTGCCCTCACAGGCTGGTGCAAAGAAAAATCCTTTGGCACCACTTTAATGAAGAACAGAAGGAAATTTTTTTTTTGGCATGCTGACAATTGACACTTGACTAACACCTGAAATAAATTACCCAGTCATGAGTCCATGAGCTATGTTTAGAGCCTTGATGTTTGTAACAATGGCTGTTGCATTTCTACCAATCATGTCGACAATCCAAAAATATTTCATTGACTGAAATTCGCATTAAGACTTGTGAGGTGGTAAAAGTGCTTCATAAAGGCAAGGCTCTTTCTTTATTTCTTTCTTTCAGTTCTGAGAAAGGGTCGCCAGACCCGAAACGTTAACGATTTTTTCTTCACAGATGCTGCCAGGCCTGCTGAGCTTCTCCAGCAACTTCTGTTTCTGTTCCTCTTTCTTTCACCTCAGTCTTAATGTAACTTGCAAACAGGGTCTGAGATTCTTGCAGGTCGTCTCATACTTCTGCAGCTTGATCCTGAGGGAACTTGATTGGCTGGATGTTGAAAGGATGTTTCCTCTTGGTGGGAATCTAGAACTAGGAATCAGAATTTAAAAATAATGGAGCGCCCGTTTAAAACAGATAAGGAAAACATTTTTTTCTCACAAAAGGTTGAGAGTCTTTGAAATTCCCTTCCCCAAAAGCGATGAAGGCAGAATGTTTTAATATTTTTAGGGCAGAAGTAGATAGATTACTGATTACCAAGGGGATGAAACCACCTGCTGATCACCATATATCATCCTCCCTGGCCTGAAGTATCAGAACTCCTCCATGTAGAACAACACTTGGAGGAAACACTTAGGGTGGCAAGGGCATAAATTGTACTCAGGGTGGGCTCATGTACTCATTTCAATGACCATCACCAAGAGAGCCTTGGCAGCACCACTACTGATCGAGGTGGTTAGATCTTAAAGGACACAGCTGCTGAACTGGGTCTGCGGCAGGTGATGAAGGAACCAACAAGAGGGAAAAGCATACTTGACCTCATCCTTACTAATCTGCACATGCAGCTATCCATGACAGTATTGTTAAAAGTGACCAATACACAATCTTTGTGGAGAAAAAGTCATGCCTTCACACTGAGAATATCCTCTATCGTGTTGTGTGGCACTATCACTGTGCTGAATGGGAATTGACTTCAAAAGGGTCTAGCAACTCAAAACTGGGCATCAATGAGACGCTGTGGGCCATCTGAACCAGCAGAGTTGTACTCCAGCACAATTTACAACCTCATGGCCCAGTGTATACCCACTGAACCATTACCATCAAACCAAGGGAACAACTCTGATTGAGTGGACAGTGCAGGAGGGCATGCCAGGAGCTGCATCAGGCATACATAAAAATAAAGTGAAACTGCCAAACAGAACTACTTGCATGCCAAACAGTATAAGCAGCAAGTGTTAGACAGAGCTAACCAATCCCAGAACTAATGGATCAGGTCTAAGCTCTGCCATCCTGCCACATCCAGTCATGAATGGTGGTAGACAATTAAACAACTCACTGAAGGAGGAAGCTCCACAAGTATCCCTATCCTCGATGATGGAAGACTCCAGTATATCAGTGCAAAAGATAAGGCTGAAGAATTTGCAGCGATCTTCAGCCAGAAGTGCTAAGTGGATGATCCATCTCGGCCTCCTCCAGTGGTCCCTGCATCATATTCAGCCAGTTCAATTGACTCCACGTGATATTAAGAAATGGTTGGAGACACTGGATATTGCAAAGGCTACGGGGCCTGATAACAATCCGGCAATAGTGCTGAAGACTTGTGCTCTAGAACTTGCCGCTCCCGTAGCCAAGCTGTTCCAGTACAGTCATTGGCATCTCCCACAGCAATGACTGAATAAAAAATAGTTATCAGGAATATGCAGGAAAGTGGAGTTGAGTTTATGATCAGATCAGCCATGGCCTTATTGTGTGGGAAAGCAAGCTCAAAGAGCTGAATGGCCTACTCTTTTTCCTTGTTGGTTTGTTCATATGTTAGTTTCGGATCCCTGCTGCACAAAATGACATGGAAGCATTTTCAAATGCACCATTGAATGTTTCTAGAGATCTCAGCATTCCATTTCAGAGAGATTTAGATAGGTTAAGAGATTAGGAAAGGGTCTGGCAGATGGAATACAATGTTGGTAAATGTGACATCATCCACTTTGGAAGTAAAAATAGTAGATCAGATTATTGTTTAAATGGTGAAAGATTGCAGCATGCTGTTGTGCAGAGAGACTTAGGAGTGCTTGTATGTGAATCACTACAAGTTGGTTTACAGGTGCAACGGGTAATGAGGAAGGCAAGCAGAATATTGACTTTCATTGCTAGGGAGATTGTATTTAAGAGCAGGGAGGTTCTGCTGCAATTGTACAAGGTGCTGGTGAGGCCGCACCTGGAATATTGCGCGCAGTTCTGGTCTCCATACTCGAGGAAGGATACACAAACCTTGGAGGCAGTACAGAGGAGGTTCACCAGGCTGATTCCGGAGATGAGGGGATTACCCTATGAGGAGAAATTGAGCCGCGTGGGACTGTACTCACTAGAATTTAGAAGAATGAGAGGGGATCTTTTAGAAACATATAAAATTGTGAAAGGGATAGATAAGAAAGAAGCAGGCAAGTTGTTTCCACTGGTGGGACAGACTAGGACTAGGGGACATAGCCTCAAGATTAGGGGGAGTAGATTTAGGACAGAGATGAGGAGGAACTGCTTTTCCCAGAGAGTGGTGAATCTATGGAATTCTCTGCCCAAGGAAGCAGTAGAGGCAGCTTCTTTAAATATACCTAAGACACGGTTGGATAGATTTTTGTATGGTAGGGGGTTTAAGGGTAATGGGGATAATGCAGGTGGGAGGAGCTGCGACCACAGACAGATCAGCCAGATCTTATTGAATGGTGGAGCAGGTTTGAGGGGCCGAATGGCCTACTCCTGCTCCTATCTCTTATGAACTATTTGCTTCTGCTTGACATTAAAATGTATGCAGCTGGTTAACATAGTGTCAATATACAGACTAATAGGAGTCAGCACCAGAAGTCGGGTCACACAATCATTTTCAACATTTTTGCCCATACAATAAGGAATGCCACCCCTCCCCCTGTACCCCCCTCCCACCCACTCTGTCCCATCCCCAGCCACCACCACTCCCCCACCACCCACCTCCCAACACAGGATAATGTTCATAGCGAAAAACAGAAAATAGCAAATCTGCAGCCCAGTTTATGTTGGGAAGGTTATTGGGAAAGATTTAGAGAGATGCATTTGCCCATTTTATACAATTGTGTAAAGTCAATACCTCCCTGCACATTATGTTTTCGAAATGTGAGATATTCTAATGGTTTTATTCTGGAAGAACTTTCCATTAAAGGAAACTATTATGCTTCACGCTAGGATTATTGTACTCTGTCACATGCCAGCCAATGAATTTAATTAGGTTGGCAGCAGCATGATTTTTTTTATGGCTCAGTTATGCCTCTGTCCTTGAAATATTTTCACTTTTCATAAGTGTACTGAGATTTCATGCAGTTAACATCCGTTTCCTCCAGGAACTTCAATGGGAGAGTAGCAGAACCCCACAGCATTTCAGGGTTGATATGTTTGGGTGGATTTTGTCAACAGTGAATCATTCGTGATTGTGTAACTGGAAGTGTGTGCCATTTCCATTCACTTTTGTCTCGCTATTTCCCGCGTGACTTAAATCAAAATGTAAAGTCATAGTTGTGTGCTTGAGAAACACATGTAACCAGGTGGCACCAAGAACTTTTCAGTCAAACCCGCTGTGACCTGAGAATACTTTAGCAACAAGTTAAACAGGGAGGCTCCACATCTGGCCACAACTCCATTCCCATCAGCATAAAAACTATGAACAGCACTAAAGTAACATGGATGGTTATATAAATTTCAATCACAGCTCAGTATTTCACATTACATTAGTTTCATTTTATTTGTTATTTGTTATTAGCTTAGTCAGAGCTAAATGTAGTGGCCTGTCTCATGGATTGGCACGCATGATAACTACATGGGAGTTAAGGACATTCCTTTATTGTGGAAGTTCAAAAAATAAGGCTAAGTATTTGCATCCAACTTCAGCCAGAAGTGTCAAGTGGATGAAGCACCACATTCTCATCTTGAGGTCCACAGATCACCAATCTTCAACCAATTTAATTCAGTCAGCATGATATCAAGAAGCAATTGATGACACCTTGGATCCTGACAATATTCTGACAATAGTTCTGAAGACTTATGCTCAAGAACTAACTACACAGCTAGCCAAGTTATTCCAGTACACTTTCAACACTGCTATCTATTCAGCAATGAAGATTGTTCAACAATATCCTGTTCATGTAAGCAGGACAAATACAACCAGCCAATTACTACCCTCTCAGTCTTCTCTCAATCATCAACAGGGGGATGAAAAGTGTTGTCAACAATGCTATCAAGTACCACTTGCTCACTGATGTTCAGTTTGGGCTTTGTGTGGGCCATACCACTCCAGACCTCATTAGAACTGTAGATCTAAGCTCTACCACATCCAGTTGTAAATGGTGGTGGACAATTAAACAACTCACTGGAGGAGGAGGCTCCAAAAACATCCCCAACAACAGGGAGGCTAGAACATCAGTGCAAAAGATAAGGATGAAGTAATTGCAACATACTTCAGCCAGAAATTCTGAATGGATGATATATCTAGAAGTCCCAGCATCACAGATGTCAGTCTTTAGCCAATTTGATTCACTCTACATGATATCAAAAAATGATTGAAGGCACAGGATACTAAAAACGCTATGAGCATTGACAACATTCCAGCAATAGTACTGGAGACCTGTGCTCTAGAACTCCCCATACTCCTAACCAAGCTGTTCCAGTACAGCTACAACACTGGCATCTATCCACGGTGTGGAAATTCACCCAGCTATGCCCTGTACACAAAGTGCAGTACACATCCAACCCAGCCAGTTATGGCCCCATCAGTCCACTCTTGCTCATCAGTAAAGTGATGGAAGGGGTCATTAACAGTGCTATCAACCAGCACCTGCTCAGCAATAACCTGCTTAAAGATGTCTAGTTTGAGTTCCTCCAGGGCCACTCAGCTCCTGACATTATTACAGCCTTGGTTCAAACCTTGATAAAAGAGCTGAATTCCAGAGGTGAGATGAGAGTAACAGCCATGGATATCAAGGCCAGTTTTGACCGAGTGTGGTATCAAGGAGGCCTAGCAAAACTGAGTGAATAGGAATCAGGATGCAAACTCTTTGCTGGTTGGAGTCATACAGGGCACATAGGAACATGGTTGTGGTTTCATAAAATCCCTACAGTCTGGAAGCAGGCCATTCAGCCCATCACATCTACACTCACCCGCTGAAAAACAAAGAACAAAGAAAATTACAGCACAGGAACAGGCCCTTCGGCCCTCCAAGCCTGCGCCAATCCAGATCCTCTATTTAAACCTGTCGCCTATTTTCCAAGAGTATCTCACTAGGATACATACACCTACCCTATACCTGTAACCTTGTATTTCCCACAGCTAATCTACCTATCCTGCACATCCATGGATACTAAGGGCAATTTAACATGGCCAATCCACCTAACCTGCACATCTTTAGATGAAAACCTTTGCAGACACAGGGAGAACGTGCAAACACCATACAGACAGTAGCCTGAGGGTGAAATTGAACTTAGGACCCTGGTACTGTGAGGCAGCATGCCACCCCAGAAGTTGTTAGAGGTCAGTCATCTCAGCTTGAGGACATCTCTGCAGGACTTCCTTAGGATAGTGTCCTGGGCTCAACCATCTTCCAATACAGATACATGGAAATTCAACCATCTACAAGTTTATCCCCAAGTCACGCTACCCTGGCATGGAACTATATCACTGTGCAGGTCAAAATCCTGGAACTCCCTTCCTACCAGCACTGTGGGTACCCCTATATTTCAAGGATTGCTATGGTTCAAGAAGGCAGCTCAATATCACCTCCTCCAGGGAAATTGGGAATCAGCCACAAATACGGTCCTATCCAGCAAAGGCCACATCTCCTGAATGATTTAAAAATAACGCTGTGTTTTTTTGTTTGCTTTTTCTTGAATGCTCATCTTTTGTCATTCTATGATACAGGACTGAACTTGCAGGCTCAGCTGGCCTTCCCTTTTACTTAGTATAAAAGATATTGTCTGAGATCATTCTCAACAACAATGTTTGCACTTTTGTTGAACTCAAAGTTGTGTAAGGACTCAGCCAAATCGTTAGCCTGAGATGGACACATGAACAGTACTAACACTGTGCTTTGGGCCCTCTCATTTTCTTAAATCGACCGACAGTTCCCATCATGCCTCTGCCACCCCCTCCACATCCTGATGGTCAGGCCCTTCCCACATCAATCCAACTTTGTCCCCAACCCTAACTCTGTCCTCTCCTGGATCCCTCTTCTACTCCTCCAAGACCCACTCCACATATTCCAACACTCATCACTGACTAACCTTTGCCAGTCCTGAGTCTCTCTGAAACCTGACATTCTCCTATTGCCTTCCCTTGAACCTTCGAATTCAAGAGAAAAACGAAACTGACCTCAGAGACAACAAAGCCACTCAGTCTGTGTGCCATTTCTAAACAAACATGAACCAGGTGCTAGGAGATTCTAATGCATCCCTAATTTTACCTTGAAGGAAGAATGAAGTTTCGAGAAAGTTTGTACCAATGGTACAAATTCATGGTATGCAACAATATGATAAATCCCCACCACAGGCCAGTATGAGCTTCACCATACCACAAACACGCTGGTGACTTAATCTCAACGTCTCAGCCCAGGAAATTGAGATTTCACAACCAGCCTAATTTATCATACCCTGCATGGCACGTTGCTGCTCCTGCAGGCTCTATAAGTATATTGCTGGATAGTGAAAATTATGCTGTATGGTATTAGTGTTAACTGGTTCATTGCGAATTTGTTTGTTTGCTTAATTAATAAAGATATTAAGTGAATTATTTTACAGCCTTTTTTATTGTATTTGTGGAACTTTCACCTCAACTCTCACCATCTTGGCCAGTGGTGAGGTTAAAAGTACAATTGTTGATGTTTCTTCATTCTTGGCTCAGGAAGAAGTGGAGGGTTTGCAGAGTAAAATAAGACCATGAAGTAGAACTCAGTCTGGAATGACTTCTTGCCATTTGTACATATCTCCAAAGTGACGACGAAATAAGAAATAGAGGAAAGAAATTAGTTGGGTAGCAAAGGAATCTTAGTACACAGGATACAGAACATCAAAGATGAAAATGAAAATAGATAAGGTTTGAAAAGTAAAATGGAATAATTTTTTGCTGTGTAAAAAGATATAGCAAAATATCAAGGAGATGTTTGCTTGAATTTTACCCAACAGTGATAGCCTCATACTACCATCATTCTTTCAGCCACAGGCCTAAACTCAGGCCATGAACCCACCTGTGCTTGGCCACATTGCAAGTTAACTATCCGCTCTTTGACAATCATTGAGTCATTAGTTGGCTTGAGACCATGCTTCCAGCACCGTCCAGCTCCAAACAGACGACCAGCAGTTGACTAATCCCAGCAACGCCACTAGGAACACTGGCCACTGCTGGGACAAGGTACAATCCCCAAAGAAGAGGCAGGCTGACTCTGATTTTTGCTTCCCAGGTTGGCTATGCATATGTAGGAGAGTTCCCAGCCTTGCAAACTTGTCCTTTAAAAATGACTGCACAAACTTCCCATTTTCTGTTCATGGGACTTGGCTGGATTTAAAGTTAAGGCAGATGTGTTATCTAAGATTACAAAGAGATCTTGGTCAATTGAACCAATGGGCCGAGGAGTGGCAGATGGATTTTAATTTAGACGAATGCGAGGTATTGCATTTTGGTAAGACAACCAAGGGCAGGACTCATACAGTTAATGGTAAGGCCTGGGGAAGTGTAGTAGAACAGGGAGACCTAGGGGTTCAGGTACATAGTTCTTTGAAAGTTGCATCACAGTTAGATAGAGTGGTAAGGAAGGTGTTCAGCATGCTCACCTTGATTGCTCAGACCATTTGAGTATACGAGTTGGGATATCATGTTGCGATTATAAGGACATTGGTGAGGCCACTTTTAGAGTACCGTATGTAATTCTGGTTGCCCTGCCAATGGAAGGATATTATTAAATTGAAGATGGTTCAGAAAAGATTTACCAGGATGTTACCCGTGACTGGAGGGTTTGATTTATGAGGAGAAGCTGGATAAGCTGGGCCATTTTTCACAGGAGCATAGGAGGTTGAGGGGTGACCTTCAAGAGGTTTTTAAAATCATGTGGAATATAAATAAGGTGAATGGCTTTTCCCCTAAGGTTGGGAAGTTCAAAACTAGAGGGCATCATTTTAAAGAAGGATTTAATAGGGACCTGAAGGGCAATTTTTTCACACAAAGGATGGTTCATATGTGGAATGAACTGCCAGAGAAAGTAGTGGATGCAGGTACAGTTACAACATTTAAAAGACATTTGGACAGATTCATGAAAAAGGAATGTTTAGAGGGATATGGACCAAATAAAGTAAGTGTATTGGAAACTTCTCAATATTCAGAAAGCATGCTTATTTATGAAAACACATTTACCAGGGTACCCTTTTGGAAAGGTATAAGGACCCTTCATCTGGCACAGGACACCTTTAGGAGAAGCATGCTAATCTTTAGTGGAGGGTAAGGCACCCTTCGGGAGAGTCTTCAGGATTTTGTTCCAATCAAGAAAGCTTTAGATGGAATTGTTTCAGCTGCTTGGTGAGATAGTAAAGTAAAAACACAGATTTAAAATGATTATTAAAAAAAAAGTGAGGAAAATATGCTCATACAGGGAGTGGTTAGGACGGGTATCTCACCAGCATATTTAAGCAAGACCAAAAATCTGTTAAACATGAGTTAGGAAGGCATTCAAAAAGGAGGAATATAAATGGATGTGAGGGAGGAAACAGGACAATGAGATTACATGAGTTGGTTTATGAGAAGAAATCATTGGCTTGGATTTAATGAATTGAAGTACTTGCTTTTGTGATTCTAATGTATCACAGGAATGCAAATAATATGTTAACGTAATTCCATGATGACTTCCATAATTAGGTTTTAAAGTATGAATATTCACCAGTAATTAGCAACATTCCCCAAACCTACTTTATTTTGGAATAAAAACTGTAAGAACTGTGGATGCTGTAAATCAGAAGCAAAAAACAGAAATTGCTGGAAAAGCTCAGCAGGGCTGGCAATCCCTGTGGAGAGAAATCAGAGTTAAGCTTTCTAGTCCAGTGACCCTTTCTCAGAAGTTCTGAGGAAGGGTCACCAGACCCAAAGCGTTAACTGTACTTTTGTATCTAGGTTGGCTCTGTAAGTGGCGACATATAAGCTTTTCATTATGCTCATTAAGAATACGTGATAATAAAGGCTACTCTATTCTATTCTTCTAATCAAGGTGCAAAACGTGCTTCTGTTTCTTGACTGACATATTTTAATAATGATGTTTTTAAACATACATATCTAATCAGGGCAGTACTTTGAACAAGAAAAACTTTTGTTGCTTTATTGACACCTGAATCCCAGTATTACAAGCTCTGCAGTTTGCATTTATTGCTGTGTGGTACATCTGAACACTTACTCACCAGGTGATGCTCAGTGACAGGGAAACACTGAAAAGGCAGAAAGGAGGACAAAATCCTTCTCTATCCACCAAGGAATTGTATCTCATATGGAGTGGCCTCAATAGAGGGGAGAAACAATGCGTTATAGTGCAAACACAGGCCTTGGTGCACCAATAATATGTGTGTTATTTAAGACTATTGTCATTTGTTGGATTATGTAAAGATATCAAATATGCAAAAGTTGCTTGATAACAGAGAAATTATATACAACTGAGAGATTATATACAGGAGTGATATTATATACAGTGCTAATATTACATGACCTAAATGATGAGCTTTAAACAATGACTAGACACAAGAGCAGGATCCATGCCATACCCTACAGTAAAATTCATAGGGAGCCATGTCATTTTCTTGGTTAGGTTCAGTTGAAATTGATAAGTTGCTGGCTGGAAACATTTCCTTTTGATGTTTTCCCTGATTGGAAGAATGTCAGGACCTCAGAGGGGAGATTTATCTCTTCCCAACCTTCATTTTGTGTGGCTTGATTCTCCACCCACATCTCCCACCATACCTCCAACTCATGAATTGTACAATTTTGCATTAACCACTTCATGACTGCACCATCCACAATTTGTCCATATGCCATCTTGTAATTCAAATAACTTTGCCTCTTTCTGACTGGCACCATCTTATTGATTTCTTATCTCCTGGCTTGTACTGTCCATGTTTAATAGATTTATTTATTCAAGTAAGATCATGTTTATTTCAAGTGGAATCTCAGGCTGGCTAGATCAAGATCCCTGCTCAGATCATTATAACAAGCGGGACCAAGTGACTCAAAAACTAAGCATGTTATTTTGATCCTCCCAGCATCATGATTTAGGGTGTCAATGGAACAGGCTGCAAGAGACATGAAATAATCCTCCATGAGAGATCCTCCTGATTGTCTGCTATAGCTTCTTCCAGAAGATCCGTTGAGGTTTGTAAGAGTATTTTGAGCTGTAACTTTAAATATAGGGCAAATGAAGGGAGTCAGTGATATGTACTGCAGACTTCCTGACTGTAAGACTAGGTGTTTTATTGGTAGATATCAAAGGAAGACTTAAATTGTTTTACTCGGGAGAAGGTGCAAAGTGTTTACACTTGGAGACAGTAGCATCAGTCTCTAAATTTGCAATGAGTATACTCTGAATCTTCCAAAGTCTCAAAGGTTTTGTATGTATCAGTTGTGATATAGAGTATCTGAGATGAAAATGAATTGAAGGTCAAGGATGACATGTTTCACATTGGCATAGAGAAGAGGAGAGAGGAAGCCACTTTTGAGATCAGGTTACATGCTTCCCTGCTAATCAATGAAAATCACAGACAGAGAGGAGATGTTCTGTGTGATTAGCAGGCAGAAAAAGCTGCTTCACTTTGCAAACTACGACAACCAAATGCGAGAGGTATATGGGGCTGGACTTCTCTTTTTGGCTAAGTGTGAGTTGCATCAAATTTTTCAGAGGGATTCACACACCAAGGTTTGACAGGATTTCTTGAATATGCTGTCAAACTCACCTCATTAACTACCCACCCCTATGGTGTCTCTCTTGACTAATTCTATCCCCATCTTGCCTTGTGCTATTCCCAGAACAACTCACCACTCAGCAGATAACCATGTGCCATCTTTAAAAGCCCATTGAGGACCTGTGCTAGCACTGTGAGTCCACAGTTGTCCTGTTTATTTCATGATATCTGCACCAACATAGGAGGCAGGGAGAGTTGGAGCTCCACTTTACAGGCAAGGGCTTAGAGGCAGATACAGGATGTCATGTTTCTCCAGGGTCAGCAGTGGAGGTCATGACATTAGAGCATGCTAGCCTGGTCCAAGGCTGCTACCTGGGTCAGTGGAATCTCAGCCACGTGGAGGAATGTACAGTGTTGTAGGAAGGAGGTCAGCAACCTTCTCCACTCTTCCAATTTAAGTGCCACCAACTTCTCTTGGATACCTCACACTTACCCTATCTCTGCTATCTCTCCTACCAAGGCTCATGCTCTAACTTCTCATTATTGCCTGCAACATCTTCCAAACTCGCTCTCACCTAACCTAACCCAACTCCGACACCATAACCCTGCATTCCCTCTGTACCGCCTACTCACTTGCCTCGGATACTTTCCCACCCAAAATACAAATACTTTATTCACACTTTCATCTCTTTTAATACCCGCCACTCTCTCACTTCAAGAGAGTTATAGCCCACAAAAGGACAGAAAGAGTCAAGATGGTTGGTGGGCTGCCGGACATTTGGCTCCTCACCCCTTATGTGGAGGACTTCCTGACACTAACCTCCCTGAGCATCTGACTGACTATGTACAAGCCTCTAGACTGGTATTGGAAGTTGGTATTGACTTATTATATTAAGACCCCCTGACCAAGGGCTATCTCCGTGGACTTGACTGAGGCCTGTTCACAGCTGTGACAGGGTTCCTGGCTTTGTGTCTGTACTAACATGAAGTGTGGTTCAGTGCATGAACTGGGTGTGTGTTCCTGAGCATAAAGTGTCCATGCAGGAGCATTCCACAATGACAATATCAACTATAATGATAGTTGCTTGTATAGGTGCAGATGCTGCATTGAAGTGCAGAAACATCGCTCCAGTGATTGGAGTCATACCTGACACATAGGAAGATGGTTGTGGTTCTGAGAGGTCAATCATCTCAGCTCCAGGACATCTCTGCAGGAGTTCCTCAGGGTAGTGTCCTAGGCCCAACCATCTTCAGCTGCTTCATCAATGACCTTCCCTCCATCATAAGGTCAGAGATGGGGATGTTCACCAATGATTGCACAATGTTCAGCACCATTCGTGACTCTTCAGATACTGAAGCAGTCCATGTTCACATGCAACAAGATCTCGACAATGTCCAGGCTTGGGCTGACAAGTGGCAAGTGACATTCGTGCCACACAAATGCCAGGCTATGACCATCACCAATAAGAGACAATCTAACCACCGCCCCTTGACATTCAATGGTGTTACCATCACTGAATCCCCCACTATCAACATCCTGGGGGTTACCATTGACCAGAAACTCAACTGGACTCACTACATAAACATAATGGCTACAAGAGCAGGTCAGAAGCTAGGAATACTGCGGTGAGTAACTGACCTCCTGACTCCTCAAAGCCTGTCCACCATCTACAAGGTACAAGTCAGGAGTGTGATGGAATACTCCCCATTTGCCTGAATGAGTGCAGCCCCAACAACACTCAAGAAGCTTGACACCATCCAGGACAAAGCCGCCCGCTTGATTGGCGCTACATCCACAAGCATTCACTCCCTACACCACCGACGCACAGTAACAGCGGTGTGTACTATCTACAAGATGCACTGCAGAAATTCACCAAAGATCCTCAGACAGCACCTTCCAAACCCACGACCACTTCCATGTAGAAGGACAAGGGCAGCAGATATATGGGAACAGCACCACCTCCAAGTTCCCCTCCAAGTCACTCACCTCCTGACTTGGAAATATATCGCCGCTCCTTCACTGTTGCTGGGTCAAAATCCTGGAATTCCCTCCCTAATAGCATTGTGGGTCAACCCACAGGAGGAGGACTGCAGCGGTTCAAGAAGGCAGCTCACCACCACCTTCTCAAGGGCAACTAGGGATGGGCAAGAAATGCTGGCCAGCCAGCGATGCCCACATCCCAGAAAATGAATCGAGAAAAGAAAAGTAGATTAATGATATGCTATTAAGGTTTTAGCGGCTGGTACATGTTGTATACCAATATCTGTAGTCATCTGTGGGCTGGTGCCTATGGAGCGTTCCCTGAGTTGCTGGTGCCAAGCATCCAACATGGAGATCCTTCACAACAGCAATAGCTTGAAGTCATCATGTACCTGCTCTGATTTCCATGTCGATTATTTTTGATGTCTAGCTTGGTCAGCAGATTTAGTAAAATTTAAAGCTGAATAGTAATGAATGGGCCATCAACAAGCCGCATAACAAACAATAACCACCCCCCCACCCTCTTAATTAGCAACCCACTGATGCCTAGTGAGAAAATCTCATCACCCAGCAATGCATAAAAGATGCAACGAGATGCTCCCAACATTGAGATAGACTTTGCTGAAATTCTTATCTGATTCTGCACAAATCCCACCATCGCCTACTTTGTTCAGGCCCCTATAAGATTCTGCTCATGGTCTCTTATCAAAGGGATGCATCCCACAACCTCTGAGGATTCTGCGAGATTTGTTCTGTCATGCTGGAGGAAGTTAATTATTGGAACAAGTTTTATTACTGGTGATGGATTGAAGGACCTCACTTAAAACTGAAGAAAATGTCTGGAGACTGTCTCCTGAAGTCAATGCGCATGGAGACAGGAATTCAGAAATCTATTGAAAGCTGAGAGAAACTGTGGTTTGTTGTAAGGACTATACTTCCATGGAGAGAATGACAAGTATTATATGTATAAAAGGGAAATGTTCCTCTCTGGTTGTCTAGAAAAATAAAATTGTGATAAATCAATAGTACTTTTTGTCATTCCCTACAGTTTAAAAACATTAAATTTTGATATGTCATTTTCTCAGCTTTTAACTGGATGTTTGAATTTCTTTTTAAAGGTATTGATCACTATGGAGCTCATAACACCATAGAAACATCGATAAAATAGATTTTGGGTTTTGGCCAAAGTTACTGTAGAGAATCCATGAAACTGCCTTATAAATTAATGATCTTCCTGATTAAGTCCTGGATTTGGGCTAGAGTGTTTCATCTTCAGAGTCAGAGAGGAGAATAAGACGGAATAAATCATGCTGGATAAACAAAAATACATTGGGAGTTAAAAAAAATGTATTGAAGAAACCCAACAGAACTGGCAGCATCTTTAGAGTCAGCAACGAAGTTAGGAGCATAAGAACGTAAGAAATAGGAGCAAGAGTTGGCCATCTGGCCCCTCGAACCTGCTCCGCCATTCAGTAAGATTATG
This sequence comes from Rhincodon typus, assembly GCF_021869965.1. Taxonomy (NCBI): domain Eukaryota; kingdom Metazoa; phylum Chordata; class Chondrichthyes; order Orectolobiformes; family Rhincodontidae; genus Rhincodon; species Rhincodon typus. The sequence continues at coordinate 16,580,528 of NC_063342.1, read as the reverse complement.
GCTGATCTTTTCAGGGACTCAGCTCCACTTACCCGCCTGCCTTACCATCACCCTTAATTCCTTTACTGGTCAAAAATTTATCTATCTATGCCTTAAAAACCTTTAATGAGGTAGCCTCAACTGCTTCACTGGCCAGGGAATTTCATAGATTCACAACCCTTTGGGAGAAAAAGTTCCTCATTCAAGAGTTAATATTTCAGTTCAATGTGACTTCTTCCAAGCTCCAGCATCCATAGTACTTTGCTTTCATGAGAAATTAGAAGTGTCACCTAATGCTGTCAGATCAGAGAGAAAGAACACATTAGAAATAAACTATATTCGACAAAATGTATTTAATTCCAGATTTATTGTTGGAATAACATTTACCTAAAGTTCAGAATTAACTGGAAAATCGTTTGTTTGCAAGTGTATTTTTGTTTTCAAATGCAGAGAACACATCTTTTTATAAAAAAGGATCTTTTATTTTCAGGTAAGTTAATTTTAGTCAGTAGTGAGCAAATGCCAACCTTACATGTAATTATAATGTAGTTAAAAAAACCAAACTGATAAAATGTTATTAACTTTATATAACGCAACAATGAGCATAGAACATCGAATGATGTTGTGTTGCCACCTCTCCTGTCAACTTGAAAAGGTTAGCAATGTCATTGGAGACACATCGCCTCCTCAGGGCAAGAAGTGAAAACACACACGCACACAAGTGGGAGGCCCTTTTAGTTCAGCCCTTCATTGAAACCCTAAGGTAAACACAATAACAAGAGCAGAGGATGAGGCAAACACATGATGTGTTTCCCTCACAGTCACAATTTCTAGACTGTTGTACTTGGGTGTAATTCCAGTAAGAAGTATGCATCAAATTTTTTGAGCGTAAATTCCAAATTACTTCACCATTTGTCACCTCTTCAGTTGCCAAGTGCTAAGCTCAGGAATTCACAATTAAATTCCCACTCTTTGAGCAAGCTTTAAGCAATCCATCCTAATTTCTCCTCATGTGACTTGTGTTCTGGACCAGACCAGACCAGACCCCCTCAAATTATATTAATAAAGTAGCCTAGACATTAACTTTTACTTATTTAAAGGTAAATGTGAGGTGCTGTGTTCTAGATGTAATTGGATTCGTCAAGCTACTTGACGTTAAGCAAAACACAATTTATTCAAACACGATAGTTAAAATACAGCAAAAGAAAGAGGAAAGATAACACAGTGTGGAGCTGGAGAAACACAACAGGCTAGGCAGCATCAGAGGAGCAGGAAAGCTGACATTTCAGGTCTGGAATTCTTCAGAAATGGGGGAGGGGGAAGGGTGCTCTGAAATAAATAGAGAGGGGGGGGTCATGCTGGGGTAGGTGGGATGGTGATAGGCGAGTGCATGTAGGCAGTGGTGGGGATTGGTCAGTGAGGTGGGAGGAGCGGATAGGTGGGAGAGAAGACGGTCAGGTCAAGGAGGCGGGGATGAGAGAGAGGGTTTGTCATGGGATGAGGGCGAGGGTGGGGAGATTTTGAAACTAGTAAAGTCCACATTGAGACCATTGGACTTGAGGCTCTCAAGGCGGAATATAAGGTGCTGGTCTTCCAGTTTCTGTGTGGCATCGTTCTGACACTGGAGGAGGCCCAAGATGGACATGTCGTCCAGGGAGTGGGAGGGGGAGTTGAAGTGGTTCGCGACTAGAAGGTCTTGTCGTTTGTTGCGAACCAAGTGTAGGTGCTGTCCAAGCGGTCTCCAAGCCTCTGCTTGGTCTCACGAATGTAGAGGAGGCCACATTGGGAACAGCGGATACAATAGACCACATTAGCGGATGTGCAGGTGATCATCTGTCTGATGTGTCATCGATGTAAAGGAGGAAGAGGTGGGGGATAGGGCCAGTGTAGCTTTGGAAGAGGGATTGTTCCACGTAACCTACAAAGAGGCAGGCATAGCTTGGGCCCATGCGGGTTCCCATGGCCACCCCCTTAGTCTGTAGGAAGTGGGAGGAGTTGACGGAGAAGTTGTTAAGGGTAAGGACGAGTTCAGTTAAGCAAGAGGAACTTGGAATAACATAACTCTATTCGAAAACTTAACAGAATAATAGATTATTCTATAATTAAACAGCAACTGTTCCAACATAGTAACATCCCGTAAATACACCCTTGGCACAAGTTAAATTCAGAAAACAGAATTGTTTCACATGCAATTCCAGTAGCCCAGGAGGAAAAACACCCAGCGAAAACTCAGAGAGCTTAGCAGCCGGAAGAGATTCACTGCCTTCCAATTGTGCTGTGACCCCAGCAACAACTGCTGAAAGCTAAACCTAAAATCCTGTTTGTGTGGATGGGAGCTTGACCACACCCATTCAGGCTGCTTCTATTGTTCCAGCTTTAAAAAAAAACATGGCTTCACAAGTTATTTATCTTCTCATTGACTGCTCAGTACCTATGGGGCAGCATGGTGGCTCAGTGGTTAGCACTGCTGCCTCGGAGCACCAGGGACTTGGGTTCAGTTCCAGCCTTGGGTGACTATCTGTGTGGAGTTTGCACATTCTCCCCCTATCTGCATGGGGTTTCCTCCGGGTGCTCCGATTTCTTCCCACAGTCCAAGGATGTGTAGGTTAGCTGCATCAGCCATGGGAAATGTTGGATTACAGGAATAGAGTAGGGAGATGAGTCTGGGTGGATGAATCAGAGAATTGGTGTGGACTAGTTGGGCCGAATGGCCGGTTTCCACACTGTAGGGATTCTATGAGCACCTGTTCCCCAATCTCTCTCTAAAAGTAAACAAGGACAAAACACACCTCTTAAAGCCAAAGTATTATCACAATTGACATCAGAATTTGTCCCACTATGACCCTGTGAGGCTCATGAAGATATCTGAAGAAGAGGTAGGCAAAGTAACACTGAGATGAGTAGGAATTTCTTCACTCAGAGGATGGTGACTTTGGAATCCAACTCAGAAGACTGTAATCCCTAAAAACAAGACAAAAATCAATACATTAATGACAACAGGAAAGTGATGGTGAGGTAGGTAATCAGACAATGGAGCAGGATTGATGGGATGAATGGCGTCCTTCTGTTCTTATGTTTGTAAGCAAGCTTTATAAATGCAGGCTGTTGTTGTTAGTATCATAATGGAATTATTGTACAATTTCAAAATTTGCCAATAACACAAAATTTGAAAGTTTTTGTAAGCTGGGAAGATAGTGATAGACAAAGAGAACATAGAGGGGCTGGGAAATGGATGAACAAACATCAGTTGAAATTTGATTAAAAGAGTTGGAAAGTGATTAGTTTTGGTAGGAAGGACAAGAAGAGGCAGTATGAACTAAAGGATACAATTCTAAGCTCGGTGCCTGTGCGTTGGGACCTGAGGAATATCAAAGGAGTAAGACTGGTTAAGAAAGCAGTAATAAGACTTCATATATAGTAACAAAAGCAATAAAGTTACAATACAGCTTCAGGACACACTCAATCTGTTTCAACTGGGGAGTTATGGGCACTGCACTTCAGGAAGAAATTAAAGGCACAAGACAAGATGCCGAAAAGATTTGTAAGAATGTTTTTAGAAATGAGGAATTTTGGAAATGATTGTAATTTGGAGGGGCTGCTACTGCTCTCCCTACAGAAGACTGAGAGGAGATTTGATAGAGGGATTCAAAATCATGAGGGGTTGTGAAGAGTAGGTAGGGAGAAACTGTTTCCTTTGGTCAAAGTGTCCAGAATAAGAATGGCAAACAAACCAAAGACAATATGAGGAATGGTTTTATTACACAGCTTGCGGTTAGGATTTGGAATGCACTGTCTGACATTGTGGGGGAGGCAGGTGTACATGTGGCCTTCAAAGGAAGGTTGGATACTAACCTGAAGAGAAAATGTCTGCAGGGCTATGGGGAAAGAGAAGCAAGTGGACACGCTATGGTACTCTAAGAGAGGCACAACCAATCAAATAGCTTCCTTTTCTGCTTTAACGTTTCTATGACAGTATAAACTTGTCACGCTGTAAATCTAGTCCTCCAGGAGTATTGGGACTACTACTTCTTAACAAATGCAACCAGAGAAAATCAATTTGTTTGACCTTGCTGCTTGACAAGTGATGAGGGAACCAACAAGAGGGAAAAATTTACTTCATCTCATTCTCACCAATTTACCTGCTGCAGATGACAGTATTGGTAGGATTGACCACCACACAGTTCTTGTGGGTACAAAGTACAATCTTCACATTGCGGCCAAACTACTTCATTGTGTATGGCTCTACCACTATATTGAATGGGATAGCTTTCAAACAGATCAACCAATGCACAGCTATTTATGTATAAGCCATCAGCAGCAGTAGAATTGTATTCAACCACAATTTGTAACCACATCTTCTGGCATGTCCCACAACTCTACCATTACATTCAGCCTTGGTTAAATGGTGGTTGCAAGAGGGCATTCCAGGTGAAGCATCAGATCAGACATATGTAACAGATGAGGTGTCAAACCGGTGAAAATACAACACAGGATGACTTATATGCTGAACAGTAATAGAAGCAGCATGCTATAGACACGACTGAGCAATTCCAAGGGATCATATCTAAGTTCTGCAGTCCTGCCACAAACAGTTGTGAATGATGATGGATAATTAAACAATTAGCTGAACACAAACTAATTATTCCACAAATATCACCATCCTCATCGATTGATGATCCTAGCACCTTAGTGCAAAAGACTGTGCTTTAGAATTCTATTAATTGTATATTAATACTAAACTAACATATATCAGTCTTTAATCTTATTGTTACGTTAGTAAGAGATTATTCTTTGAACGTTATTTGTCTTCCATCTTCTGTCTATTTAACTGACCCTTCCCACGCTGTGCTATTTATGCCCAGTGAGGAGCAACTCCATGGTATCTTTACAAGGTTGTTCTATGGTCCCAAAGCATTTACACCACACCACTCCCTAAGTTCACCCTCTAATCATAAGCAGTGATTAACATTTATACACATGCCCAAATATCTTACTTAAATTAATTGTATTACAATACTGTTGTACATTATTTTCCTTATCTTTTCTACCCATCTCCAAGTTTTTGACTTGATTTATCTGTGACAAAAAGTCGGTAAAGAAATTCTATGACAAGGTTTTCAAAAATCTGCGGTAAAGCTATGAGCTCTTTTTTCTTTGCTGGCTTCTGTTACATCAGAGATTTAGTTGACCTCACTATCAAACCATACACCCTGAATGGATAGTTTTTGCTGAATGGTATTCTGTTGATGTAACTCCAGGGTCCTAAAGCCTTGCACAATGTTATAGTATTCAGAAATTATTGCACAATGTTCAGCACTATTTATGCCTCCTGAGTCACAGAAGCAATCCATGTTCAAATGCAACAAGACCTGAACAATATTCTGACTGGAGCAGAAAAATGGTAAGTGGCTCTTGTGCCACACAAGTGCCAGGCAATAACCTCTCTAACCATCTTCCCTTGACATTTAATGATGTTACCATCACTAAATCCTCCACTATCATCATTCTACAGATTACCATTGACTTGGAACTGAATTGGACAAGCCATAGAAACACTGTGACTACAGCGGCTGGTCACAGACTAGAATAGTCAAGTAACTATTCCACAAAACTTCCGACTATCCTACAAGGTACAAGTCAGGTGTGTGATGGAATACTCCCCACTTGTCTGAATGGGTGCAGCTCCAACTACACTCAAAGAAGCTTGACACCATCCAGGACAAAACACTCCACTTAATATGCAGCCACCTATCACCTTCAATATGAAGTTACTCCACCACCTGTGCAAATTGGCAGCTCTGCGTACCCATCGACAATATGCATCACAACTCTCCAACACATCTTCAAAATCATGACCTCTACCACCTGCAAAGTCAATGCAAAAGATGCATGAGAACTCAAACTCCTGAAAGTTCCCCTCCAAGCCCCCACACCCTGACTTGGAACTATATTATCATTCCTTCAGTGTCACTGGGCCAAACAGTTGAAACTCCCCACTTAACATCACTTTGGGTATACCCAGGCTTGAGAAGGCTGCTCCCAGTCACCTTCTCAAGGGCAACTAGGTGTAGGCAGTAAATGCTGGCACATCTAGCAATACCCACATCATGTGAAACTACTAAAAAAAAACTTTGGATAAAATGAAACACTTAAAAAATTAGAAGCACTGAAAAAATTTAAGGAATAGATTTCACCGGACTACACTCGATATTCAATACTTCCTATGCTGTTCAATTTCATGTCAGATTAATTAGATTATTATTTCAAATGTCCATTCACACATTTCTTACACAGCCTCCTGTTATAATATCTTATGCTTTGATGCCAAAATTTGATATTGAAGGTCAGTGATTAGCATGGCTGCCTCATAGCACCAGGGACCCAGGTTCGATTCCACCCTCAGGTGACTGTCTGTGTGGAGTTTGGAAATTCTCCCTGTGACTGCGTGGGTTTCCTCTGGGTGTTCTGATTTCCTCCCACAGTCTAAAGATGCGCAGGTTAGGGTGGATTGGCCATGCTAAATTGCCCATAGTGTCCAGGGATGTGTAAGTGGTGGATTAGCCAAGGGGAATGAAGGGTTAGGGATAGTATGGGGAGTGGGTCTGGGTGGGATGCTGTTCAAAGGATCAGTGTGGACTCAATGGGCTGAATGTCCTGCTTCCACACTGTTGGGATTCTATAATTCTATGTTTTTAGATAGATATTTTGAATGAAAATCTAATTTCATCAGCTTGCTGTAACAGCCTAAATAAAGTGCTGATGATCAGGTGGAATATTAACAGTTTCTAAATTCTCTTCAAATTTCAAGATTCTTCTAAGTCTTATCCATCCCCCTTTGCTTGATGAGCTGCTTTGCTAGAGCACAACACCTCAAATGTAAAATTCTCATATTTGCATTTAAAACCTTTCCACAATCTCACCCTTCCATACCTAACAAAAACCTCCTCCAGCCCTATAATGCCTTGAGTTCTCTACATTCCAATGCTGGGACTGCTTGATCAACCGCATTTCATTCATTCCTCCACCACACCTTCAGTTGTATAAGTGTGAAGGTCTGGAATTTCCCCCCTACATCTCCTCACTTTGATAACTCTCTCTGATCATTTAAGGCACTGTGGCATAAGTTGGTAGTATCACGTCATTATTTGAGCACTTTCATTTAAAACTAGAGGAAAAATAGCTTTTTTTTAGTTTTAGCCTTTGGTTCTGTGATGGTGTTTCTTTTAACTTAAGTCAGAAAGTCATTTTTATAAAGAATTACATGTTGAGTGCAGAAGAAGAGAAGTCAGTTAAGCAGAAGAGCAGTTTTTTTGTATCTCGTAGTAAGCCTCCAGTCTGTAAAACTTGCTAGAAATCTTCATGGCTGTCTGAATTCAAGCATCAGAGCTGCAACAAAGTCCTAAGCTATTTTAGCCATCCAATAAGGAGGATTGGAAAGTCCTATCTGAGCAGGGAATTAAAGAGTTAAGATAGGGATAACACTTCACTAAGGATTGAGTGACTGTAAAGGATACTGCTGGGGAAAGTGTTGAATCTTTCTTTTTGCTGTTTATGTTAAGATCTTTCTAATTTATCATATTTTTTGTCACTGGACTTGTAATCCAGAACCCAACCTGGGGACATGTGTCAAATCCCACAGTGGTACATGATGATATTCAAATTCAAGAAAAATCTGGAATTAAAATCAAGCCTAATACAGACTATGTAACCACTGTTGATTGTTGTAAAGACATATCTGCTTCACTAGTGTCCTTTGTGGAAGGAAATCTGCCATCTTTACCTTGTCTGGCCAACATGTGACTCCAGGTCCATAACAATATGATTGATTCTTAACCACTTTCTGGAAAATTATGGATTGGCATTAAATGCTGGCCTAGCTAGTGATGCCCTCATCTCGCAAACAATTTTTTAAAATACTGCAAAAACAGAACATGATTCATCAAGGATAGAACACCTACGCTCGGTTCGCAACAAACAACTGCACCTCCCAGTCGCGAACCATTTCAACTCCCCCTCCCA
>NC_063342.1:16541887-16572130 GCF_021869965.1 Rhincodon typus | reverse complement strand
GATGCTGCTTGGCCTGCTGTGTTCATCCAGCCCTGCACCTTGTTGTCACATGATTCATCAAGCCAGGTTTTACTCTGAGATCTGACTTGTCCGGTTTTATCATCATCTGAGATTATAACAATGCTCCTGAATGTTAGTAACTTTTGTGAAACTCTGAGACCGATAGACAGATCCAGGAGGTGGTGCTGGGGAGTGTCAGCCCTTAAGCTTGTCCAACAGGTTTGAGATTCTTGCATCCTGTGTGGATGAGAGTGGGGGCTGTAGGGAGAATGAGCAAACTGACTATAGCACCGTGGTACGGGGAGCTATTCAAGATGGGGGAGAAAAGAGAAATGTAGTTGTAATCAGGGATGGTATAGTCAGGGGAATGGACAGTGTTCTCTGTGACCAGGATCAAGAGGTCCAAAGGCTGTATTGCCTGCCTGGTGCCCAGGTTCAGGATATCTCACCTGGGCTACAAAAGAACTTAGAATGGGAGGGGAAAAATTCAGTTGTCTTGGTCCACATAGGTACCAACCATACAGATCGAAAGAGGAATCAGGTTCTGGGAGGAAATATGAGCAGCTATGGGCTAAATTAAAAAGCAGAACCAAAAAGATAATAATCTCTGGATTACTACCGGACCCGCGAGCAAATTGGCACAGGGTCAACAAAATTAAAAACGTAAAGGTGTGGTTCGAAGATTGGTGTGGGAAAACAGGTTTGAATTCAAGGAACATTGGCACTATTACTGGGAAAAAGAGGAATTGTTCCAATGAGACAGTTCCACCTGAACCATCATCCTGCTGAATTGTGTAACTAGGGCTATGAATAAGGCTTAAAACTAATAGTAAGGGCAGGGATTCAGTTGTATGGAAAAAAGTTAAAGGGTAGGAGAGCATAGCAAAGTTAATTAAAGTGTCCAGAACAAATAATAAGACAGAGAGTACGGAAAGGATCAGGAATCTCACTTCAGGCACGGCAAATCAGGGGACAACTTTGAGAAGGTGGGCAGTCAATGCAGGACTGAGGGTGTTGTACTTAAATGCACACAGTATACAAAATAGAGTAAATGAGTTTGTAGTGCAGATTGAAATTGGCCGGTATGATGTTGTTGGTATCACAGAGATGTGGCTGCAAGGGGATCAAGGCTGGAAACGAAATATCCAAGGCTACACGTCATATCGAAAGGACAGGCAGACGGACAGAGGGAGGTTGTCTTGTTAGTTAGAAATGAAATTAAATCAATAGCGAGACTGGATAATAGAGTCGGAAGATATAGAATCTGAGTGGGTGGAGTTCAGGAACTGCAAAGGAATAAAGACCCTAATGGGAGTTGTGTACAGGCCTCCTAACAATATTAAAATGTGGAGAAGAAAATAAATCAGGAGAAATAAAAGCTATGTAGGAAAGGGACTATTACAATAATCCAGGGATTATACAATATGCAGGTGGACTGAGAAAACCAGGTTGCTAGCAGACCTCAAGGAAATGACTTTAAGGAAAATACATGAGATTTTTTTTTGGACCAGCTTGTGGTTCAGCCCACTGGGGAATAGGCAGTTCTGGATTTAATGATGTGTTAATGAGACTTGATTAGGGGCATTAAGGTGAAGGAACCCCTAGGGAGCAGTGATCATAATATGATGGAGTTCATCCTGCAGTTTGAGAGGGAGAAGCTGGAAATAGACGTAATGGCATTACAATTGAGTAAAGGGAAGTAAAAAGACATGAGGGGGGAGCCAGAGTTGATTGGAGGGGGAGCTTAGTAGGAAGATGGTAGAGCCATAATGGCAGGAGTTTCTGGGGGTAATTCGGGAGATGCAGTAGAAATTTATCCTAAGGAGAAAGAAACATATTAAGCAGAGTATGAGAGAACCATGGCTGACCATGGAAGTCAGGTACACCATAAAAGCAAACGAAAAATCGTACAATGCATGAGTGAGGATTAGTGGGAAGCCACAGATTGGGAAACCTTTAAAAACAAGCAGAAAATTACTGAAATAGCAACAAATTGGGGGTGGGATGTAGGGGTAGGCAGGAGGGAGAAGATGAAATATGAGGATAAACTAGCAAGAATATTTTTAGATATCTCAAAGGTAAGTTTGGCAGGGGAATTGAGTTTAAGAGCCGTGAGGTTATGCTGCAGCTCTATAAAGCTCTGGTTAGACCACACTTGGTATATTGTGTTCAGTTCTGGTCACCTCATTATAGGAAAGATGTGGAAGCTTTAAAGAGGGTGCACAGGAGATTTACCAGGATGCTGCCTGGACTGGAGAGCCGGTCTTATGAGCAAAGGTTGAGGGAGCTAGGGCTTTTTTCATTGGAGCGAAGAAGGAAGAGAGGTGACTTGATAGAGGTATACAAGATGATGAGAGGCAGAAATAGAGTGGATAGTCAGAGACTTTTACCCAGGGCGAAAATGACAATTACCAGGGGGCGTAATTTTAAGGTGATTGGAGTAAAGTAAAGGGGAGATGTCAGAGGTAGGTTCTTTATGCAGAGAATGGTGGGCTTGTGGAATGCGCTGCCAGCAGTTGTAGTGGAGTCAGATACTTTAGAGACTTTAAAGCGACTCTTGGATAGGCACATGGAGGATCGTCAAATGTAGGGTATGCAGGGTAGATTGATCTTAGTAGGATAATAGGTCAGCACAACGTTGTGGGCCAAAGGGCCTGTACTGTGCTGTACTGTTCTATGTTCTATGTTCTATGTTCTATGTTCTATGTTCTATGTTCTATGTTCTACGTAAGAGACAAAGGCAAAAGTGTATATCAGACCACTGGAAACTGAGGCTGAAGAAGTTGTAATAATGAATAAGGAAATGGCGGAGGAACTGAATGGGTACTGTGCATCAGTATCCATAGTGGAAGATGCCAGCAACACTCCGTAACTTAAAGAGAGTCAGGGGCAGAGGTGAGGGTACTGGCCACCGCTAAAGAGAAGGTGCTGGGGAAGCTGAAAGGACTGAAAGTCGATAAATCACCTGGGCCAAATGGACCACACCCCAGGGTTCTGAAGGAGATAGCTGAGGAGATTTAAGAGCCATTGCTGGTGATCTTTCAGGAATCACTTGAGTATGGAAAATGCCTAATGTAACACCCATGTTTAAGAAGAGACAAAAGATAGGAAATGATAGGCTGGTCAGCCTGACCTCAGTCATTGGTAAGAGTTTAGAGTCCATTATTAAGGATGAGATTGCAGAACACTTGGAAGTGCATGGTAAAATAGGGCCTCATCAAAGGGAGGTCATTCCTGTCAAATCTTGAGAAGGTTACAAGCAAGTTAGACAAGGGAGAGCCAGTGGATGTGATCTGTTTGGATTTCCAGAAGCCCTTTGACAAGGTGCAGCACAGGAGGCCGCTACATAAGAAAAGAGCCCACAGTGTTAGGAACAGGGTACTGGCATGGATAGAGGATTGGTTGCCTGGCAGAAGGCAGAGAGTGGGGATAAAGGAGATTTTTCAGGATGACAGCTGGTGACTAGTGGAGTTCTGCAGGAGTCCTTGTTGGGACCACAACTATTCACATTATGCATTAACGATCTAACAAAGAAACTGAGGGCATTGCTGTTAAGTTTGCAGATGACACAGAGATAGGTGAATGGCCGGGTTTTCAGGAGGCAAGGAGGCTGCAGAAGGACTTGGACAGGCTAGGAGACTGGGCAAAGAAGTGGTAGATGGAATACAATATTGTAAGTGTGAGGTTATGCACTTTGATAGGGGGAATAGAGTCGTAGATTATTTTCTAAAGGGCAGGTGTGAAAGGTTTCGGAAGTTTTAAGCACAAAGAGACTTGGAAGTCCCAGTTCAGGATTCTTGTAAAGTTAATATGCAGGTTTAGTTGGTAGTTAGGAAGGCAAATGCACTGTTTGCATTCATTTCAAGAGGGCTAAGTCAGAAGTCACACGACACTAGGTTGTAGTCCAAAGGGTTTATTTGAAATCACAAGCTTTCGGAGCGCTGCTCCTTCGTCAGTTGAAGTCCTGACAAAAGATCTGTGCTCTGAAAGTTTGTCGTTTCAAATAAACTTATTGGACTATAACCTGGTGTCATGCAACTCCTGACTTTGCTCACCCCAGTCCAACACCGGCATCTCCATTTCAAGAGGGCTAGAATACAAGAGTTGAGAAGCACTGCTGATGCTGTATAAGGCTCTGATCAGGCCGCAGTTGGAATATTGTGAGCAGATTTGAGCACAGTGTCTAAGGAAGGATCTATTGGCTTTGGAGAAGGTCCAGAGGAGGTTTACAAGAATGATTCTGGGGATGAAGAGCTTGTCGTATAAGAAGTGGTTGAGGATTCTGGGTCAATGGAGTTTAGAAGGATCAGGGGTGATCTGATTGAAACTTATTAGAATACTGAGAGGCCTGGATAGAGTAGACATGGAGCAGATGCTTCCACTAGTAGGAGAGACTAGAACCTATTGGCACAGCCTCAGAGTGAAGGGACAACCCTTTAGAATTGAGATAAGAAGGAATTTCTTCAGACAGACGGTGGTGAATCTGTGGAACTGACTGTTATAGAGGGCAGTTAAGACCAAGTCATTGAGTGTCTTATGCGGTTCAATTTGGATTAATTCAAAGTTCAGAGGCACCTTGAAAAATTTCTCTAAATTATGTTTAAACACTTCTTCTGCAACACAAGAAGTCAAAGATGATCTTAACTTATTCCAGCAGCCTAAACCAATTAAACAGTGATTTAGGATTTTATTTTCTATCTCAGGTCAGGGCCACAAAGTTAGTTGCAATCCCAACACTGTGAAACTAACCTGTAAAACAACCAATAGCATGTCAGATTTTGGGTCAGGTGGGGTGGTGGATTAGATCGGGAGTCAAGCCATATGACACAGGAAGCCTTCTTCACTGCCTGCTACATCTGCAAGCTTATTTTCAGTGACTAGTAAGCAACGACAGCAGGTTCTCATTGTATCCCCCTGCTCGTTCCCTATCTATCACCATTCAGATGATGATCTGCCTTCCTGGTTTTGCTACCAAAGGGGATAACCTCACATTTTTCCACATTATGCTTCATCTGCCATGCCCTGTCCACTCAGACAACTTCTCCAAATCACACTGAAGCAACTCTGCATCATCCTCACTGTTCACTCTCCCATCTAACATTGTGTCATTTGCAAAGTTGGAAATATTGTATTTAGTCCCCTGGTCTAAATCATTTCTATATATTGTGAATAGCCGGGGTCTAAGTACTGATCCCTGCAGTACCCCACTAGTCACTGCCTGCCATTGGGAAAAAGTCACATTTATTCCTACTCTTTGTTTCTGATCTGCCAACCAGTTCTCTATCCCTTTCAGTACACTACCCCAATTCCATGTTCTTTAAATTTAAATACAAGTCTCTTATTTGGGACCTTATCAAAAGCCTTCTGGAAGTCCAGGTAAATAACATCCACTTGCTAACACTTATTCATAGAATCCCTACAGTATGGAAACAGGCCATTTGGCCCAACAAGTCCACACCACCCCTCCGAAGAGCATACCACCCAGACTCATTTCCCTACCACTGTATTTCCCATGTCTAACCCACCTAAACTAAACATCCCTGGACAATACGGGCAATTTAGCATGGCCAATCCATCTACCCTGCACATCTTTGGACTGTGGGAGGAAACCGGAGCACCTGAAGGAAACCCACGCAGACACAGGGAGAATGTGCAAACTCCACTCAGACAGTGGTCCAAGGTTGAAATCGAACCCGGGTCCCTGGCACTGTGAGGCAGCAGTGCTAACCACTGAGCTACCGTGCTTCAGCTCTACTAATTGCGTTCTTGAAAAATTCCAATAGATTTGTCAAGCATGATTTCCCTTTTGTAAACCCATGCTGACTCACTGTTTTGTCTATTTATAAATGAAGCCTCTGGCCACAAAACATGGCCACTGCCAATCACTGGAAGCAAGTTGACTACAATGCTGGGAAGCTTAAAAAGTAATTACAAGGGCAGGCTTTAACGTCATCCTTGTGGAATCTCAAACCCTTCAATTAGTGAACAGGCAGTGAACAATCACAAAAGAACAGTAGATGGTAAAGAACAGAAATTGCTGGTGAAACTCAGCAGATCTGGCAGCATCTGCGGGGAGAAAGCAAAGTTAATCTTTTGAGTCCAATAACTCTTCTTCAAAACTGACATCATCTGGGAAAAGGTGGTATTTATGCTGAAGATGAGATGGGGGCGAAGGGTAGACCAGGATGGAAGAGAAGCTGAATAAGTGATAATGAGAGCTGAGAGTTGGAGACAATGGGTTGGCTATGGTGAAATGACAGTCGTGTTATAACAGGATTATTCACAACTGCCTTCACCTCTGTGCCCATTTCTTTGGACAGGAGTGCTCTTCCAGACCCACAGACAACTTGGCCCAACTCCAACACTCCCTCCACCTGGACCCTCCTTCCGGCCTGCTCCCTGGACTCAACTGGTTCATTGAAAATTATCAACGTGGCATTGCTCGTATCAACTTTTCTTCCCTCGCATCCATTCCAGCCAATCTCCATGCTCTTGGATCCAACCCTGACTTTGGAATCAAGCCTGTCAACAAAGGTGGTACTGTTGTTGCTTGGTATACATTGCAGCAGCTGAGCATCAGCTCTGGGATATGTCCTCCTATCTCCCCTGGACCATGGTTGATTGATTGATTGATTTATTTTCACGTGTACCGAAGTACAGTGAAAAGCTTTGTTTACTAGCAGTACAGGCAGATCACAGTAAGCAAGGATGTACAGATCAAAAAGACTTAGACAGAGGCATACAGGTTATGTTGCACAGGGCGTGCACTAGGCGACATCAAGGTAAGCAAGATCAGCATTATTTGAGGTTAGAAAGTCCATTCATCTGTCTGACAACAGCCAGGAAGAAGCTGTCCCTGAACCTGCTGATGTGTGAGTTCAGGCTTCTCTATCTTCTATCGGACGGAAGAAGTTGTAGGAGATCATTGCCAGGGTGCAATAGGACTTTGATGATGTTGGCAGCCTTTCTGGGGCAGCGAGCCATGTAAATGGAGCCCATGGATGGAAGGTTGGCTTCCGAGATGGTCTGGGCTGTGCACACCACCTTCTGTAGTTTCTTACGGTCCTGAGCAGAGCAGTTGTCATACCAGGCCATTATGCACCTGGACAGTATGCTTTCAATGGTGCATCTGTAGAAGTTGGTAAGGGACCTCACGGACATGCCAAATGTCCTCAGCCACCTGAGGAAAAAGAGGTGTTGTTGTGCCTTCTTGATCATCACATCTACGTGGGAAGTCCAGGACCCCACCATTGAACACCAAGCCATTCTGTCAAAAACTGTCACTAACCTCATCTCATCTGGGGATCTCCCTCAGATAGCCTCCCTGCTCATAGTCCCCCAGTCCCGTAGGAGACAAGGCTGTGTGGGACATGGGGGAGAGAACAGTGGGTTCAAATCCATAGCTCCCTGACAGTGGCCACACAAGTAGATAGTGTGGTGAAGAAGGTATATGGTATGCTTGCCTTTATTGGTCAGGGAACTGGCTACAAGGGTCAGGATGTCATGTTGCAGCTTTATAAGACTTTGGTTAGGCCACACGTAGAGTATTGTGTTCAATTCTGGTCACCACGTGACAGGAAGGATGTGGAAACTTTGCAGAGGATGCAGAAGAGGTTTACCAGAATGTTGCCTGGATTAGAAGTTATGAGCTATAAGGAGAGGCTAGAAAAACTCAGGTTGTTTTTTCTTGAGTGAGGGAGGCTGAGGTGAGACTTGATAGAAGTCTATAAAATTATGAGATGCATAGATAAGACTGGCGGTCAGAATCTTTTTCCCAGATTTGAAATGTTTATTACTAGGGGGCATTTATTTAAGGTAAAAGGAGAAAAGTTCAAAGGAGATGTGAGGGGCAAGTTTTTTACACGGAGAGTGGTAGGAGTTTGGAACGCACTGCCAGGGATGGTAGTGGAGGCAAGTACATAAGGGCATGTAAGGGACTTTAGATAAGCTCATGAATATACAAGGAATGGAGGGATGTGGACAAAAGGCAGGCGGAAGGGGTTAGTTTAATTTGGCATCATGTACAGCACAACATCATGGGCTGAAGGGCCCGCTCCTGTGCTGTACTGTTCTATGTTCTATGTAACTTAAGAAAAATAGAGAACAGACATCATGCAGTCATTTTCTGAAGTTATGCAATTCAATGTTCAGACCGTGAGACTGTAAACTGCCTAAGCAGAAAATGAGATGTTGTTCCTCAAGCTGGTGTTACGTTTTGTCGCAATATAGCAACAGGCCCAGGACAGAAATGTTAAAATGAGAACAAGGTGATATTTTGCAATGAACTGAGAGGTCAGGGTCATTCTTGTGGACAGAGTGGAAGTGTGTTCCGCAAAGCAGTAAGTGAGTCTGCATATAGTCCGGCCAGTGTAAAGCGACCGTATTGTGAGCAGTGAATGTAGGAGACTAGATTGAAAGAAGTACAGGTGAAATGCTGCTTCACATGTTTGGGGCCTTGGTCAGTGAGGAGGGAAGAGATGAATGGGCATAAGTTACACCTTCTGCGTTGGAAGGGTAGAACCAGCCCGCTTTCAGGTGACCTTGCATTGACTTAGGCTGGGCAAAATGATAACCTTTTCACAGAGAGAATAATCTGACGATGGAACACGTGACATTTCCAGTCAAGTGAAGTCTTTGGTTGAAAGAAGAGGAGTATCAAGTGTTTGACACAGGCAAAATAACTTCTTAGCAACTGATTTAAACAATGTGAACTCATGATCTGAAGTTCTAAGATCTGTGATTAGCCTCCATATAGTCTGGTCTGTCAATATTTTACTGCCAGAATGTTTATTAACTTTACTGTACAAGGTCCACATTTTTGCAACATTCACATTACATGACTATTCCTTTTATGTGGTTTTTTTAATAGCTTGGCAAAGTTTGTTATGAATTCTATTGACAATCACTCATCGCAAATTTTCTGCCTCCTTTGTAACATTGTCAAGTCTCTTATTTTTTACTGTTACATTCACGTCATTCCAAATAGAACTGTTGTTCTAAATATCACAACTTGAATTGCTAACATAGCATTACTTTTCACTGTAACATACACAACCATCTGATCAAGAGGTGGACAGACATTGTGTCAGTGCTTGTTTAATGACCAGAAGTACCACAGCATTCTACAATTTAATTCACATCAATGTCATGTTTATACATGCAGACAAACATCAACCTTGGACAGTGCGCCATTGGTAAATATTACTCATATAAGCTTGTGCACATTGCATATTTGCACTGTGATTAATGTAGCTCTCCTCTGTGTATGCATGCAAAGTGTTACCATAAAATCACACAATGGTTGCAGCTCAGAAGAGAACACTTCAGGCCTTATGCCAATTCTTTGCCAGAGCAATTAAGCTAGTCCCAGTCACCTACGCTTCCCTTTATTCCTGCCATTTCTTTTCCCCTCAGATCCTCATCCAATTCCCTTTTGAAAGCTACCTCCAACACACTATCGGGCAATGCATTCCAGATCTTAACCACTAATTGCATAAAATAATTGTCCCATGTCGCCTTTGGTCCTTTTGTCAATCCTGTTCGTTGTTTATATACACCAGTTTAGTGGATTTAGCTGAGGTATTTCATAATCGATGGCATTGTATTCTAAACATGACAAACTTACTCAGCTTGCACATTATGCATTCGGTATTGCAGCTGACGGTAACTCTAACAACAGTATTTGTTTCTTTCTTTAATCATTTTCTATCTTCACACATTCCAGGGTCACAGTGACGTCAACCAGTGCATTAAAATGTACAAAGCTCCAATGAAACAAACCTGATCTGCCCAAGCAGGAGAATTGATCCAACTGTACTTTGAGACGAACCATTGTAAAATATCTATGTTCACAAGCAATGCCTTCCAATTTCTTTAAGTCAGGGCTACATTTTATTGTTGGTCTGTGCATACTCAATGGAAGCATCAAGAATAATTAATTCATTTAATTCCTGTTTCTTGATTGTAGCAACAAACCCAAGTTGCTTCAGAGATTAGCCTAACCAGGAAGGAAAAGATTAAGAAGATAATGAAAATCGTGGGGCAGAATGTTACATCTTTTTGGCTAAGTATGAGTTACATCGATATTTCTGGAGTGATTCTGGCCAAAAGGCCAAACAGGTTATCTCACTATATCTTATCAAACTCATGTCACCTATGTCCAGTTCCAGTCCCATCTTACTATACACTGTTTCCAGAACAACTCGCTGTTCAGTGGGTATCTGCTGAAAGACCAGCAACCTTTACCTTTGTACTATGTATAAAAGCCAGTTGTGTACCTGAACAAGTCCATAAAATATGGGAGCAGATTTAGGCCATTTGGCCTATCAAGTCTGCTCTACCATTCAATCATAGCTGATGTTTCTCCTACTTTCTCCATGTACCCCTTGATCCCCTTCCTACCCAAGCACCTATCATCTCTGTTTTAAATACACTCAATGACCTGGCCTCCACACCCTTCTGTGGCAATGAATTCCACAGAATCACCACCCTCTGGCTGAAGAAATTCCTTCTCATCTCAGTTCTAAAGTATCGTCCTTTCACTCTGAGTCTGTGCCCTCAGGTCCTAGTCTCTCCTACTAGTGGAAACATCTTCTCCACGTCTACTTTATCCAGGCCTTTCAGTGTTCTGTAAGTTTCAATCAGATTCCCCTCTCATCCTTCTAAACTGCATCGAGTACAGACCCAGAGTCCTCAAACGCTACTCATATGACAAGCCCTTAATCCCTAGGATAATTCTCGTAAATCTTAAAATTACTCACAAGCTTCAAAATGTGATCTGACCAGAGCCTTATACAACCTCCATAGTAAATCTCTGTCCTTGTATTCTATCTGTCTTGAAATGAATGCTAACATTTTATTTTCCTTCCAAACTGTCAACTGAACTGGTATATTAACTTTAAGAGAATCCTGAACCAAGACTCCCAATCCCCTTTGTGCTTCAGTTTTCTGAAGCCTTTCCTTGGTTAGAAAAAAAGTTTATGCCTGTATTCTTCCTACTGAAGTGTACAACCTCACATATTCCCACATTGTATTCCATCTGACATATCTTTGCCCACTCTCCTAGCCTGTCCAAGTCCTTCTCCTTAACACCACCTCCTTAACACTACCTGTCCCTCCACTTATCTTTGTGTCATCTGCAAACTTTGCAACAATGCCCACAGTTCCATCATCCAGATTGTTAATGCTTAACCTGAACAGTTGTGGTTTCAACAGTGATCCCTGCAGAACTCCACTAGTCATCGGCTAGTGAAAAAGACCCCTTGAATTCCATTTGCTGCTTTCTGCCAGTCAGACAATCCTCCATCCATGCTAATACCTTGCCCCTAACACCATAGGCTATATCTTATCTAGCGGCCTCCTGAGCGACACCTTGTCAAAGGCCTTGTGGAAATCTAAATAAATCACATCCACTGACTCTTCTTTGTCTAACTTGTTCTTTATCTCCTCAAAAAATTCGAACAGATTTGTCAGACATGACCTATCTTTGTTGAAGCGATGCTGACTTAGCTGTATTTTACCATGTACATAATCTCATCTATAATAATGGAGTCTAATATCTTACCAACAACAGAGGACAAGTTAACTGGTCTAGGGTTTCCTGTCTTCTGCCTCTGTTCCTTCTTAGACAGGGATGGTACATTAGCCATTTTCCAGTTCTCTCGGACTCTTCCTGGTGCCAGTAATTCTTAAAAGATCACCACCAATACGTCCACAATCTTCTCAGCTATCTCCTTTAGAACACTAGGATGTACTCCATCTGGTCTAGGTGCTTTAACTTTCAGACATTTCAGCTTTGCCATCAACTTCTCCTTAGTGATGGCCACTACACTCTGCCCCGACTCTCTTGAATTTCTGGAATGCTGCTGGTGTCTTCCACCATGAAAACTGATGCAAATTGCCTATTCAGTTCCTTCACCATTCCTTTATTGCCTATTATCACTTCTCCAGCATCATTTTCCAGCGGTCCAATGTCCACTCTTGCCTCTGTCTTACCTTTTAGATATCTATAATAACTCATAACAGTCTTTAATATTATTTGCTAGCTTACCCTCATATTTCATCTTCTCCCCGCCATTGCTTTTTTAAAATAATCCTCTGTTGATTTTTAAAGGTTTCCCAATCTTCTGGCTTCCCACTAATCTTCACCACATTGTATGCCTTTCTTTGGCTTTGATGCTGTTCCTGACTTCCCTTGTCAGCTATGGTTGCCTCATCCTGGGTACAGAATTGACTCAAAGACAGGAGACATGGTTGTGCTGGAGGGTTGCTTTTTGGACTAGAGGCCTGTGACCAACTGCAAGGATCAGTGCTAGATCCACTGCTTTTTGTCATTTATATAAATGATACGGATATGAATACAGGAGGTATGGTTATTAAGTTTGCAGATGACACCAAAATTGGTGGTGAAGTGGACAGTGAAGAAGATTACCTCAGTGCAAAATGGGACCTTGATCAGATGGACCAATGGGCTGAAGAGTGGCAGATAGCATGTAATTTAGATAAAAATGAGGTGTTGCATTTTGGAAAAGCAATTCAATGGTAAGTTACACTTAATGGTAAGATCCTGGGGAGCATTGCTGAACAAGGAGATCTTGGGTACATGTTCAAATTTCCTTGAAAGTGGAGTCACAGGTAGACAGGATAGTGAAGAAGACATTTGGGATGCTTGCCTTTATTGGTCATGCATTGTGTATAGGAGTTAGGAAGTCATGTCATGGTTGTACAGGTCATTGATTATGCCACTTTTGGAATACTGTGCTCAATTCTGGTTTCCGTGCTATAGCAAGATGTTGTGAAACTTGAAAGGGTTCAAAAATTTTACAAGGATGTTGCCAGGGTTGGATGGTTTGAGCTGTAGGGAGAGGCTGAATAGGCTGGGGCTAGTTTCCCTGGAGAGTCAGAGGCTGAGGCATGGTCTTAGAGAAGTTTATAAAATCATGAGGGGCATGGATAGGGTGAATAGCCAAGGTCTGTTCTCCAGGATAGGGGAGTCCAAAACTAGAGGGCATAGGTTTAAGATGAGAGGGGAAAGATTTAAAAGGGACCTGAGGGGCAACTTTTTCGCACAAAGGGTGGTGTGTGCATGGAATAAGCCGCCAGACGAGGTGGCATCTAATAGAAGGCATCTGGATAGGTAATTGAATAGAAAGGGTTTAGGGAGACTTAGGCCAAACACAGGTAAATGGAACTAGATTTATCTAGGATTACTGGTTGGTATGGACGAGTGGGACTGAAGGGTCTGTTTCCATGCTGTACATCTCTATGGCGCTATGAGCCCTAGTCTGGAGCTGCCTTGCATAGTCCCTGGCATTTGCCCTGGATATGATGGATAGGGGAAAATTAGAACCCTGCTTTGTAGGGTCTTGGAGATCAGGACCTATTCTCGCCCAAG
The DNA here is from genome assembly GCF_021869965.1 of Rhincodon typus. NCBI lineage: Eukaryota > Metazoa > Chordata > Chondrichthyes > Orectolobiformes > Rhincodontidae > Rhincodon > Rhincodon typus. The sequence continues at coordinate 16,558,737 of NC_063342.1, read as the reverse complement.
ACAAGCAGAGGAGGCCGTCACGACCAGGCCATGCCAAAGTTCCCACCAGGGTTGGTACAGTTTCAGCAATCAGGAGGAATGCACAACAATGAAGGGAGAAGGTCAATGCCCTTTCCCACTCTGCTAGCGTGACTGCTACCATCATCTCTTCAATAACTCACACGTACTGTATCAACTGTACACAACTCCCACCAAGGCCCATGCTCTATCACTTTCACTATTTCCTACAACATCTCGCTCTCACCATGCCTAATCCCTGGGCCCACCAACTCTGTATGGCTTCTGTGCTGCCTGCCTACTCACTCAACAGGAACACTGCTCCACCTGCACAAACAGTAACAGCTGTGCCACACTCTTTCACCTTCTGCAATTCTTCCTTTGTTCTCATTCCAATGAGAAAACAGTCAACAAAAGAGCAGAAAGAGTCAACTTGGGTGGTGGGTCACCTGGTGATGTCCAAACCCCTGAACCTGTATCGAAGGCTGCCCTTGGCCAGGTCTCCCTGACTGAAGGCTATCACCCTTGACTTTAACGAGACCTACTGACAGCCATGACAAGCTTCCTCACTTTGTGTCTGCACTAAATGCCGAGGCAAGACAGTGATAACATGAGCCTGGTATCTTGGCTGAGAGGGCAAAGCAGTGGAAGGGAGGGACGCTGTCAGCATCCAGATAGGCTCAGAGTGAGCAAGCACTAAGACAGTGAGCAAAGAGGCTGGAGACGCAGCCTGGTCCAGACCCGAAGCTGGGTGCATGTCTTTGAGTACACAGTGTCCTTGTTATAGTCGTACCATGATAAGTGCCATTTCACCTCAAGTTGCTTCACAGATGAGCTAATTAGGAAACAGTAGGTTATGAAGATAATCAAAAACATGGGGACAGAAACTTATGTCTTTTCAGCGAGTTACATTGAGATTTTAGACCGATTCTCTCCAGGAGGCTGAATGAGTTTTGTTGCTGTATCTTACCAAACTCACCTCATTGACTAACTAGCCCATCCCTATGGTGACTCTCATGTCCAATTCTATACCCATCTTATTACATGCTGTTCTGAGAACATCTCATCAACCCATGGATATCTGCTGAAAGACTGGCATCCCTTGCGTTTGTGCATTCTTTAAAAGTCACTATTGCACCAGGACAATTTTGCCCCATATTGCAACATCAAAGTGCAGAAGTGGATCAGAGATATGCCACAAAGACTGTTTAGAGGCTGACACATGTCAAATGCCAATGCCCATGGTTATGGGAGTGTGTGGTCCACATGGCCTGAGATGTTGGTGCCCAGCATCCAGCATGGAGATCCTTTCGAGCCAGTGACGAGCAGAAGTGTCCACGTTCCCACTCCAACTTCCATGCCAGGAATTCTCAATATCATGCTTCCTTAACAAGTTCAGTAAAACAGGAAAATGAATACTAAATGTTCAATGTTTTTAATGCAATAATAATGGTGGTTTGCAACATCGATAAAGCATAATAAACAAGCTATAATGCCCCTTGATTAGCAACTCATTGCTACCTAATGAGAAACTCACTTCATTGCTAACAAAAGCATACAAGATGCAACGCAATGCCCCCAATGCCATGATTGGCACCATTGGTCTTCTCCTCATCAGATTCTGCTATAAATCTCACTGTAGCCCATTTTGTTCAGGCCCTCGTATGATTTCATGGTCAAAGTGGAGAGGGAAGTGGGTCGACAGAAAGCTTTATGAAAAGTAATTTGTGGGACCCAGGTGACCAAAGACTTTGACACTAATGCTGGCCCACAAAGGAGGATTCATTCTTAAGGCACAGAGTCATACAGATAGAGTATCTGCAAAGGTGGACGTAGGATCCACAAAGATTACAGAGAATCTTTGAGGATCCTACGTCCACCTTTGCAGATTAAAGGCCACAAAGATTACAGAGAATCTTTGAGGCCTTTAATGGATTTAAAGATGAGGATGAGGATTTTAATTCTGAGGTATTGAGGAAAGACAGCAAGAGTAAGGTTGAATATGTGCAACATGAATTTGGACCAGTTGGTATTTCTGGCAGATAGAGGAAGAGAAACCACCAAGGAGAGTATTGACTTGGTTATCTGAAGGTGGGAACAGTGTTTATATTAATTCCCATGATTTAGGGGTGTAAATCGAGAATATTTTGAAGGTAAATGGTCTTTGGAAAGAAGAAGGAAAGACATAGGTAAAGTTTAAATTGCAAATATTGAGTGACTTTGCCAGCAAGAGGTGTTCAAAAGCTCTGGAAGAGCCACCGCAGTCTGGATTTTACAGGGTGTTGTTTTTTCTTTAATTCACTTGTGGGATGTGGGCGTTCCTAGCTAAGCCAGCATTTTGTTGCCTATCCCTAGTTGCCCTTGAGAAGATGGTGGTGAGCTGCCTTCTTGAAATGCTGCAGTCCACATGCTGTAGGTTGATCCACAGTGCTGTTAGGGAGGGAATTCCAGGATTTTGACCCAGTGACGGTGAAGGAACAGCAATATATTTCCAAGTCTGGATGGTGAGTAGCTTGGAGGGGAATTTGCAGGTGATAGTGTTCCCACGTATCTGCTGCCCTTGTCCTTCAAAATGCTCCTCACTCCCTCACTAAAAGATTCGATCTGGAGCCTATTTTTGAGAAAACTGGCTGCCCCTCATTTATTGGCTCAGAGGAAACTTACCCCGTTTCGAGGTGACATCCTGCCCTAGGGAGCTGCAGTCAATCCAAGTGTACTCTGTACTCTCAGCAGTGCCAGGTCAAGGTGTGGCCATGACTGGTAGTACAGCCAGAATCCAAAGAGGAGGAGGCTGTAGGTAAATCTAGATGTTGGCAAAGCATGATTGGTAAAGCAGGGTAATCCAAGGGATTGGTTAACTCGAATACACCATTGATCACCATATATACAAAATAATGAATGGGCATTCGTCCATTTCAGCCCTGAAAAGTGCCCAGTCTACCTCAAATTAGGGAAAGTGTTGCAAAGGTTTGAGCAAATGCTATTTCACGCTGCTACTATGCAGTTGCAAATTGACAGGATGCTGCTGTCAAACCAAAAAGACGTTCAACCTCCCACAATAAGTAAACACCGAACTTAGAACATAGCATCCAACATTAGGTGTGACTCCATAATTTTATAATACATGTTTTTCACTATCGCAGTTGTGCTAAGAATTACGCTATCAACCAATTTGAAATTGTCAATTTGGCTCACTCATGTGGCTCACTTGGTTCTGAGGAAGGGTCACCAGAAATGTTAACTTTGATTTTTGTTCATACATGCTGCTAGGCCTGGTGAGATTTTCCAGCAATTTCTGTTTTTGTGGCTCACTTATGACTGCTAGAAGTTACATATAATTACAATCTGGGCCCTCATCATTGCAAACAGTATGAACATTACTAAGATTACACCTTCGTCAGCTAAAGAATATCTTGGAGGCAGCTTTTCCACGGTGCATTCCCCATGACAATGCCTCAAACGATAAGAGTCAACTTGTTCATTTGAATTTAAATAAAACCTTTGGGGTAACTGTTCTCTCATATATTCTCCTTGATAATGCTTCTACACAATTATAGTCCACTTGCCAATCAATCAGCACCACCTTCTTATGCTGTATCAATTGTTATTCCCCCAGCATTTGGTTTTCGTGCAATTTGGTCCTGATAAGTCTAAGTTAAAAATTTTCACAGCATGTCTTCTTTTTTCAACAATATTCAAGGAAGAAAATATTGCCTAAGTAATAATAATGAAAAAAGGAGGTAATTGAGATATTGGATGGCCAAAAAATGATAAAAAGTGGGTATCAAAAAGGCCACCTGTACATAAATTAAGCAATACATCAGGACTGGATGGGATGCATCTGAGGATGCTGAGGGAAGGACGGCAGGAAATTGCGGAGCTACTGGCCATAATCTTCCAAACTTCCTTAGCTATAGGCTGATGCTGGATGACTGGAAAATTGCAAATCCTACATCCTTGTTCAAAGACGGGTGTAAGGTTAAAACAGCGATTACAGACTGGAGTGGGAGGAAATGATAGGTCATTGGTGGGTAGGTGGTAATGTGGAGTTATCAGATTAGCCATGATCATCTAGAATGGCAGACAGGTTCAAGGAGCCTAGGAACCTACTTCGACTCTTCATTTGTATGGTTCAATTTTAATTTCTGTAATGGGGAAATTTTTCTTGATGATAATAAGTTTAAAATTAAGTCACAGGGACAAGCCTTAATTAAGAAAAGCCAACCTGAATCTATTAAAGGCAAATTGTGTTTTTTTTGATGAGTTGATAGAGATGGTTAATGAGTGCATTGCAGTTTGATGTGATGCATATGGATTTCCAAAAGGCACTTGATAAAATGTTACAAACGGACATCCCAGGAAAATGGTAAACCATGGAAAAGAAAGGAGAGTTGTAGCGTGGGTGCAAAGATGGCTGAGTGATAAAAATAGTGATGAACAGTTGCTGTACAGACTGGAGGAAGGTTCACAATGAAATTCACCAAAACTCATTGTTAGGACCTCTGCTTTTCTTAATGGCCCAGAATTTGGCACAATTCTTTAAAAAAAATTGCAGGTGACATGCAACTTGACAGCATTGTGAACTGTAAGGAGAATACTGTGTGAGCTGATGGGTCGAGGAATGGCGGATGGAGTTTAATCGAGATAAACATGAAATGTTGCATTTTGATAAGACAAATCAGGACAGGGTCTATACATGTAATGATAGGGTCTTGGGGACTGTTGCTGAACAAAGAGGCCTTAGAGTCCAGGTTTATAGTTCCTTGAAGGTGGAGTCACAGGTAGACAGGGTAGTGAAGAAGGCATTTGGCACACTTACCTTTCTTGGCCAGTGCATTTGTGATAGGAGTTGGGATGTCATGTTGCCCTGCCACTTTTAGAATATTGCATTCAATTATGTTCTCCCTGCTATTAGGAAAGATGTTTTTAAACTTGAAATGATGCAGAAAAGATTCACAAGAATGTTACTGGGATTGGAGAGTTTGCACTATAAGAAGAGGCTGAATAGGCCGGGGCTATTTTCCCTGGAGCGTCGGAGGTTGAGGGGTGACCTTATAGAGGGTTATAAAATCATGAGGGGCCTGGATAGGGTGAATAGCCAAGGTCTTTTTCCCAAGGTAAGGGAGTTTCAGGTGAGAGGGGAAGAAAATAAAAGAGACCTAAAGGGCAATTTTTTCATGCAGAGGGTGGTGCATATATGGAATGAGCTGCCAGAGGAAGTGGTAGAGGCTGGTACAATTACGGCATTTAAAAGGCATCTGGATGGGCACATGGATAGGAGCAGATATGGTTGGAATGCTGGCAAATTGGATAGATTAATTTAGAATATCTGGTCGGCATAGGCATGTTGGACTAAAGGGTCAGATTCCATGCTGTTCATCTTTATGACTCTATGACACAGACAGAATGGTCGAGTGACTGGACGAGTGCCGGATGAAATTTAATACAGAGAAGTGTGAACTGATGTGCTGTAAAAATGGTCTCTTTCTGTGTTTTAACCATTTTTGATTCTCTTAATTAAGGAAGAAATCTTGCCTCGAATTCGAGGAGATCTCCACGATCATTGTCAAAATAGTGTTCATGTGATATTTCTTGTCTGCCTGAGAGGGCAGGCAGACGTTGATTTAATGAGCCATCTAAAAGACAGTTTGGCTCTCTCTCTGTATCAGATATTCTCTGTAGCAGATAAATAGCCGTTTAAAATCATTTCATCAAATTGCAGCTCTGCTGTCTCAGATCATAGCTACATCAACTGAACTAATCAAATTAAAGTGTCAATCTGTCAGCTACACCCTACAGTACAGTAATGACGTACAGATGCTCTGTAGACCTCACTAATCTTCATTACAATCAAGGCAGGGCTCATTTATCATCTCAAGACCAGATAATGCAAATATAAAGAGTTATTGTTGGATAGCGGTGGTAAGAGTGGAGGGTGAGAATGTGGAAGAGGCAGTTGTTAACTGCTTGAATCATTTCAGTTTATAGGAAGATGGAAAGTGCTAAAAGTGCTAAACATATCAATATAGCTTATGATTTTGCTACAATAAGTAACTCGTCTCCAATAGTGAAAATGCCAGCAGCAAGAGCTTTGAAGTAGTTAGAATGTTTGTCACATTTCCACATTTGACTTCTCCACCTCTAATTCTGTTACTATTTTTCCTTACATTAAACTTGAACTCACATGGAGTTTACATGTCTAATTGGATTAGTTCCACACAATCTTGTGAATTTATGAATAACAGGAAGAATTTATGCTCAGGGTGATAGTCTTGGTCATGCGACTGCTGGACTTATTTTTGATCTCCTTGGTAAATGATGGCTTGGAAATTGCTTTAAATTTTACACTGCGATCATACACAATGGAGAATGGAATGTCCATTCCAGAGAATTCCAGAACTTGAGGACATTTTGCCTAAAAATATTTCATAACTCTGCAAGGATCAAAGTGAGGGGGAACTGGCTGTTCACTTTCTGAAATGTTTGTGTTTTGGTGAGACTATGAGGGATTTGGATTCAACAGATCATTGATGTTATTACTATTTAGCATGGATTCTATTATAAGAAGAACTGTAACTCAAACTGTGTGGAAAACATAGTGGGCTTAATGAGCTGCTTCTCCACTTTCAATGCTAAAAGAAATTCTCTGAGGATAGACACACTTGTTTGAGCTATCTGTACATTATTCAGGGGATTTACCAGACAGACTTGCACTACTAATCCAGACTTGTGACTTCTAATCCTATTCGAGCAGCCTGAGAATTTAAATCAGTTTTGTTTTCAAAAAAAGAAATTAAAAGCTAGTGATAATAAAAATATTTAAAACCAGAAAATCATCTGAGGCTGTCAAATTGGTATATATGAAAGAAACTGCTTCACAAATAGAATAGAATTACATAGGATTCAGAGCACAGAAACCAGTCATTCAGCCTAGCCAGGCCATGTCAATGTTTATGCTTCAATTGAAATTCCTCTCATAATTTGTCACCAAGTTATGGTGTAACCACCTTTCTCCCTCAAATGTTTATCTAGTTTTCCCTTAAATGCAACTATCTATTCCCTTCAACCACTCTGCATGGTAGCAAGTTCTACATGCTCACTGGTCTTTAATGAAAACATTTATTCTGTGGTTCTCTTTAGGATTTTATGGTGACTATCAAATGTTAATGGCCTCTAATTTTGCATATCTCAAAAAAAATCGTTATTTCTATGTTTGCTGTATTAAAGCTTTTCATTGTTGTAAGGACATCAATTAGGTCATCCCTCAACCATCTTATTTCAGAGAGCGAAAATCCAGCTTGTTAATTAAAAACCGAAAGAACTGCGGATGCTGTAAATCAGGAACAAAAACAAAATTGCTGGAAAAGCTCAGCAGATCTGGCAGCATCTGTGAAGTTAAAAAATAGAGTTAACGTTTCGGGTCGGTCACCCTTCTGAGGAATGGTCACTGGACCCGAAATGTTGTGGTGTAACCTAGATTTTTTACAGATCTACTTCTAGTTTTTCATTAACCATTCATAAATAAAACCTAGCTGTAGGTTTGTATATTAAATATTGAACGTCATTATAAATGTTTTCTATTGTCGTTTCATATCGTAGTTTTTCAATATAGGTATTCATTTTATGAAAAGACAGCAAAAGAGAGAACAAAAGAGAGGTACAGCACAGGAACAGGCCCTTTGGCCCTCCAAGCCTGTGCTGATCATCATGCCCTGAATAAACTAAAAACAAACCTTCTGACCTTATTCAGTCCACATCCCGCTATTCCCTCCCTATTCAGGTAACAATCCAGATGCCTCTTAAATGTCGCCAATGTGCCTGCTTCCACCACCTCCTCTGGCAGTGCGTTCCAGGTTCCTACCACTCTCTGCATGAAGAACTTCCCTCACACATCTCCTTTAAACTTTCCCCCTCTCACCTTGAACCTGTTCCCTCTTGTAATTGAAAATACAGCCCTGGGAAAATGCCTCTGACTGTCCACCCTATCTATGCCTGTTATAATTTTGTAGACCTTTATCAGGTCTCCTGTCAGTGACTGTTCTTCCAGTGAAAACAATCCTAGTCTTTTTAATAGATAACAGTGTGGAGCTGGAGGAACACAGCAGACCAGGCAGCATCAGCGAAGCAGGAAAGTTGACGTTTTGGGTCAGGACCCTTCTTCAGAAATCTTTTGATCCAAATTTATGGGCCCTGACAACATTGTATTAATGTTACTGAAGAATTGTGCATCAGAACAAGACCCTAGCCAAGAAGTTTCAGTTTAGCCAAAACATTGCCATCTACCAAACAATATGGAAAATTATCATTATTATTACTGGTCTATCTGGAAAAAGCAGAACAAATCCAACCTTTCCAATTATTGCCCCATCGTTCTGCTCTCAATTATCAGCATCTAATGGAAGGGGTTCTTAGTAGTGGGATCAACTGGTATTTATACAGCTATAACCTGCTCACTGATGCACAGTTTGGTTCCTAACAGGCCCACTCTGGTCCTGACATCAATACATCCTTGGTTAGCTCCTGAATATCTCTGCAGGAGTTCTTCAGGGTAGTGTCCTAGGCCCAACCATCTTCAGCTGCTCCATCAATGACCTTCAATTCATCATAAGGTCAGAACTGGTGATGTTTGCTGATGATTGTAGAATATTCAACATCACTCCCGACTCTTCAGATACCGAAGCAGTTCATGTCCATAAACAACGGGACCCGGACAATATCCAGGTTTGGGTTGAAAAGTGGGTTTTTGACATCTGTGCTACAGAAGTACCAGGCAATAACCATCTCCAACAAGAGAGAGTCTAACTGTAATCCCATGTCATCTAATAGTGTTACTATCACAGAATCCATACTGTATCATGTTGGGGCTACCACTGACCGGAAACTGAACTTGGATCAGTCGTATCAATACAGGGCTTCAGGTGGAGGTGAGAGGCTAGGAATTCAATGGCAAGTAGCTAACTCCCCAAAGCCTGTACACCATAAAAAGGCACAAGTCAAGAGTGTGAAGGAATGCCCTTGCCTGGATGAGTGCAGCTCCAATAACACTCATCTGATTGGCTCACCAGCCACTGTATAAATATTCTGTGAAATAAAAATCCCATTTTCCCCCTCGCTTCAGTATTCGTTGACCAACATTATCTCCCAGTCAAGCAACGTCTCATTCTTGTTTTCAAATCTTCTCTGGCTTTGCCCCTTTCTATCTGTGTAATGCACAACAACACCACAACTCTGAGTTATCCGCTCTCCTCTAATTCTAGTCTTTTGCGTATTCCACATTGTATTTGCTCCACCAGTAGGGGTTATGCCTTCAGCTGCTTAGGTTGTAAGCTCTGGAATAACTCCTTATATCTGTTTGTCTTTTCCTCACTTTTCTCCTCAAAATGTTCCTACTATCTCTCACAATCTGTTACTTTTACCAAGCGGACTTGAATCATAGAATCCCTACAGTGTGGAAACAGTCCATTCGGCCCAACAAGTCCACACCGACTCTCCAAAGGGTATCCCATCCACACTCACCCCCCTACCCTACTCCCATGGCCAATCCACGTAACATCTTTGGACTGTAGGAGGAAACCGGAGCACCTAGGTGACCTAATAGCCCCTATGTGGTTTATGGTCATCCTTTGTTTTATAAGGCTCCTGTGAAGCACCTTGGAACGTTTCATATAATAAAAATGCTAAATAAATGTAGATTTTTGTTATTGTTTGCATAATAATATCCATTTGGATTCCAGTTTGGCCTTGCTGATAACTGCACTCCTTTATCTACTACCATTATGTTATCCCAAGTAAATTCAGCTATTCTATTCCCTTGTTTTCTCCTTTCTATCTTTTCTTAATATTTTGTAGACTGCAATGGTTAATTCCCAGTCCTGTTTGTTCTGTTGGTATAGGCAGAACCTTGAGCTTCCCCCAAAAAGTGAGAAACAAAGCAGGTGTGGGAAGTTGATTACACAAGAGGTCAAGAATCTGATTACTGACACAGGATGAAAGTTTGCAGTTAAATTTTTTTGGGAATTTTAAAGGGAAGCCTGGTTGTCTCAGGATGGGTAATCCTTAGAATTGCAAATTGACAATCTGGTATCTGCGATGATAAGGCAATGCTGTGCTCTCTATAAATCTCATTATTATTGATGTCTTTTCTGATCTACTGATTAAGTGTTTTTATCAGCCTCTAACCTTACAAACCTTTACTCAATGAAGTCTGTACCTGGATTTTCTGTTGGAATGCAGAGACCAAAAGTGGTGTGTAGTTTAATGTGCTGGAATTGCCATAAGGAGTATAACACATTAATGATATGGATGCTAGAGAATTGCTGAGAACTTAACAATTAACTACACTCTAGATAATATTTAATTGCAGTTAATTTTCACTTAATGACTAGCTGCAACTGATAGCATTCACGAGTCATTTGAGAGTACATCAATAAAGAAAACTACATATCACCTTATTAAAAATAACTTGCAGAAGTATCTCATTCATATAAAGCAACAGCAGGATCAATCACACTCACATATGTTGGCCTTTGACACATTTGAAAGAAGTAAAAAGACAATAATAACAGGTTACATGGTATCACACATAAATGTGGAAACACAAATTCCACTCATTCCTAACCAGTCCGACCAGATTGCGCATTCTCTTTTACCTGTTAATCTGGTGCAGTATCTCTTTATCTCAAAGAACAAAGAACTGAATAGCACAGGAACAATCCCTACAGCCCTTCATTATTAAAACTGTTTTCACTTACAGGATCCATATCCCACTATTCTCTTCCTATTACAGAGACAACAAGGTGCAGGGCTGGATGAACACAGCAGGCCAAGCAGCATCATAGGAGCAGAGAGGCTGACATTTCAGGCCTAGACCCTTCATCAGAAAACCCGAAACGTCAGCCTCTCTGCTCCTATGATGCTGCTTGGCCTGCTGTGTTCATCCAGCCCTGCACCTTGTTGTCTCGGATTCTCCAGCATCTGCAGTTCCTACTATCTCTCATTCTCTTCCTATTCATATATTTGTCCAGCTGCTTCTTGAATGCTGCTATTGTGTCTGCATCCAACCCTCCTCTGGCAACACGTTCTAGGAACTCACCATCCTTTGTGTGAAAACTTTGCCTCGCACATCTCCTTTAAACTAATGCCCTTGCACCTTGAAGCTATGTCCCCTAGTAATTGACTCCTCCACCCCGGAGAAAAGCCTCATACTTTCTGCTCTATCAATGCCATTCACTATATTATAAACTTCTATTAGATCACCCCTTAACCTTCTGTGTTCCAGTGAAAATAAACCCGATCTATCCAATCTTACTTCATAGCTAAAATCCCCCATACCAAGTAATATCCTTAGGCTTGGGAAATCAAGCGGAGACTTGGAGATCGCTTTGTGGAACACCTACGTTCGGTTCGCGACAAACGACAGCACCTCCCAGTCGCGAACCATTTCAACTCCCCCTCCCATTCCTTGGACGACATGTCCATTCTGGGCCTCCTCCAGTGCCACAATGACACCACCGGAAGGTTGCAGGAACAGCACCTCATATTTCACTTGGGAACCCTGCAGCCCAATGGTATCAATGTGGACTTCACAAGCTTCAAAATCTCCCCTCCCCCGACCTCATCCCAAAACCAGCCCAGCTTGTCCCCGCCTTCCTAACCTGTCCGTCCTTCGTCCCACCTATCCCCTCCTCCCACCTCAAGCCCCACCCCCACCTCCTACCTACCAGCCTCATCCCGCCTCCTTGACCTGTCCGTCCTCCCTGGACTGATCTATCCCCACCCTAACTCCCCACCTACACTCACCTTTACTGGCTCCATTCCTGCCACTTTGATCCGTCTGTCTCTTCTCCACCTATCTGCTCCTTTATCCATCTTCCATCCACATTCCCCTCTCTCTCTATTTATTTCAGAAACACCTTCCCCTCCCCCATTTCTGAAGAAGGGTCCAGACCCGAAACGTCAGCTTTCCTGCTCCTCTGATGCTGCTTGGCCTGCTGTGTTCATCCAGTTCTACACCTTGTTATCTAACATCCGGGTAAACCTTTTCTGTACCCTCTCCGAAGCATCCCCATCTTCGTGTGGTGACCGGAACTGTACACAATATTCCAAGTGTGGCCTAATTAAAATTCTATAAAGGTGCAGCATAACTTGTCTATCCTTATACTCAATGCCCCTTCTAATGCAGGCAAGCATGCCAGCAGCTTTTTTTACCACCTTATCTACCTGCGCTGGCACCTTCAGTGATCTGTGGACCTGCACACCCAGATCCCACTGCATGTCAATAATCTTAAGTGTTCTGCCATTCACTGCATAATTTCTACTTGTACTTGACCTGCCAAAATGCATCACATCACATTTGTCCGGATTAAACTCCATTTGTCATTTTTCTGCTGGTTCCTCCAACTGATCTATGTCTTGCTGTATCCTCTGACAATCCTTCTCACTATCCACAACTCCAGCAATCTTTGTATTATCCGCAAACTTACTAATTTGACCAGCAACAACAAAGTTTGGAGCTGGAGGAACGCAGCAGGCCAGGCAGCATCAGACGAACAGGAAAGTTGATGTTTCAGGTCAGGACCCTTCTTCAGAAATGGGGGAGGGGGAAAGGAGCTCAGAAATAAATAGAGAGAGGAGGGTTGGGGCTGGGGAAGGTATGTGGGATGTTGATAGGTGAGTGTAGGTAGGGAGTGGTGGGGATTGGTCAGTGAGGTGAGACGGGCGGATAGGTGGGAGAGAAGATGTACAGGTTGTGTCAGGTCAAGGAGGCGGGGATGAGTGGAAGGCTTGGACATGGGATGAGGCTGGGGGTGGGGAGATTTTAAAACTGGTGAATGGTGAATTAAAATTTTAACTGCTCTCTGGGCAATTAGAGATGGGCAATAAATACTGCCTGGCCAGCAATGCCCTCATGCCATGAATGAATAAAAATAAACTCATCTTTCACCATCCCATGCTGCCTGGCGTGCTATATTCCTCCAGCTCCACACTGTGTTGTCTCTGACTCCAGCATCTGCAGTTCTTGCTATCTCTAATTAGATCAGCTATGTTTTCCTCCAAATCATTTGCGTGGATCACGAACAGCAGAGGTCCCAGCATTGATCCCTGTGGAACACCACTAGTCACAGCCCTCCACTCTGAAAAGCATCCTTCCAGCGCTACCCTCTGTGTCCTATGACTAAGCCAGTTCTGTATCCATCTTGCCAACTCACTTCTGATACACCTTTTGTACCAGACTGCCGTGAGGGACCTTCTCAAAGGCTTCATTGAAGTCCATGTAGACAACATCAACCGCTTTTCCCTCATCAATCATCTTTGTCACCTCCTCAAAAAACTTGATCAAGTTAGTGAGGCACAACCTCCCCCATACAAAACCATGCTATCGCTAATAAGTCCATTTGCTTCTAAATGCATCTAGATCTTGTCCCTGAGAACCTTTTTTAATTATTTCCCTACCACTGACATGAGACCAACAGGCCTGTAGTTTCCAGGATTATCCCCGCTACCCTTCTTAAACACTGGGACAACATCTGCACTGCTCTGGGATCTCACCTGTGGCCAAACCTTGCAAACATCTTTTCCTATAAACTCATCTACCCTCACAGATGATATTTTATTTCACATGAATATTTAAGGAAGAGGAAAAGCTTATCATTTTATCGATAGATCAATTCCACATGCAGCTTAGGAAGAAATCCTTTGGGACCGAAGACGACTTTCTTCCAGTCTGGAATTGTAGCTCCTGAAGTGACCAGTCCAATGCTGGATCCACATACACTCCCAGGTGTGGGGTCAGGTGATGACTGAAGAGGTGGGTGTATTGGATGCTTGGATTTATCCAAGGATCCTTGGCTTGGCCTCCACCAGGAACTATCAAAGTCACTCAAAACAGTTGACACCTTTCCAAGTGCCTCTTCTCCAATTTGCTTGGTCTCAGAAGATATTCCAGGGAGTTGATGGGAATGTTCCGCTTTTTCAAGATTAGTTTGAAATTGTGAGGCATGTCCTTTACCCTCACCTTCCTGTGATGAAACTTGGAGCTGAGACAGTTTTGGGAATTTTGTGCCTGACATGTAGATAGCTTCTCCATATAATAATCATCTTTGGAAGCACAATATGTTGTCAGCATGGTTACAGTCTGCTTCAACACGCTTCCCTGGTTAGTTTCTGTTGCCATTTAGGGATAAAATGTTTACCTTGATTTTCCTTCAGAACTCAGGCAAATCAGCTACGATCTTATTGAATGGTGGAGCAGGGTTGATGGGCCAAATGGCCTACTTCTGCTCCTAATTCATATGATCCAGATTCTCAGGGGCAAAATTCAATAAACCCTATAAACGAGCATGGGGGAGTGCATCACCCTGCAGGATTAAATCGCAAACTTTCTATCCAATGCTGGCAACATGCAAACTTCAGGCAATCAAGTTTGCGGGGGGCCTGCCCTACTTAGAGCCAGATTGGGCCTTTTAAAGGTGTAGCCCACTCTGGCTGCAGTAGCTGCTGGGTGTGCCTGGCATTTAGGATATGATTGAAAATGGGCCCACAGCACAAGAAAGTGCACTTCAAGGACAGAGTTTCCTTCCACACCCATCCTGCCCCGAGAAGCAACAGTCACTCTTTAGGATTTTGACCATGTTCTCTGTCCAGTTAAGGAAGCTGTGAAAGCTGGAGCAACCATCAGAGACCTTCAAACTTGAGAGGAGCGTTTGGCGGCAGTAAAGAGGAGAGGACAAACTGCAGAGCACTACAATGTAAAGCCACCTTCTCAGCAATCTTTTAAGAAAAGTCAGTAGACATAGCCATAGCAAGCCTGTGCTGAAGGGGGTGGGGAGTCATTTCCAGGCAGATTTTGGCCGTACCCACCGACAAGTAGAAAGGGAGGGCAGTGCACTAACTGAAGAACAGGCATCCTCCCCAGCTGGACATTTGAATGATTTGAATGATTTTATTGTCTCGTGTATTTTACAGGAAGAATACATTGAAGAACTTTCGTTTGTCACCACAATTCGACACCATTTTGAATAATTTAAGAGTAAGGGAGAGAAGAAAAGAGCCAACTTGAAGGGATTCCATCTGTCCTGAGCCAGTTTATCATGATCAACAACGTCTGCGCTACCATCCCACTTCCACCGCTTCAGCGCCATCTACACCGGACCCAACTAACATCAACGTCGTCAATCCTCAGGCGCCATCTTTCACTGCTGGGTCAATACTCCACCTCCACCACTGTCTTGCCACTGCCTGCACTGGACTATCCAACAGCGGAGTCACATAGCTTCTGAATTCAAGGGAACTGGAGGCCCTTCAACCAAATATTGCCAAGGCAGCGAGGGCAGCTAGTCATTTCTATCAATGCACTAGCCCAGCTACATAGACCTGGTTGCAGTATGTGAACCTTTTTAAATGAATTCACGTGAGAAATCAGTCGGTGAATTCACCTATCCTTACAACTGAGACATTGTCACATACGTTGCCCAATTCCCCACTCGCAAAGATTTGGAGTTCTGCAAATAGCTCATCTCCTGACTCCTGCAAAACTTTTCCACCAAAGTACAAGTCAGAAGTGTGATCGAACACTTTCCAGTTGCCTTGATAAGAGCAGGCTCCTCCAACACAGGAAACATTTGACACCATCCAAGACAAAACAGCCCACTTGATTTGCATCTCATCCGCTAACTTGTAGCTTTCAATTGTTCCGTAAGTCTGTAAATGGGGCAGAATGTCCTATCTACAAGATGCTCACCAGCAACTTTACAAGGCTCCTTTAATATCACCTTCTGAACCTTAACTCTATCAGCCAGAAGCACAAGGATAGGAGATACATTGGAACAACAGCCCTTGTAAGTTCTCCCCTAAGTCACTCCCCATCCCGTCTTGAAACTGTGTCACCACTCCTTCATCTCATTCACAGAGGCATAACATTTTCAAGGTCTGCTACAACGCGATTAGTATAAAAACAATAACTTGTAATTATATGGTACATTTAACATAATAAAATGTTAAGGCCTTTCACAGAAGCATTATAAAGAAAAATATGACATTGAGCCACATAAGGAGATAGTAGAGCAATGACCACAAGCTTCATCCGAAAGATAGGTTTAAAGGAGGAAAACTAGGTAGAAAGGTGAAGAGGTTTAAGTAGGGAATTCTGAACCTTTGAGTTAAATATGGAAGTTCTGATCAAATGAATTTTCTACCTGCAATCCCTGCAACAGTGTGGACCCTTTGTGATGAATCTATTCAGAGATGCTATAACACACCTCTGGAGCAAGTGGAACTTGAACTCAGGCCACCTGACCCAGAGGTGGGGACACTAGTGCTGCACCATAAGGGCCCACACCCTGTGCAGAAATGGGAAATTACAGACAGCAACATCCAGCTGTCACTCTGTAGCTCTGAATTCCAGAGGTAACTGTTAATTTCACAGAATATTGATGGCAGTCACTGACAATTTGACTGTTCCTACAAATGCAATATCGGAGTTGTTGATGACTTCCAAACCTTTATCTGGAGTAAAAACCAAAAGAACTGTGGATGCTGTAAATGGAAATGTTAATTCTGAATACTCCCCATAGGTGTCACCAGACTTGCTGAGCTTTTCTAGCAATTTCTGTTTTTATCTGGAGTAATTGGCAGTTCATCCAAGATTGGATGTTTGACAAGTATTGTGAATTCTAAATTGATTTGCATCTACTGACAGACAGCAATGTTCTAGGACTGACAAATTGATGACATCAAGATACCTTGAAAGAATGAGTTAGTGCCCTCCATTCATGACACTACAACTCCCTGCACAGTGTTCCTGAAGTAAAAGACAAAGCAGCAATAAAACCGAAACCATGGAAGAAAGAGAGTAC
>NC_063342.1:16491009-16541487 GCF_021869965.1 Rhincodon typus | reverse complement strand
CTCGGATTCTCCAGCATCTGCAGTTCCTACTATCTCTGAAGAAAGAGAGTAGGTGGTTTAATGGGTCCAGCACTTTTTTTTCAATTCCAGAACCTGAGTTGAAATGAGGCCCAGATTCATTGGATAAAATTCTTTTCTGTCTGGATCTATAATGGCCAAAGTTTTGCAAAAAAAGTACCCTTGGACAGTGTCCATCAAATTACTTTTGGAAGTAGCACTATAATTGCCATTTTTTTTTGTCATCAATTGGTCTTCTCACCCATATCTGCTGCCAGAAAACCAATTATAACACACTTTGTTCAACAGGGAGAGGTCTTCTGGGTCTATAAAGGAAAAAGACAGATTTACTCTGCATCAAGCCATACTCAACTTTTAGCAGATAGTTATATTTCCTGACACTGTGCGCCCATAGGGAAAATCTTCCAACTCTAAAGTCCTTCTAGAAATTGCACTAGAGCTCTAAAATCCTTCAGCTCAAACAGTAGAGATTCCTTAAGAGGTTAATGATCCTAAATAAAAACAGAGTACTGGAGAAACGCAGCCGGTCCTGCATCATCTGTGGAGAGTAAAACGGAGTTAATGTTTCAAATCTGGTATGAGTCTTCTTGGAATTTCAGGTTAATGAGCAGACCTACAATATGTTGTATCTGAAACAAAAGAGATCAAATAATTAAATGTGAATTTCCTCAATTGTGTCATTCAGAGAGGAAGGAGTAGGAGGAGGAGGAGGAGGAGAAGAAGAAGTAACTCCATAGAAGCTGGTTTCCCATGAACAAGTTACCCTTTATTTCCATGTGCATTGCATTTGACACTGGTCTGACTTCCTCAGAGCACTCCGACATTCCTGCTTATATTTGTCAACCAGGGCTCCCTGATTGGATCAGGTTAACAACCACATTCAGAGAACTCATCATCTATGATGTCCACCTGACTGACATTGTTGCAATCACTACAGAGTCTGTAGGAATTTGAGGGCAAATTTGGCCCGTGTCATTCCCTGTCAATGGGCAGTGAATGAAGACTCTGGGGCTGAATTTGTTCGATGTCTGCCACATCTTCTTGCTTCCATAATGCCAGGTAGCCAAGTTGGAACTTGATTTATCCCCTCAACACCTCTTGGCTTTCTCTTTAATATTATGCCCCCTTGTTATTAATTCTTAAACAAGGGCACCACAACAGATGCCCCTCATTATCTCACACACCATAGAACCATAGAACCATAGAAATGATACAGCACAGAAGGGGCTAATTTGGCCCATCTTGTCCATGCTGACCGAAAGACACCCAGATGCCCTTTCTAATCCCACCGTCCTGCACATGGCCTATAGCACCTGCTGCTTACAGCATTGTAGGTGCAATTCCAGATACTTTTTGAAAGAGTTTAGGGTTTCTTCCTCCACCGCCAACTCAGGCAGTGAATTCCAGGCACCCTTCACTCCCTGCATGAAAATGTTTTTCCTTGTATCCCCTCTAATCCTTCTGCCACTTAGCTTGAATCTATGACCCCTAGTTACCTCTATAAGGAAACCCCCTTCAACCTTCTCCTCTCCAGAGAAAACAACATAAATGTATCCAGACTCTCTTCATTGTCAAAATGCTCCATTCCAGGTATCATCCTGATGAATCTCCTCTGTACCCACTCCAGTGCAATCATATCCTTCTTATGGTGTGGTGACCAGAACTGCACACAGTACTCCAGTTGTGGCCAACAAAGTCTTGTACAGCTCCAATATAACTTCTCTGCTCTTACAATCTATGCCTTGACTGATAAATGTTCCATATGGTTTACTTACCCTATCAACCTGTCCTGCTGCCTTCAGGGATTTGTGGCCAAATACCCCAAGATCCCTCTATTCCTCTGACCTTCCTAGTATCCTGCCATTCATTGAGTACTGCCTTGTCTTGTTACTTCTTCCAAAGCACACCACCTCACACCTATCAGGATTAAATTCCATGTGTCAGTTATCTGCCCATCTGATCAATCCCTTTATATCCTCCTTTAATCTAAAGACCTTCTAAGACCTTCTTTCTCACTGTAAATCACCCAACCAATCTTGTGTCATCCACAAACTTAATTATCATCCCCTCTACACTGTCATCTATGTTTTTATATATATCACCAGCAATAAGGAACCCAGTGCTTATCCCTGCGGTGTGCCCATGGACACTGGCCTCTAGTCACAAAAACAGCTTTGTACCGGTTCTGAAGGAGGTTGGAAGTGTCAATAGGGTGATTGTGGGCTCTCTGTTCAGCAGAGCTAAGCAATTTTTTTCCTACTGACATCTATCTTTAACACTTATTTTCCATCTCAATAGCTCTTTTCTAGCCATTAGCCAAGTCCTTAGCTTTGGACACACTCACCATCCATCCTACTCACTCCTCCTCCTCCCCCCTTGTCAACAGCACAAAAACCATCAGTCTCCAGCCTTTTCAGTTCCAAAGACAAGTCATTGAACTTGAACCATTTGAACATAGAAAATAGAACATAGAACATAGAACAGTACAGCACAGTACAGGCCTTTTGGCCCACGATGTTGTGCCAAACTTTTACCCTAAACCTAAGGTCTATCTAACTTCCACCCCTACCTTATACTATCATCCATATGCCTGTCTAATAGCCGCTTAAATGCCCCTAATGAGGCCAACTCCACTACCCTCTCCGGCAATGCATTCCACGCACCTACCACACTCTGAGTAAAGAACCTACCTCTGACGTCTCCCCTATATCTACCTGCACTCACTTTAAAACTATGCCCCCTCATAATAGCTACCTCCATCCTAGGAAAAAGGTGATGTGGGACCTGCTGAGTTCCTCCGTTGCTTTCTGCTTTTATTCCAGAACATTGCTGTGGGCTACTGCCAGACTTGACTTCGTCGCCATCTCCCACTGACCTACTCACCCCCACTTCCAATATCTCTTTCCCAACCAGCTCAGAATCCTGGCTGGCTGCCTTTGCAAACAAGGCATTGGCTGGTGAACTGCATCTTGATTTCAGATTGACGTCCGTAACTCACCAGCTGGATGGAACTGAGGTCCAATTTCAATGTGAGCTACAGGCCTCTGGCTCAATCACCAATATCTTAAACTAAATAAAGACAAAATGGCTGTTTGCAGTACGGAGGAATTCATTATTTGTGAAGATTGAAAAGGATCTGTTTTCCACTTAAAAGAGCTTTATTTCATGTCCGGGAGGTAGGAATTGTCAGTAGTCATCAGCAAGATGTATTTTTTGATGACCAGCCAGAAATCTACTGTTTGTTTGAAAGCTTTAGAAGGAAACAGTTACTGGATCAGGAAAGAAGTGAAATTACTTTGTGAGATATGATCTTGACCAGTAAACTATGAAGTTTTATGTCTCAATAAATTTTATTTTTCAGTATTATAAACTTAGCCAAGCATAGATTAACTCAGATTTACCTTTAAACACTAGGGACTGTATAGCAAAGGAATATTACTTGTCTTTCCAAGTCACTAGTATTAGCTTCCCCAATCAACAAAACATCTAGTTTGTGTAATATCTGATTGGCAGCTTCATAAGATTTGACTGTTTTACAAAACAAGGAAGATGCTCCACATATTAGACAAATAATGTTATTATCTGGTCATAAGGCAATTTAGACACATATGAGTTTTGCATCTTAAATGTCATCATTTCCTTAATAATTGCAATTTGGGTGTATCCGATAGAAATTGATTTAAGAATACTGAAACATGTTTGGGTCATTCAGCTCCCCTAAGCTATTCCACTGTTCAATTATATGTATATGCATCATAAGTTACTTACCATGACTTGTGATCTTTAATGCGATTTAATTCTAAAATTTTCAACTGGCTTCAAGGCTGAACAGCTTTTGTGGCTAAAGTATTCTAGATGCACACTTTCTCTCACTTAAGGGGTAGCGCAGTGGCTCAGTGGTTAACACTTCTGCCTCACACCACCAAGATCCCAGGTTTGATTCCACTCTCAGGTGACTGTCTGTGTGGAGTTTGCACATTCTCCCTGTGTTTCTTCCAGGAACTGTGGTTTTGTCCCACAGTCCAGAGATGTGCAGGTTACATGGATTAACCACGCTAAATTACCCATAGTGTTCAGGGATGGGTCTGGGTGGGATGTTCTGAGGGTCAGTGTGAACTTGTTGGGCCAAATGGCTTGTTTCCACACTGTAGGGATTCTATGAATTCATGGTCTTATAAACTTCAATCAAATCACCATTTTTTCTTTGAAATTACAGAGGAAGCAAACCCAGGTTGACCAACCTATCCACTTAAGATTATCTGTCAGTCTGGGGATCAGTCTAGTAAACCTCCCCTGAATGCCTCCAGTACATTTACATCTTTCTTTAAATAAGGAAACCAAAACTGCACATCATATTCATGATGTGGATTCACTAATGCCTTGTATAACTGAAGCATAACATCCTTACTTTATAGGGTGTTCCTGTCCCACTAAACATATTTCTTCCTATTTTGGTTCTATCTTTTTCCCTCCTTGCTTAGTCTTTTCTTACTTACAGTCATGATTCTTCTGACAATTTACATCGGTTCCACAATTTCTAGGTTTCTGGCCCCAGCCGCCTCTTCTTCACCATCAATTTGCAATCCACCTACACATCCATCCCCCTATCAAGGTGGTCTGAAGGCTCTCTGCTTCTTCCTTAAAAAGAGGCTTGAACAGACCCTATCCACCACCATTCTCCTTCACTTGGCTGAGCTCATCCTCACTTTGAACAGCTTTGCTTTTGGCTCATTTCACTTTCTTCAAGTCAAAGGTTTACGGGTGCTCACATGGGCCCAGTTAAGTCTGTCTCTTTGTGGAGTATGTGGAACATTCCTTGTTCTGGTCACACTCTGGCCCCCACCCACAACTCTCTCTCCAGTACATCGACAATGTCATCAGTGCTGCTTCCTGCTCTTGTCTGGAATTAGAAAAATCCATCAGTTTTACTTCCAATTCCCATCCTTTCCTCACCCTGGCGTCTTCGGTGAATCTCCCTATTCTGCTTCAAAACTGTGACAGTGGGTTTTTTACATCCATAAGAGAGGGCAGACAGCACGTATCAACTGAAAGAAAGCATCTCGACAGTGCAGCATTCGCTCTGTATCACTCTAGTGGGTCAGTCTAGAAGTTTCTGCTCAAATGGTTCTTAAACTCACAATCTCACTGCTGCTAACCTGCACAAAATTTTGCCTGTTTCTCGTTAAGAGTTGAATCACACACTCAGCGTTGAACTAAGAATGAAAGAAATGGTGTATCCACAATGAATCTGTGAATGATAGAGTAAAATTCATACAAACCTTCATCAACACTATTCCAAGCTGCCATATCCTGTTTCAAGTTTTGGGTTTGTGTCACTTTCACTGGTGTAATTAGGACTTCAGACCACACCACATTATAAATAATGAACAACTTAAGCCTAAAATAGTGGTTGACTTCTTATTCAATGGTTTATAAAGGCATAAAATGAGCTAAGCAAGCTAATCAACAGAAGAAAACTGCAACTCTTTGCAGGCAGTAGTTGGACCATGATTTTCTGTAGCAGGGCAGCTAAGGGTATCTGTTGTTAGGTAAACTGTCCTTGGAGATTAAATTTTCTTAATTCCCCATGACAAATTTCTGAATGCACACAGAGATAATGTTGTAATGATGGAACAAGGGTATACGATGGTATATCTCCTTAACAAATCATGTTGAAGATCAGTTAAATTAACTGTGCTAGAACTCAGAACACATCATAAAATAGAATGGGTGATTTAAAGTAAAGTGCAGAAAGATAAATAAATAGAGAGAAAAGACTGGATTAAGAAGGAATGAGAAAAGAGACAGACTGCTAGCAATTAACAAAATGGTGACATCTACACTGGCAAGAAAAATTGCAGACTGGGTGACTGCTTCGCAGAACGCCTATGTTCCGTCCATAAAAATGACCCCAAGCTTCCAGTTGCCTGCCACCTCAACATACCATTGTGTTCCCTGGCCAACATCTCTGTTTCAGGCCAGCTGCAGTGTTCCAACGAAGCTCAGTGCAAGCTGGAAGAACAACATCTCATCTTTCACTTCGAGACATTATGGCTCTCAGGACTCAATATTGAGTTCAATAATTTTACAGCATGAACGCGTCCTTCCACGTCTATTATTCACGCCACACGCCAGGTCCTGTCATGACATGGGTTGTTTTCAACACAGCCTACCCATTTTCATCCACTCATAGCTCCCATTATCACCGATCAAGCTTCTTTTCTTTCCCTGCTTTACTGTGAACAGTCCATTTGTCCACCTAACCTTTTTATTTCTCTCTGGGCTCCCTTTCCAACTATCCACTCACTCCTCTTCCCCCATCAATCCCCCCATGTCATCAGCAGAAATACCTTTCCTTTGCTGCTATCCGTTCTGAAGAACAATTACTGGACTCAAAACACTAATTCTGTTTGCTCTATGCTAATGTTGCCAGAACTGCTCAGTTTCTCCAGTAATTTCTTTTCCTGTGTGTTTTGGATATATGTTTGGCACTGGTGGCTCAGCGGTAATATGCTCAGATGTTTGGACTCTCAAGATCCCATGACAATATACAAAATATCTCAACTCAATATCCTCGTCGATATCATCCTCTCAGACAAAAGAACTGGAACAGCTTACCTGACCGTAGTCACTTTGCCATTCCTCTGCATAACCTGGCAGCTGTTTCCCCACAGTTCAAAAGTGACTGACCTAAGAAAGGTATTTAATTGTCTGGAAAGCATTCCGGGATGTCATGACGTTGGGAAAGATGTTGCATAAGAGCAAGTTCTTTCTTTCTTTAGCACAATGTGCACACAATATTTTCAAGATATCTCTTTGATATGAGGTGGAGGAGGACGTGGCATTCTCTTCATTAAATTCTGTTCATTTTATTGTTCATTAGCTAGAGAGGGGGAATTGACAATTTTGCTGTCTACAACTGAAATATTTTTAAAAACTGTTATATTTCAGACTGGCAAAGGCCAATTTCTTGAATTAATTACCTTTCATAAGATGCCAAATTGATTGTTGATATGTATGTACATCCAGAAATTGAGTGACAGCATATGAACTGCAGTTATGCCAGGAGCAAGATTGCACTCAGCTGCTGACACAATATTATTCCTAAAGTATTCAGCCATGAAATATTTGTTCTTGAATTCAGTTCAAAATGCAGGAAATAATGATAACTCAGATAAACAAGGTCAACTATAGGATGAAGATAACTCATTACATGACTCATTACTTATTAAACTGGCAAATAGAAAATGATTAAGATATTTTGCTGCTTAAAACAAAAGCACAGCAAAAGATTTTTGCTCAATAATTTGTTTGGAATACAGAATTCTTCCTTGACATGTTATCACTGCTGGTTCCTTTTGTATAAATAGTATTCCAGTTTGACATGTTGGGCTTAATGCCCTACCCCATCTCTACTATAAAATTTATATAATTTAGTTCATAGAGTCATGCAGCATGGAAACAGGCTCTTCTGCCCGTGATGTCATTTAATTTGGCAGATGGGCTGAGAAATGGCAGAAGGATTTTAACTTAAATAGCATCTGTACTGGAATAAATAAAATGGTTAATTTCACCTGATGGGTGATTTGTAACAAAGTTAGCAAAGGAGGGTAAAGATTTGCCTATCATTGATTCATTGTAAAGCTGTTAGGACAAATGTTGTCACAGGCTATATGCATTGTGTTGGTGCAGTGCAGCCAGCTTTTCTTCTCCAGCTGGGATGTCTATGATTGCTGGAAGCCCTCAGTGGTGTGAAGCAGAAGAAGGGGTGGGAGGATGGAAGCTTAGAAAAGGAGATCACACAGAGTCACAGAGGCATACAGCACAGAAACAGGCCCTTCGGCCCACTTGCCCATGCAGACCAGGTTTCCTAAACTGAACTAGTCCAATTTGCCTGCATTTGGCCCATATCCCTGTAAATGGTTCCTCTCCATATATCTGTCCAAATGTCTTTTAAATAATGTAATTGTATGCATCTCTACCACTTACACTGGCATTTCGTTCCATATACGCACCACCCTCTGTAAAAAAAGTTGCCCCTCAGGTCCCTTTTAAATCTTTTCCCTCTCACCTTAAACCTATACCCTCTAGTTTTAGACTCCCCTCCCCTGGGAAAAAGACATTGGCTATTCACCTTATCTATGCCCATCATGATTTTATGAGCCTGTTTCTGGTCATCCCTCAGCCTCTGATGCTCCAGGAAAAAAGTCCTCAGCCTATCCAGCCCCTCCTTATAATTCAAACATTTCAGTCTCGTTAACATTCTTGTAAATCTTTTTTGCACCTTTCCAGTTAAATAACATCCTTCCTATAACAGGCAACCAGAATTGTACACAGTACTCCAGATGTGGCCTCTCTGATATCTTGTACAGCTGGATTGACTGCTCGATTTTCTACCTACATGGATGTCAGTAAGTCACCATGCATCATGGCAGCAAACTTACAGCTAGAAATATGGCATCATGCTTCACATGATTATCCTCTAAACCTATGTCATCTCACCTCATCAACACCTTCTACCCTTCCCTCTCTCGTCCATGTAATTAATTTCCCTTTAATGGCATCTGCCTTATTCACTTCAATCACTGAATAGGAGTGAAATCCACATTCCAACCACTCCAGCATGTGTTACAATTAGGAGTGATATCCTTGGAAGTAGACAGGTGTATTTTTTGTGTCTTTTTCTCGCAAAACAGTTGATGTACTGAATAAGATCCAGAAAAGGTGAGATGCCAGCTGCTTCTGCTTGTCCCTGCCATCTGCCACCCCATGTTTCTCACCGGTGGTGGAGCCAACTTAGAGGGTGAACAGCTAAAGGATCATACCACCATCACTCCAGCAGTGAGCTGAGTTGCAGCACCATGCAGTCATAATATTGGTTTTCCTGATTCTGGACTAAGCTCTGAGGAATATCTGCATTGGAATATGGTGAAGTAGTTTGACATCATAAAAATCACAGAATCACAGAATAGTTACCCAACACGCCTGCACTGGTCCTAATACCTAGCGCCAATTGCTTGCCTTTCCCCATATCCCCATACACTATTTCTATCCAAATAAACATCCAATGTTCCTTTTGAATGCCTCAGTTGAACCTCTCCATGCCACATTTCCAGGCAATGCATTCCAGACCCCAACTACTTGCTGTGTGAAAAAAACCTCATAATACCCTTACTTCTTTTGCACATCTCTTTAAATATAGACAGTCAGACTATTTGATCTAAATTCTTATTTCTAAATTAGTCAGTGCGAATTGACGTTGGCTGACACCCATTCAATTTAGGATAATGGTAGGCTACTGCCTCCATTTTAAGGCCATGGCCATATTAATGGGTCCTTCCTCTGGGTCCCCAAGGCACTTGCTTGTTTCAGGTGATGGGTCTGATAAGAAAGTAGTGTCCTTTGACATGAATACACTCTGATTGACTTTTTGGTCAGGCTCGAACAGTCACAAGGGTGATGGAGGAGAATAAACCTACCGAATCTAAATCTAGGAATAGTTCAGAGCAGGAATATATTCTGGGGCCCAAATGAGTAGTCCAGAATTGCTGCTGCCACAGGACCCCTGCCCTCTGCAATCTTGACATGTCTTCTTTTGTGAATGAAAGAATAAATTTTAGCCAATTGAAATTACAGAATTGTGATGATTGTTCCACAACAAGTTTGAGACCAGTACAAGTCTAGAGGGATACTCATATGGAATACACATCAAGTTATACTGCCAAATCAACAGTGTCCTCCAGCTGGGGGCAGAACAGAGCATTGCTGAATGTTCGCCAAAGATTAGCGTCAACAGAAATGCATCATCGTTCTGCTAACATTAATGTTTTTAAATTTTTCCACCTATGCATCTCTGAGGCCTAGAAGACTAATTGGCTTTCCATCTCACATTCCCCAACTCGCCTACATCAATCCCCCATGCCATTTGCCACATCCCTATCTCCCCATCAAGGTGTAGTCTATTGAGCCTTTGCCAGGGGAAGCCACTCTACCTTGGAAACTGGATCTGTTCATGCTCATGATCTGAACTTGAACAAGCCGAGCCACGAGGCTTTGTTGGTTCACACAGTTGGTTTACATGCCATAACTTTGCGTGTGTTACGTCTGACTTGTGCTGGGGTACAAGCTACTCAGGGAATATCGAATTCTTCATCTCCACAAAAACACATGCATCAATTGGAAGTTGCAAGAAAAGAATTTCTAAGATCCTGCTCTATGAACAATGCTTTGGGCCATAGCTGATCTAAGTGGAAAATGGCTGCTGTGCTACCCTGGGCTTTCCTTCCTGATGATGGTCTGGGCTCTTGGAACATCTCAATAAACTACAGAATCATGCAATCATGAAGTGGTTACAGCAAGGAAGGAAGCTATTATCCCATCGTGACTGTGCTGACTGTCTGGGCACGACTCATTTTGTGCTACATTGCCCCCTTATCAAGGTAGCCCTGTAAGTTCTTCCTTTTCAAGGTGATACCCAGGCACTGATGTGAAGTGTCAAGATACTTGTGATAATTCAGAACATGTGAAGCTGCTGCAGTGAGAGCAGGTCCTACGGTTTTATTCACATCTGACTCAATCTGCATCATTTCCACTGATATTGAGCCAATGGACAGATAGACACCAAATCCGACTTTCCTTTTCATTAAGATTTAGTCAGGGTGCTCGTACTGCTACTAGAGGCTCTGCAGCCAGTTACAAGTGCATTAACATCACAGCATGGCATCTGATAAACATAACTTATGGTTAAGAACTGAAGGTTTCATATTTCGCCTCAGGAACCTACAGCCTAATGGCCTAAACATGGATTTCACCAGTTTTAAAATCTCCCCACCCCCAGCCTCATCCCATGTCCAAGCCTCCCTCTCATCCCCACCTCCTTGACCTGAAACAACCTGTCCATCTTCTCCCCCACCTATCCACCCTCCCAATCCCCACCACTCCCTACCCGCACTCACCTATCACCATCCCACCTAACTTCCCCAGCCCCACCCCTCCTCTTTCTATTTATTTCTGAGCTCCCTTCCTCCTTCCCCATTTCTGGAGAAGGGTCCTGTCCTAAAACATCAACGTTCCTGCTTACCTCTGATGCTGCCTGGCCTGCTGTGTTCCTCCAGCTCCACACTGTTATCTAGTCAATCCATGTTGCCCGCACTTAGATTCAAAAGTTGGACCTACTGAGACATTGTCATAACAACACCCCTCCCTTTTTCTTAATCAGTGGTACCCAAACTGCATGATGCAATGTGTCATTTGTGATTTATGAGCCCCTGGTGTGCGGAAAATGAAGATTCTGTGCTTTTCTACAATGAGCACTTGTTTACAATTATCTATTCTCCATCTATCTGGGTGATACCAGTTGTCATAAGAGTGAGCTTTCTCCTGAAACTTAGGAATTCCTGTAGCATCTGATGCTCCTGCAACTCATTTAGGTACAGAATTCCTGAACTGTGAGCCAATGATGATGAATAACAGAAATGTAGGTCTAGATCAGAAAAGTGTGGGACTTCGAAAAGAGTTTGGATGTTCCCAAGACAATTCTTCATTTGTCTGTGTCAGTGATGTAGGTCATGGGACAGGGAGGTGTGAGTGAGCTACGAAATATACTTTAAAAGTAGTTCTGTTTTGGGATGTCCTGAAGACATGAAAGGCATATGTAAATAAAATGTCTCTCTTTAAGTAACACGCACGAGTTCAGAGACATTTCCTGTTGTAACACATTGTTATGTTTACACCAATAGGTTGTGTCACTGGCTGGAAAGGTGCCAGTGAGGCTCATTCATAAGCAATGAACTAGCAAACACGAAGAATTTTTCAACAGAACAATGTAAAAAGATAATGAGATGAGATATAAGTGGCCATTTGACCCAGTGAGATCACTGTTTCTATAATAATACGTGGAATGTTATGTTATCAGTCTCAAGGGATTTCAGCCTCTAAGGGAAGTGACACTCCCAAGGAAAGCTTTGATGGCTATTTTCTTGCTTATAGAACAGTGATTAGAAGCAGGAATCCAAGAAGATTGAAATTTGTTGGGGAATGCAAAGACTGAGCAATTGTCGTGATCAGGAGCAAGACCCTGCATGTTTATTCTGGGTATAGGAAAGCAATATGGAGAAGAAATCCCAGATGATTGTCTTTGTTACTACAAGTAAAGAATGCTGGCTGGTTTCTCTAGTTATTGATCAGTGCCATATGGTACAGCAATCACTTTGGCAATAAACCTGCACTTAAAAAGTGTTGGGTGAGAGTCAGCAATGGATCAGTTCTGAAAAAGAGTCACATCAGAGTCAAAACATTAACTCTGTTTCTCTATCCATTGATGCTGTCAGACCTACTGCTTGTCTCCAGGACTTTCTGTCTTTATTTCAGATCTAGCATCGGCATTACATTGCTTTGATCTGGGTGAGGGGAGATGGCCTGTAGGATCTCAACAGTTCATTGTTCAACTGACCTACAGTTGATGTGAATGGGGACAAGTTGAACAAAGAACATGAACAAAGTTCTCAGGAACTGGCCCTTTGGCCCACCAAACCTGCATTGACACATGATACCTTTTTAAACTAAAAATCTTTTACCTCTACGCAATCTCTAGCCCTATATGGCCTGCCTTTTCATATATCTGACAAGATGCCTCTTAAATGTTGCTCTTGTATCTGATTCTACCACCTCAGGGAGCATAGTCCAGGCACTTACCACCCCCTGTGTAAAAAAAAACTTGCTTCTCAGATCTCCTTTAAACTTTCCTCCTTTTACCTTAAACCTATATCCCCTCATAATTGACATTTCTACCTTGGGAAAAAGACTCAGATGATCCATACTATCCATGCCTCTCAAAGTTTTGTAAACTTCTATCAGGTCACCCCTCAGCCTCTGAAATTCAAGTGAAAACAAACCAAGTTTGTCCAATCTCTCTTCATATCTAATATCCCTCATACCAGGCAACATCCTGGTAAATCTGGGTGCAGAGCTGGATGAACACAGCAGGCCAAGCAGCATCATAGGAGCAGAAAGTCTGACGTTTCGGGCCTAGACCCTTCATCAGAAAAAATCATTTTTCTTCCAAAATGCATCATCTCACATTTATTTGGATTAATTTCCATCTGCCATTTCTCAGCCCAAGTTTCCAGCCTATCTATATCCTGCTCTATCCTCTGGCAATCCTCCTCACTATTCACAGCTCCCCCCATCTCTGTGTCATCCACAAATTTACTAATCAGACTACCTACATCTTCTTCAAAATAATTTATATATATATATTGCAATGAACAGGGGTCCCAGCATTGATCCCTGCGGAACATAACGGGTCACAGATTTCCAGTCAGAAAAATATCCTTCCACCATTACCGTCTGTCTACTATAACCAAGCCAGCACTGTATGCATCTTACCAGCTCACTGCAGATCTCATCTGACTTCACCTTTTATATGAGCTTGCCATAAGGGAACCTTGTCAAAGGCCTTGCTAAAGTCCATGTAGACAACATCTACCACCCTGCCCTCATCAATCATAGAGTCACAGAATCACACAGCACGGAAACAGACCCTTCAGTCCAACCAGTCCATGCCAACCATAATCCCAAACTAAATTAACCCTACCTGCTTACACTTGGCCCCTATCTCTCCAAACATATCTTATATACGTATCTAAATGTCTTTTAAACATTGTAACTGTGCCTACATCCTCTACTTCCTCTGGAAGTTCATTCCACACACGAACCACTCTCTATGTAAAAAAACTGCCCCTCATGTCTTTTTTAAATCTTTCTCCTGTCACCTTAAAAATATGCTCCCTAGTCTTTAAACCGCCCAACCCAGGGAAAAGACTCCTGCCATTCACCTTTTGTATGTCCCTCATTATTTTATAAACCGCTATAAGTTCACCTCGCAACCTCCTACCCTTCGGTGAAAAAAGTTCCAGCTTATCCATCCTCTCCTTATAACTCAAACCTTCCATTCCCAGCAACATCCTGGTAGATCTCTTCTGGAGATAATATCCTTCCAACAACAGGGTGACCAGAACTAGACACAGTACTCCAGAAGAGGCCTCATCAACATCCTGTACAATCTCAACATATTGTCCCAACTCCTATACTCAAAGGTCTGCGCAATGAAGAAAACCATGCTAAACACCTTCTTAACCACCCTATCTATATGTGATGCAAACTTCAAAGAATTATGTGCCTGAAATCTTAGGTCTCTCTATTCTACATAACTGTCCAAGGTCCTACTTTTAATTGTATAAGTCTTGTCCTTGTTTGTTTTACAAAAATACAATGCCTTGCATTTATCCAAATTAAACTCTATTTGCCACTCTTCAGCCCATTGACACTATTGATCAAGATCTCTTTGTAATCTTAGATAACCTTCTTCACTGTGCACTATACCACCAATCTTGGTATCGTCCGCAAACTTACTAACCATGCCTTCTATATTCTCATCTAAGTCATTTATATAAATGACAAACAAAAGTGGACCCAGCACTGGTCCCTGTGGAACATTGCTGGTCACAGGCCTCCAGTCTGAAAAACAACCCTCCATCATCACTCTCTGTCTCCTGCCATTAAGCTAATTTTGTATCCAATTGGCAAGCTCACCCTGAATGCTATATGATCTCGCTATACTTATTAGTCTACCAGGTGGAACCTTGTCACAGGCTTTACTAAAATCCATGAAATAACGTGTGCCCTCATCAATCTTTTTGGTTACTTCCTCAAAAAACTCAGTCAAGTTTCTGAGACATGATTTTCCTTGTACAAAGCCATGCTGACTATCCCTAATAATTCCTTGCCTCTCCAAATGCATGTAAATCCTATCATTCAGAATCACTTCAAACAACGTACCCACCATCAAAGTCAAACTCACAGGTCTACAGTTCCCAGGCTTCTCCTTACATGCCTTCTAAACAAAAACACAACATTAGCCACTCGCCAGTCATTCAGCGCCTCACTTGATTTATAGATGATACAAATATTTCTGTAAGGGGCCTGCAATTTCCTCCATAACTTTCCACAAAGTCCTGGAATACACTTGGTCAGGTCCTGGAGATTTTTCCACCTTTGTCTTTCCTAAGACCTCCAGCACTTCCTCTTCTGTAATGTGAACCATTTTCAAAACATCAATGTTTATTTCCCTGAGTTCTCTAACCTCTTCTTTCTCTGCAGTAAAAACTGAAGCAAAATATTCATTTAATATCTCTCCCATCTTGTGACATTCAACACAAAGATGGCCTCTTTGATCTTTAAGGGGCTTGCTTTCTTGCGCTTAATGTACTCTTTGGATTATCCTTAACTCTTTTTAGCAAGGCTATCTCATATCGTCCCTTTGCCTTCCTGATCTCCCTGTTAAGAATGCCCATACACTCTTTATACTCTTAAAGATTCATTTGAACCCAGTTGTCTATATCTAATATATGAATCTTTTTTATTCTTGCCGAGAACCTCAATATTTTTATTGATCCATTGTTCTCTAATCCTACCAGCTTTACCTTTTACTCTACCAGGAACATAATGACTCTGAGCTCTCTTTATTACATTTTCACATTTATGAAAGCCTCCCAATTGTCAGACATCCCTTTATCTGCGAATTGTTTACTCCAATTAATTTTTGAAAGTTCTTGTCTCATACCGTTAAAATTTGCCTTACACCAATTAAAAACTTGATTTTTTTGTGAAAGACTTATCCTTTCCCATAACTATTTAAAACAAATAGAATTGTTATCACTGGACTCAAAGTGTTCCCCTATAATCACTTCTCTCACTTGCCCTGCCCAAGAGAAGGTCAGGCTTTGCTCCTTCTCCAGTGGGAACATTTACATATTGATAAAGAAAATTTGTTTGAACACATTTAAAAATTCTTCACCATCCAAACCTTTAACGCCATGTAGTCCCAGTCAATGTCTGGAAAATCAAAATCACCCATTATTACAACCTTATTATTCTTACAAATACCTGAGACCTCTCTCCATATTTGTTCTTCAATTTCCCTCTCACTATTGGGAGTTCTATAACACAATCCTACCAGGTCATTCCCTTCTCATTTCTAATTTCAACCCATATATATTCACTGGACAATGTTTCAGAAATATCTGCTCTAGTTACAGCAGTAATGCTTTCCTTAGTCAAAGACGCCACTCCCCCTCCCCTTTTGCCTCTTTTTCTATCCTTCCTTTGGTGCGTAATTACTTCTCTAAATGTACTATCCAACTTTGTGTCTCTTGTATGTCCTCAATGTCATTAACCTTAAAAAGAAGCAGCTTACAATATCACCTTATATATAAAATAAATTACCTTTCTTTATCAAAGAGTTAATACTAATCATGGTAAAAATAAGAAATTTCTAAAAAATCAAATGTATAAATCTTAAGTAAAATCAACCACTTAGCTGAACAATCAAAATAAAAAAAAAACTCCTGCTCAAGTGATCCAGTAGACAGCTTTCCATCTTCTGTTTAAAAATAATCTCAGATCAGAGCGGTTCACATGCCGGCATCTCCAAAATGCCCATAAACACAATTCTGTTTTCAAAAAAAAAACACACACCTCCACAGTTTTAAAAAGATCTCTTTAGTGATGTTTGTGCTGGGTCCACTGCTCTTCGTCATTTACATAAATGATTTGGAATGTGAACATAGGAGGGATGGTGAGTAAGTTTGCAGATGACACCAAAATTACCTCAGAGTACAATGGGATCTTGATCAGATGGGCCAATGGACTGAGGAGTGGCAGATGGAGTTTAATTTAGATAAATGTGGGGTGTTGCATTTTGGAAAGGCAAATCAGGGCAGGACTTATTCACTTAATGGTAAGGTCCTGGGGAGTGTTGCTGAATAAAGAGACCTTGGAGTGCAAGTTCATAGTTCCTTGAAAGTGGAGTCACAGGGTAGATAGGATAGTGAAGAAGGTGTTTGGTACGCTTACCTTTATTGGTCAGTGCATTGAGTATAGGAGTTGGGAGGTCAAGTTGCAGCTGTACAGGACATTGGTTAGGCCACTTTTGGAATACTGTGTGCGATTCTGGTCAACCTGCTATAGGAAGGATGTTGTGAAACTTCAAATAGTTCAGAAAAGATTTACAAGGATGTTGCCAAGGTTGGAGGGTTTGAGATAAAGGGAGAGGCTGAATAGGCTGGAGCTATTTTCCCTGGAGCATCGAAGGCTGAGGGGTGGCCTTATAGAGGTTTATAAAATCATGAGGGGCATGGAAAGGGTAAATAGACAAGGTCATTTCCCTGGGGTGGAGGAGTCCAAAACTAGATGCCATAGCTTAAGGTGAGAGGGGCAAGATTTAAAAGGGACCTAAGGGGCAACTTTTTCATGCAGAGGCTGGTACGTGCGTGGATTGAGCTGCCAGAAGAAGTGGTGGAGGCTGGTACAATGACAACATTTAAAAGGCATCTGGATGGGTATATGAATAGGAAGGGTTTCGAGAAACATAAGCCAAATGCTGGCAAATGGGACTAGATTTATCTAGGATATCAGGCCAGCATGGACGAGTTGGACTGAAGGGTCTGTTTCTGTGCTGTACAGCTCTATGACTGTCTATGACTCTATGTTAAAAATCTCTCTTCTACGCGTTTATGGAGAAAAAGAAACTGAGCAATCCACTTGCAGGCCTTTCTAAAAGGTCCATTAACAGAACTCCATTTGAAAAAAGTGCACATGTTTTGTTTTGACTTTTTGGGAGTATTTTTGCAATTTTGAGTATAAAAGAACAAAAAATAATCAAAATAAAAATCTTATACTACTGAAATGTAATAACTGTAAGACATCGAGAAGTAAATCTAGAAATAAGCCTGAATCTCAAAAGCAGCTGCAAGATCCATGGCTAAACTCCATCCACCATTTTAGAATCATCTTTGTCACTTCCTCAAAAACTCAATCAAGTTTGTGAGACATGACCACCTCTACACAAAACCATGCTGCCTGTGGCTAACATATGCATGTTTTTCCAAATGTGAGTAAATTCTGTCCATAAGAATCTTCTCCAATAATTTCCCTACCACTGACCTAAGGTTCACTGGCCAGCAATTTCCCGGATAACCCCTGCTGTGATTCTTAAACAAAGGAACAACATTGGCTATTCTCCAGTCCTCAGGAACTTCTCCTGTGATTAAAGAGGATACAAAGATTTTGTTACTAACTGCAAATATGTCTGAAGCAGGTTGATTAAAAATATTTAAGCCCCAAAGAATTTTACAGAGCACATGGCAGGACAGAGTGAAAGACTTGTTAGGTTTAAAAGGGCCTAAAGGAATTGATATGACAGCATAGAAAGGATTGAGATCAGAAGTGAAAGGGCCAAAAATGTTGGCTCAAACAGGCAATTTGGAGAAAGAAATCTTTCTGGCAGGGACATCCTAGTGGGCTAGGTTGAGGATTGAGAGTGAATGACTTTTAGAACTGACTAACTACATTGTAAGTGCATTGGTGATATGGCTGGAGATTCCTCCAGTGAGAACTGGATAAGGAGGAACTGATGGTCATGTAGTCAAAGATACCAGGACCCTTAGAGGGGAAGGTGGACAAACAGGAGACTGGAAGAATACAGCAGGCCAGGCAGCATCTGGAGGAAAGGAGCAGTCAACGTTTCGAGTATTACCCTTCTTAAGGACTGGACCTGAAATGTTGACTGCTCCTTTCCTCCAGATGCTGCCTGGTCTGCTGTGTTCTTCCAGCCTCCTAGTTGTCTACTTTGGATTCCACCACATGCAGTTTTTTTTTGTCTCTAACCTGAGAGGGGAAGGCAAGTTCTGATGGTGGCTCAAAGATTCTGCAGAGGGATATAGACAGGTTAAGTGAGTGAACAAAAATTTGGCAGATAAGATATAATGCAGGAAAATGTGAGATTATGCACTTTGGCAGGAACAGTTGAGAAGCTGAATATTACATAAGTGGAAAAAGACAGCAAAAAGCAACAGCATAGAGGGATTTGGGAGTCCTCACGCATAAATCAGAGAAAGCTAGAATGGAAATTCAGCAGGTAATAGAGAAGGAAAATAGAAAGTTGGCCTCACTTTCAATGGGCATGTCATATGAAAATAGGGAAGTTTTGCTAAATCTATACAAGTCAGTAGTTTGACAACACATGCAATACTGTGAACAGTTCGGGCCCTTTATCTAAGGAAAGATGTACTACCATTGAAAGCAGTTCCAAGAATGTTCACTTGGTTGATGGCTGGTGTGGAGGGATTTTATTCTGAGGAAATGTTAAGTAAATTGGGCTTATTGTCATTGAAATTTAGAAGAATGAGCGGTGACCTTATTGAAACATACAAGATTCTAAGGGGACTTGACAAGCTAGCTGCTGAGAGGTTATTTTATCTGTGACAGAGTCTAGGAACAAAGGGTATAATCTCGATGTAGGGGGTTACCCAGTTAGAAGAGAAATGAAGAGAAATTTATTTTCTCAGAGGGTAGTGAATCTGTGGAAGTCGTTATGACAGAAGTCTGAGGATATTGGCACTTTAAATATATTCAAGCTTGAGGTAGACATTTTTAATAATAAAGGAATCAAGGGTCACAGGGGAAAAGCAGGAAAGTGGAGATGAGGGTGATCAGATCAGCCTTGATTTCATTGAATGGCAGAACAGCCCCAATGGGCTGAATGGCCCACTTCTGTTCCTATGTCTTATGGTCTTCATTCTACATATTACAATGGCTAAAATATAAGAAACAGTCAGACCTTACTGTTTTGTCTGTTTTTTTTAAGCCAGAAGCCCATCAGACAACAACATGAAGATGAGAGGCACATCTCAGCAAGCAAGACCTGGGAGGGTTCCACTCTGTCCAAGCCAGCTGCACATGTCCTCTGAAATCTCAAACAAAGTTGTGATCTGGAATCTCTACAAGCAGACCCACAGAGGTGACAATATCTGAGCTGTTGGAGGGTGTGGAACATGAATGTGATGCTGCACCCTCTGAGGCTTCCTTCTCCTCAGAAATGTTTTCTAGTCATTTTTACTAGCTGTTCCATAGTCTCACCTGTGGGAGTAAGGTTAGGACTTGCAACACCCCTGACAGAAAGTCAGAGAGCTCACAGTGTCTTACACATGCCTACAACTTTGAACTTGTGACAACCCTCTCCCAAGGCTTGTTACTTAAAGGCCCCACTCTCTACTAGAGTAGTTCCAACCTCACTGTCAGCTATGGAATGACTCCCTAGCAGCAAGCTAACTCCAGTGACTTTCCTCTCTAGCTCCTCAGGAGGGCAAGGAGGCAGACACAGCCAGTAGACAATATCCTTTCTCTGAGGTTCTCTACTCTCTTCTCCCATGGAGACAAATGGAAGTTGTTACAATGCTCTGAAGCAATATGTTTGTTGCAGCCTCTGAGGCCAATGTCAGGCACGTGGAAGTCTAGTATGTGGGACCGTCCAGGCCCTGCTCTAGGCATTTGATCTCCAGACTGAACTGCAGCCTTGCTCTCTATCTGGTGGTTGCACACACCCCAAGCTCTGTATCCACGTACCCACATATTTAGAGATGATCTCAAGATGACTGATGTTTATCCCTCACCCTGGCCGAGTGGAGCAGGCCATTGACCCTCTTGTAGCACTGATTGCTGGCTCTGCAGAGAATCTGACCTCCACAAGCTACCTCCACCAGGCTGGACCTTCTGGTGAGGTCTGCCCCTTTGGCTTTCAGGTTACAGAAGACTCAAATTCTTCTGTTGTGAAAGAAAAGGGAACTAGGTCAAAATCCTGGAACTTCCTTTCTCACAGCACCAGGAGTGTACCTGTGCACCATGGACTGCAGCAGTTCAAGAAGTGGGCTTATCACCACCGTCTCTGGGCAATTAAGGATGGGCAATAAATGCTGGCCAAACCCCAAATACAAAAAAAGGACTTCCATTGATTTTCATTATGCGTGCTTTCAAGCTCTTTCACAAATTTAAAGATTGGGAAGGGGCCATACTGGTGTTGGGGAATGAGCCCGGCCAGATAGTTGAAGTTTCAGTTGGGGATTACTTTGGGAATAGTGATCAGAATTCTGTAAGTTTTAGAATACTGATGGACAAAGACGAGAGTGGTCCTAAAGGAAGAGTGCTGAATTGGGGGAAGGCCAACTATAGCAAAATTCGGCAGGAGCTGGGGAATGTGGATTGGGAGCAGCTGTTTGAGGGTAAATCCACATTTGATATGTGGGAGGCTTTTAAAGAGAGGTTGATTAGAGTGCAGGACAGACATGTCCCTGTGAAAATGAAGAATAGAAAGGGCAAGATTAGGGAACCATGGATGACAGGTGAAATTGTGAGAATAGCAAAGAGGAAAAAGGAAGCATACATAAGGTCTAGGCAACTGAAAACAGATGAAGCTTTGGAAGAATATCAGGAAAGTAGACCAATCTGAAACGAGGAATTAAGAGGGCTAAAAGGGGTCATGAAATATCTTTAGCAAACAGGGTTAAGGAAAATCCCAAAGCCTTTTATTCATACATAAGGAGCAAGAGGGTAACTAGAGAAAGGGTTGGCCCACTCAAGGACAAAGGAGGGAAGTTATGCAAGGAGTCAGAGAAAATGAGTGAGATTCTTAATGAGTAGTTTGTGTCTGTATTCACTGAGGAGAGGGACATGACAGATGTTGATGTTAGGGATAGGCGTTTGATTACTCTAGGTCAAGTCGGCATAAGGAGAGGGTAAGTGTTGGGTATCCTAAAAGGCATTAGGGTGGATAAGTCCCCAGGTCCAGATGGGATCTATCCCAGGTTACTGAGGGAAGCGAGAGTGGAAATAGCTGGAGCCTTAACAGATATCTTTGCAGCATCCTTGAGCACGGGTGAGGTCCCGGAGGACTGGAGAATTGCTAATGTTATCCCTTGTTTAAGAAGGGTAGCAAGGATAATCCAGATAATTATAGACCGGTGAGCCTCACGTCAGTGGTGAGGAAGCTGCTGGAGAAGATACTGAGGGATAGGATCTATTTACATTTGGAAGAAAATGGGCTTATTAGTGATAGACAGCATGGTTTTGTGCAGGGAAGGTCATGTCTTACCAACTTGATAGAATTCTTTGAGGAAGTGACAAAGTTGATAGATGAGGGAAGGGCTATAGATGTCATATACATGGACTTCAGTAAGGCGTTT
Organism: Rhincodon typus; assembly: GCF_021869965.1. Taxonomy (NCBI): domain Eukaryota; kingdom Metazoa; phylum Chordata; class Chondrichthyes; order Orectolobiformes; family Rhincodontidae; genus Rhincodon; species Rhincodon typus. Next base: position 16,519,393 of record NC_063342.1, on the reverse strand, counting down.
TATAAGGTTCCCCATCATAGGCTGATGGAGAAAGTGAAGTCGCATGGGGTCCAGGGTGTACTAGCTAGATGGATCGAGAACTGGCTGGGCAACAGGAGACAGAGAGTTGTAGTGGAAGGGAGTTTCTCAAAATGGAGAACTGTGACCAGTGGCGTTCCACAGGGATCCATGTTGGGACCAATGTTGTTTGTGATATACATAAATGATCTGGAGGAAGGTATAGATGGTCTGATTAGCAAGTTTGCAGATGACACTAAGATTGGTGGAGTAGCAGATAGTGAAGGGGACTGTCGGAGAAGGCAGCAGAATATAGATAGATTGGAGAGTTGGGTGGAGAAATGGCAGATGGAGTTCAATCCAAGCAAATGCGAGGTGATGCATTTTGGAAGATCCAATTCAAGAGCGAACTAAACGGTAAATGGAAAAGCCCTGGGGAAAATTGATGCACAGAGAGATCTGGGTGTTCAGTCCATTGTACCCTGAAGGTGGCAATGCAGGTGGATAGAGTGGTCAAGAAGGCATAAGGCATGCTTTCATTCATTGGACGGGGTACTGAGTACAAGAGTTGGCAGGTCATGTTACAGTTGTACAGGACTTTGGTTCGACCACATTTGGAATACTGTGTACAGTTCTGGTCGCCACATTACCAAAAGGATGTGGATGCTTTGGAGAGGGTGCAGAGGAGGTTCACCAGGATGTTGCCTGGTATGGAGGGCGCTAGCTATGAAGAGAGGTTGAGTAGATAAGGGTTATTTACATTAGAAAGACAGAGGTTGAGGGGGGACCTGATTGAGGTCTACAAAATCATGAGAGGTATAGACAGGTGGATAGCAAGAAGCTTTTTCCCAGAGTGGGGGACTCAATTACTAGGGGTCACGATTTCAAGGTGAGAGGGGAAAAGTTTAAGGGAGATGTGCGTGGAAAGTTCTTTATGCAGAGGGTGGTGGGTGCCTGGAACCAGCGGAGGTGGTAGAGGCGGGCATGATAGCATCATTTAAGATGTATCTAGAAAGATACATGAATGGGCAGGGAGCAGAGGGATACAGATCCTTAGAAAATAGGCGACAGGTTTAGATAGAGGATCTGGATCGGCGCAGGCTTGGAGGGCCGAAGGGCCTGTTCCTGTGCTGTAATTTTCTTTGTTCTTTGTTCTTTTGTTCTATCTCTATTAGTCACCTCTTGTTCTTCTCTTTTCCAGTATATAACTTAGGCACAGGATTTTAGAATCATAGAATCATATGTAAAGATGAGGCCTTTCAGCCCATTGAATCTGTACTGCAAAATATATATTTCTACCCACACTAGTCCCACTTTCCTATATTAGTCCCATAGCCTTAAATATTATGACACTTCAAGTGTTCATCTAAGTGCTTTTTAAAGGTTGTGATGTTTCCCAGCTCAACAACCCTTGCAGACTGTATATTCCAGAACCTCACCTCTGAGTGAAAAAAAATTGTTCCTCAAATCTCCTCTAAACTTCCTGCTTTTCATTTTGAAAAATGTATCCTTTTGTTCTTGACCCATCGACTAAGCTCGACGCAGTTGCTTTCTCCCCACCCTATCCCATGCCCCTCATAATCTTGTACAGCCTTAGCCCCAACCCTCTGTCAGGTCCCCCCTCAGCCTTCTCTGCTCCAAAGAAAACAACCCAAGATTATTCAGCCTGTCTTTATACAGCTAAAATGTTCCGTCCCAGGCAACATCCTGGTGAATCTTCTCTGCACCCTCTCCAATGCAATCACATCCTTCCTCTTGTACGGTGACTAGAATTGCACATGAAACTCCAGCTGTGGCCTCACTACTGACCCGCTTATTATTCCACAGAATTGTCCCGCTTTTCTGGGGATTAATATGAAGGGGACTTTTCTCTGAAAAGAAAAGTGCCTGGAACGATCGTCATAAATAGATAGTGCTCTATTGTAGTGAGGTAACACAATGCGGATGATTGTTGAAAATATTATTGCAGGGGCATCTTGAAACTGGCCATCAATTGTTGGTACTATCAGTCATCTTCCTGGCTTTAAAATCCAGGAAGTTAGCAAGAGAACAGGAAATGCATGTACTAATTTTCCAGTCAGCCAGGCAAGTGCCACAACTTGTTAACATTTCCCAGTAGCTCTTTAAATGATGATTACTCATAACATTTTCCAGCTCTCCCTCTTGCTGAGTTTCCAATGCTGAAAATGACATTATTATACTTGGGCCTGTTTACATTGATAATCTAACTGTGGCCTGAGAATATAAGAACATAAGAAGTGGGAGCAGGAGTAGGCCATCTGACCCGTTGATCTTTTCATGGACTCAGCTCCACTTACCCGCCTGCTCACCGTAACCCTTAATTCCTTGACCGTTCAAAAATCTATCTTTGCCTTAAAAACATTCAACAAAATAGCCTCAAGTGCTTCACTGGGCAGGGAATTCCACAGATTAACAACTCTTTGGGTGAAGAGGTTCCTCCTCAACGCAGTCCTATATCTGCTCCCTTTGTTCTAGAAACTGGAATGGTTTTTTTTTTATTCATTCACAGGATGAGGGCATCACTGACCAGGCAGCATTTATTGCCCATCCCTAATTGCCCAGAGGGCAGTTCAGAGTCAACCACATTGCTGTGGGTCTGGAGTCACATGTAGGCCAGACCAGGTAAGGCTAACGGTTTCCTTCCCTAAAGGACATTAGTGAACCATATAGGTTTTTCCCGACAAATGACAATCAACTCATAGTCATCATTAGATTCTCAATTCCAGATATTTATTGAATTCAAATTCCACCATCTGCCATGGTGGGATTTGAACCCAGGCCTCCAGAACATTATCTGGGTCTCTGGATTAACAGTCCAGCGATAATACCACTAGACCGTTGCCTCCCCTGTGATACAACGACGTACAGGGATAAAACAGGTGTCCGACTCAAAGCACATTGGAACCACTTCAGTGACAAAGGGACAACAGTTATCTATCCAAATACAGGACACACTTGTGCAGGAAGCAATTTGATCCCTGTCCTCTTTTTCTGGTATCCCAATGATTGTATCAGTAGCAGTCTCTGCTCCTGTCCAAAAATGGAAAATTCCACCAACTTTGCTTCCAGTTTTGATCCTCACCTGCTTTTTAAGGCCCATCTCTAACTTTTTCCTTCTCTTCCTCAACATACTCGATCTCATCCTTACCAATTTACCTGCCATTGATGCATTGTGTTTTCTTTGATTTGCTAATGCGAATCTGTGTTTCACTGGTTTGGTCAGCATTTATTGCCCATCTCTAATTGCATAAAGGGACATTAGGATTCAAACATTTTTTTGTTGTAGGTAACCAGGTAAAGATGGCACAATTCATTTCCTAATGGACAATAGAAAGCCTGATAGGTTTTTAACAATTGACAGCAGCTACACAGTTGCATTAGACTGTTTTTCTTTATTCCAGATGTTATTGAATTCAAACTTAACTATCTACCATGGTGGGATTTGAACTCATGTTTCCAGAACTATTTTGTTTGTCCATTTACATTACCGTTCCAACACCAAATCCATGGCAGTATCACAGCATCAGTAACAGTAATTACCACATAGTCCCTGTGGAGGCCGAGTCCCTTTTTCAAATTGAGGATACCTTCCATCCAGTTGTGTAAACCACTTTCAACATGATCGATGGGATAGCCTTTGAACTGATCTAACAATGCAAGATTGGGCGTTCATGGATGCGGTGGCCCATCAGCAACGGTAGAATTGCAGTCTAACACAATCTCACAGCCTGGCATATCCCCCACTCAACCACAACAATCAAGTCAAGAGATAAACCCTGTTTCAATGGAGAGTTCAGGAGCAGTTCCAGGCAAACCTAATGAGGTGCCAATCTGGTGAAGCTCTCAAACAAGACTACTTGCATGCCAAACAGCATAAGCAGCAAGTGATTGACAGGGCAAAGCGATTCTACACCAATATATCAGATCTAAGCTCTGCAGTCCTGTCACATCCAGTTGTGAATGGTGGTGGATAATTAAACAGTTCACTGGAGGAGGAGGCTCAGATGTTCCCATCCTCAGTGATGGGGAGACCAGCAGATCAGTGCAAAAAATAAGGCTGAAGCATTCACCGCATACTTCAGCCAGAAGTGCTGAGTGAGTGAGCCGTCTCGGCGTTCTGCAGAGGTCCCCAGTATGACAGTTGCCTATCAACAACAATTCAATTCACTCCAGATGATATGAGGAAACAACTAGAAGGACCCTTACAGTATTCCAGCAATAGTACTGAAGACATGTGCTTGCTGTGCCCCTAGCCAAGCTGTTCCAGTGCATCTAAAACATTGGCATCTACCTGATAATGTGGGATATTGCCCAGGTATGTCTTACACACAAAAAACAGTACAAATCTAACCTGGCCAATTACCATCCCATTAGTCTACTCTCAATCACCCATAAAATTATGGAAGGTATCATCAACAGTGTTATCAAGTAGTACCTGCTCAGCAATAATCTGCTCAGTGACACCCAGTCTGGGTGCCACCAGCACCACTCAGCTCCTGACCTCATTACAGCCTTGGTTCGAACATGAATAAAGCTGAATTCCAGAGGTGAGGTGAAAGTGACAGTCCTTGACATCAAGGCTGGATTTAACCAAGTATGGCATCAAAGAACAAGCAAAATTGGAAGTAATGGGAATCAAGTGCAAACTCTCCACTGGCTGGAAACATACCTGGCATATAGGAAAATGGTTCTTGTTATTGTTGGAGGCAAGTCATCTCAGCTCCAGGACATCTCTGCAAGAGTTCCTCAAGGTAGGGTCTTAGGCCCAACCATCCACTGTTTCATCGGTAACCTTGTCTCCATCGTAAGGTCAGAGGTGGGGACGTTCACCAATTATTGCACAATGTTCAGCACCATTTGTGACTCCTCAGATACTGAAGCAGTGCATGCCCAATGCAGAAAGACCTGAACAATATCTAGGTTTTGACGAGTGGCAAGTAGCATTCATTCCACATAAATGTCAGGCAATGACCTTCTCCAACAAAAGAAAATCTAACCATTGTCGCTTGACATTCCATGGTATTACTGTTTCTAAACACCCCACAATCAGCATCCTAGGAAATAGTATTAAAACTGAGCTGGATTAGCCATGTAGATATTGTGGCTATAAGTCCAGGTTAGAGATTAGAAATACTGCAGCAACTAACTCTCCTCCCCAAAGCTCATCCACATCTGCAAGGCACAATTAAAATATCTGGGCACTCTCTGAAGGACAGCAGCTCCAACAACCCTCAAGGAAGTTTGATATCCTCCAGGACAAAGCATCCTGCTTCATTGACACTCCATCCACAAGCATCTACTCCATCCACCACTGATGTTTAGGAGCAGCAGTGTGTACCATCTACAAGATGCATTGCAAAACTTCACCAATGCTTCTTAAACACCACCTTCCAATCCCATGACCACTACTATCAAGGAGATGGGCAGGAAGTACATGGGAACACCACCACCTTCAATTTCCCCTCCAAGCCGCTCATCATCCTGACTTGGAGACATATTGCCATTCCTTCAGTGTCATTGGATCAAAATTCTGGAATTGCAGCCCTAAAAGCATTGTGGGTCTACCTACAGCAATTATATTTTGCTGATGTTATTATTGTCTATTATGATGCCTTTTGATGCATCCTTCTTTACTTGTCCTGTTACCACTCCCTTCTGCCTTGCACCATGATCATTCTTATCATCAAATCTCTCTTATTTTCAATTTCTATCAAATACTTTCAATTGTGTTCTTTATCACCCACCACCCCACTTTCTCTGTTTTTGAACATGTATAAAACCTATTGGTTCTCTAGCATTTCTCCAGTTTTGAATTATTTAAGTAATTCAGTTCATTTTCTTTCTCCATTCAAACTGTCTGACTTGCAGAGAATTTCCAGCAATTTATAAATTTACTGTAGGGAATGATTTATGGTGACCACTTCTTTATTGTTCACTATATCCACCAGGAATAAATCTAGACCCCGTTTTTGTCAGTGCTTCAAATGATAAATCAAATATCTTGGTGATATTATTTAAAGGCTAAACTAACAGATGGTTATATTCTGAGGAAGGGTCACTGGATCTGAAACAGTAACTCTGATTTCTCTCCACAGAGGCTGTTGGACATGTTGAGCTTTCCAGCAAATTCTATTTTTGTTTCTGATTTCCAGCATCTGCAGTCCTTTCATTTTTTTTTGTTTAGCTGGTTACATCACTGGACTAATACGGCAGAGACATGAGCTTAATCCTGCCATGGCAGGAGGATTTTAAATCCAGTTAATGATAAATTTGGATTAACATGTCAATTGCAGTAATGGTGACTCATCTGTGTTCTATATAAAAACACAGCAAGTTTACTAATGATAATAAATGACTTTATAAAGGAAATCTGTCAACTTTATCTCGTCTGATTATGTGTGACTCCAGACTGCCCTCTGAAGTCAGTACCAGCTGTTTTTTAGTAATGGACTCACTTCCCCTGTCTCAGGGCAATGAAGGGTCAGAAGTAAATGCTGAGCTGACCAGTGTCGGCTATATCACTTGAGCCTGTACTGGAAGCTCTGCAACATTCTGCATACAAGATAAGATAGTCAGAATTATACTGCCCATACAGAGTAAACCTCAAGGGGGTCCATGAACGTCATCTGAACCGATGATGTTTGCAGCCTTGAAAATCACTTCCGTGCATTTTTCATTTTGTCCCTGTATGCGTAAGATTTCCTGGTGTGTGTATGTTAAAGTTTTGTTGAGGTCAGATAATGGAGATCCAGTTGAGGAGCAGAGAGATTAAGAGCTGGTAGCAATTTAAATGTGATTGCCCAGGAATTGTCACTCTATCCACACATCTTAGCCATGAGTGTGTAATATCAGGAGCATCATTTAAAAGGTCACATCAAATGAACTGGAAACTAACAGTGGAGAGATTAAAATCAGGCCGTTCACGAGCTCAAAAGGTCAGATATCGTGCAGGCTGTTGAGGCTGGGAGTAGATCGCAGCAATGGGGAGGCATGAGACAATGAGTTGGAGTTAAAACAAAGATGAAGATTTTAAAACAGAGATGATATTTAACCAGTTTTTGGGAACATCAAGGTGATGGTGTACTGGAGGTTTTATGAGTTCAGTAGGACCTACAGCTTACCAGCACAGAATGTGGGAGTGTGGCCAGGGGTCAAGCCTGGAAGTAACAAAGTCATTGATGAGGGTTTCAGCAGCAGATGAGCTGAAGCAAGGGCAGAGTTGGACATGTTACACTGAAGGAATAAAATAGCCTTAGTGATGCCGCAGAAGCTTGATGTAGCATCAAGGATGACACCAAGGCTGCAAACAAACGGGCTTAATCTCAAAAAGCTGCCAGGGATGGAGTTAGTGGCTGGGGGACCACTTGATCTTTATTTGGAGGAAATTTTTATTGGTCAAGCAATGGATGTTGGACAGGGAACTTGTTGATTCCGAGGTAGTGCAGGAATCAAGAAAGGTGATGTTAAGTTTAACTCGATGTTGCCAGCAAGCACATAGGGCTGCATCTTATGCTTTTTTGACTAAGAGGCAGCTGAGTCATGTTTTTCAGAGGGATTTTCATGGCAAGGCCCAGCGAGATTTTGCACTGTATCTTTCAAACTTGCCTCATTAGCTACCTACCCTGCCCCTATGATGTCCCTCTCATCTGAATCTACCCTCATCAAATCATCAGCCATTCTTAGAACAACTCACCATTCCCTAGATATCTTCACAAAGGAAAGCATTCCTAGCACCCACACCAATTCCTAGCACCCACACCATCTTGATAAGGCCAGAGATTGTAAGAAGTGCAGATGTTGGAGTCAGAGATAGCATAGTGTGCAGCTGGAGGAACACAGCAGGCCAGGCAGCATCAGAGGAGCAGGAAAGTTGATGTTTCAGGTTGGGACCCTTCTTCAGAAAAAAAGTCTGTTTAAAAGGCCATTGTGCATCTGGACAAGCACTGGCATTCCAAAACTGCACTGAGGGGTGCAGACAGTCACCCTGAAGATATCAGAGAAGGGGACAATGGAGCCATGATTATTGCACAGGGACCTGGAGGTCCTGTCAGACAGGGTGGTGAGGAAGAGGGATGCACGATGAGCAGAGGAGACTATGACACTAAGCCCTACCAGCTTGGTCTGAGATCACCACCAGGGTCAGTGCAGTCTCCATGATGTGTAGAAATACGCAGCAGTAACACAAGGTCAATTACCTTCTCCACTGTGTTGAGCTTAGAGCCATGCTCTTCTCTCTGTTACCACACACTCACTCTATCTCTGCCTGCTGCTCCAAGACTCATGCTCTGCCACCATCACTATCGTCTACAACATATTCCCTCATTCATTCTCACACCCCAGCCAACCTGCCACACCACTAACCTTGCCAGGCCTCGGTGCTGCCTATTCACTTACTCTGGACTCCACTTTGCCTTTTGACCACCTGCACCAACATTAACAGGTATGCCACCCACTATCATCTCACTCGATCCCTTTCCTTTCCTTATTCCATGAGACAAGAGTCCACAAAAGTGCAGAAAGGGAACGATGGGTGAAAGAGTGCCTGGCATCATGTTCCTCACCATCTATGAGGAGACAATCTTGCTCCTTCCACACTTCCCTCCACCCCTTCCAACGTGGACCTCATAACCGAAGTCACCCTGATTGGGCTTCTGACCATGGCCAATCCCTTGACTGGTATCGGACCCTGCCCTTGACATATAGGATCACCTGACTGGTGGGTGCCTCCCTGGACTTCAATGAGGACCACTCCCCTTAGACTTTCAGTCATGCAGTGTATTTGCCGCATATTGTCCTGGAACATGGTGCGGGTGTGGGATTCACATCATACAGCAAGATTGAGGACTGGTCCAGAGAGGCAAGTGACATGATTGTGTGACTACTCGAATGGGCACAGCAAGACAAGGCAAGCCAAGTTTGCTGTGGGCATGCAACTGGGTGCTAAGTGAGCTTGCGCTAAGAGAGCAAGGGAGCAGCTCTGAGATGCAGCCTGGACAAATCTGTGAGCCAGGTGCCTGGCCTTCTGGGCAAGGTGTCCTGGCAGCAGATTTTCAATGTAAATGCAAATCTGTTCTTCCTAAACAAGCAGACCAGAGAGTCCTGTGAAGATCATGAGGAGTTGGCAAATGCCAGAAGCCATTGTCCCTGGGTGATGGGGGCATGAGCCAGTTGACTACGGTTTGTACCTTGAAACCCTGTTTGGCGCTGAAAACCATGGGGACTCTTTGCAGCCAGAGGTGAGCAGGAGTCGCTAGGCACCAGCTCTGAATTCTATGTTGAGGATTCTCGATGTCTAGTTTGTTTGCTGCATTTAGTGAGACAGCAGGCTGAATATTAATGAGGCTTGTTGTACCATAAATATGGTATTTAAGTCATAATAATCCCCAAATAGGTAACTTGCCTATGCCCATCAAGAAACTTGCCTTGCTGCCCAGCAGATGCATCAAAGATGAGGAGAGTTCCTCTGAATGTTGTGACAGAGACCTCACTAAACCTCTCATGCAATTCTGCCACAAATCTCATGGTTGCCTACATCACATTGTGTATTCAGTTGACATCAGAGCTGCCTGGAGACAGGATCAGAAGGCACAGAAGCAGAAGTAGACTATTCAGCTATTCAATGAGATCATGGCTGATTTGATAATCCTCAATTCCACTTTCCTGCCCTCTGTGACAATGAGTTCCACAGATTCACTACCCTCTGGCTGAAGAAATTCCTCCTCATCTCAGTTATAGAATACAGAACATAGAACAATACAGCACAGTACAGGCCCTTCGGCCCACGATGTTGTGCCGAACTTTTACCCAATCCTAAGGTCTATCTAACCTCCAACCCTACCTTATACTATCATCCATATGCCTGTCTAATAGCCGCTTAAATGAGGCCGACTCCACTACCCTCTCCAGCAATGCATTCCATGCCCCGACCACTCTCTGAGTAAAGAACCTACCTCTGACATCTCCCCTATATCTACCTCCACTCACTTAAAAACTATGCCCCCTTGTAATAGTTACCTCCACCCTAGGAAAAAGTCTCTGGCTGTCCACTCTATCTATATCTCTGATCATTTTGTACACCTCTATCAAGTCGCCTCTCATCCTTCGTCGTTCTAAAGAGAAAAGCCCTAGCTCTCTCAACCTTTCCTCGTAAGACCTTCCCTCCATTCCAGGCAACATCCTGGTAAATCTCCTCTGCACCTTTCCCAATGCTTCCACATCTTTCCTGTAATGAGGCGACCAGAACTGGACACAATACTCCAGATGTGGCCGAGCCAGGCTTTTGTATAACTGGAGCATAACTTGACAGCTCTTGAACTCAATCCCTCTATTAATGAAAGCTAACACACCATACGCCTTCTTAATAACTCTATCCACCTGGGTGGCAGCTTTCAGGGAACTGGGGACATGAACCCCAAGATCCCTCTGCTCCTCCACACTGCCAAGAATCTTTCCGTTAATCCTGTATTCTGCTTTCAAGTTTGTCCTTCCAAATTGAATCACTTCATACTTTTCAGGGTTAAACTCCATCTGCCAATTCTCAGCCCAGCTCTGCATCCTATCCATGTCCCTTTGTAACCTAGAACAGCCGTCCGCACTATCCACAACTCGACTAAGCTTTGTATCGTCCGCGAACTTACTAATCCACCTTTCCACTCCTTCATCCAAATCATTTACAAAAAGCGTCATCCCTTCACTCTGAGGCCGTTCCCCAACTCCTAATCTCTCCTGCGAGTGGAAACATCTTCTCCATCTATCCATGTCTCCCTGTATTCTTGTAAGTTTCAATCAGATCTCCACTCCTTCTAAACTCCATCAAGTATAGACTCAGAGTCCTCAGATGACAAGCCCTTCATCCCAGGATCATTCTTATAAACGTCCTCTGAACCCCCTCCAAGGCCAGCACATCTTTCCTTAGATACAGGGCACAAAACTGCTCATAATATTCCAAATGCAGTCTGACCAGAGCCTTATACAGCCTCAGCAATACATCTCTGCTGTTGTGTTCTAGCCCTCTTGAAATGAATGCTTACATTGCATTTACCTTCCTAACTGCCGACTGAACCTGCATGTTAACCTTAAGAGAATTAAGCAATAGGACTCCCAAGTCCTTTAGTGTTTCAGATATCTGAAGCCTTTCCCCATTTAGAAAATAGTCCATAGCTCTATTCTTCCTACAATGTGCAAAACCTCATACTTTTGAACATTGTATTCCATCTGCCACTTCTTTTCCCACTTGTTTAACCTGTCCGACTCCTTTTGCAGCCTCCCTGCTTCCTCAACACTACCTGCCCCTCCACCTATCTTTGTATCATCTGCGAACTTAGCAACAATGTCCTCAGTGCCTTCATTCAGATTGTTAATATATAACATGAATAGCTGTGGTCCCAACATGGACCCCTTTGGAACTCCACTAATCACAGAATGCCATTCTGAAAAAGACTCCTTCATCTCCACTCTATGCTATTCAGCCAATCCTCTATCCATGTCAGTGCTTTGCCCCTAACACCATAGATAAGAAATAAATTAGAGAAGGATGTAGTTATCTCAAACATAAGGGTACCTGAGAGAAAGTTTGGAAAGGGAAGCAGCAGATCAATGGCTTTAAACTTAGTGATTAAAAAAACCCAGCTCTTTGCACTTGTTGTTGAAACTGAGAGTGAAGAAGACAGGGAAATGTGATTTAAGGAGAGATTTTATGGCAAATAAAAGAAACTATGAGTTATCTTTATATTCCAGAAATAGTGAGCAGTTTTAGTAGATAGACTAGAACCCAATAATGCTTTTACGTGAATAAAAACAAATTACTAAAGATCTGCTGATGCTGGAAATCAGAAATAAACGTAGAAATTGCTGGAAGAAACTCATCGGGTCTGGCAACATCTTTGGTGAGAAAGCAGAGTTAATGTTTTGGGTCCAATGACCTTTCTTCAGAACAAACTCTTCTGAAGGACCTGAAAGGTTAACTCTGATTTCTGTCCACAAATGCTGCCAGACCTGCTGAGTTTTTCCAGCAATTTCTGTTTTTTGTTGTTTAATGCTTTGTGTGACCCAGCCCAATCTGACTGTGAATGACTGAACCAGTTGTTCAGTATATCTGTTCAAGTCATGTCACTTGGACATAATGGAGCTGAGCTGAGAGTTGGGCTAGCCCAGAGATGAGTCACCCACTGAATTCCCCTTCCTCCTTAAAGAGACACTCGACTTTCATTCAGCAGCTCCCTGATGTCGTTTGTGGTATACTGTACGCTTTCCCACAAAGCATATACCACTGAGAACTGAGTTCTTGTGAGACAGTTGTCTTAAAGTCTATTTTACAACAGTAACTATTTACAGGATTATAGCATTATGGACTTACACAAATAATTTGGGTACTACAATTATTGATGTTATTGTACATTACACACACATGGGACAAGCAACAAATACTGGCCTAGTCAAGGTCACCCATGTTGCCTTGAACAAACAAAGCACATAATTGTGTAGCTACACTGATTCCATTCACAGAGAGAGTGACTGAAAGTGAGGTGGCTACCTCTATACAGGAATGTCACACATCATCATGTTGTGTCACGGTGTTAAAGGTAAATTGTGTATGTCACAATACTCCCCACAGCAGCAGGAGCACATCAGTCATTCAGCAATGCACAAGAATCAAGCCTGATTTGCCCTAGTTGATTAGTGCAGTGCAATGATGCTCCAATATATACAGCCTGACACCTTCCTTTAATTGTATACATCGACTTCACGTGAGAACCGCCTTTCAGAGTTTTACTCCCATTTCCTCTAATGAATGTTTCACAGGGATTTGGAATAAAGCATGAACAAGCTATCATCTCAAGCCAGAGGCTGGCCACATTGGAGATCCACATTTGATGTGGTTGGACAGCGTTCAAGCTGTTCTTTATTTGAGGCCAGCTGTTCCTGGCTGGCATACTTCCCAATTGTCAACCTCAGTTTGTTCTTCATGAACCAAATCTGCAGCAACAACTGTGACAGTCAGAACTTGCAAATACTAGGTTTAGCTCACCAAGGAATTGCAATTTTGCTCCATGGAAGTGTCGCACTGCTCACTGCAAGATGTACATAGGAGTTGGAAGTTTCAAATAATTGTCCCTTGCGAACAGTTAGTAAACAAAGGCAGAGTGAGACATCAATGGTCTTATGGAAACAAGTGGAAATGCAGAGTTCACTGTTTGGATCTGTGAACAAATTAATAGCAATATTAGATATGTGTGGGAGGGAACCCCTTTCTCTGCTTGCTGAGGTAGCAATCTATCAGAGATCATTTTGACAAGTGGATTTTAAGACTCTGGAGACAATTCTGTTGGTAAATTCCTTCTTTATCAAAGGCATTCCATCAATGCCAGGCATGATCTATTCAACTTCTGAAAAGGCACAATTCCCAATTAGAAAATGTGTTTTTTTCATTCACCGGATGAGGGCTTCACTGTCTGGGTCAGCATTTATTGCCCATTCCTAATTGCCTAGAAAGCAGCTAAGAATCAACCACATTGTTGTGGGACTGGAATTACATGTAGTCCAAGGTAGGTAAGCATGGCAGTTTCCTTCCCTAAAGGGCAGGAGTGAACCAGATGGGTTTTTCCCAACATGCAGCAATAGATTCATGGCCATTATTAGACCTGTAATTGCAGATTTTTTTAATAACTTAATTCACACTCCACATCAGCCATAGCAGGATTTGAGCCAAACTCCCTTGTTCATTACCTGGGCCTCTGGATTAACAATCCAGCAATAATACCACTAGGCTATCACCTCTGTCTTGTATGCACTTGGAGCAGACATGTACAAATGCAAATGACTGCATCACTGTATCTCATAGGTGGAGAAGTTCAAATCAAAATAAAAATGCCTGAGGTCCCCAAACTTGAAGTGTTTCATTTAAATAATTCTTAAAGCAAAAAGGTGTCTTCTTTTCAACATTTACCAGGAGAACAAGAGATGAAATGAACCATTATTACAAAAACATTGAGCTCAATAAAAATGATTGGAGTACCGCAACAGTAAATAGAATCAGCATTTGTTAGATAGGCACAGGTGATGAAATGCAATAGAAACAGTTAACAAATAGAATCAATCTTTACAATTTCTAGAACACATGAATGAGATCTTTTATAAGAAACACTTGCATTTATATAGAACAAGAGACAACACAGTGTGGAGCTGGAGAAACACAGCAGGTCAGGCAGCATCAGAGGAGTAGGAAAGTCTATGTTTCGGGTTGGGACCCTTCTTCAGAATTTATATAGAACCTTGTGTAATCTCAGGATAACCAAAAGTGCTTTACAGCCAATAAACTATTGTTGAAGTGCAGCTAGTGTTGTAATTTAGGATTTGCACACAGTAAGCTCCCGGAAACAATGTGACAATGACTAGACAATGGTTTTATAATGTTGATTTAAGGGATGACTGCTGATCAGAATGCTGGGCTCAATATTGACTAAAACATTGAGGCTAGCCTCCCTTCTTTTTTGAAAATAGTGGCACAGAATCATTTACGTCCACTGCTAGGGCAGGTGGGATTTCAGTCATTTGACTGTCTAACAGGTTGAATCTCTGACAGTGCAGCACTCCCCTTAAATGTCAGCCTTGATTTTATGTTCGTGTTTCTGAAATAGAAATTTTCTGAAGAATTGTCCCTACCCGAAACATCAACTTTCCTGCTCCTTTGATGTTGCCTGGCCTGCTGTGTTCCTCCAGCTCCCCACTGTGTTATCCACAATGCTATGACTTACTCCAGCCTGTGTAAATTTTGTATTAATCTATATTCATTTTCATTGAATTTGAACACATTGTTACTTTCAGCCTATCTGCACGTGGCAATAAAAAGCTTTACAAGTTACCGACCCTTATAATCAATGGTTTCAGGGAATATTCTCAGCTAGATTCTTCAAGTATGAACATGGCTGCTAGGAAATTATTTATATGCAAGTTCATGGTGCAGTTGTTTTGAAGTCATGTTAATGACTCTTCAATGACTTTGCATGTGTACAGTAGCTTCAGAGTTGCTGCTGGATTTGGGAATCCTGTCTGTGTGAAAATCAACAGTCTTTTTGATGCACATTGTGTGACTTACCCAGCATAAAAAGATAGTTTTAACTGAAAACTCTCTCTGTGTTAATATACTGAGATTCCAAAAATGTTTTTTAACTTGTACTGACTCAGCATTTTACAGAGTCAGTCGTGGCTGTTGCTAATTGTTTTTCAGGGACCTTAATGGTAAATATCTGCATTCTTGATTTCTGAGTGTTAGATCTTTCCAGCAAACCTGCAAGTTTCATGCTCACAGCTTCAGTCATTTCATCAGTGGTTCAGAATGTTTTGAGGACCGTTAATGGTTTGGTTGTCAAGTTAAAATTAACACTGTTAACTGAATTCAGCAGATAAAGCTGCAGATTATACAGTGTTCAATATAAACTGAATAACATACAAATATCCAGCTTTTACTGCTCCTTAGATTAAAGCAAATAGTTTGCTGTGTTGAGAGAAAGCATGTGCTCTTTCTGCTTATTTAAATGTCAATTCTCTCTTATGAATTATGCTCCCTTTAATTAGCTACACAAAGGAAAAGTCAGTTTCTGTTACATGAATAAGCCTTGCTTGGGGCCAGCCATGTGATCTGTGGGGGCTAGGTCAAGCAGCAAGCTTACATTGTACTACAGCAGAGAGGGACGGAGAGATTTTAGCCCCTTAGTCTCCATTCCATGTCTCGCACCAGAGCCTGGTGAAAGTCACTAAAAGACCAACAATGAGAGCAGGATTTTGTATGATAGGAGGTCACTACTATGGAAGGAATGGTTTCCATACAAATTTACAGTATAGCTGCTCTGGCCTCTGTTCTCTCACTCCTAATGTCCTTTCTTTCCCAGTGACTAGTAAGCTGTCTTTAAGACTGCAACTGATGCCTGTAACTTGCCAGAACTGTCCGAATGAGGCCAGTGAACCAACTTACAGTCGTCCTGTTGCCAGCACTAGGAAAGTGCCATGTGAATAGGTTGGAAGTGAGTCCCTATTTGCACCTAGGAACAGGGCTTTGTGTTAACCCTAAATCAGCAAAGATCAGCAGATTCTCCTTATATCATGCACATTAACTGTGAGACTGAACCGAACAGGGCTGGATGCAATTGCATGTCACTAAGGCCTGGATTTTCATCGTAATAAAGAGCCTTTCTGTTGTAGTGAAAATGGCAGATGATCCCTGAAACTGAGAGTTCCACTCCCTGAACATGACACCTACCATTTTGATGGAGGTGAGAATAGGAGCAAATCATGTTTCATACAAATAAGCGGCTGCCCTGATAAAACAGTGGCTGCCTTCACTGATGCAGGATTTTGGAGACCTGTGTATCTGAAACATGAGATGAACAGATTAAACCAGTTAAGAACTGCTCTGTACTTTGTGAATTTGTTTGGATGGGGAGGCACGACACCTGCTTGTATATGGTCCCAGAACACCTGTGGAAGAGATTAGGTGTCCTTTGGGATTGTTAAAAGTAGGCTTGAATATGTGTCAAATCTTCACAAACATACTTGAAGTTTGTAGGAACTGTCCTGTATAGCCCTGATGTTAGATGACCGTACGTGTTACTTTATGGTAAATTTATTCTTGGGATATGGATATCACGGGTAAGTCCGATATTTATTGCCCATTCCTAATGCCCCAGAAATGGTGGCGGTTAGCCGCCTTCTTAAACCACTGCAGTCTGTGTAGTGAAGGTTCTCACACAATGCTGGTTGGCAGGGAATTTCAGGATTTTGACCCTAAAATGATGAAGAAACAGTGATACTTTTTTCCAGGATTTTAACCCTAAAATGATGAAGAAACAGTGATGTTTGTTCAACGCAGAATTGGAACTTTCTGCTCTCCTTGTTCTTCTGGGTGGTAGAGGTCCTGAATTAGGAACCTGCTGCTTTTGTCTTTAATGATTTGTACAATTGACAGAACTGTAATTGGGAATATTCACAGTCTCATTGTTTTCACATTTCATTTGAGAACTGCAAGGATAGAAGTTCTGAATGGGAGTCTGCCTGTACTTTCCAGCTTCCTCTTTGTGTTATTTAAATGTAGCTGTTACTTATCCTGAATTGGTTAATGCCATGTTAAACATAATATGAAAAGGAATTAAGTGGAAGTGTGTGTAGAAAACAGGACCAGTCTGTGAGACTGAATATTGCCATAGAGTAGGCAATGTCCCAAATTCCTACAGGTTGGCTTGATTCCATTTTCTGGTCCAGATGACACATGCTAATCCATTGAGCCAAGTGACACCAACACAACAGTAAATAGAACTAAGGCAAAGATGTTTCTAAAAATAATTCCAGGATACCAACTGCTTTGCAATCAAACAATTTCAGCTTTCAAGTTACACAGTGGGTGGGTGTAATCAGACTGAGCACTGCAGAGCAGTGGGAACCAAGTGCATGCTAATGAAGTCTGTCATGTTAAGTAAGGCATTGTAAACCAGATTGTTGGATAAGGTGCAAGTCACCATAGGTCAAGAGGTGGAAAGCAGCAGATAAACCACCCAGGATCACAGCCAAATCGCTACCATCGGATGGTTGCAAGGGTGGACTAGCAGGGATCTGCAAGATGGTTGGTTCCTCTGATCTGTGATGAAGAGAGAAGGCATACTAATGGATGGAAAGAAAAGAATATCAGAGTTTGCATCATGTACTGTGACCTTTAATAAAAAAAGTAAGGATTGGAAACTTTGAGACACTAATGTAACACATGGAAGTAAAACGGTCTATAATTGAGCCAGACAAGGAACATTTCAAATGCAACCTATCAATGAGCCATTTGCTCCTCCAGCTTATGCAATACACTCAATAGTCACATTGAAACCAGTTATCAAAAAAAAATCCCAAAGTGGTGAAGACAAATTGCAATGAAAATTGCCAGGAATGAGAGCAATATCACAATAAAAACTCTACCTCTGAAGAGAGACTTCAGTCTCATCTTCCTTGAATCAGAACAAACTCCCTAAAAAATTAAAATTAGGTCAGGAGACTGGGGTTGGCGTAAAGTGGTGGTGGTGGGGTGTGCTACTCGTGAGGTTACATGTTCATATTTTGGTTTAGTGTAATGGAACCTCCAGCAGTAGGTGGCGTTGGTGAGGAAGGTCACTGAACAGGGGAGCATGAGCAGTTGTGCCAGGACCTCCATCTGCAGGTGACAATGGTGAAGGAGGATGGCTGGAACAGTCAAATTGATCTTCTCTAGAAAAAATATGATTTTGAAGGAAAGATGTCTCTTGGGAAGAAGGAACAAACAGACAAAGAATTCCTGACCCTAAGGTAAACTATAGGCTTCATTTCAATTCAATATTGTAAATGCTTCCTTAACCTGTTTAACTTTAATGGCCCATCCTGCTTGTAATGACCTAATACCAGTGGTTTTAAGAAATCCCTGCTTCATGATTATTGGGCCTTCCATGTTTTGAAATCTCATTTTATACCAGAATTAATTAAGAACATTCTCTGTTTCTTCATATTTCTATAATTCTGCTGCTCTGTGCTCAAGTTTAGAGAGGTACAGAATCTTAAGACACAAATAAAAAATTCCTACAGGTATTTCCTGACTCTTACTTGGATCCTGAAAGCTGCAGGAGGATATTGATACAAATAGGATTAAATCCAACAAGACCTTTCAAGGAGTTCTATTGTATAAAATGCTTGATAATTGTCACATAATAACATTTAAACATCGATCAGTTATCAGGAAAAATACTAAAATCTATTATAATGGATGAGATAACTAGATACTTGGAAAGTAATTGTCTGCTTAACATGGATTTATGGAAGGAGAATTCTTTTCAAAACTTGATAGAGGTTTTTGAGGAAGGTACTAGCAGACATGATAAGGAGAGATGAGTAATAAGGTCCCACATAAGAGGTTCAGAAACAAAGTTAAATTGTGTAGAACTGGAGATAACAAAGAACAAAGAACCATTCAGCACAGGAACAGGTCCTTCACCCCACCAAACCTGCGTCAATTCTTAGTTCTTATTTAGACCCACTACTTATTGCCCATCTGTGGACAGAGAGATGTAGTTGGCTGTGCTCCGTGGAGGTGTGTTTGTCACATTTGTGAGGACTGAGCTCACAGGCCTTGGGGGATGAAGATTGAAGGTCAGGGGGAAGGGGAGTGGTAAAACCTGATGGGGAGGACTGCCAGGACCCCGCAGGCAGGCCAAGGAGGCTGGACGTTGAGAAGTAGTCTGAATCAGCACCTTAGCAATATACTTGCAGGGGAGGCAATGGCTGAGTGGTATTATCACTGGACTGTTAATCCAGAGACCTAGGTAATGTTCTGAGGACCTAGGTTCAAATCCCACCTAGCAGATGGAGGAATTTGAACATTTGGTGATAGAAGATGCAAGCAAAGGGGACATAGAAAAGAGATTTTTTTTTAAAGCTTCCGACAGGAATTAATTTCCAAAGGCATTTCATTCTTGGAAATTGACATTTTCAAAAAGACTGCTTGGTAGTAAACACAACATTAAAAATGCAGTGATATCTGAATGCAACAGGGTGATTATTTTATATTGGGTTTATTGGTTAACGTGGGTAAGTACGGCAACTTCTTGGCCTTAGATGGATTTTAATGCCATGTCAATTGTTGAGGCATTGATATTTGCACAGCCTGTGAAGTGTTAATAACCAAACCCTATGAATTACTGTTTAATACCATGTGTATTAATAGACCACATTTACCTACATTAAAGGTAAGTACTGTAAATGAGACTTAATGATGCATTTATTCCCATATACTGGCTGGATTTTATTACCAGTGATGAAGCTATGATTTATGTCAATGACTGTATTTAAAAATGTAATGTAACTTTTCTCATTGGCTGCAGTGGGAACTTTCTCTCCCACCTACAATTTCAATCCATCTGTTAGGTCTGTCTGGAGGCCTAATGGCAAGGCAGCTAACTAACACAGTTGGAGGGGGAGAGTGCATAGTGAAACCAGCAATAGGTGTGCACACAACCCCATGCTGTGAGAGAACTTGTCAAATTGTCAAGGTAACCTCAGCTCATGTGGGAATTGAAATCATTCAGTTGGTATCACTCTACATTGCAAAATAGCTGTCTCGCCAACTGAGCTAACCAATCCTAAATTACCTTGGGCCAGACTGCCAGTGCGCGCTGGTATATCCTCCTCTGCCTGTCGTCTAGGAGGAGGGCTGTTCTTCTTTTTGTCAACCCCTCGACCCGCACCTCCAGGTCCCTGCTGGAGAATCGCGGTGCCATCTTCTTATTCTCAGACAGGTTCGGAAAATGAGCAAGCAGGGCAGCTTCAGGATGCCATTGCTTGTGTAGGTGTACACTGGCTGTTTAAATATGACATGGGCACAAGGGAAAGATATCTGCTGAGTGGTCAGTTATTCTGGAAACAGCATGTGGTCAGATGGGTCTTAAATCGGAAATGAGAGACACGATGGGAGTGGGATTGGTAGTTAATGAGGTGTGCTTAGTTACATTCAGAGTCTTGCAGCAAAAGAATTCTCCAAAGAACTGGACACAACTCGCACTTAGCCAAAAGAAGAGTCAGCCCACTGTATCATGAGCAATTACATCTCAAACATAAAATCATGAAACATATGCTACGGTTTGAGATCATTCCTGGAATAAAATCGGATCTGTGCACTGAGTTTAAATGGTCCAGCTGATTTGTAAATTGCACATGTACATTTCGTGCCCAGCTCCCTTTCCCCTATCAGTGAAAATGGGACCTATCAGAACTCAGAAATAATTTCAAGATCTCAGCCCTGTTTTTCATTTTTTAACAGTCACTGCAGTCTCTCTGACACTGCAAAAATCCAACTATTCATGTTTGAGACAAGTTGATAATTTTCAGTAAGGCCCCAGTTCCCTATATTTATACTTTTATAAATGTTTACTGTGAATGGCCACATGAAAGCAGGAGACAAATTCAATTTTTGACATGCATTTTGAAGTACGTTTGCCAGTTGGGAACTAAGGACATTAAACATACATGTGCAAATTATGAATCAGCTGGACCATAAAGTGTGCAGTTTCTTAAATGCTTTAAGGAGCTTTGAAAGGAGCACATTATATGAAGAAACATTCTGTGCTGTGATTCTGCAAGGTAGGACAAACAAATAGAAACTTCAAATGCTGGAACCAGTTCTGCTTTAAGATACATATCTGAAAACTTAATGTGTCTATTCTATTTATATATTGACTTTGCATTTCAGTATTTTCTGTTTTTGTGTGTTTGTATAAGAAACTGATGTATTTTGGCTGCTTTCCCCAGTTCTATCAACATCTTTGGTATGAGCAGAAAAATCTTGACAGCGTTCACCATGTTGGTTATTTGTTGTTGGGTTTTCTAGAGGCTTGATTTGCTGCGGGCGATGTTCTTCAGTTCAAAGACACCTTTTCCACCTGTTCATTGTGCGTACTGATCCAAGAACTCAAAAATCTATTGAAAAATTCCACCCAGGGAAAACATTGCTTGACTGATGGATATGGTTGGATGACTGATGTTTTTACCGGCTTTTATTACGTGGAAAGTAATGAATTAATGATTATTTCTTAAATCATTGTATTCACATTCCATTGTCACTATGAGGTCATTACTATAGCTGGTGAGTGGGTATGAAGGTGCCATAGATCAGTTAGGAAGCATGAAGGTCCATGTGGAATTGGCAGTGAGTCAGAACATGGCATGGTGAGGCAAGAGGAGTGATGGAGAGCAGGTAGAGGGACATGTCTTAGCAAGGGGGAGGCAATGAAGGGCCACAAGTATAGGTGGATATGCATAGATTGGCACAATAGGCATGAGAGGCCTTGGGGAGGTGGAAGAGGGACATAACCTGGAGGTTGAGGTTAACCTTGAACTTACACCTGCCCTGACACATGAGGAGCCATGAAATATGAATCTTTGAGAGCTACTCCGACTCCATTAAAATTGCGCAGGAGTGGTTAAGCCCATCTCCACGTGTATATTTAAGTCAGAGCGCAGCATGCAGGCTCAGGATACAAACCAGCTTGCATCCTTAAAATCAGAAACCCAGGAATGGGGTCAGGAATTCCAGAATCTGAGCCTGTCAACCATATTTAAAGGATTTCAAGTCATCCAAACCTGATGAAAATCCAGGTTAAAAGACTAAACATCTGGTTCTAGGTGTGGTTCTGCTTGAAGCCTATTGAATTATAGCAAGACTTCTTCATTGTTGTACTCCAGTCCTTTTGTAATAAAGTCTAAGAAAAATTACCATTTCAATTGCTTGCTGAACTTGTGTGCTAAATTGTTATGTCCCCTATACAAGATAACCAAATTTTACTGAGCATCAATATTGAAAAATTAAGGTTTTAAAAATGTTCTGTTTTTATATTCTTACTTCCAAAGTGAATAACTTCACAGTTCTCACATCATGCACCATGGCACTTTGTTTCCCACTGAAAATCCCTTTTCCATGCCTTGTGAGTGAAGAGACAGCATCTGAAAGGCTGCTGGAGTCCTTTAAATTGCTATCAGCTGCATTTAATGCACAAATGCTCCTTTAGGAAACCTCTCTGGATCTAAAATGTAAGGTTCAGTGACCATGCAAGTGCAGCCAGCAGTAACTCTCATATCCTGCTATTATTTTCTGGTTGTGCATGTTCACACAGATTCAGGAAAGGTGACGACCTAAATCAGGAAGTATGGCTAAGTGATATCAAACATGGATTTTAAACATTGGAGTAATACCGATGAAATAGAACGACTGAAGGAAACTAATGGTGTAGGGAGAAATTAGGAGCTTGTGGAGTGAGTCAGATGAATCGCAGAAGGATATAACACCAAAAGAACTGCTGACACTGGAAATCAGAAACAAAAACTATAATTGCTGGAAAATCTGAGTAGGTCTGGCAGCATCTGTAGAGAGCAAACAGAGTTAACGTTTTGGGTCTAAAGAAGGATCAATGGACCTGAAACATTAACTCTGATTTCTCTCCACAGATGCTGCCAGACCTGTTGAGCTTTTCCAGCAATTTCTGTTTTTGTCACAAAAAGATAAACTGTGTCTTTCATCTCGTGCACAAATGCAAAAAGGATGTTGCTTCAGTAACACAAACAATCTGAAAAAGTTAAAAATGTGTCCATTTATTAATGTAATACACTATTTCACAATATGTAGTTAGGCAAGTCCTGTAGGTAACGTATCTCAGTGTGAAGATTCGAACAATGCAATTGTTCAGCAAAAGTATTTGGTTTAGTAAAGCATAAACTATTTACTGTTCCAATCCTTTCTTTGTGAATGCTCCATCAGTCTTTACGAGATGCTTCACTGAGCAGTTTGACTTGACAGTTACATCGGCATTTAACATTTCCACATGTTTGATTTAATGGGAACGTTCAGCAGCAGTGTTTCATATACAGTGTTTCTCTCAAGGGACAAACATGATGCTCTTCATTAACCTCATTGAGCACTGAATTTCATTTCCATCTTCTGTCAGACATTATTAGACTGCATTTAGTATGTAGAATAGCTTTTCAGTTCAATATCCTCACAACCTGTTTCAGAAAAGAAAACAAACCCTGTTTATTTCACAGTCAGTAACACATAAGGGAACTGTGACTTTCTCCTTGCATATTTCACTCCAAGATTTTTATTTTCTCCATGTTTTTCAGTGGCTACAATTGATGCAGTGCCAATTCAGGGATTGAGGACTGGGGATCCTGAAAATCTGGCTAAGATTCAGACCCAGATTTGAGCTATTTGTGCACAATTTCTTGGGAAGCCCCTTAGGTCAGGCCATCGTGCTGTTTCCAGAATTGAGCTATATCATTGTTTAAAATATATAAACTAAAACATGTGAGAACTAGAAGTAAGAGCAGGCAATTCAGCGCCTTGAGACTGCTCAGCTTTTAAATACGATCGTGACTGATCTCATCTTGGCCTGAACCCCACTTTCCAGCCCCCCCTCCATAATCCTTCAACCCCTTATTAATTAAAAATCTGTCTATCTCCTCCTTAAATTTATTCAATGTCCTGGCATCCACCACACTCTGGGGTAGTAAATTCCACAAACCCTTTGAGAGAAGTAATTTCTCCTCATCTCTGTTTTTAATCTGCTAGCCCTTATCATAAGAATATGACCTCTCATTGTAGATTACCCCATATAAGAAAACATCTCTTCTAAATCTATTTTTGTCAATCCCCTTTAGCACCTTATGCACCTCAATTAGATTTTCTCTCATTCTTCTAAACTCCAGTGAATATAGGCCTAAACTACTCAATCTCTCTTCATAATACAAACCTCTCATCCCTGGAATCAATCTAATGAACTTCCTCTGAACTGCCTCTAATACAACTACATCCCCCCTCACACAAGGGGACCAAAATTGTGCATAATGCTCCAATTAAAAAGTGACTAAGCTAACTGTCCACAATCTTTTTTAAAAAATCATTCAGATGAACATTAGTAATTCAAGTTCAACTTCATTTTGATGGAGATGAGACATGTAAAACTCTTGCCCATGTTGGAAATGCACAATCAACAGCACATTGTGCTTGATCCTCAAGAACAGAGCAGACTTTTATAGATACTGCATTTTCTCTTCATGTACTTTCTACTGTTTATATTAAGTACTTTTATAATAAGCAGCAATGACACAATTTCACCAGTGCTCAGTGTATGCTATCGGATACAAATAAGGAAATGGACTAGAAACTACATTGATAGTATTCTACGTCCATTCTTCAACATAACAGCATCAGTTAACGTATGATTAAAAGAAGATTACGTAAGACAATGTGAAGAATTTAGCCTGCTTTAAACAGGAGAAAACCTCCATCCATGAGGTATAGTAGCCTAGAGGGTACTAAATATGCAGTATCAGGAGTTTCTTTCAAACAGAAATTTGAATATGGGCTAAATTGAACTAGTTCAGTTTAAAGACTTGGTATAGGTTCTATATTTTTTTACTTACCATAAATATTCAATTTGATGGATGGATTCAATTCCACCATGATTTTTACGCTCTACACTATTTAGTGTCACATGTCATGCTTGACAAGTTTTGCTTTCTGTATTTGTGCTTTCAATTTACAATGCCTTTCGGCTCAGTACAAATTAAGTTGTTCAGCAAAATGAGGCAAACTCATCAAGATATTAAACAGCCTAACTTCAAAGTAATTTAGATGAGGACACCCAAAGGATGCAAATCTAAAACAGTAGAAAATCAATGTAAAGCAAGTAGGTACAGAAATTTATTTAACTCAGAGAATATTAAATGTTCTGAATAAATTACCGAAAAGAGTTAAGACAATAATGTTGATGTAATTCGTAATGCAGATGGTCACTACTATAAGCAGGGCACTAGAAATATGAGCTTTAGTGGGTTAATCATCATTTCCCTCCATGCCTGCCTCCCTTGTTTCAGTGTGAGTGTTCTAAGTCACAATTCTCATTAACAAAGGCAGCTTAAGATTCTTTTAATTCACCCTCATTAATCACTCTGCTCGACAGAACAATACTACATATGGTAGGCTATGCAAAAGCAACATTTTTAAAAGATGTTGTTCATGGGATGTAAGTGTCACTAGCGAGGTCAACATTTGTTGCCCATTGCTAATTGCTCAGAGGGCAGATAAAAGTCAACTACATTGTTGTGGATCTGGAGTCACCTGTATCCCAGATTTCTTTCCCTAAAGGGCATAAGTGAACAGGTAGATTTGTAAGGCAATTAACAGTAGTCACCTAGTTCTCTTAGACCTGATTTTAATTCCTGCTGTGGTGGGATTTGAACTCATATCTCCCAGAATATTAGCTAGTCTGAATTGCTAGTCCAGTGACATTACAACTACACCATCATCTCCCCTTATTTTGTTTTGATTTTATCTGCTACCAAATCGACACCATTAACCACCATGATGTAACTCAACCTTGTCCAACCTTTTTTGAGTGAGGGGGCACTTTTTTTTTCTCATTTAAGGGGCCAATGAGCATATGTTTGGCAAATGTTAAATATACAGTAACAGAATATCAATGTCAAAGCAAAGAAATCAGTCATTTAACAAAAACTAAAAATGAGCACAGATTCCCTTACGGGCTGAGATTTTGCAATATGTTTTCTAATGGAACATGCATGTTAGTTGGTGACTTAGACACTGTCCCATTGACAAGTCACTGGACCACCCACTCTTGAGCTCAGGCTGAATGAGGGCAAGTCTCTTGCCCTATCAGGTGCCTCGACACTGGTACGCCAAGTTGCCAGAAGCCAATCAGAGGCCTGCAAGTCATGCTTCCAAAGAACTGCCAGGAAAGGCCTACACTCGAGGGGACCAAATGGCAAGTAGGCATGTCTTTTTCTCTTCTTCTTACACAGTGGGGACTCATTGAAAAAGGGGTGTTCATGATGGTTGGAGGAACGTAGAGGACAATGGCTTTGAGAGATCAGCCCCTTGTCCATTATCCATCTCTCCAATTGCCGCAGGCCCACCCCAAACAGGACCAGCAGGTTGCCCTAATTTCCCAGTTTCACCTTTCTCATCTGTGAGGCAAGTAGGAGATCAGGGAGCTGGCAAGTCAAGAAAAATGCCCATAGACCTTCTTGCCCAGTGTTTAATTGTAATTGTGGTAACAAAGGTGTGAGTTTCTCTCCGGAAAAATCATACCCACTTATTTCTCCATCTCGCTACTTCCAGGGAGGGGGGGACATTCCTCTCAATCATTCCCACACACTCATTCACTACTTACATAGACTCACTCCTCAAAGACTCACTAGACAGGATCTTATAGGGATCTGACCAATATGGGTTATGGTGCGATTTGTGACAAAATCAGAAGAGAGGTCTGGAAAGGCCTATCTCAAAATGACATCCTTTATGCTTGTGGCAAGAATTGAATTTCTCACTAGACAGCAGCAAGTTGCCAACTAAATGACACTGTAGCTTGTTAAATGCTTTACCAATGGCCCAACTCACATCATCAGCATTCAGATTCCTGTCTTACCAAACGCACAAAACAAGCTATAAGTCAAGAAATCAGGGGCACTTTGAAGATCTGGGCAGGCACCTGGCCAGCTCACAGGTTGCACCAGGCTGTATGTCAGAGCTGCTCACTTGCTGTCTTAGCGCTTGCTCACTCAGTGCTGAACTGCATGATCGCACCATCTACGCCTCGCCTGTCCATTCTGTGCCATGCCAGTTAGCATGTTAGGTCTTCAGCCTGAGGGTTCTCCCCCTCAGTTAGCAATAAATGCTGGCCCAGTCACTGATACCCATGTCCACCATGAGTGAATTAAAAACGGTTATCAGTCCTGCCATATGGCTGAATATTTTTGTTGACAGGTTGCTTGTCAGTAGGGGTCTCTCAGGATGAGGGGGTATCCCAGGGCAGGCTTGATGTGTGGCACATGGAAATGTCAGTTTAACACCTACAGCATGTGCAAGCTGCCTGTAAGCCAGACACTCTGATTCAACCAAATGGCCATGTCAGAAACTGGATTGTTACTGCTGATGACCATCCCTCCCATAATGACCTCCAATGTACTATTGTCTCCCCACCTTATCTGTTGAATGCCCCTCCTACATAATTATTATCTTCTCTGCATCTCAGCATGCCGCCTTCAATCTCAACAATTGAGTTTCCCAACTTCAGTGCCACAGCAGTATGCCTCATAGCACCCACTGACTTTGATTGATCTGACACTAGAACTGACTATGGCCCACATCCTTAACTGATTCAGATGGACAGCACCAGCTGATGAGTGGCTGGGTCGCTGAATGATCTCTGTGCAGCTCCCTGACTTCCTGTGACTCTCTGAACTGGTCGCACTGATCCTCCAGGACTAACTGTGGCCCATTCCCAGG
Organism: Rhincodon typus; assembly: GCF_021869965.1. Taxonomy (NCBI): domain Eukaryota; kingdom Metazoa; phylum Chordata; class Chondrichthyes; order Orectolobiformes; family Rhincodontidae; genus Rhincodon; species Rhincodon typus. Next base: position 16,491,522 of record NC_063342.1, on the reverse strand, counting down.
ACTGTGGCAACATAGAAACCCTGACACTGACTACCCCAAGCAGTTGACTAATTGTGTCCAAGCCTGTGGGCTGATTGCAGGTGTTGCCCCTTGTCTCCATGTGCTGGGACCCCCGAGTGAAACCTCTCTCCCTTGACCCAACTAAAGACTATTTCCCTTAGAATTTGAGACATGGGCATTTTCTTGAAATACATGCAGTGGGTCTGCCACATACATTGCTGGCACATGGTGCAGGTCTGACACTAACATAACCCAGTGCTGTACAGTAACATGTCCGCCTTTTTGATCATTGCTCGTGATCAAGGCTTTGTGTCTACACTAAACCAAAACAGAAGTACCAGGAGACTTTAAGTTTCAATGGGGTGGCAAAGTAAGGAAAGACAAAAAGCACAAAGAGAGCTCTGAGTTGCATCTTGGTCCATCAATGAGAGCGTCAGAAGTCGCAGAACGACTTACTCCCAATAATTCACTCACTGACACACTCACTCACAGACTGACTCCCAATAACTCACT
>NC_063342.1:16471471-16486009 GCF_021869965.1 Rhincodon typus | reverse complement strand
GCATCATAGGAGCAGGAAGGCTGACGTTTCGGGCCTAGACCCTTCATCAGAAAGGTCCAGGCTCGAAACGTCAGCCTTCCTGCTCCTATGATGCTGCTTGGCCTGCTGTGTTCATCCAGCTCTGCACCTTGTTGTCTCAGATTCTCCAGCATCTGCAGTTCCTACTATCTCATGAATTAAAATGACAAGTTATAAACACCATCCACCAGGCCCAGTGCAACAGTAACAAAAAGGAAGGGTAGGGAAAGACAAACGGACTAAACCAAAAATAGCGCTGAATGGGGAAATAATGTAACCCAGCCCCGCAATACCCACCTGGTCTCTAAATGCCTCTCCAAGGACACATGGGCATGAAACCCAGAAGCTGCTTTTAGTCTTATTTTGTTTACTCATGGCATCAATTAAAATAACAAGCTATAAGCGCTGCTCACCAGGGGCAGTACAACAGTAACGAAAATAGGGAACTAAATAAAAATGGATAATGCACTCCAGCCCTGCAGTGCCCACCTCTCTCTAAAGGCTTCAAGAATGTTGGTGGAACCCAGAAGCTCTGGATCAACACCCATTTCCTTAAAAAGTCACATTTATGTTGGAAGAAGATCTGACAATTACGCAGGCTGAAAAGTCATGCATGAATGGTTATGACTTTCACAACTTGACAGGGCAGTGTACAAAGGTTCTGTTTTTGTTTCTGGTTTCCAGCGTACATGGGTTATTAGTTTGAAAGGTCAGACTTCTAGCTATAAAGAAAGGAATGATAGATGCAAATGCTAAAGGTACCAGGGGCAATGACATTGCATTGCAAATACCCACTCGTTCCTTCTGCAGTCTAGATCTGTCCGTAAGATTGTGCTCATTGTCTCTTGCAGTTTTTACTCGACTTCCTTTATATTGCAATGCAGTCTTTGTTGGTGTTCCACTTTATTCATCAAAATGATGGTATAGCCTGCCATCTAGGGGAACATGATTAAGCATTCAAACATAAATAAAATGGACGCATTGAAGATTCAGTTGGGTATCATTGAATATGACAAAGCAAAGGGGATGGAAGACACAGACCCGAATCAGACTTCCAACTGAATGGTATTTTTCTGACACTGCTATCTTCTTATCTTCTCCTGCAAGGATCCCAAGAATGAAGAAGGCAAATAGTACGTTGGCCTTCATAGCGAGAGGATTCAAGTAACAGGGCAGGGATTTCTTGCTGCTATTCCATGGGGCCTTAGTGAGACCATACCTGGAATACTGTGTGTAATTTTGGTCTCCTTATCTGAAGGAGGATCTTCTGTCTATGGAGAGAGTGCTACACAGTGATTCCTGGGATGGCAGCACTGATGTATGAAGAGAAATTGGATCAATTAGGACAATATTCTCTGGAGTTTCGAACAATGAGGGGGGTCTCATAGACACCTATAAAATTCGAATAGACTAGATAGGATAGATGCAGTAAGGATGACCGGAGAATACAGAAGCAGAAGTCACAGTCTAAGATACAGGGTAGGGCTGTTTAAGACTGAGATGAGGAATTTCTTCACCCAGAGACTGGTAAACCAATGGAATTATCTGCTACAGAGAGTAGTTGAGGCCAAAACATTGAGTGTTTTCAAGGAGGTGATAAATATGGTTCTTCGGGCTAAAGGGATCAAAGTGTATGGGCTGAAAGCAGGAACAGCTTACTGAGTTGGATGTTCAGCCAAATTGTATTGAGTGGTTGGAGCAGCTTGAAGGATCAATGGCCTGCTCCTATTTTCTATGTTTCTAAGAAGAACATAAGACAATGTTAATAGTAATATGTACCTTACATAGAAGAACATCACAGCACATTTGACAAAGGAAGGGTGGGATGTTGAGTTGATTACTCAACAGTCTCAGCAAGCTGCAGTGAAGTGGCAGCACACCCCATTTTCAACCTAGAAGGTTATAGATTCATATCCCATTCTAGATGCCTGATCACAATATCTAGACCTTAGTTTAGTGCTGAGGGGGTATTGTATTGTCGGAAGTGTGATTTTTTGACAGAGACGTTAAACAAACTCCTTTCTCTCTCTCAAAACAAAACACCCCAATTCATACTTTTGGGAAAGAGCAAGGGAATTTTTTTTCTGGCTTCCAGGCTAACACTCATTTATTTGTCAACCAAGATGACAAAGAAAGACAAGCTGCTCATAAAACCGTCAAATGGTTAAAATGCATGAGTCATGGTCAGCTCTCTGTAAGTGCAACTCATCTAATGCCACTCCCAGTTTGCTTTCACTCCAGCTAATTTCCTATCTCTCTTGTGAGTGTTAGGATTGAAGCTGCCTTGTCCCCATACTGTCAGGTAGGGCATTCCAGACCCAAACCACTCACTGTAAATGAGATATTCCTCAGGTCAACAATGTATTTTTTATCAATGACCTTATATTGGAGTCCTCTAGCTCTCCAGCCTGTTCATGCAAAGGAAAGACTCTCTCCATAACCACTCTGTCCAGACCCCTCAACATTTTGCGTTCTGTAACAACTAGGTTGGGGATGGGGAGGTCAAATGGCTTCTTCTTTTCCAGCTCCTGCTTTGTCCATAATAGAGATTTTTTTGTATTTTTAAGGTAATGCTCAACAATTCATGTATTTAGCTGTTCACCTGCTGTGATCATTAAAGAACTAATCAGACAGGTTTTACAAACATAGAAATAAGGAACAGGTATAAGCCATTCGGCTTTTCCAACCTGCTCCACCATTAAATATGATGGAATTGATCCTCTTCCTCAATGCCATATTCCACTTTCTCTTCATACCCCTTGATCCTTTAAAATCTAAAAAAAATCTATCTACCTCTTCAATAAATTCAGCGGCTTGATCTCCACATGTAGAGATTTCCATCAGTTCACTACCCTGTGAGGGAAGGTATTTTTCCTCATCTCAGTTCTAAATAGTTTACCCCCATATGAAAATGTGTTTCCTTGTTCTAGCCTTCCTAAACAGGGAAAACATCATCCTTGCATCTAGTCTGTCCAGCCCTGTCAAAAAAGTATACATTTCAATCAGATCCCCACTTATCCTTCTAAACTCCAATGTATATGAGTTAAGTCAAACCAATCTGTCCTTTATATGACAGTCCTGCCATCTCCAGTATTAGCCTAGTGAACACCTGCCTCTATAACAAGTATGTCCTTTCTTAGATAGGAAAACGAAAAACTGCATGCAACACTCTAGGTGTCGTCTCACCAAGGCCCTGTATAACTGCAGAAAAGCATCCATACTTCTGAACTCGAATCATCTTGCAATGAAAGCCCATTTGCCTTTCTAATTGCTTGCTGCACCTGCCTGTCTGCTTTCATTAGATGGTGTACAAGGACACCCAGACCTCTTTCCACACTCACCAAATAAATGATACTTTTCCTCAACTGGTTTTCACACTAAATATATAACTTCGCTTTTAGCTGAATTGTACTGCATCTACCATGTGTCTGCTCACACGCTCAACTTGATAAATTACCTTGGAGTATTCTTTGCATCCTCCTCATAACTCACAACCCCACCTAGTTTTGTGCCATCAGCAAACTTGGAATCATAAATAGCTGGAGGCCAAGCACTGACCCTTGTGGTACCCCACAAGTTACTTGGAAAAAGATCCTTTTATTCCCATTCTCTGTTTCCTGGCTGACCTTAAAAAAATCCTGAAAATCTAAACCCACTGGTTGTCCCCTATCTATTCTACCACAAGTCTCCAGGAGATTTGTTAATCATGATTTATCAACACATGCAGGCTTTGTTCAATGTTAATGCAAGCCAAATGTTGTGTTATTATATCTTTTCCAATAGACTAGCAATTTCTCCTCTTCCAATATCGGGCTAACTGGTCTGTAATTTTCTGTGTTTTCTCTCCCTCCCTTTTTTAAATAGCGGAATGACATTTGCCACTCTCCAATCTATTAAGAATTGCTCCAGAGTCTATAAAATTTTGGAAGGTGACAAACAATGCATCCAATATTTTCAGGGCCATTTTCTTACTAATACTGATTTCCTTCAATTCTGCTCTCTGACTTGACCCTTGATCCACAAACATTTCCACTGGGTTATTGTGCCCTCTTTTATGAAGATAACACCAAAGTACATGTTAAATTCTTTTGCCATTTCTTTGTTCCCCATTATAATTCCCCACTATAACTTTCTTGAGTGAATAAAGAGGTTACTTAATTGATATTTAAGCTAATATGGTCTGTCAGAAATAAAAGAAGTGCACAGTTTGTAGTTTGGAGTCTGTGCTAGATACAGACTAAATGTGGTGGTCTTGCTTCAGTACTGAGGCAAGTCAAACTCATTGGTGGGATTTCTGTCCTTCTGAAGATGCTGTTGTGGAATTGAATACCATCTATTGCAGAAAGGAAACAAAGTCAAAGTAGTGGCAGACCTAGCTTGTTGGTTGGATGGAGATAGAAAGAGAGGCATACAGCAGGAGCTCCACTTCACTCAATTGCTAGTTCCATTCTTACTGATATAAATTTAGAGAAGATAGTGATACAGAGATACATCCAACCACACGGAAATCATTTTCAACAGTGAGAACCTGTGTGTGCATAGTCTTTGTATCTGAACTGTTCCAAGGGTTGAATTTTGTGGAATTCACAGGTGACTATTTCATCTGTGTATGATCATTTTCACAATCATGACGTTCACTCAAGTCATGTGATGGTCAGTTACTGAACCTTCCATGGTGATTGCAATGACAGAAACTAACAGCAGCATCACCATCACTGAATCCAAGACTATCAACATCCTGGTTAATGTTTCGGGTCCAGTGACCCTTCGTCAACCCTGTTCTGACGAACGAGTCACCGGACCCAAAATGTTAACCCTGATTTTTTTTTCACAGATGCTGCCAGGCCTGTTGAGCTTTACCAGCAACTTCTGTTTTTGTTCCTGATTTACAGCATCTGCAGTTCTTTCGGTTTTTATCAACATCCTGGTGGTTACCATTGAATAGAAACTGAACCGGTCTATCTAGATAGAGTCATAGAGTCATACAGCATGGAAGCAAACCCTTCAGTACAACTTGTTCATGCTGACCAAGTTTCTCAAACTAAATTAGTCCCAATTGCCTGTGTTTAGCCCATATCCCTCTAAACCTTTCCCATTCATGTACCTATCCAAATGTCTTTTAAACATTGTAATTGTACCTGTATCTACTATTTCCTCAACCACACATGAAACACTCTCTGTGTGAAAAAGTTGCCCCTCGTGTCCCTTTTAAATCTTTGTCCTCTCACCTTAAAAAATATTTCCCCTAGTTTTGAACTCACCCACCTCAGAAAAGGACCTTTGCTCCTCATCTTATCTATAACCCCCATGATTTTATAAACCTCTGTAATGTCACCCCTTAACATCATACACTCCAGTGAAAAAAGTCCCAGCCTATCCAGCCTATCCTTATAACTCAAAGCCGCCAAACACGGCAACATTCTGGTAAATCCTTTCTGAACCCTCTCTAATATAATAATATCCTTCCTATCACATGCAATCAGAACTGCATGCAGTATTCCAAAAGTACCCTCACCAACGTCCTGTACAATATCAATGTGACATCCCAATTCCTATACTCTGAGCAATGAGGGAAAGCATCCTAAACATCTTCCTAACCACCCTGTCTACCTGTGGTATAACTTTCAAAGAACTATGTACCTGAACCCCTTAGGTCTCTCTGTTTGACAACTCTACCCAGGGCTCTACCATTAACTGTATAAGTCCTGCCCTTGTTTCTTTTACCAATATGCAATACCTCACATTTATCCAAATTAAACACCATCTGCCAATCCCCCAGCTCTTTAGCCCAATTGATCAAGATCCCTTCGTAATCTTAGATAACCTTCTGTGGCTAAAACAACATAGGTTGGTGGTGGTCTAGTGGTATTGTCACTGGGCTATTTATCTATGAAACCTACCTAATGTCCTGGGGACCCAGGTTCAAATCCCACCATGGCAGATGGTGGAGTTTGCACTCAATAATTTTTAAAAAGTCTGGAATTAAGAATCTATCAATTGCCATGAAATCAGTGCTGATTGTAGGAAAAACATAGCGTGCCATTCAGTTGTACCAATCAGTATGAAGTCTCATAGAAAATAAACCAGACGGATCACCTGGTATCGACATAAGCACCGGAAAAGACAAACGGCGGAAACAGCCCTGTCAACCCTGCAAAGTCCTCCTCACTAGCGTCTGGGGGTTAGTGCCAAAACCGGGATTGCTGTCTATAGACTAGTTAAGCAACAGCATTCCACCAAGTGTGGCATCAAGGAGCCCTAGCAAAACTGGAATCAGTGGATATCAGGTGTCAGAGTGATACTTGATACCTAGGAAGATGGTCATGGTTGTGGGAGGTCAATCATCTCAGCTCCAGGATATCTCTGCAGGAGTTCCTCAGGATAGTGTTCTAGGCCCAACCATCTTCAGCTGTTTCATCAATGACCTTCCCTGATGTTGATAATGCAACATAAGGTCAGAAGTGGGGAAGTTCACCAATGATTGCACAATGTTCAGCACCACTTGTGACTCCTCAGATACTGAAGCAGTCCATGTTCACATGCAACAAGATCTGGACAATACCCAGGCTTGGGCTGACAAGTGGCAAGTGACATTTGTGCCACACAAATTCCAGGCTATGACCATCACCAATAAGAGACAATCTAACCATCACCCCTTGATATTCAATGGTGTTACCATCACTGAACCCCCCACTATCAACATCCTGGGAGTTATCATTGACCAGAAACTCAACTGGACTCACCACATAACATAATAGCTACAAGAGCAGGTCAGGAGCTAGGAATACTGCGGTGAGTAACTCACCTCCTGACTCCTCAAAGCCTGTCCGCCATCTATAAGACATAAGTCAGGAGTGTGATGGAATACTCTCTACTTGCCTGGATGGGTGCAGCCCCAACAACACTCCAGAAGCTTGACACCATCCAGGATAAAGCAGCCCACTTGATTTGCATTACATCCACAAGCATCCACTCCCTCCACCACTGACGCTCAGTAGCAGCTGTGTGTACTATCTACAAGATGCACTGAAGAAATTCACCAAAGATCCTTAGACAGCACCACCACTTCCATCTAGAAGGACAAGGGCAACAGATATATGGGAACACCATCACCTCCAAGTTCCCCTCCAAACTACTCACCATCCTGACTTGGAAATATATTGCCCTTCCTTCGCTGTCGCTATCAGAATCCTGGAATTCTCTCCCTAACAGCATTGTGGGTCAACGTACAACCGGTGGACTGCAGCAGTTCAAGAAGACAGCTCATCATTACCTTCTCAAAGGAAACTAACGATGGGCAAGAAACACTGGCCAGCCAGCGACGCCCACATCCCACTAATGAATAAAAAATAATGTAAGAGTCTGAAAATTCTTTAGCAAGTAACTCACCCCCTAAATCCTCATGCCTATCCACCATCTTTAAGGTACAATTTTAAGTTTTCCGTTTATTGTGTTCTAGCACTTGTCGGGCTTTGGATATATGATTACTGCGTAGCTAATATTATTCCAGAACTTCCACATTTTTATAACAATGACGTTTCAGAGACACATCTGCTATCACCCAAAATTACAGCCATGGAAATTCCAATAGGTTTCACTTTAAATATGTTTCTTTGACTGAACTTTTGACCAGCTGCCCTATTATTTCCTAATGTTGTTCACTGTCAAATTGCAAGTTATAATGCTCCAGTAGAAGTGTCTTGGGACATTTTATTTTATAAACAACACTATGTAAATAAATATATTATTACTGTTAGGCCAGTCACTTCCGTATTTTACTTTGATCATAACATCACAGAATTGTTATAGTGCAGAAGGAAGCCATTCTACCTATTATGCCTGCAGCTCTGTGTGGTAACTGTTTTGAAATGCCATGCCACAAAAAATGATGTAAAATTGGTCTGCACTAGTTTCTACCAAATTGAGAGGACATTTTACATCATGTTGCATTCCCTTTCCACCAACTTTAATTGGGTACAGTGTAAAATGGTTTGTTATGAGCCCATTTCTTCCAGACCAATTTGATCCCCATTGTCCCTTTAACTGTAAGTGAGTCAAATGGTGCCATCTGCTTGTAACGCTGATAAGATTACTGCGCCACAGATATACTGATGGAATCTCAGCTGCTTCACTGTGACTGCAAATGTTGGAAGTTTCCTATTGTCACCTTGTGTGTTCATGTTGATAACTGTAACCACAAATTCATTTACTACAGTTTCAAATGTAGCACACCCAAGTCAAATTCATAATGCGAACTTACTTTGAAATGATTTTCATTAGTGACAATGGTAAAGCTGTCACCAACTCTGATGGAGTCAATTAAATAGCACTCACTAGTGCATTGTTGAATGAATCCCTGCCAGTTCCTACATATGCCTCACCATCTGCTGACATGTTGGAGGAAGGTGCGGGTCATTTCCAATCAGTTTTCCCCTTGTTAAGTCTACTGTACCGCAGGGCACAAGCTTACACCATATTTACCTGCAGCATGTAGTCTGCCCTATTGGAAATATTAAGACCTATCCCAAATAGACATTCTATAGAAAATAAACAAAGATTGTATAAACTAAGAATGACAAAGTGCTTTTCAAAAGCTGAAAGTTATGTGAACAAATGTGCCTGTTCTTCCAGCTATAATCTTTAGACATTTTAAAGTAGCCATTAACATAAGTGACTTCAGGATTGTGGCTCTCCTCCTTCAGAAGGACGCTTCTGGAATGGAAAGAATAAGCAGGAACTTCTCCAATAAAGTAAACCAATAAAGAAGGAAATCCTTGATGTATTACTGGCTCTCAAACACTCTGAGGCAAATGTCCAAAATAGGTGCGCAGAGATTACAGTCTATATTGACCATGACCTGGTAACTTTTAGACCCAGAATGCCAAGTTATTCCATCAGAGCTTGTTCCTTTAACCATGCCACTTCAAAATCACCCATATTACCAAGGGATCAAATGTGATTATAGGTGCCCAGTCTTGAACTTAGACACGCAGTTAGAACTGAAAGGCTAATTGACCAAGACTAGAAGAATACATGTTATTCAAGTGTATCCGTGCTTTTATGTTAATTTTTTTTTCATTCATCTCTTCTGTAATGAAATTAGCATGGATCTTATTTTATTCAAACTGCAGGTGGAGTGTTATGGCAATGGATCAGAATCAAAAATATTTACATTTTTCGCTTTTAATTAAAAATGCGTTGTTTTGAATGGAGGACTGCTACGGAAAAACTTCATACTTAAATTCAGTAACAGCCTGGTAAAGTCTTGCATGAACCCAATATAATTTCACATATGTAAACTGTTAGGGAAACTTCAAACAGACTGAACCATGGACTCTTGTGACTACAAAGATAACCCTTGTTGTATTCCCATGTATCAGTTTCCCATGTATCAGTTGCCCATGTACAGGACATTGTTTAGGCCACTTTTGGAATACTGCGTGCAATTCTGGTCTTCCTGTGATAGGAAGGATGTTGTGAAACTTGAAAGGGTTCAGAAAATATTTATAAGGATGTTGTGGCATTGGAGGATTTGAGCTGTAGGGAGAGGCTGAACAGGCTGGGGCTATTTTGCCTGGAACATCGGATGCTGAGGGGTGACCATATAAAGGTTTATAAAATCATGAGCAGCATGGATAGAGTGAATAGACAAGGTCTTTTCCCCAGGGTGGGTAAGTCCAAAACTAGTTGAGAGGGGAAAGATATAAAAGGAACCTAAGGGGCAACTTTTTCACGCAGAGGGTGGTGCGTGTATGGAATGAGCTGCCAGAGGAAGTGGTGGTGGCTGATCCAATTACAACATGTAAAAGGCATCTGGATGGGTATATGAATGGGAAGGGTTTAGAGGGATATGGTCCAAACGCTGGCAAATGGGACTACATTTATTTAGGATATCTGGTCGGCAAGGATGAGATGTACAGCTCTATAACTTTATGTCCTTCTAGACAGAGATGATCATGGGTTTGGAAGGTGTTGCCTAAGAATTTTTTGGTGAATTTTGGCAGTGCATCTTCTAGATCACACGCTCAGCTGCTACTGAGTGTCAGTGGTAGAGGAAGTGGATGCTTGTGGTTGTGCTGCTGATCAAGTGGGTTGCTTTGTCCTGGATAATGTCAAGCTTTTTGAATGTTCTTGGAGCTGCACTCATCCAGGAAAGTGGGGATTATTCACTCACAAACCTGACTTGTGACTTGTAGATGATGGACAGGCTTTGGGGAGTCAGGAGAAGAGTTACAAGTCCAGGGCAGTTTTTGGTCAATGGCTACCCCCAGGATGTTGACAGTGATGGATTCAGGGATCATAAATTTTGTGCCCTTTCCACCTCAGTGCCTCCTCCAAGTGTTGTTCAATATGGAGGAGCACAGGGTCATCAACCAAAAGAGGATAGTACGTGGTAATCAGCAGGATGTTTCCTTGCCCATGATTGACCTGATGCCATGATAACTCATGGAGTTGGAGTCAATGTTGAAGACTGCCAGGGCAACTCTATCCCACTTATATACCACTGAGCCTGTGGACCCAGCCAATGCTGGGTCTATCCTGTCTGTGGGATAGGACATATCCAGGGATGGTGATGGTGGTGGTGGTGTCTAAGACATTTTCTGTATGTTACTGTGAGTATGACTAGATCAGGCTGTTGTTTGATTAGTCTGTGAGACAACCCTCCCAATTTTGGCACTAGCCCCTAGGACAACCTCAGAGGGTCAACAAGGCTGATTTTGCCATTGTGATTTTCAGTGCTTAGGTCATTGCCAGGTGGTCCACCTGGTTTCATTTCTTTGTGGAGAATTCATCACGATTGACACAACTGAAAGACTACAAGGTCAAATATTAAATTCAAGGTCAGATCTTCACAGAACTTAAAGACTAATATTTAGTTTTCTTCCACTTTAGAAACCAGGTTCTCAAATAATAGACATAGCATGAGTGTTCATAATATTATCCCTTTGAGGGATATGAATATCACTGCAATATTTGTTGCCCATCCTTCACTGCCTTTGAGAAGATAGTGGTGAGCTGCCTTCTTGAACTTTTGCAGGTCACCTGGTATAGATACATCAACAGTGCTATCTCGGAGAGAGTCTAAGATATTTGGACTCAGTCATCTACTCAGAACTCATAAATGGCTTTAATCAGGAGATTTCTATCAATCCGATTATCAATCTGTCACTTTTCTTTTTAGAAAATTAGGTTCTGGTGTAATTTTATAACATTTATTTCACACTTTGATTTTGATCTGCATTCACTAAGCTTGGAGCTCAACATTATTTATGATTGTGTATATTTATATCAATATTTCACATTTGTCAACCTCTCAACAATATTTGCAAGGTCATTTTAAATATGGAAATCTAATTAGCACTCCACTTGCCTTGTCAATTTCAATGTGGGTTCCACCTTTGCATGAACTAACAAGGAAAATTGGACACCTCAGACACTGTGATTTTTCTCAATTTTCAGTTGTGTTTAGCACTAGTTGGATCTGTCACTGCCAAGGGAATAACTAACACCCTGTCGGTTTCACTATGACAGTAATCTACATAAGGTGGTTGCCAAGTTATAAAAACATCTAGAGGATTTGGAGAGAATGTGGAGATTATCTACAGGGAAAATATCAAAAATGGGTGAGTATATTTCAGGAAAGGCTGGACAGGTTGGGTTTCTTTTCTCTAGCAAATAGAAGGCTGAGGCATGGCCTAATGGTGTTTATTAAAAATATGAAGCAATTTTATAGGGTGGATTGAAAATGTTTCTTTGTGTGGGGGAAACATAACCAGAGCCATCAATATAAGATAGTCACCCAGACATCTCAAAGGGAGTTCGGAAGAAAGTTCTTTCCCCAAAAATTGGTAAGAATGTGGAACTTACTACTACAGGGAGTGAATGAAGTGAATAGACTCATAAATGTTTATAGTTCAGAAGAAGGCCAGTCAGCCCAACATGTCCAACAAATACCTGACTATATTTAATCCCATTTTCCATCTTTTTGGCCCATAGCCCTGGAGGCTGTGGTGATGCCTATTGATTAAATGTTACAAGAGTTTCTCATTTAACCACCTTTCAGGCAGTGAGTACCAGACTCCACCGCAATCTGTGAGAAAACGCTTCTCCTCTCCTCTCCTGTTAGCCTTCTGCCTCTTTGCCTTAAATTTATGCCCCCAGCATTGACCCCTTTACTCATGAAAAATGCATTTTCCTATCCACCCTCTCTATACCCTGCATAGTCTTATACATGTCTTTCAGGTTCTCTCTCTCAATCTTCCCAGCTCTAAGGAAAACACACGCAGCCTCTTCAATCTTTCCTTATGGCTCAGACCCTACAGACCAGGTAACATCCTGTTAAGAGATAGTAGGAACTGCAGATGCTGGAGAATCTGAGATAACAAGGTGTAGAGCTGGATGAACATAGCAGGCCAAGCAGCATCAGAGGAGCAGGAAGACTGGCGTTTCGGGCCTAGACCCTTATAACTGGTGTTTTATACTGTATTAGCTTAACCTCCTTTCTCTTGCATTCTTTGCCTTGGCTAATAAAGGCAAGTATCCCATATGTCTTCTTAATCATCTTACCTGCCTGCCCTGCAACCTTGAGGGATCTGTGAATATGCACACCAATGTCCCTCTGATCTTCAGTAATTACTGGGGTCCCACCACTCATAGTGTAATCCTTGCTTTTGTTAGTCCACTTCAAGTTACTCCCTCACGCTTTTCTGGGTTGAATTCCATTTGCCAGTGCTCTGCCCACCTGAACAATCCTCCTGCAGTTTCTGGCTATCTTCCACACTACTTACTAACCAACTAATTCTTGTGTAATTTACAAACATCTTGATCATATTCCTGTATATTTAAGTCCAAATCACTACTGTATACCACAAACAACAAAGGCATCAGTACTGAGCCTCCTGGAACAACATGGGAAACAGACTTCCAGTCACAGAAGCCACTAGCATCACCCTCTGTTTCCTGCCCCTCAGCCAGTTTTAGATCCAATATGCAACTTTGCCTTGGATCCCATAGGCTCTTACTTTTTTTAATCAGTGTGCCATTAGGGATGTTATCAAAAGCCTTGCTAAACGCCATGTTGACCATACCAAATGCATTGCCCTCAACAAAATTCCTGGTTACCTCCACAAAAAAATTCAATCAAACTTGTCAAATATAACATTAACTTAACGAGTCTATGCTAACTATCCCTAATTAGATTGTATCTGTCCAAGTGCAGATGTATTCTGTTGTTTGGAATCCTTTCTAATAACTTATCCAATACTAAGGTTAGACTGACTGTCCTGCAATAGTATAAATGCATTTAAATGGAAATGACTCGAGCATTTTGGGGAGAAGGAACAGGGAGTTGTAATGGTAGATTTAGATGTGAAAAGATGGGTAGAGCCTCAAGTGGAGTCAAGCATCAGCATATATTAGATTGGCTGAATGGCCGTTTCTCTGCCGTACAGATTCTATGAGTATTGGAACAGGATTGGCCATATTACAGTTCAGTACATTCCTGAATGAATATAAACTCATCTATTATACAGACAATGATATAATCTTGGCTCTGTAGGGTTTATTTGGTAAGGCCAGGGTGAAACTTTGTTGGGAGCAAGTGATGGGAATGCGATTTGAGAGCTTAGTTGACAGCAGGCATTTCCATCCCATAAAGTTTACACTAAAAGAACCCTCTCAGGTACCTCTGGATTTCAGTCTTCATAAGCATGGCCAGTATGTGAAACGAGATGTTGTGGCTGCAAACAAATACAAGCTACTCTTATAAGCAATATTCAATTGTTCATTTAACACTGCTTCACTGCAAATTAACCAGACTGAGATTCTTTTAGTCATTGAGTCATACAGCACAGAAACAGATCCTTCGGTCCAACCAGTCCATGCAGAACATATTCCCAAACTAAACTAGTCGCACCTGCCTGCTTCTGGCCCATATCCCTTCAAACTAGTCTTAATTATTCAAAAATATGTACAATCATCTCCATATTCAGCTCCAGACTTTCCCATGCCTTTGATGAGGGTCTTTGGAAAATTACTTGCTGCTTTTTCTGAGCAGAAAAAGTATTTTTCCTCAGCCTGCTAACGGTGAGGTCAATGCACCTTGATATTTTATCACAGCACTTACAATGGAGTGTTCAAAGAAACATCTGCGATCCAATTGCTTCTTATCATCACTAATGATCTTGTGAGGGTCAGTAAAGACCTGCTTTCTTTATCGGTGACATTAATAGTGTTGTCAACTTTGCAGCTGAAGGGCCAAGATTGTGCAGTGAATGGGCAACCAGTGCTTTATTTCAGTTTTCAGAAAGCCACATCAATAATTCTACCGAAGGACACCAAAATGGTCTTAGAACTCCTTCATCAGCTGATTTTCCTTTCTACTCACCATTATCTATGTTTCTATCACTATTACAAACTGTCTGCATCTCCAAATAATGTGAGAGAGATAGTAGGAACTGCTGATGCAGGAGAATCTGAGATAACAAGGTGTAGAGCTGGATGAACACAGCAGGCCAAGCA
>NC_063342.1:16456726-16471071 GCF_021869965.1 Rhincodon typus | reverse complement strand
TCAGCTTTCCTGCTCCTCTGATGCTGCTTGGCCTGCTGTGTTCATCCAGCTCTACACCTTGTTATCTCAGATTCTCCAGCATCGGCAGTTCCCACTATCTCTAGATTATCTTGAGTTACTGGACAAACACGGTCCCTGAGGCTGCTGGCTTCTTAAGTGTAAATGAGACTCTTCAACTCCTTATGTAGTCAAACACTCTTTCATTTACATCTGTACTTAGAAAGTTCTCAAATACAGGTCTCTAGTATCTACAACTGCTCTTTCCACATCTTCATTCTAGACTGATGTCTTCTGTCTTACTTATGTGTCAGCTATACCACCATGATTTACATGAATCCAGTTAAAGAGCAAAGTTTGTGCCAGCAAAATAATGGGGAGCTGCACCAGAACAAATGGCACAAATCGTCACCAAATTACCCTCCACAACTGTGAATAACAGAGACAAAAGAATCAATTGACTAAAGGGGAAAAGTATTGAAAAGGAAAATGGGTAACAATGAGAATTGTTTAAAATGATTCAACATGAGAAGTTAATTCATCAGTTCAGTGAGTGCTGAGTATAAGACACTGGTCTAAATGCTGTTGGATAGGGTAAAAGTATCCTTGTAGTTATTGTAATTATGAAGCAATCCTTACAACCTCGATGTCAAGCTACACAATGGTGAATAATGAGTTGAATTCAGAGCCATTTGAGATTTAGCAGCAGACAACTGTGCTCTTCAAGGAAGTAACATACATACATAGTTCCACAATTAGTGGACAACTTTTATTGCAATCAGGCCACCTAGGAATAGCTTTGATCATTGTTACTGGGAGAGAACATCTGCTGTGGGATATTTTATATTTACTTGAATAGGCAGACAATGCATCCATTAACATGTCAACCAGAAGAAAAGAATAGGCTGCCTGACAATGCAGCAGCAAGCCCAAACTCCTTCCCCTATCTGCCCCAATACAGTTCAGAAACATCAGCTGAATCTAGGGTGTGGGTCCTACCACCTTAATTCTTGGTGGTACAGTGGGACTGCTCTCACATTCAGTGAGCCTGGCACTAGCTCTTTTCCAGAATAAACCAACTGTCATCCAACCTCCTGGGTCCCTGACAACTTTGGGACAGAGGGTGAGGAAGTGATGCATCTATTCTGTTGAAGATGTTTTAATTGCCGTGGTTTAGAATGGCTTGAAACATTTAGCTTTTTCAAGCCTCAGCAACCAAGGGACCGGGGATCTGGGGAGGGTACACTGCCAGTCCTCTCTCACTGTAGCCTGGATATCCTACTGCTGGAGCTGAGGGACTGAACTGAGTGGTGATCTCACAAGAATGCGAAGAAGAGAAAAATCTCCGCAACATAACAGGCTTTAAGATTATGGAAGAGGCCAAGGGAGATCAACAACAGGATGGTGATTACTTTAAACTGAAAATACACTATCACAGGATTCAGGACCTCAGGTAACAGAGTGACATAACACTTTGCAAAGTCAATATCTACACTCTGACTTGCCTTGATGATCCATTCCTGAGACCCACATCATCATGGGTGCCAGTCTTCAGCCAATTCAATTCACTTCATGTAACATCAAGAAATGGATGATGGAACTAAATGATGAAAAAAAACTAAGGGCCCTGACAATATCTCAGTCGTGCTGCTGCTGATTTGTGCACCAGAAACTAGCTGTGCCTCTAACCAAGCTGTTCCAGTACAGCTACAACACTGGAGGCTAATCTCAAAGTAGATAATTGCCCTAGTATGCCCTGTCTGCAGAAAATAGGATAAATCCAATGTGAATAATTGCTGACCGATCAGCCTACTCTTGATCACCACTAATGTAATGAAAAGGGTCATTGACTGTGCTATCAAGCAACAGATACACAAAAATAATCTGCCTGGTTTGGGTTTCACCGGGACTATTTTGCTCCTGAACTCATTACAAATTTGGCCCAAATATAAAAAAGGATCTGAACTTCTTTGAGTTGAAAATAATTGTCCTTGATATCAAGACAGCATTCCACTGGAATGAGATCAAAAAGCCCTAGCAGAACTGTAATCAAAAGGTATCAGGAAGAAAACTCTCCTCTGGTTGGAGACAGTGGAAGCTGGTTGAGGATGTTGTAGGCCAATAATCTCAATCCCAGGAAATAATTTTAGGAACTTCTTATGATAATTTCGTAGGCCCAGCCATCTTCATTCCTTCATCAATGACATTCCCTCCATCACAATGTCAGAAGAGGGGATGTTTACTGATGTTGGCACAATATGCAGTACATTTATAATTCCTTAGATACTGAAACAGCCCCATGGCTATATGCAGCATGACCTAGACAATATTCAGGCTCAGGTTGATAAATGACAAGGAACATTCACACCATACAAGTACCAGGCAACAACATCTCCAATCAAGCAGAGAACATCTTATTATTACCTTTTAACATTCATCGGCATCGATGTCACTAACCCCACTAACAACATCCTGGGGTTAGCATTGACCAGAAACTGAACTGGACTTGTCATATAAATACTGTAGCTATGGCAACAGATCAGAGACTGGGAATTCTTTGGTGCATGGTCAGCAAATAGGCTTTTGCTATCAATCAGCGACATATCATGCTCCCTCCCCACACCCCCAGCTAAGAACAGGATTGACCCTACAAACTCTTTGATGAAATCCAGAATAATGTGGGTGCATATGTTCTAAGGGGGAAGCCTTAAATTTCCATCAGAACTAGGGGTGACATCAGGAAGCTTGGAGAAATCTGGAACACTCACCGATGCCCAACATTCCACCCTCCGCCACAAAAAAAATTGAGGATGGGCGGTAAAGTAGAAGATTTTCAAACAGAGATTGATAGAGTTTTGCTGGGGAGGGCTATGGGACTATGGTGTCTCGAAGGAGTTCAGACTCCACAAATGGGGGAGACAGGGAGGATCTACTCCAGTGACATGAATCCTAGGCTGATTAAGGAGCCATAACCCACAGAGGACTATAGGCATCTCTGTCCATTGGAGGGAGAGTCATTTGGTTATTTATGTCTTGTTGTGACCACTCCATAAGGGTGAGGTTGGGTGAAGAGGCTGGGCCGTGAGTTATCACAGCCAGTACGAGGATTGAATCCGCGCTGTTGCTTTAATTCTAGCCTCACTCTAATCTTGTGTACCAACTGAACTAACAGGGTCCCAGCTGGGAAGTTGATGTCAGCCCTACTACACGCGTTCCCCCTTTAAGAAAGTCGATTTATCGTTGCAACTCCCTTTTTTCTTCATCTGTCGCTCTCTTGTGCAATCTGGATGAGTTTCTCTCCTGTTCCAGCACATGGCGCTGTGGCCAGTAATGTTTGTGAAGATTCTGCCCATTTGAAACTCGAAAGATCTCATTTAAGCTGCGGCTTTAATGACGTTTCCTTTACGTGAACATTCACTTCTCTGCACGGTGCGTTAGCTGTTATTTTTTCCCCCCTTCTCTCTCTTTCTCTGTTGGATCCCCGGCAGCTCGCTCTCTCACCCAAACTCCTCGCATCCCCTTCCATGCTCCAGAACCTACAACGCTTCCTCCTGCCCCGTTTAGCTGGCGATGCTGATCCGAATGGCCGGGACTGGTCACACTGCAGACCACTGGCTGTGATGTGAATTTCTCCTGATTTTACTTTGGTGAGTCGACAACCTTTTTGCAAACTCAATCTCATTTTTAAAAAAAAATTAAGATAGGAAGAAAGAGGTAGGGGAGGGGGAATGATCGTGACTGCTTCAAAACAATATTTTATTAATTAGATAAAAATGTTTGAAATTCGTGTTTAATTTTGCATTACACTACAATTAGTTTGCCTCCTGTGACTTGACTGTGTTTTACCAAACCAACAGATTCAACAAGGAACACAAAATATTAATAAATTATATAATGAGGGAAAAGAAAACAAGTTCAATAATTTATATTTTCTGCAAATTTGCCAAGTTGCCTTTTCAATTAAAGTGCTGATTCCCAATGTAAGTTTTTCAATTCGGGAGGGTCATTTGCAATCTGTTATTAAAAGGTAAAGGTCAGTCATGTTTCCCCATAAAACACTACTTGGGTGAGGCCAGCTCCAAACCGTTTTGACCAGGAAGCTGTAACCCGGGTTACAGTTAGCAAGATAAGAGGGATAGCGGTATTTATTCATTGTGGTGCGTGTGCATTTAAGGGGAGGGGAGAATATGGCAGAGATAATCTATGCAGACGGAGCGTGATCGAAGTATTGTTGGGTCTGTGCTAATAGAGAGCTTCCCTCTTTGGTCAGACCTGCCGAGTGTCTCCATGGCTACAGTCTCAGAATCAGAACCAAGGACAGCGCTTTCCGCTCAGCTCCGCGCACAGAAAGCGAGAGGATGTTGGGGCCACTGGGGCGAATTGAATGGATTTATTTCAGTCCCTGTGCGTGTGTGCGAGAGAGAGAGACTGTAATTGAAAAAAAAACAAATGAAGTGCTACCAAAGAGACACACTCAATCGATAATTCAATTGCTATTTGGACACTGAAAGTTTCTTGAGACCCATTTCCTCGCTTCCCCAGAGACTTTCTATGTAAACTTCATGGAAAATTTCAAACCAGCTCAGCACGTCTTTTAAAAACTACAGATTCCGTCCCCCCCCCCCCCCCCCCCCCACCCCACCGGCCACACCACAACATCACCCCCCACCCAAACCCCCAGCCCCCCAGCCCCAACCAACAAACACTCGCAGAGCCGAACATACGACTTTTACTTCCCCAAATATATTGCCTGTTTTATAAAGGGGAGTGGACAGTTCGGGGAATCCGAGTTTTGACACATTTTACCCAATGGGATTTGTTTAATTTTCGTTGGTCAGTTTCGGAACTGATGCTGCTCCCCGGCAGCAAGCGTTCCCCGGTATCAATAGTTTTACAATTACTCTGTATGTGTGAGAGAGAGAGAATCACAGAGAGTCTGTGCCGCGTAGGTGAAATCTGTGAATAGATGTGCCTCCACAGAGTGGGGGAGTTCGCTTTGGAAAGGCGAATGGTGAATAGCATGTTTAAATAATTTAAACACCTTACTAAAAAAAATCACTTTCCTCCAATTCCCCTCAAAAAAAAACGGTTCATGTTTATCATCACGATTTTGTTTTGGCAATTGGACTTGGTATATGACACTTTGTGGTCAGGCACTAGTGACTTTTCTGGTTCCAGAGTGACATATGTGAAACAGGTAAATAAGCTTCTCAGAGCGGCGGGTGGAAGCAGCTCCCTGGGTTGAAATCGGGCCCTGTTGAGGGATTACATAACAAGTGACAAGAAACATGGTGCATTTGGACCACGACCACCTACTTTTAGGTTAAGCTTGCATAAATTAAAGCGGCACAGTCCCTCCCTTCGTTGTAATGACTTATTCACCGGCGCCAGTTTGTCTCGACAAGCACACTTTTTAAATCAAATGTAAAAGCAAATAATTTAAAATACTTTCAGTCGACATTTCATGGTTGGAGAGACAATTCTATTTTCCCGATTATATATTACAAAACCAAATTGATAGACCATAATTAGTCGTTTTTTGAGTTTTTTAAAAAATGTCAATGCCTCTATGATCCTTTTTGTAAACTTGTAGACTGGTAATGGGGAAACTAGATAACTATGTAAGGAATAAAAGTATCGATTAATATGGAGATAGAATTAGTGAGCTAGAGGAAGAAGCTTTTTTGTGAAGCATAAATGTCAGCATAGCCCAGCTGCCTCAACAGCCTGTTCCGGCTGGAAATTCAATGCCATTTATGATAAACTCATTTAAGTATGAGTTTTATTTATTTGATTTTCAAATGAAAGCTTAATATGGATCATAAACTTGGACACGCCTTCTAGAAATCCTGCTAATTTGAGCGTGTGATAACCCATTAACTTCCACGGGCATCCGCAAGCCTTTCTTCTCCATAGCATTTACACACTGCAAGAACAGAAGAAATTCAACTCAGATGTCATATTTTGTTCCCTTTAAGGGAACTCAGCTAATTCTATTTGCATTTACATTTCCTGAATCCACTTTGAACCCAGGAACGTTTTGCAGTGCTGAAAACTCAGATTGTTTTGTTTGCTTTTTAGGAGGAGTGCTCTTTTCAGCTAACTACGATTTCCAGTTGCTTCCCAGCTCCCCTTTGGCAAATCTCCAGCTACGTGATTGTCAGATACTCTGAGACATCTGCATCTTTTTGGATCAGTGCTCTTGCCGAAATTCTAAGCCCTGCAGATCCAGAACAGAGAAATGCACATTATCTGGACCTAATTTATCAATTTTCATTCACTAGTACAGTAGAGGATGCTATTCCGGAAATTGAGAGTTAATGCAATGTAAATGTAAATTACATTGTTTTGAATCTCTTGTGATCTGAGAACAGTCAATGTTGACAGTGGTTATAAAATGTAAGCAAATCTTTCATCTCACATCACTGACATATCATGCCTAGCAAATGCAAATCCACCAAAATGTATTCACTGTATGTCAATAATGGGAAAGAATGGGATCAAAGGTTTTGGAGGAATGGGATCGAGGTGTGATATTCTCTCAAGTTCTAAAGTCAACATCTGACTCTCTAGATCCATATTGGGCATTCAGGTTAAGTACTGAAGAAAAATTGGGTCCATCTGATGTATATCGCATCATTTAAAAATGACACGAGATGAAGGAAGAAAATTGAAAAGAGAGACCCAAAAATAGATTAGACATAGACATTTCAAAAGTAGACACCTCACATAAGTCCAAAGGCATGATGCAGCTCTTGGGTTCATAATGGTCTCCTTTGACAGGGCATCAGATGAAGGCATTGGTGCATTTTCCTATAATTGTGATCAAAATTGCTAGTTAGAGAGGTTTGTACATTGCTGACTGGGGTATTGAGTGATAACTGTTGCAAAGCGGATTCAGAATTTTTTCTGGAAAAACTTTCCTGCTAATGTTATTTCACATCTTCTGTCTGCTCTTTAATATCATCTCAACTCTTGCATAATATTTAGATATTCCCAGTATGTACTGGAATCTTGAGCATTCATCTGTGCAAGGTGGTTATTTTGGGAGGTGTTCATAATGTACGGCAATCTGTTATAAAGAGCTACCTACAGGTACTGAGTTTATTTCTGTCCCACAAATGGAGAGACAAGGGCAGCCATTTCTGCGCAGCCATTTTGTAACATAATGCGTTGTCAAGTGCAGTATTTTAACTAAATTTATTTCTGACATATCACGTGAATCCCAAATTTTGCAAGCTTCAGCAGACCTCACTCATCTCTGATTCAGAGCAATTTCAAGTCCCATTCCAAGATTTTTGAACAATAGAATACTGAGCAAATAATAGAGTCAAAGGAGCAATTTTTTTTCAATGTATCATTAAGCCACCTTCACTCTCGGCTCGATATAAAAATTCCACAATGATCTTGAAGAACATCAGGAGAGTACTCCCAATCGAAAGGCAAATATTTATCCATTAGTTAATATTATTGAATCAGATTATCTGGTCATAAACAAAATGCTGTATGTGGGTGCTTCCTGTGCTCAAATTGGCCACTGTATTCCCTGAATAATGACAATTTCTATATTTCACAAAGCACCATTGGGCTATCTCCATAAACCAAAGTCTTTCTTCCTGAGCTGAAATGTCAGTTTTCATTTAGCATTTCCTACATTCTCAGTGGCAATTTTAAATTGAATTTTAAATGTTAAAATGTCATGACCCTTTTTGAAGAAGAACAGGGAATATTCCTGATCTTCTGGCGAGCAGTGTCCCACTTTAAACATCTCTAACATATAATGTATTAACAAGACATTTGTTTCATTGTTGTTTATGGGATGTGGTTGACATAGAATCAATGGCCCAACATAAGACACTGTAACATTTTTCCATGACAGGAAAAAGCTCAATTTAAATGCAGGTTTTTTTTTTGTTTTTGTGTCTTTGAGATCAATTTGTCAATGGTTTATTACTTCATTTTATACTGTTCCTATTTATTAGTTTCTTTCTTCCAAAAAAATGTATGGATGATATCAATTAACCTCATATCTGAGAATCCAGAATATGGTCGCCATTTAAATTCTCTCTAGTTTTTAAAATATTATTCTCTGTACATTTTGCAATATTTCTGTTGAAGCTATCTAAATAGCAACATTCACTTGGTCCAGAATAATTCATTGTATTTGAGGCGTTTTCAGAGATTTCCTTTCAGTGGAGTTCTATATATAGCAAGGTTTTCTATTGTTTTTGTTATCTATGCATCTCTCCGTCCCTTCTCTAAAAGTCTAACATTAACATTACTAGTCACCTGATGAAAACACTTCACAAATGGTGCTGCTTTTATCTTTAATAGCATTTCACATCTGCCAATTTCACAAACTAGCTTAGATTATGTTAATGAAGAATAGACAATGCATGGAGCAAACAGTTTATACCAGTGTATGTAAAAGGTAATAGTGACATACTGGACAATCACTGTGTTAGGCACTTGTTAGATGTCAGCCAGAGTGTTGTGTACGGTTCTGGATGCTACATTATAGGAAGGATATGAACACATTGGAGAGAGTATAGAAGCAGTTTGTAAGAATGGTTCCAGGATGAGGAACTTGGGTTATGAGGATAGATTGAAAAAAATTGGGACTGTTCGCCTTGGAAGGAAGAAGACTAAGAGAAGATTTTATAAGAGACAACAAGGTGCAGGGCTGGATGAACACAGCAGGCCAAGCAGCATCATAGGAGCAGAGGGGCTGACGTTTCGGGCCTAGACCCTTCATCAGAAAAGGGGGAAGGGAAGGGGGTTTTGAATTTTTTTTTTAGCGAGTGGGAGGCGGATAGAAGAGGGATAGAGGAGAGGATAGGTGGAGAGGAAACAAACAGGTCGAAGAGGCGGGGATGGAGCCAGTAAAGGTGAGTGTAGGTAGGGAGTTAGGAAGGGGATAGGTCAGTCCAGGGAGGACGGACAGGTCAAGGGGGCGGGATGAGGTTGGTCGGTAGGAGATGGAGGTGCGGCTTGAGGTGGGAGGAGGGGATAGGTGGGAGGAAGAACAGGTTAGGGAGGCAGGGACGAGCTGGACTGGTTTTGGGATGCAGTAGGGGGAGGGGAGATTTTGAAACTTGTGAAATCCACATTGATACCATTGGGCTGCAGGGTTCCCAAGCAGAATATGAGTTGTTGTTCCTGCAACCTTCGGGTGGCATCGTTGTGGCACTGCAGGAGGCCCAGGATGGACATGTCGTCTGAGGAATGGGAGGGGGAGTTGAAATGGTTCGCGACTGGGAGGTGCAGTTGTTTATTGCGAACCGAGCGTTGGTGTTCTGCAAAGCGGTCCCCGAGTCTCCGCTTGGTTTCCCCGATGTAGAGGAAGCCACACCGGGTATAGCGGATGCAGTATACCACATTGGCAGATGTGCAGGTGAACATCTGCTTGATGTGGAAAGTCTTCTTGGGGCCTGGGATGGGGGTGAGGGAGGAGGTATGGGGGCAGGTGTAGCACTTCCTGCGGTTGCAGGGAAAAGTGCCGGGTGTGGTGGAGCTGGAGGGGAGTGTGGAGCGGACAAGGGAGTCACGGAGAGAGTTGTCCCTCTGGAAAGCAGATAAGGGTGGGGAGGGAAAGATGTCTTTCGTGGTGGGGTCAGATTGCAGATGGCGGAAGTGTCGGAGGATGATGCGTTGGATCCGGAGGTTGGTAGGGTGGTACTTGAGGACGAGGGGGATTCTTTTTTGGTTCTTATTGCGTGGACGGGGTGTGAGGGATGAGGTGCGGGAGATGTGGGAGACACGGTTGAGGGCGTTCTCGACCACCGAGGAGGGGAAGT
This sequence comes from Rhincodon typus, assembly GCF_021869965.1. NCBI lineage: Eukaryota > Metazoa > Chordata > Chondrichthyes > Orectolobiformes > Rhincodontidae > Rhincodon > Rhincodon typus. Next base: position 16,461,277 of record NC_063342.1, on the reverse strand, counting down.
TACGGTCCTTGAAAAACGAGGACAACTGAGATGTACGGGAGTGGAATGCCTCATCCTGGGAGCAGATGCGGCGGAGGCGAAGGAATTGGGAATAGGGGATAGCATTTTTGCAGAAAGGTGGGTGGGAGGAGGAGTATTCTAGGTAGCTGTGGGAGTCGGTGGGCTTGAAATGAATATCGGTTTCTAGGTGGTTGCCCGAGATGGAGACAGAGAGGTCCAGGAAGGGGAGAGAGGTGTTAGAGATGGTCCAGGTGAACTTAAGGTTGGGGTGGAAGGTGTTAGTGAAGTGTATGAACTGTTCGAGCTCCTCGTGGGAGCACAAGGCGGCGCCGATACAGTCATCAATGTAACGGAGGAAGAGGTGGTTTTTAAATCCATGAATGGACTGAATAGAGCAGGTAGGAAGAAATTGTTCCCACTTTCAGAAGGAGTGACAACAAGACAGCATAAATTTAAAGAGATCTGCAAAGGAGGCAAGAGTGGGTGAGGAAAAGCCTTTTTACCCAGTGAATAGTTAGGAGTTGGAATGCAATGCCTGTAAGTGGAATAAAGGCAGGTTCAATTCAGGCACACAAGAGGGCATTGGATGATTATTTGGATAAAAATAATATACAAGGGTATGGGAAAAAACAGGAATTTTGCACCCGGTAATGATGCTCATTTAACGAGCTGGTGCAGGCATGATGGGCTGAATGGCCTCTTTCTACACTGTAACGCTTCAGTGATTCTGTGATACCAAATCTAATAAGACTCAGGAAACACTGTCTTTCAATCCTGAAACTCATCCAAACCCATCTAATCAATTCCTTGGTATGAATCATTTATCACATAGTTATTAAAATTATCAATTACTTCTTAAAACATTTAATGAATATAATTAGCGAATATTTATGATGGTACTCAGAAATGCTTCTCATTTTGACAGTGTTATTCTCCCAGCCTCAAGATAACAAATGGTGTAGCTCATGCCTCTCAGGTCCAGCATACAGGAGAGAATGATTAATTTGTGTAACAATATGACTACGAAGGTAAGTTTCTATATTAGAACATTCATTGCTAGGGGAATTATTTATGTGTGTAAAATAGAAAATGTGAGCATATGTTGAGTACTAAAAAGGCTATTTACAGAGAATTAATTTAGAACTCAGAAGGTTAAAATGGCTATTTTGGCATCTTATTAGTGACAACAACTTGCATTTACTTGGCATTTTTAATATAGTGAGACAGTCTAATATGCTTCAAAGGAACATTTTCAAAGACCTGTCTCCGAACCCCTGAAGGAAGATGTTAGAACAAGTAGGTGGAAGCTTCCAAGTGTTATGATCTAGCAACATGGAAGGATAGAAATCAGGCTAAATTTTCCCATTTTAATTAATGTTTTGTTGAGTGACATAGCACTCGGTCTGCCATAGCTCAGAGCAATTTGGATTACATAATTGTTTACTCTTCACCTCTTAGTTATGCACCTAGGCTCTAAAATGCCCATCTTGAGGAATTGTACAGCTGGAGAAGTGTTCATCACTGCAGGGACCTTCCAACATTCACATCATGTCACTGACATCGTATTTAATGCCGAGCTGTACGTTACTTCAGACGCTGTAAGGCCTTACACTGTGTTGCTCAACAATTATAACTGAAAACATGGCCCAGAAAGAGAAGCTGGCAATGCATTTCACTGTTGGGAACCTGGGATGTTGTGAATGGGCTGGTGGAGAAGAGGATGAAGTTGCTGATGGCAGGCCATGTCACCAGACACAAATGGCCTTGACCAAGATAACAGCCCAGGTCGGTGCTTGTCATGGATAAAGAGCATAGCCATACACAAAGAAAGCCAATGACATTCTATGTACAAAATGGGTAAATACCACAATTTTCTCTCTCTGTCTCTCTGTCTCACACACACACATGCACACACACACTCGCACACACACACACACACACACACACACACACACACACACACAGAGCTACCACCCACTCTAACATTATTCATGGACTAGAACTCTCCCTGCTGAATGAATGCATCATGTCCAGTCAACGGCTTTCAGCCACCTCTTCACCCCAAACTAATAACCCTTCCTGCCCTTTGTGCTACCCACTCACTCATTGGGCACATCTCATCCCCTCTCCTGGTTGTGCATCTCTATTGAAGGCTCTTGCATTAGCTTTCATCATACTGAAACCATCCCTTTGTGTCATTGAGGAGAAATTTGCCCTCAACCAGGCTGAGAGGGCCAAGAGGTTCTGAGGAAGGATCACCGGACCTGAAACCTTAACTCTGTTTTCTCCTCCACAGATGCTGCCAGACCTGCTGAGCTTTTCCAGCAACTTTGTTTTTGTTGTTGTTGTTGTGAGAGGGCCAAGAGCTGTGTGTTAATTTTCCTATTGGCCAATGGCAGGGAAATTTCCTCTGTAGTTACCATAGTCATACTTGTCACCTTTCTTGAAGGTGTCTATAATTATGGTATCTCTAAGCTCTCTTGGCATGCTCTCCTCCATCCAGATGAGGGACATGGATCATACAGTTACAGTAATGATGCATTTTTGTCATATTTTAGTGCTTCCCTGGGGATTTGATCATCTCCTGATGGCTGGCTGTACTTTACTTGTCAAATGCTCTTTTCTACTTTATGCTGTGGTGAAGTTATATTGAGATGTGGGTGGGTAGCACATTGTAGGATTGAGTCAAGGACACTCACACTGAGGATGGAGTTTCTATTAAGGAGATCATTAAAGTGCTCCTTCCAGCAGGTGCTGATTGTGCCTCATATCACCGGAGAAGACTTCCTCTGCAAGATCCTGTGACTCCACTGGCAGGATAGGCTCACATATGCTGTTGTTCAGGCCAACAGCCCCAGCATCAAAATAATAACTGCTGGGCCATATCATTTCCATGCCTAACACGAGACTGCTGAAACAAGTGCTCTACTCAGGGCTTTGACACGCCAAAGTAACCTCCCAAAATGGCAGAGAAAATACCTCAAGGACATCCCCAAAGACTCCTAGGGAGAGGACATTTAATTGGATGTATGAGATGAGTGTGTCCCCCAGTGTACAATGCAAGTTGGCAGAAGTATGCAAGATGTAGGTATCCCTGACCTCTAAAGGTCTGAAGTTCTGTGAGAGTTGGACTGAAGACAGGCATGATGATATGATGAGGATGGTGGTTTGCGAATGCCAACTTCCATGGATGAAAGATGGAAGTGCATGGAGTCAGGGATTTGCACCATCTAATTTCTTGTGGAAGGAGAAGAGAATTAGAAGTGGCATAGAAGTGAAGCAAGCTGGGCTAACAGTGAGATGCAAATGCATTGAAATTAAATATTCACAACTCAAGAGTGAGATTCTTAAGTCATTGATTAAAGCTTAAGGGGAAAAATGGGAAACTTTGTCAATGTCAAGATTCTGATTCTTTCATTCTTACCATTTTCCCCAACTTTCTCCACATTGATCACATCGCACTCGGGAGGGAAACATTCCACAAGTAGTTCCATGTAAGGATGGTGTCTGACTTGGAGGGGAGTTTTCAGAAATGGTCTCCCATTCATTTACTGCTGTTATAGTTATGGATGACAGAGATCACAGGTTTGGAAGGTGCTGTTAAAGGAGCCTGGCTGACTTGGTGCAACTCGCTGGTGTATTGTTAAACAGAATCACGAGGCTCTTGTGTCAATATCATGCAGTCCATTTTCCTTCCACCAGTTAGACTACTGTCCTTTCAATCCAACCATTTTGTTAACTTATCACATTCCCCGTTAACTATTGTCCAAGAGCAGGGGCCATGCACAGCTCTGAACCACAGTACCAGAGATGAATCAAATTTAAAATTAGTCTTTGTGAAGTTATGTCACATTCAGTTACCAATTCTACTCAATTAAGATTCTGTGAGTGCAATCACCAAGACAGTTCCTCCTCACCCACTCTATCATAGATACAATAATTAATGTTGGCACATAATAATCACATGAAGAACTCAATGATTCACAGAAAGAAAATGCCAGTTTTCAATCATTCAAACATCATGGTGCTGCTCAAAATCAGAACATTGAGCTATTCTGATCTTACGACAGGACAGCACCACAGCCAAGACTCAGCTCAGTGCAGAACAAAGATGCTGGGTGTAACGATTGTAACAAGATCAGCCAGGTGGACCTCATCTCAAGACGGCAGCGGTGGAGCAGGCAGCATTTGGGCTCCTGTGCCCGGACTTGTCTTCCTTGTCTGCATTTTCCTTTTTTTCTTTTTCCTTCTACCCCTTTATTTCCTCAAACTGACCTGATAAAGAGAGCTCTTCAGCAGGGAGGTAGCTTCGATGGGCTGCAGAGCGGTGGCGGCGTTTTCAGAGGCAGCGTGGCTGCAGAGATGGTCAGTCGGCCTATGAAGCCTGGAGCAGGACTCTTGCTTCCGTGTGGAGTAGGCCTTTGACAATGATATGGCGTGGACTGAGAAGCCCGGAGCAGGTCACTCTCTGTGCGGCATGGTGTCGGCTGGTGTAGCCTGGAGTGGGACACTTTCTGTAGCATGGCGTGGGCTGGTGTAGCCTGGAGAGGG
>NC_063342.1:16429521-16456716 GCF_021869965.1 Rhincodon typus | reverse complement strand
TGGCGTGGGCTGGTGTAGCCTGGAGAGGGACACTTTCTGTAGCATGGTGTGGGCTGCTGTAGCCTGGAATGGGACACTTTCTGTAGCATGGCGTGGGCTGGTGTAGCCTGGAGTGGGACACTTTCTGTAGCATGGTGTGGGCTGGTGTAGCCTGGAGTGGGATGCTTTCTGTAGTATGGTGTAGACTGGGAAGTCTGGAGTGGGACACTTTCTGTAGCATGATGTGGCCGGAAAGTCTGGAGTGGACTCTGGTGGCGATATGCTGTAGCAGCGGAGAATAAAAAGTTAGACTCTCTTTATATTACCTTTTTTTTATTTTATTCTGTGAATGATGCTTATGTTTGAACAACGATACATGCTTTTCACTGTATTTTATATTGAATGCACGTGACTATAAAGCATATTCTCATAGAGTACGAGCTCTCTGATTGGAGCTGATAATCTGGTCCAATCAGGGAGCCCTGGCTGACAGATATGAACAGGAGTGTCAGACATCCTGTTCACTTTGAGAGCTGGCTCTGAGGGAGCTGGATCAGTGTCAAAGATGCTGTACATGTAAATAAGAGGCAACTTGGTGGTGGGATACTGGCCTCTATGGAGTTATTTCACTGGGAACGCAGGGTGAACAACCAGAGGGAAAAACTGTTCTTTCTGCTTCTAGTTTCCTTGTGTTATATTCATCCAATATTTCTGGAATTTCCTGATTAGTTTCAAACTCACTGTTAAAAATCTCTTTGTGTGCAGGTTATTCATTTGTCTTTGCTTTTAACTCAATAGAGGTAAACTTATCTTCACCAACACTGGGAGCAGGAATCAGAAAAACTACGATGTAAGGTTCTTGATCCTAAAAAAACTCACAAGGTAAAGAGCGCAACAGTCAAGCAGAGTGAGGAAAGGAGGAGCAAGGAGAAGTAGAAGATAGAGGGAGAGAGAATGATATAGAATCGGGGAGAAAGAGGCAAACAGTTATTCGCAAAACTAAAAGAATTTTTGAAAAACATTTTGCCAATGGGCCAAACCACAAGGGATCAACTCATATTCTAAATTTCAAGAGCATGTACTATCTGTTATGTCACACTGTAGTAACTGTAATTGTAGGCATATTAATAATCTTTGGAGAAAAAGCTTTTAATGAATTACGTTAGTTATTTAATAATTAATTTTGCTGAAGGCTGTTATAGAATTTTGCAAGCAAACTTTCACTTCTCTAAAGCTCTGAATTTGTATTCTGTGCACTATTATTGTTGTCCTGCATGACACTTCATTTGCATTTACTTTTGTTTTATCTTTTTTTGGATGGAAGGTGATTGGAATCTCAGGGCAAGAGAGCTAAAAACATTCTTATTATCCTCAGAGGAACATTCCTGCCCCTCCTCGCCCTGTGTGTAATTATTAAGGAGGCCATTCAGCACATCAAGTCTCTGTGGAAAGTCAATTAAAAAGAAATTAAGACAATTTTCTAAAGTGTAGGTAAGCAGAAAGATCCCAATGTCCATTTACTCAAATCCGTAAAGGATTAGCAGGCAAGTGAATCAAGTGGTTCAGACCAATGGAGATTTACTTGTCTTCATAAACCAGAACATTGTTACAACCAGGTGAGCAGGCAGAAATAGATTCCTCTCTTTCACATCCTTTCAGTCAGTTGCAACAAATATTTAGAAGACCCTTCAGCATGCAGCTATATTTCAATTAAAATATAATATGAGTCAAAATTAAGGAGCCAATTACAAGGTTGTTTTGAATGAAGGAAAGAGGAATGTATTTTTCATTAACCTCCTTGAAAAATAATAAATTGTAAGATCCAGCACAAACACTGGTATAATGTGTAAAAAGGAGAAGAGTGTTGGTTATAATAGGAGGATAAATACCGTGTGGTTAAAAATGTTCTTAAACAGCATTTGAGTTTTTATAGTTGAGACCAGGTTAATTACTTGATGTCGTGTATCCTTAGCAGTAGCGAAACCGGTCAAGTCCTTGGTATATGGATGTTTCTCTGATTGTTCTATCATGAATGTTGGCTTTCAAAATGTTGAAAAGGAAACAGAGAGACATTATTTCAGTACGGACCATTGCTTATCTACATTTTTCTCTCTCTCTTGCCCAAAAGCCGGTTTCTTGTTATCCATTTCACTTGTGCCATTACACACTATTGCCTATTGTTAGTCACTAACAGTCCCCATTAACAACTAATCACCCTCCTAGCCAGATTGTTATCAATTCCTTTGTCTATCCAACTGCTCTTCTCTCTGTTCGGGCTCTATCCTCTCATTTATTCCCCACCCCATCCCACTCCCTATTTTCTGCATATAAACTGACATTTTCCCAGCTACCATCATTTCTGAGGAAGGTTCACCAGACCCAAAACATTAACTCTAATTGTTTTCCCCACAGATGCCGCCAGATCTGCTGAGCTTTTCCAGCATCTTCTGTTTTTGTTGTTGTTAAAGATCACTTGAACTTGGATTACTGGAAACAACTTCATTGCAGCCCTTAAAAATTGATAGGATCGGTTGAACTCCCCTTTACAGACTGAGCATGTTCTAGCTACTGTTTGTTATTTATATGTATCACATATGCATAACTCCTCACCAGGTCTCATACCATTCAAGGAGTAAGGGAGGGGGATGGGAAAAGAGTGGAGGACACAAGAGTAATTTCCAACAGTAAAATGCAAATTAACAATCGAGATAGTGAGAAATTTTGACAGAGTAGGTGGAGGAAATCTATTCTGTCTTGTGAGTGAGTTCATATTCAGAGGTCATAGATTTGAAATCATCAGCAAAAGATCCAAAGGAGAGATATGGACTTTTTTCCTACAAAGAGATGGTGGGATCTGTACTGGTCTGCTTGAATAAATGATTAAAGCTGATTTGAGAAATAACTTTAAAGGGGAGTTGTGCATATAATTGAGACTGTGGATCTTTAGGCTTACAGAGAATAAGATTAGAATTGAGGAATTAAGCCTGGATTTCAAAAAGCAGAAATAGCCTGAAGGGCTGAATGGCTTCCTCCTTTATTGTTTGTTTCTATGGTTCCTTTTCTGGGTTTCTTCCGACTCCAGACCTTCTCATTATGTTAACCTGGTAGGAAAGCCTCAATGGGCTTTCCCCACAGAAGGTCCAGGCAAAGAAAGCAGTTATGTCCCCACAGTGCCTCTGAACCCAGGCTGTAAATTGAAAGGAGAACTCCAGAGGTGGAGGATAAAATCAGAATTTGTAGGTCAGTTTGGAATGGATGTGTGCCATGGGCAAGTTAAACTACGCACCTGCCCATTTTCCACTCAGCAGGGAAGGTTAAAATTGACCTTTGTATGTCAACAGCAAGCATCTGGGACGTAGAGAAGAGTTGAAAGTGGAATGATTCAATGGAGACCTCTACATAGACAATTATACATACATACACAAAGGAACAGATATATATAAGCATATATATATATATAAAATTAAATATGTTAAATATTTGTGGGTGTTTATAGCCACAGCAGAACAGTTAGAAAAACTTTTCCAGATTCTCAGGTTGTGGGCTAGTGTCAATGCCAGCCTTCTGTTATGGTCTTGGACAAGTTGTTCTTATTTAACCTATTTTTCTAACCAACCTGGTCAGAGATGCTATTACACACCTGTGGAGCAGGTGGGGCTTGAACCTAGGCCTTGTCAGTTCAGGGGATAGGGACACCTCCACTGTACCACAGGAGGGCCCTGCTTGGACAAGTTGTTAGGCAGGTTTACATAAATTAGAAGCACCGTGTACAAATCAATTGAAGGGAATTTATTTCATATTGCTTGCTGAAGTGACTAACATCAGCACATCTTGTCACAATGCTTCTTGTTTGTGCTTATGCATTGCTTGCACTGTGCAATCGTGAGTATACTACACCAGCTACATTGACACAGGATCAAGCACACTCACTTGCTTTCTAGCCTAGGTATCTGATAACTCTCAGCCACCTCATGGTGTGTTCTGTGACAGGTCATCTGTGTTGTGGCCTTCAGACCTTAACTCACTTTAAACATAGAACATAGAACAGTACAGCACAGTACAGGCCCTTCGGCCCACGATGTTGTGCCGAGCTATTATCCTACTAAGATCAATCTACCCTGACACGTATACCCTGATGGACCAAATAACAATTATTATACACACAGATTTCAGACCATTGGCAAAAGCTGGGGAGTTGGGGGAGATGACCATGTGTTGTGGCAATAAAGATTGTGTTACTTTAAAGGCTGGTAGAAGTATATTTGATAGTCTTTAGCAAACTCTTAAAAGACCAATTGGATAACTAAATTTTAAAAATAACCATTTGTAGGGATGTGGAGAAAAAGCAGATGGGACTAATTTGATTGCACTTCCAAAGAGCTGATGATAGGTCAAATGTTTCCTGTGCAGTAGGATTCAATGGTTCTATGTGGCTCTGTATTCGAGTGTCACCCATCTTCGTCCATCACAACTAAAATTGTGTTTCTCAGCAACTCCACAGTGCAAAAGCAAGTTCCATAAAACCTCTGCCTGAAAGCTCACTATATTTGATTCCCTCAGCATGTTGTAGCAAGATAAGAAGGCTTCTTTAAAATTTGAGTGAAAAGACTTACAGCATCAGTGTGAGCACTCATGAGCAAAGCTCCCACTGCGCCTATGATCTGCCTCATTAAGGGTTCTACACAGAAGCCACTGAAATAGTCATCTCCTCCATGGCTGACTGCAGTGCAGAGAATTGTTCATCCATGAGTACACAGGCAGGTCACAGATTGCTTCATACATCTCACAAGCCCTGGCAGGTTCTCTGTCAGGGATAGATTCAGCACAATTTCAGGCAGCACAGTCTGGGTCTAAAGATCTCCCCCCAATGCAGCTATGATAGATTTTAAATTGAAATGCCAATTTAGACTACACTTAGAGGAAGACTCTACTGTGTTAAAGCAGTTGAAATTTGCATTTGGAATGGCCACCCTGAGAATTGCTATTTAAAAACTCCTGACCTTTTCATGGCTAGTGTTTGTCCTAATGCCCTCCCCTAATACCGACCAGCTGATTAGGAGTAAACATGGTATTGATGTGAAACAAAAACAGAAATTGCTGGAAAAGTTCAGCAGGTCTGGCAACATCAGTGGGAAGAAATCAGAGTTAATGTTTCAGGTCAAGTGACCCTTCCTCAGAATTGATGAGTTCTGAGGAAGGGTCACTCGACATGAAACGCTAACTCTGATTTCTCTCCACAGATGTTGCCAGACATGCTGAGCTTTTCCAGCAATTTCTGCTTCTGTTTGTGATTTACAGCATCCATAGTTCTTTCAGTTTTTATATGTTATTGATGTGAATTTCAAGCATGACTTGATTCAAGGGTCACTCGAGGCTCTAAGGGATAGCCACAGTTTCATGCTCACCTGTAGCTGTAAGGATCCTCTGTGATACACATTAGGAGATACCGTAGGACTCTTTGTCATGGTCTTAGCCTCATTGTAGCAACATTTATTCTGGGAATTGAGCACTTTTACCTAAAAAAAAATGCAAGTATTATGCAATTGCGCCTTATTGGATACTATCCATGGGTGTCTTGCTAGTTATTCCCCTTGGTCAGGTCTAGTAATGGGAGGGAGGGGCTGGAGAGCATGATGGACTCCTGCAGATACACAGCAGGTACAGGACATCAATGTCCTCCTCCATCAGGATCTCAAGTGCCATCTCCTCTGATCCTGTCCTCATGCTCCTTCAGTCCCAAAATTACCTTGCCAGATGTTATAAAGCAGAAGTTGACCCCCCCCGAGACCTGAAACCAAAACACCCAAAGAGAAGCACCTCACCTTATAATCTGCAAAAAAAGTGTGAAAAGTGGTGTAATCTGCCTTTCAGCAACTTCTAGTGGTTAAATAAAACAAATCCCTGACATTCACTTTACAATCAACAAGTAACGATTTAGTTATCTAACTGTAACAGTGAATAAATGAACTAAACTATTAACAAACCGAATAAACCGCTTCTAACTATTAACTATTCCCGAATAAAACAAGATTCTAATGGTATGCTGTTCTGACAAATACATGTCCCACTTATATATAAAAAAAGAATTTAGTCTCTCAAAACTACAGCCAGCTTACATGTCTTCCAGAATGTTCTGTGCCTTCTCCATCAAATGTTCTGTCAGGAACGCCTTCTCCATCAATTCCTCTGTCAAGAATATTAACTAGTTGTGCCATTGGGACCTTTGATTTAGATGGTGCTTTCTCTGAGGCCTAGAGGAGACTGTGAGACCCAACGATTCTCTCTTGAGAATTGAAAGCTGTTAACTCTGGCAGATGACAGTTAGTTCTCTTGTCTTTGTCCAACTGCCCTCTCCTTTTATACCATGATGACATATCAATTCCTAACAATAGGATTGGTCCTATGTTGTCAAAACATCAGATTTGAATTTAATAGGTTTATGATATCTAAGTGCTTGGTTCAAATTGATTGTCGAAATTTAAAACTTGTTGTCTTGGTGACAAAACAAATGTGCTGCTTGGCCTACTAATTGTACGGCCTTTTGATACAAATGTTTCAATTTGTGTGCTCTCAGTGTGCTTTCAAACTTTCATGCTAGTCACAAACATTTTGTTTAAATTTGTAAGCATAGAAAAAGCACGTCGTCTTTTAAAGGGACCATGCACTGCTCTCCACACGCCCACCAACCCCCCACGCCCCAGCATTTTACGAACACCAAATTCTAACTTCCTGCAACACAGAATTAGAGCACCGTACATTCTCAGAGAGCGCGGACATAAAGAGGTCACAGAAACCTGCTCCATAAACCTGCAGATGTCTCATTTAGAGACTCAAGGCAAGTTTATAGAATGCTAATCAGCAGAAAGGGTCAAACATGTGCATAAGTCCTGACTTTCCCGCACATCTGCACATCATATAGTAGTGCAGCACCTATTTAGTGTTGCTTAACACCTTTTGGCCAAAATAATTTCCAGTGAATCATGTCAGCGTTTGGGATTCAAACTGTTCTGAATGAAGAGGCCCTAAATGTCAAGGCCATGCAGTAATACGGCATTTGAACTTTTACCCAATGAGACTGATCTTCAGTAGTCACCCACCAGTTTCTTGTGAATGAGCCAGTAACTTTGCTGTCTAAATCCCCAAATGTGTACTTGAAAAGGAAAAGCATTTGCAGGGCTGTGAAAGATATAGCAGCTGGCACAACTTCAAACTGCTTTCCAGGCAATTAATCATTTTTGAAACAAAAATGTGAAGAAATTAAAGCAAAAGACTGTGGATGCCAGAAATTTGATATAAAACCTGAAAGTGCTCGAGAAACTCAACTGTTCTTGTAGTATCTGTGGAGAAACAGTCCAAAATAAAAGTCATATTGGACTGAAATTGTTAGTCTGTTTCACTCTTAAGATGCTGATAGACCTGTTGGGTTTCTCCAGCATTTCCTGTTGATATTAGGGAGTGATGATCTTGGTAGTGGTACTAATTGTTTTCAAAGAATTAACACAGTTATAGCAGGCTAAATGGCCTCCATCTGTGTTGTATGAATCTAAATCAGTTGCGCTAGTATCTGATAGAGGTGGTGATAAGATGTAGGATAGGATGTAGAATTCTGCAAGCAAATTGACAGTGGCAACAGTTTACGTATCCATTTCTAATGGAAGAGGAGACAAATGTCAATATATTACTTCAAACACCTACAAAAGGATTATTCCCATTGAGTAAAACTCCCAGGGAGGTGATTGAAGTTGTGATATGTGTTTGTGTGGTAGTATCTCAGTGGGATATGATGTGACAAGGATTACATGATCCAAATCATTTAGTCAGGAATTGCAGCCAGTTTCACTGTCCCTCATTGCTTGATGCTGTCTGTGTCCACATTTTCCAGGCACTTTTTGAGAGTGCTCAGGGAGTGAGTAAGTCTGGTTCCTTTGATCATTCACTATCTTGTCTCACAAGCAGAAGACTAGAACAGAGAGCATAGACTTTTGTAAATACCCTCACAGTTCCAGAGGCACCTTGCATATCTTGCAGGGAATGTTTAACTTTATGATGCGCAGATTAGATTTTTGCAAGTCTCTGCTCCCAGTTTGGAGTTTTACTCAACTGAAATGCAGACCAGGGAATCAGATACAGACAGAGGTTGTGGTACATCCAGTGATTGAGATTTAAACAGAGTAAGAATTAATGGGTCCTTTTCAAATTGGCAGGCAGTAACTAGTGGGGTGCTACAGGTATTGGTGCTAGGACCCCAGCTATTGACAATATATATTAATGATTTGGATGAGGAAACAAAATGTAACATCTCCAAGTTTGCAGATGATACCAAGTTGGTTGGGAGGGTGAACTGTGACATGGATGCAGAGATCCTTTAGTATGATCTCGACAGGTTGGGTGAGTGGGCAAATCAATGGCAGGTGCAGTATAATTTGGATAAATGTGAGGTTATTCACTTTGCAAGCAAAAACAAGAAAGCAGATTACTAACTGAATGACTGTAAATTGGGAGAGGGGAGTGTGCAGTGGGACCTGGGTGTCCTTGTGCACCAGTTGCTGAAGGTAAGCATGCAGGTGCAGCAGGTGGTATAGAAGGCAAATGGTATGTTGGCCTTCATTGTGACATGTTTTGAGTACAGGAGCTGGGATGTTTTGTTGCAGTTATACAGTGCCTTGGTGTGCAGTTTTGGTCTCATTTTCTGAGGAAGGATGCTCTTGCTCTCAAGGGAGTGCAGCGAAGGTTTACCAGGCTGATTTCGGGGATGGTAGAATTGACATATGAGGAGAGATTGACTAAGTTGGGATTGTTTTTGCTAGAGTTCAGACAAATGAAGGGGGATCTCATAGAGACTTATAAAATTCTAACAGGACTAGACGGGGTAGATGCAGGGAGGACGTTCCTAATGGTGGGTGTGTCCAGAACCACGGGTCACATTCTGAGGATTCAGGGTAGGCTATTTAGGACGGAGATGAGGAGATATTTCTTCACCCAAAGAGTGGTGAGCCTGTGGAATTCATTACCACAGGAAGTAGTTGTTGCCAAAACATTGAATGTACTCAAGAGGTGACTAGATATAGCACTTGGGGCGAATGGGATCAAAGGTTATGGGGAGAAAGCAGGTTGAGGCTATTGAGTTGGACGATCAGCCATGATTGTGAAGAATGGCAGAGCAGGCTCGAAGGGCCGAATGGCCTCCTCCTGCTCCTATCTTCTATGTTTCTATGTTGACTTGGTGAGATAAATCAAGATGAATAATGGTGAATCAACAGCTCAGTTTGCATCATTCCTGCCTGACTCCAATAGATGTGGAATAGACTCTGACTCATTGTCACCCTTATTGCATTTCCTTACAAAGTTAAAATCAGCTTCTTTGCGTGATTCCACCTACAAAAATTGTTGCTGCGCACGCAAACCAACGTAGTCACTTGGCAGTTGTAAGTAGGATGAGCAAATTGAGATTGCCCATTCATACAAAGTATCCCTTGGTACCTGTTTCTGTTATGGCAGCATTCTTGTACAGTTTTCTGTGAACCACCAGGAAAAGCTGGGAGAATTAACAGAGAGAACTTTATGCATTTGCATAGTTACTCAAAAAATGTGATACCATCTCAGACAAAGCAACCCACTTGATTGGCGTCACATTCACAAATATTCACTCCCTCCACGATTAATGCTCAGGAGCAGCAAAACGCACCGTTGTACAAAATGCATAGCAGAAATTCACCAAGGCTTGTTGGACAGCACCTTGCAAAACTGATCTCTACCATCTAGAAGGACAAGGGCAGAAAATACATGGGGATACAATCACCTGCAAGTTCTCCAAGTCACTCACTATCCTGGCTTGGAAACATATCGCCGTTCCTTCAGTATTATTAGATCAAAACCCAGGAATTCCCTACCTAATAGCATTGTGGATCTACCTGCACCAAATGGACTGCAGCAATTCAAGAAGGCAACTCACCACCACCTTCTCAAGAGAACTAGCCATAGGCAGTAAATGGTGGCCTAGCCAGCAATGTTCACACTCCATCGATGGATAAAATAAAAATTTGGCATTGAGCCGCGTCAGGAGATATTAATGCCAATGACCAACAGTTTGCCCAAAGTGTTAGGTGATAAAGGGAGGAAGTGAGGTAGAGAGGAGGAGAGGTGTAGTGGAGTTATTGCAGAGCTTTGGACCTAGGCAGCTAGAGACATGGCCACCATGTTTTGGGTCAGTGAAAATAAGGGATATGCAAGAGGACAGGATTAGACGAGGTTATGAGGTTGTATGAGATTACACAGATATTGAGGGCCAAAGCCACAGATAAGATTTGAGCACAAGGATGAAAATTTTAAATATTAGGCATTGCTGAGCTGAGAACCAATCGAGGTCAGTGAACACAATAGTTCATGGATGGATCAACAAGACAGGTGTAACTTAGGACACAGGCTGCATTATTATTTAACCATCGTAGGTCTTAAATCAGAGATTTCATTCTATTTGTTTATGACCTCAAGGTGCAGAGGTGGTACTAATGCTTTCTGCTATTTACCTCCATGCTTGTTAAAGAAGGAATTCCTTCAGGTCATGTCTGTTTACCCCAATGGGCATCTTCTGCTCCATCTCAGTTCCATCAAAGCAAGGTTTGTACAGCCTCATCTGCAAAATAGACCTCTGTGTCTGGATGGCTGCATTTTTCAACAAGATTGCTACAGTAACAGCTGGTCTGGTCTCCTCCAGACTCTTTCAGGGTTAGGACTGCGTCATTATTAATCCACTGCATTACTTGGTGATTTCCCATAGAATGTGCAACAAAAAGTGTACGTACTTAAAATCAGTAAAATCCTGTATAAAACAACTTTCTTTGTAAATCTCCAAATAACACTCAGTCAACCCTTGGTCAATGCACCAGAAGTTATTGACATTTCACTAACAGTGCATCATTAGCTACTGATAGAGTAAATTAATGCCATTCAACATATATTCGTTTTGGAGGATATTTCAGACTTTCTAACTTTTTGACAGTAATGGAAGTGGGTATTATTGCTGGTTTTACATTGGGCAAGGTGTAAAAACATTCCACCTGTTCTGATTGGATTAGGCCCTTCCTTTTTGCTGGTTTCAAGGAGTAGGTATGAGGAGTGACAAAATAAACCATTCCAGTTTTCTACCCAGTGAATCCTGCAGGGAAGTTTGTAAGTACACAAACTGGAAAGGCGCAGATTAATCCTGTCTATGTCGCCTCCTCCAGCAGTAAAACAATCTTCTAGTATTTGCTTTGAGGCTCAGACACAAGATGATGTGATGAGATAAGGTGGCAGAGGCAAACCAGTATTGTTAATATAAAAGCAATGTGGGAGACAGCTGTATCCTATTGAATGGTTCAAAGAATATTCTACAATGCTGAATAAAATAAATAGAAATGGGACTTTTTTCCCAGCAAGGTTGAAATTTATTGTCCATATCTAATTGCCCTTGAGGCCACCCTTGAAGCATAACATATTGATTGCGTGACTGCAAGCCACGAGTGAAGATAACATCATGATTATTTTCAACTGTGGCAGAGGAAACAGTGGCAGGTTATTGTCATGAGAGCGGAACAATTGAACTTGTAATCGAAAATGTGCAGGCAAGGAATCCAAGTAGTCTTGCCAAAACAAAAAGATGTCTGCTGTTAACTCCTCAAAGGTTTGCAGGGCCAAGGTCAGAGAGAAGTGTTTGCTTGGAACTCTAGGGTTGCATGGCAAACTTTTAATCTTCTCCATGCACCAGCCCATATCAAATTATTCTTTCCCCTTTCATGTCCTTGATCTCACACCCCAGCTGGGGGCGGCATGGTGGTTCAGTGGTGAGCACTGCTGCCTCACAGTGCCACAGACTGGGGTTCATTTCCATTCCTTGGGTGACTGTCTGTGTGGAGTTTGCACATTCTCCCTGTGTTGCATGGGTTTCCTCCAGGAGCTCTGGTTTTCTCTCACGGTCCAAAGATGTGCAGGTTAGGTAGATTGGTCATGCTAAATTGCCCGTAGTGTCCAAGGATGCGTAGGCTAGGTGGATTAGCCATGGGAAATGCAGGGGTAGGGGATGGAATGCTCTTCAGAGGGTTGGTGTGGACTCAATGGGGAGAATAGCCTGCTTCCACACTGTATGGTTGTTCAATACTCACATCAGAATTCCTTGTTCAAACTCCCTTCAATTTAGTTTCTACCCTGTCTGCAGCACTGAGAGCACACAATCAAAATAACCAATTATATATTTTTTTGACTACATCTGGGACATATCCCCTTGTCTTCTTCAAACTCATCAGTTTGCATAGGTGATCACATCGTGCTAACTCACTATATGCGCCAAATTCTCTCAGTATGAAAGTGTATCTTTACCAATGACTTATTTTCCTAAACATATATGATTAATGTGGCAGTTTCCAAGATTTCATAAGGCCATAAGACCATAAGACATAGAAGCAGAAATTAGGCCATTCAGACCATCGAGTCTGCTCCGCCATTCAATCATGGCGGATAAATTCCTCAACCCCATTCTCCTGCTTTCTCCCCGTTACCCTTGATCCCTTTGATAATCAAGAACCTATCAATCTCAGCCTTAAATGTACTCAATGACCTGGCCTCCACAGCCTTCTGTGGCAGTGAATTCCATAGATTCACCACTCTCTGGCTGAAGAAGTTTCTCCTTTTCTCTGTTCTAAAAGATCTTCCCTTTATTCTAAGGCTGTGCCCTTAGGGCCTAGTCTCTCCTACCAATGGAAGCATCTTCCCAGCATCCACTCTGTTCAGGCCATTCAGTATTCTGTAAGTTTCAATTAGATCCCCCCTCATCCTTCTAAACTCCAATGAGTACAGTCCCAGAGTCCTCAAACGTTCCTCATATGTTAAGCTTTCCTTCCTGGGACCATTCTCATGAACCTCCTCTGAACCCGCTCCAGGGCCAGTACATCCTTCCTGAGATATGGGGCCCAAAACTGCACACAATACTCCAAATGTGGCCTGACCAAATAAAGCCTCAATAGTACATCCCTGCTTTTATATTCAAGTCCTCTCAAAACAAACACCAACATTGCATTTGCCTTCCTGACTACTGACTCGACCTGCAAGTTTACCTTGAGAGAATCCTGGACTAGAACTCCCAAGTCTCTTTGCACTTCAGACTTCTGAATTTTCTCCCCATTTAGAAATTAGTCCATTCTTTTATTCGTCGTACCAAAGTGCATGACCTCACACTTTCCCATGTTGTACTCCATCTGCCACTTCTTTGCCCACTCTCCTTACCTGTCCAAATTCTTCTGCAGCCTCCTCAACTCCTCAATACTACCGGTCCCTCCAACTAGCCAGAATGCCCACAGTTCCTTCATCTAGATCATTAATGTGTAAAGTGAAAAGTTGTGGTGCCAAAACTGACCTTTGCGGAACACCACTTGTCACCGGCTGCCATCCTGAGAAAGACCCTTTTATCCCCACTCTCTGCTTTCTGCCAGACAGCCAATCTTCTATCCATGCTAGCACCTTGCCTCTAACACCATCGGCCCTTATCTTACTCAGCAGCCTCCTGTGCAGCACCTTTCAAAGGCCTTCTTGAAGTCCAGGAGGATAACATCCATTGGCTCTCCTTGGTCTACCCTGCTCGTTACTTCCTCGCCCTCATATACAAATATCTTCATGGATTCACCTTGCTCTATCTTTGCCTGACATCCTCTATCCCTTATCCTAAAACTCTGGAGTGCTGTGCATTTGCCCAACCCTTCACTACACCAGCAATACAGTCTTTAGTTGTTTTAGTCCCACACTCAAATTCCCTCTTTAAATATCTCCATCTTGCGGCTTCTTTCCCTTCATTAAAAACTTTTTCAATTCCATCTTTTTAACCAGGTGTTCTGCCCCATCTCTAAGGCTACCTCTTACCTCTCAGCACTTTCTTTGCCTCTATGCAGCTTGGACATCCAAAGCAAACTGTGATGCCCAAATTAATACCAATAATCCACAGCGATGCCAGACAGTCTTTTAAAAATTGCATGCTGTGCAAAAAGATAGCGATTGATCCCGAAAAAGATGGCAATATCATTATTTTTGTTATTTAACGAAAAGAAAGTGAGTGAAGGTGACATTTGTAACATGTGGGCAAAATCACATGTGGCAGCTCGAAAGGATAGCAAGAAGTGTTAATAGATCACAGATCATTGTGAATAAGCCCATATTTAGTCTGTCCCTTTATAATTCACAATATTTGGCTCGAACAAAGTTTTTGCAGTTAGAAGCACTACAGAACTAGTCAGAAGAGAACATTGCACTTTTCTAACATCAAGCAATTGTTATTTTCTTCAAAATCTCAATGTACTCCATGACTTGTAAGCAAAAAGTGAATGGTGGCATAACTAATAAGAAAAGCCTAGCTCAGTGCCCAAGAACATATACCAAGTATCTGGGAGAACTTTCTTGTGATGGGAATATTCTTAAATAGCAAAATAATTTTTTGTTTTGCCCTTCTGGTCTTAATCATGTTAGGTATAATTGGAATATTTCCAGCAGTTACCTTGACCACATGACCTATTTTGTGTGCAATGCACCACATGCTATGGGACTTTGTAAAATGCTGTTTGATAAAGGCCTTCATTTCCACTGTTAGGTGACATTTGAAGTTGATAATTTGCTGAAATACTTCAGGACTCTGGCATTAGATTTAAAAGTAGGCCGTCAGCTCGTACTTGTGTGCAACAGGACTGGCTTACCGATTTGACCACAGCTGGCTTTTTAACTGGCCTCCTTTGGGTCTGGTGTCCAATAAGAATAGCAGAAAATTGGAGGGCTATCAGCTCTGAGACCTCACCAATGGCAATGAGGAGAGCGGTCATCGCTAAGGAGACCTCAGGGCACCTTCAGGTATGTAAATTAAAAATTACAAGTTGGCATACCAGGGAAACCCCTCCAAGGGGATTGTTGGGGCCTCAGGGCTGCTTTCCCTGCCGATGGAGGCAGAATGATTGGAAATCCCATCCTTAGCTCTTCCTGCTGCCTTCGACTTTGCAAATTGTTTGTCTGCCACCTCAGAGCAGGCAGACAAAGTGCCTCAGTCTTCCCGAGTACATGGAGTGCATTGGAGAGCCAACATGTAGCAGCAGCCTGTTATTTAATGAACACCCTGGCCAGCTACAGTGCCACCATGTAGGGGTGGTAAAATTCTGCCCTTTGAGAGAGAGTTTACCATGAATAACAAAGACTTCTAAGAGCCTAAGGTGAAAGAAATGATGTGCAGTGCTACAATCAGATTCATACAGACTATTCAGGATTACACAGTTAAAATATAATGTAGTGAAAAATCTAATTATTTGGAAGCATGCTGTGCTATATTAGAGGCTGCCTTCACTAATATGCACAATTGCATTAATTACTTCCCTCCAACTCATTCATCAGATGTTAAATTCAATGGTGTTTCAAATGTCAAATAAAATGTGGTAAATGCTGTTATAACTATTTTCAAAAGCGAGAGTGTGACAGACCATGGGAAGTGTGGGTGGAACTTTGAACAACAAAAAATAAATTCTGCGCTATTTGCCTGCGGTTTACTGCTTGATGAATGAGTTCTCAAGGTTGAAAGTTATACTGAGAAGTCACCTGTAACAATCTGAAACAGCCTCGGAAATTGAACTGCTTGTTCTGCAGAAGTGGCGAAGTTTTCACTCTCCACAGGAAGCAGAAAGTGGATCACATGTTGCCTGGGTATCGTTTAAGCTCACTTGGCTGGACAGCTGGTTTGCAATGTAAAGTGATCCCAACAGCACAGGTTCAATTCCTAGACTTGGAATGTCACTCTCATGAAGTCACTTCCTTTTCAACCCCAGAGATAGTAGGAACTGCAGATGCTGGAGAATCCGAGACAACAAGGTGCAGGGCTGGATGAACACAGCAGGCCAAGCAGCATCTGCTCCTATGATGCTGCTTGGCCTCCTTTTCAACCCCCCCTTTCCTGAGGCATGGTGCTCCTCAGGTTAAACGGACCACCAGTCACTGCTACCTAATGTGAGAGTAGGACTATAGTGACTTTACACTTTACCTATGTTGGAAACCTTTTCTTTTCTATTCATGGGATATGGGAGACAGTGGCTGGGCCAGCATTTATTGCCTGTCTTCTTCTTGCCCTCGAGAAGGCAGTGGTGAGCTGTCTTCTTGAATCACTGCAGTCCATATGCTTTAGGTAGACCCACAATGCCCTTGGGAGGCAATTCCAGGATTTTGACCCAGCGATAGGGTAGGGACAGCAATACATTTCCAAGTCAGGATGGTGAATGGCTTGGAACATGCAGGTAGTAGTGTTACTTTGTATCTGCTGCCCTTGTCCTTCTAGATGGAAATGGTCATGTGTTTGGATGGTGCAATCTGAGGATCTTTGGAGAATTTTGCAGTGCATCGTGTAGATGCTACTGATTGTCAGTGGTGGAGGAAGTGGATATTTATGGATGTGATGCCAATCAAGCGGGCTGCTTTTGTCCTGGATAGTGTCAAGCTTCTTGAGTGTTGTTGAAGCTGCACCCATCCAGGCAAGTGGGGAATATTCCACCACACTCCTCACTTGTGCCTTATAGATGATGGACAGTCTTTGGGGAGTCAGGAAGTGAGTTACTCGCCACAATATTCTTAGCCTCTGACCTGCTTTTGTATCCATTGTGTTTTTGTGCCGCATCCCAGTTGAGTTTCTGGTCAATAGTACCCCAAGGATGTTCATAGTGGGGGATTCAGTGATGGTAACGCCATTGAACATCAAGGGGTGGTGGTTAGATTGAATCTTATTGAAGGCCGTCATTGCTTGGCATTTACGTAGTGCAAATGTGACTTGCAACTTATCAACTGAAGCCTGGATACTGCCCAGATCTTCTGTCTGCATGGGTGCTGCCTGACTTGCTGTGATTTCCAGCATTTATTTTGTTTTCAGTACTGATTCCAGTATCTGCAGTAATTTGCTCCTACTGTCCACATTTTCTTGCTTTTGAACATGGAATGCTTAAGCATCTGAGGAGTCACAAATGCAGAATGTTTAGCACCAATCATCAGCGAACATCCCTACCTCTGACCTTGTGATGGAGGGATGGTCATTGATGAAGCAGCTAAAGATGCTCACTCACCTTGGAATCTAAATGCCTTTTGTAATATTGTAGAAGTCAGTTGTTGTTTTATTCTTGCTGAGGAGATACATATGCAAAGGTGAATTCCAACTAGTTGTTCTCTCAGCCAAACTTGATTGTTGCCATTCAGAACTCCAAAAACAGAAAATTGCCAACACTTGCAATATTTAGCTGCCCCATCTAAGTCAGAATCTTGTAGCGTGGCAGAGTTCTTTTGCTTCATTTTAGCATTGCCTTGAGGCTTCCACTAGAATCTAATTCCAGGACAGCCAAGAAGTAATCACAGACAGTGTTACAAAAATAAAGGAGGGAGGGAAGGAAGAAGTCACTGCAATCGTAAAGCAGCAGGCTAAATGTTCTGGGGACATGGGTTCAAATCCCGCTATGAAAGACAATGAAGTCTGAATTTTTTAAAAAAATTTGGAATTCAGAGGTGGCTTAATGGCAAACATGTAACCACTGTCAATTGTCATAAAAACTCATCTGCTTCACAAATTTTGTTTTGGGAAGGAAATCTGCCATCATTACCTGTTCTGGCCTACATGTGACTCCAGATCCACAGTTGACTGTCAACTGCTCTCTAGTTATTTAGAGGTGAGCAATAAATGCTGGTCTGGTTATCACTGCCAGTGTTCTATGAACAAATGAATAAAAGCTATTTAAAGGTAGTGTATGAAATTTTTAAATAGTAATCTGAACTTACAGTGTTATAATTTGCTTTACTGCAGCTCTATTATTTGGAAAGAAATAGGGTTGTCCTTTGCCTCGCATCCAACATAAATTTAGAATTGGCCTTGCCTTGGCTAATCTTTCGGGCGACAGCTCTTTAACAAATATGAGGCAGAACTTCTGCCTATCTCCAGGAGAATGCCTACCTCAGAGGCGCTCTCCAGTTGGAGAGTAACTGCTCTGCACCACAACGGGATCAGTGGCCATTGTCGTAGGTTGGGATATGAGAATGTGGGGTTAATACTCAAAAGTAGGATGCTGCTCACCTTTCCTACTCTTTGAAAGCCATTGAACCTCATAAAACAGTGTATCAGTTACTCGGATCCTTCAGCCTTCTTGTAGATGCTGAATCTTCGGGAAGCAGCGGAGAATTCAGCCATTCTGATTCTTGTGGGTGCCCCTTTAGAGAACCTTTATCTGGCAAATGTAGCTGTCACCATGCTAACCACTCTGAATGATGCCATTATTGATCTGAAGGGTCACAAAGCTCCGTACTGAACCAAAAGAATTTCCTGGCTCTTCTGCCAGGTCCCTCCACTGTGTGAAGTCCTTCTGCTAGGTTGGATAAAGAGCAATACAAATGTCAATACTTTCTTGATATTCCTCCAAACCATCCTTAACATTGTGCCTTGCAACAGCACATCAATGGATCACCTTTTGAAGTGATTTGACACATCCCAGACCCTGCCTGTAGAGTTAATGAATAACATTCAAAAGTTTAGGATGACAGGGGCAAGGAAATTCCCCCAAACACTCAGTCATAAGATCAGTTATCATTGTTACAAAAACAGAGTAGCGATTTTGTTGCTCTCTCTACCAAACGGTTATAAAAATTTAAATTGCCTTTTCACTTTGTTACCTACATCAGTTAATTTTTCTTAACTGTTGATGGTAACATTGGGCTAATAGTTCAGGGGGTATAGTCTCTTAGCACTGGGGAAGAAGCTAACACTCTGAATCATTCCTAGATTTATGACTGTTTCATTACTAATATTAAATTCCACTCTTTCATGCTAGTGTTCAGTGACTCCCTGAAGTCAGGATTCCTGATTAGGTCATCAGCGTTATTGAAAGTAAAATCTTTTATAAATTCAATGCGCATGCATGGAGTGAAATTTTTACAGTATAATGTACCTCATTATTCTTTGTGATTGTGTAATTTTGAAGAGGTGCCCTGACAGCGAGACTCATTTTGTAATTTTATAGCATTATCAGTTGCGTAAAAGAAAAACTGCTGTCTGATTATCTTCATAAAATTCTGGGCATATTAGCAATTGATGGGTGTTGTGCAGGAATAGAACTAAACTGCAATTGTCTAACAGGTCTCCTATTAAATGTGATAATTATTTGGGAATGTCATCCCCACTGCTGTCTCTTTGCAAGTCACATGCATGCTATTGTACTGATGGGCGTAAGTCATATGTGGGCGGGCAGGGACGGTTTTCATTAGGCCCAATTTTAACACCACCCACCTGCCTGAAATGTGAGTAGTTAAGATAGTAGCCATGGGGTAATTGTTGTGTTCAAGATGTATTTATACCTACAGCCATTTGATCTGAGCAGCTTCTGTTTTGGTACAAGCAGATAGGAATCTCACAAATCTGTTGACTTCAGAATTTGATGAATTTGTACCCCTCTACCATTTTAATTAACAATTGAAGAAGTCACCCCACCCTGCACCAAGTGAAACTTGGTCTCTTAGAACAACTGAAGGTGTATTTAAAAAATAACATGTGAATCCAAATCAATGGATCAAAGGATTTCTCTGCTGTGTGGTTTACTAGTGAAGCTTCCTGCTTCTAGATACCTTCCTTTTTCACACTCATTAAGCTTTCTGTGCTTGTAACAGGAAACGTTAATGCTGGTTTGATTGGGATGGAGGAACACTGAGCATGAGAAGCAGCAGGAGCAGTTTTAACCAGTATTAGCAGTGCCTAGTCCAATCAGGAGACACCAGAGGGGCCAGGAGCCACTTTTTCTGGAAACAAAAACAGAAGTTGCTGGAAATGCTCAGCAGATCTGGCAGCATCTGTGAAGAGAAATCAAAGTTAACATTTCGGGTCCTGCAACCCTTCCTTTTTTTGGTATCTGTCTGAGGGACAATGCAGGAGGAACTTGAGTTTCTTCAGGCAAGCTCTCACACCCCAACAGATCCTTGATCCTGTTAAAAGTCTGGTTACTGACTGCTGCACATGAGATAGAACTACAATCGATATTGGCTGTGTACAGTATTGAATGTGGGAGACTGGGGTAGGACTCCTCGTGACTTGTTGCAAAGCAGCAGGAGCAATGGGTCTAAGAACAGGCAAAATGAAAGGAAAACTTCACCTCATAAAATAAATTTAATATTTAAAAAAAGGGAACTGATTTGAACCCATTGTTGCTAGGATACCACTGGTATGTTGCTAAGCAACAGAACTCACAGCAGTTGTTATTGAGACTGTGCATTTCATTTTTCTGAGAAAGTGGAAGTGAGCAACATAATGATTTATAAGGAATATTGGGAGGATTTTTTTAAAAGGAGTGAATTGTAAAGTAAAGGGCAGAAAATTTGGTTGAGTAGCGTTTCAGGTGCAACAAAGTACAAGGTGGTTTGTTTGGTGGTAAGAATAGCACACATGAAGAAACCTCATTCTTTGTCACTTCCAGACACGACTGTTCCAAGATTCTAAATGAAAAAAAAAGCAAAGAACTGCAGATGCTGGAAATCAGAAATAAAGTCAGAAATTGCTGGAGAAACTCAGCAGGTCTGGCAGCATCTATGGAGAGAAAGCAGAGTTCATGTTTAAGGTAGAATCGTGCTTTCTTTCCACAGGTGCTGCCAGACCTGCTGAGCTCTTCCAGCAATTTCTGTTTTTAATTTGAATATTCTCCTGGCTAGCTTCCCCTCCTTCAGAATCTGTGACTATCAGCTCATCAGAATATTGAATGGCGCACACCTATTACTGTTGTTATCTCTGACCTATACTGGTGAGCGGGATTTACCTTCGTTCCATTTAAAAGGCTCATTTTTATTATTAAACCCTTCATGGCCTCGCCCTTACTAATTCTGTATTTTCCTGTAGCCATACTGCCCTCCCCCAACAAATTCTGTGTTATCCTGGGTGGGATCTTGTTGTAATGGGGAACTTTCCTGGTGACAGGACTGGAAGTGAGCAGGATTTGCACTCAGAAGCAGAAAAGCTAGCCACGTGTAGTCACATGGCAGCTGGCCAATTTGCTTCAACACAGTCCAGGCTAATTGCATGGCATGGATGAATAAGAAGCCCCTGACCTCACAGTTACTTTGTGTAAGCTCCAGCGTTAAGGAGCACCTTGACTAGCATCAGACCCTGCAAAGCCACTAGCAGCTACATTCTACCTTTCTGACAGGAGAATTGTGAACTACTGCCACCCTCTCCCCACCTGCTGGATTTGAACCGTAGGACTACTCCACCCATCAGTCACATTTGACCTACCCAGCATCATCCTGAGAGGAGATTTGCACCACACCTTAGGAAGGATCTATCAGCCTTGCAGAGATTACAATGTAGGTTTACAAGAATGATGCCAGGACTTCAAGAATTAAGTTATGAGGTGAAATTATACAAATTAGACCTGTTTCCTCTTAGAAATCAGAAGAATAAGAGATTTTGTGATTGAAGTCTTCAAGTTACATGAGGATGTTGTGAAACTTGAAAGGGTTCAGAAAAGATTTAAAAGGATGTTGCCAGGGTTGGAGGGTTTGCGCTATAGGGAGAGGCTGAATAGACTGGGGCTATTTTCCCTGGAGTGTCGGAGACTGAGGGGTTACCTTATAGAGGTTTATAAAATCATGAGGTGTATGGGTAGGGTAATAGACAAGTCTTTTCCCCAGGTTGGGAGAGTCCAAAACTAGAAGACATAGGTCTAAGGTGAGAGGGGAAAAATTTAAATGGCCCTAAGGGGCAATATTTTCATGCAGAGGGTGGTGCGGTATGGAATGAGCTGCCAGAGAAAATGGTGGAAGTTGGTACAATTACAATATTTTAAAGGCATCTGGATGGGTACATGAATAGGAAGGATTTAGAGGGATATGGGCCAAAAGCTGGCAAATGGGACTAGATTAATTTAGGCTATCTGGTCAGAATGGATGAGTTGGACCAAAGGGTCTGTTTCCATGCTGTACAGCTCGATACTCTATATTAACAGAAAAAGACAGGGCAGATAATGATAAACCATTTCCTCTGATTGGGTATTCTAGACTAGGGGGCATAGTCTAAAAATTAGGCCCAAACCATCAGGAGAGATATTGTGAAGCACTTCTACACAAAGTGGTGGTGTATGTTTGGAACTCCCTTCCATAAATGGCAGTGGATGCTGGATCAGTTGTTAGTTTGAACTCTGAAAGAGAGACATTTTTATGAAGGAAAGATATGATGGACATGGGCCAAATGCAGGTACGTGGATCTCACTGAATGGTGGAACAGGCTCGATGAGCTGAATGGCTACACCTGCTCCTATGATCCTCAACTTTCCCTTGATCATGCTAGCCCTGCCTGGAAATCTTCCAGTCACCCACGAACAACCTTCAGTTGTCAACTTAGATCTGCTCCTGCCACCATCAAGTTTCCTTTTTACATTCAGGGGATGCAGGTGCCACTGGCTTGGAGATGATGATATTCTCAGGTGTCTTTGGACCTTGTCCTTCTAGATGGTAGTGGTTGTGGGTTTTTTATTAAATGTATTCATTTGTGGGACAAGGGTGTGACTGGGTGGTCAGCAGTTTTTATTGTCCATTTCTAGCTGCCCTTGAGAAGGTGGTAGAGAGCTGCCTTCTCGAACTGCTGCAGTCCATGTGCTATAGATTATAAAGCCCTCAGTGAGGGAATTCCGGGATTTTGACTCATAGACAGTGAAGGAACAGCGATATATTTCCAAGTCAGGATGGTGAGTCGCTTGGAGGGGAACTTGCAGGTAGTGGTGTTCCAATGTATCTGCTGCCCTTCTTCTAGATGGAAGTGATTGTGCATTTGGAAGGTGCTGTCTAAGGATCTTTCGTGAATTTCTGAAGTGTGTCTTGTAGATAGTATACACTGCTGCTACTGAGTGTCAGTAGTGGAGGGAGTGGATGTTTTGGATGCAGTGTAAACCAAACAGTTACTTTGTCCTGAATAGGGTCAAGCTTCTTGAGTGTTGTTGGAGCTGCGCCCATCCAGGAAAGTGAGGAGTAGTCCACTACACTCCTAGCTTGTGTCTTTCAGACAGTGGACAGGCTTTGGAGAATCAAGAAGTGAGTTACTCCCTACAGTATTCTTAGCCTTGTGTTCCAGAATTTTCTGCTGTTGTTGCCACTGTTTTTAATGACAAGTCCAGCTGAGTTTCTGGTCAATGGTAACCTCAAGGATGTTAATAGTGGAGGAATTCAGTGATGGTAACACCATCGAATGCCAAGGGGTGATGATTAGATTGGCCCTTATTGGAGATGGTCATTGCCTGGCTTTTGTGTGGTGTGAATGTTACTTTTCACTTATCAACCAAAGCCTGGATATTGTCCAGACCTTGTTGTATTTGAACATGGACTGTTTCAGTACATGAGGAATCACGAATGTGCAATGTTTTGTACCAGTCATCAGTGAACTTCCCCACTTCTGACCTTATGATGGAGGGAAGGTCATTGAACAAGTAGCTGAAGATGGTTGGGCCTAGAGCACTGCCCTGAGGAACTCCTGAAGAGATGTCCTGGAGCTGAGATGACTGACCTCCAACAACCACGACCATTTTCTTATGTGCTAGGTATTCTGCAACCACCAGAGAGTTTGCCCCCTCATTGATTCCAGTTTTGCTAGGGTTCTTTGATGCCACGCTCGGTCAAATATGGCCTTGATGTCAAGGGCTGTCACCCTTACTTCACCTCTGGAATTGACTTCTTTTGTCCATGTTTGAATCAAGACTGAAATGAGATCAGGAGCTGAGTGGTCCTGGTGGAACACAAACTGGATGTCACTGAGCAGGTTATTGCTGGACAGGTGCTGCTTGATAGGACTATTGACAAAACCTTCCATCACTTTCCTGTTGATCGAGAAAAGACTGATGGGGCAGTAATTGGCCATGTTAGATTTTTCCTGCTTTTTGCATACAGACCATATCTGGGCAATTTTCACATTGTTGGGTAGGTGCCAATGTTATAACTGTACAGGAAGAATTGGCTAGGGGAGCGCAATATCTGGAGCACAGGTCTTCAGTATTATCTCTAGAATGTCGTCAGACCCCGTAGCCTTTGCAGTACTAAATGCCTCCAACCGTTTCTTGATATCATGAGGAGTGAATTGAATTGGCTGAAGACTAGTATCTGTGATCTCGGGGACCGCTGGGGGAGGCTGAGATGAATCATCCACTCGGCACTTCTGGCTGAAGATTGCTGTGAATGTTCAGCCTTATCTTTTGCACTGATGTCCTGGGCTCTTCCATCATTGAGGATGAGGATATTTGTGGAGCCTCCTCCAGTAAGTTGTTTAATTGTCTACTACCAATCGCGACTAGATGCAGCAGGACTACAGAGCTTAAATCTGATCTGTTGGTCGTAGAATCGCTTTGCCCTGTCTATCACTTGCTGCTTATGCTGTTTGGCATGCAAATGGTCCATTTGGTGGCTTCACCAGGTTGACACCTCACCTTCAGGTATGCCTGGTGCTGCTCCTGGCATGCCCTCCTGCACTCTCCAGGTTTGATCCCCTGGCTTGATGATAATGGTTGAGTGGGGGGTATGCTAAACCATGAGGTTACAGATTGTGCTGGAGTACAATTCTGCTGCTGTTGATGCCCACAGTGCCTGAGGGATGCCAGTCTTTAGATGCTACATCTGTTTGAAGTCTGTCCCATGTAGCATGGTGATAATGCCACACAACACAATTGAGAGTGTTCTCAGTGTGAAGGTGGCCTGCATCTCCACAATGATCATGCAGTATGTACTCTATATACTGAGTTAGTAAGTGACTGTCATGGAGAAATACAACCGCAGCTGGAAGATCAGAAATGATGAGGTCAAGGATGTTTTTCCCTCTTTTTGGTTCTCTCACCACCTGCCGCAGACCCAGTCTAGCAGTTATATCCTTTAGGACCCAACCAGCTCGATCAGTAGTGCTGCTGTTGAGCCACTCATGGTGGTGGACCTTGAAATTCCCCGCCCAGAGTACATTTTGGGCCCTTGTCACCCTCAGTGCTTCCTCTAAGTGTTGTTCAACATGGAGGAGTACTGATGCATCAGCTGTGGGAGGATGGTGCACAGTAATCAGCACAAGATTTCATTGCCCAGGTTAAAGCCATGAGACTTTGTGAGGTCTGAAGTCAATGCTGGGAAGGTGCTTTGGTGATTTTCTGCAGTGCATTTTGTAGATGGCCCACACTGCTGCTGAGCACCAATAGTGAAGGGATTGATTGTTTGTGGACGTGTTGCCAGTTAAGTGGTCTCAAGTTTTGCATATTGTTGGAACTTTACTCATCCAGACAGGTCGGGAATATTCCATTACACTCCTGGCTTGTGCCTTCTGGTTGGTGGTCAGTCTTTGAGCAGTTATGTGATGAGTTACTTCATATAGGATTCCTAGCTCCACATCTCCCTGCAACAGTCGCATCATCCCGAACTTACCAATCTCCATCCTTGACACTCATTTTCACCCTTGGAGTACAAAATTGGTTTTAGGACAGAAAAAAAGTGTTTCAGACTGGTGCTTCTCAACATTCCGCGTTAGAACCACTGTATCTGATGTGAATATTGCAATGGAAAAGAAAATTGCCATCGAAGCCAAATTAGAGAAGTAGCTAACAATGAGAATGACTCAGTTAGCTGGAACAGGTAATAGACAGCTGAGCAAACCAGGCAGAGAAATTGCACATGGAATTTAATACAGAGTAATATGAGATGATGTATTTTGGCGGAAGCGATAGAGAAAGGCAATATGTACTTAATGACATGGTTTTGAAGAGTGTGAAGGGACAATGAGACCTGGAATTCATGTGCATAGATCTTGGAAGATAGAAGGAAATATTGAAAGAGTGGTTAGCAAAACATATGGGGTTTTGGACTATTGATTTTAAAAAAAGCAAGAAAGTTATATTGCACTTGGAGTAGGGAGGCCTTACTGCAACTGTACAAGGCGCTGGTGAGACCACAACTAGAGTACTGAGAGCAGTTCTGGTCCCCTTATTTAAGGAAAGGTATCATTTCATTGGTGGCAGTTCAGACAAGGTTCACGAGGATGATCTCTGGTATTGAGGGATTGTCTTATGAGCAAAGGCTATACAGGTGGAACTCTACTCATTGAAGTTAAGAAGAATGAGAGGTCGTTGAAACATATAGGATTCTTAAGGGACAATGACAAGGCAAATGCTGAGAGGATGTTTCCCTGATGGGAGAGCCCAGGACCAGAGGCCATAGAATAAAGGGGTGCCAATTTAAGACTGAGATAAGGAGGAATTTCTTCTCCCAGAGTTGAGAGTGTTTGGAAATCTTTGCCACAGAGAGCTGTGGGGACAGAGCCCTTGTGTATTTTTAAGACTGAGATAGACAGATTCTTAATCAGTCAGGGAAAATCAAGGGTTATAGGGAAAGAGCAGAAAGTAGATGTGAAGAATGTCAATTTAGCCATGATCTTATTGATCAGCAGAGCAGACTCGAGGGCCCAAAAAGTTCTGGTTGGCCCCCAATAAGAGTATCACATCCAGTTCAGATCACCACATTTTAGAAACGATAGAGGGGACACAAGAAGATATAGAGGAGATTTGCCAGCAATTTTCCAGGCATAAGGGCTATATTGGACAAGTTGAGGCCAAGGTTCTTGGAGCAAAGGAGATTGAGGGGAGCTCAGATGAATGCATACAAAAGTGAGACAGATTTAGATAATGTAGACATAGCTTTCTGCACCCAATATCAGACGGTACAATGATTAGATGCACAGATTTAAGGTTTTGATCAAGACATGCAAGATCATATGGAGGTGAACATGAACAATGTTTTTATGCTGTGAGTGGTAATAATTTCAAACTCAGATGAAGTGATAATTCATGATTTCTAAAGGACACCAGACAGGCACTTGAAAGGAAATAAACTTGCAGTACAATGAGATAGAGCAAACAACTAAAACCGACTGGATTGTTCCACCGGGATCTGGCATAGACTAAATGGGCTGAATGGTCTCTTACTATGTTGCAATAATTCTGTAACCCCATACCCATCTGGGCTCTGGTTTCATCAATACTAACAAGCTGGAATAGCATGGCTTTGCGCCAGGTAATTTATTTCAATACCAGTGCAGAGAACCCTTTTTCATGTGTGACGTATTTGTCTTTAAAAAAAGTATACTCAGTACCATCCACATTGATGTGCCATTTAATATGCTGCTTGCAAAAATTCGAGTGTTAAAAAGAACCT
>NC_063342.1:16416326-16429021 GCF_021869965.1 Rhincodon typus | reverse complement strand
GACCCTTCCTCAGAAGTTCTGAGGAAGGGTCACCGGACCCGAAACGTTAACTCTTTTTTCTCCTCCACAGATGCTGCCAGACCTGCTGAGCTTTTCCAGCAACTTTGTTTTTGTTCCTGATTTACAGCATCCGCAGTTTTTTTGGTTTTTATTCAATGTTTTTCCTGTCAGGGCAGAGCCACTTTCTCGATTCGTTCTTAGAAGTCCCACCAGACCAGCTTACAGTCCAGCAGTTTTATTTGGAACCACAAGCCTTCAGAAAGCTGCTTCTTCATCAGGTGAAGTGGAGGGAAGTGCACAGGCAGAGCATATATAGGCAGTCTCTGTCTTCCCTCCACTTCACGCGACAAAAGCTTGTGATTTCAAATTAACCCGTTGGACTGTAACATGGTTTTGTGTGACTTTCGACTTTGTCCATCCCAATCCACCACCAGCACCTGCACATCTTGATTCATTCTTAGGTTGTGGCAACTGCCCATCCCCAGTTATTCTTGTAGTGATGGTGAGCCTTATTCTTAAATCTGTGTAGATTCTTTATAGTAGTTTGATTCAACTGAGTGACTGGAAGGTACTTAAAGGCCAATGACACTGGTGTGGATCACATATAGGCAAAAATGTATAAGGGTAGCAGATCATTCATGAACCAGTTTTAGAGTCAAAAGAATTGTACCTTTATTCTGACGGGATCTACTGAGTATTTGTAAAAGGAGCTTTGTCACAGTGATGCCAGATCACATGGTTATGGAACATACTGCCTGAATGTGTGGAAGAGGCAGATTCAATTGAGGCATTGAAGAGGGCATTGGATAACTATTTGGATAGAAACAATGTGCAATGATAGGTGAAAAATAAATAGTAACATTCTTTAAAATCTTTTGCAGTTCTCTCATAAGGCTGTAGATGTCACAATACTATATTAGTCGAATGTTTATTGCAGCCCAGCTGGGTACCGGGACTGACAGCAATGTTTTTTTTTAAATTCAAAACAAATTTAAATTCAAATTCTCAAACTGGATGGAATTTGAACTCAGCTTTCACTGCAGTCTTAGCTCAGGCCTTGCACAAAAATAGCCACTTTCATACCAAATCCAATAAGGCCATTAGAGTAAACAGAGCAGCCCAGACTTTATGAATCTGCCTTGATTTGAGTAGGTCAGGGAGATGTACTGCTTGAGGTAGCACTGGTGAGGGAGACATGTTAAAAAGGATGACCAGTCATTACCATACTGAAGAGCTCTCTGTTTTAAAGGCCTCTGTCAGGTTCATTCTTCTGAGACAAGGTTGGAGTTATGCATTATGTTGCAAAGTGCTCTCAAGAAAATTAGTTTCTCTTGCTTTCAAAAATCTCTAAGTCTACAGACTCCAACTGCTTCAGGTTGTGGTGGACGGCAGTTATTTTTAAAATTCAATTAGGGGCTACAGACGTCACTGTCTGGGCCTGCATTTATTACCCATCTGTAGTTGCCCTTGAGAAAGGGATGGTGAGCTGCCTTCTTAAGCCGCTGCAGTCCACCTGCTGTGGGTTAGCCCTTAGGGAGGGAATTACAGTACTTTGATGTAAAGGAAAGGCGATATATTTCCAAGTCAGGATGGTGAGTCTCTTGGAGGGGAACTTGCAGGTGGTGATGTTCCCATGTATCTGCCATTGTGGCCCTGTGAGATGGAAATTGTTGTGGGTTTGCAAAGTCTAAGGAACTTTAGTGAATTTCTGCACTCCATTGTGTAGATACCACATAATGCTGCTACTGAATATTGATTTTGGACAGAGTGGAAGTTTGTGGATGTGGTGCCAATCAAGTGGGCTGCTTCATCCTGGATGGTACCAAGCTTCTTAAGTGTTGTTGAAGCTGCAACCATGCAGGCAAGTGGGGAGTATTCCATCACAGTCCTGACTTGTGCCTTGTAGAAAGCAGACAGGCTTTGGGGAGTCAGGAGGTGAGTTACTCCCTGCAAGACTCCTAGCCTCTGATGTACTCTTGTAGCCGCTTTTTAATGTGGTGAGTCCTGTTCAGTTTTGAATCAATTGTAACCCCTTGGATATTGATGGTGGGGAATTCAGTGATGGTAACATACTTGAATGTTAAAAGGCACTGCTTAGATTCTCTCCTGTTGGAGATGTAAGGTGATACATTTGGCAGGAGAAACAAGGCAAGGGAATTCGTGATGAATGGTAGCACCCTGGGAAACCAAGGATCAGAGGGACCTTGGTAGGAGAGACAGAGAGGGGAGATAGAGAGAAAGAGATAGAGAGAGAGAAGATGACCATGTGTGAGACTACTGTTCGCCAGGTTCATCAGAGCCTACTACACAGCAGCCTGGCCAAGTTTAACGTTATGATTAGTAGAGTAATAATGCTGGAATTGTGTAAAATGTTAGTTAGGCTGCAGCTCTAGAGCAGTTCTGGAATCCACATTATAGGAGGGATGCAATAGTATTGGAAAGGGTGCAGAGGAGATTTACCAGGATGTTGCCTGGGCTGAGAGTTTCAATGATGAAGAGGGATTGGATAGGCTGGGGTTGCTTTCCAGGAAGCAGAGGAAATTGAGAGGGGACATGATTGAGATGTATAAAATTATGTGGGGTATAGATATGACAGACAGGAAGACACTTTTCCCATTGATGAAGGGATCAATGATCAGATGGCATAGATTTAAGGTAAGGGCAGAGGGTTTAGGGAGGCTGTGAGGAAAAACATTTTCACTAGGGGGTGGTGGGAATCTGGAACTCACTGCCCGTAAGGGTCGTAGAGGCAGAAACCTTCATAACATTTAAGTATGTGGATATGCACCTTTGATGCCAAGGCAGACAAGGCTATGGTCTTGAAAATGGGATTAAAATAATTAAGTGGATATTTTGGACTGGTATGGATGCAATGGGCTGAAGGTCCATTTTCTGTGCGGTAGATCTCTATGGCTCTATGGTCATTGCAAGGCATTTGTGTGGTGTGAATGTTACTTGCCACTTTTGATCATATGATGGTGGGACAGTCATTGATGAGACAGCTGAAGATGGTTGGGCCTAGGACACTACCCTGAGGAACTTCTGTGGAGATGCCCTGGAGCTGAGATGACTAACTTCCAACAACCATAAGCCTCTTACTTTATTCCAGGTAGCAGTAGCCAACAGACATTTTGCCCTGATACCCACTGATTTCAGTTTTGCTAGGGCTCCTTGATGCCATACTAAGTCAAATACAGCCTTGATATTGAGAGCTGTTACTCTCACCTCACCTCTGGAATTCAGTTCTTTTGTCCATGTTTGAACCAAGGCTGTAATGAGATCAGGAGCTGAGTGGCCCTGGCGGAACCCAAACTGGGCGTCACTGAGGAGGTTATTGCTGAGCAGGTGCTACTTGATAGTGCTGTTGATGGCACCTTCCATCACTTTACTGATAATCAAGAATAGTTTGGTGAGGCAGTAATTGGCCAGCTTCGATTTGTTCTGCTTTTTGTGTACAGGATGTACCTGGGCAATTTTCCACATTATTGGGTTGAAGGCAGTGTTGTAACTGGACTGGAACAGCTTAGCTGGGGGAGTGGCAAGTATAGAGGCACAAGTCTTCAGTACTATTGCTGGAATGTTGTCAGGGCCCGTAGCTTTTGCAGAACCCAGTGCATGTAAACGTTTCTTGGTATCACAAGGTGTGAATTGAATTGGCATCTGTGATGCTGGGGACCTCTGCAGGAGGCTGAGATGGTTCATCCACTCAGCATTTCTGGGTGCAGAGAAATAGCAAGGGAGCAAATAGAGAGTGCAGGTTGTTCTATCACATATTGCTTCTACGTACTGAGTCCCCAGGAAAGTGTACAGGAGGCAGAGGCACTGAAAGATCTCACCCCAAGTACCTTTCCAAGCACTGCCTAACTCAGCTTTGCTAAGCAGTTGGGGAGAAGCAGCTGACAGAAGTCCCAGTTTATAGAGGAGGTAAAATGTGCTTCTGGAGATGAAAGAAGATACTGAATTCAAGGGAGTTGACACATATCAAGACTGGTGGGTGTAAATTCATGTATAATGATTCAGAGATTTCATCACATTTTGAATCACAGGCAGTGTTTGCTTTCTTTTATTTTGCATTCATCAGGGACACTGGTCATTATAAATGTTTTAGCAGCTCCTGTTTGGATATGCACAACACCACCAGAAAGCTCAGCTGGAGTAAAGTTGATTGGTTCAATGTTCATGGACTTCTTGAAACTTTGTTTATTGGTTTGGCTTTGCAAATGGTCAACATCTAATCAGGCACACAGAGCCATTCTTCCTGATCAAAGTACTTTCTGATTTTCTGTTTTGCTAATTTCACTGGTTCAGCAGATACCGAGAGGACTTGACCTGTATGACAAAGGGTAAAATCCTCACTGCTGTTCACCATATTATATGGCCATGGCTTTGTGCTGCAAGTGTACTAGTGTGACTGATTGAGAACTCCTTATAGGAACTGTGAAATGCTTTGCTTTACATAGATTCTGCAATACCCACTTTAAACACACTACCTCCCCTCTGTAATTGCATTTCACCAAAATACACAATGTTTGCAGCATCAACAAATGAATCAAGTTATTTTTGCTGTACAAGTATCCGCTTCAAGTTTCAATCCAAAACAAGCAAACGTGGAGAGCTACTCAAAATTTCTGCCTGGAGAAGAGAGTAATAAAGCCAGAAAAACAAATTAAATTATTTCCACAACTATGCTGGCTTCTATTAAAAGCATAGAAATACTGGGCCGAATCTTGTTGGGCTCTGAGTGCCATGAGTAATGGCCAAATCAGACAGGAAGTCCTGTCAGGTGTATCTCACTGCATCTTTTATACCTTTGTGGAGCAACATGTTTCTCGATGGACAGCCGTGAGTTGCCAATGAAGGGGGATTACTGCATGTTAAATGCCTTATTTATGCCACAACTTGCCTTATTACCATTCAGCTTCCTATCTTATCAAACATGCCAAGCAAGTTAGATGTTGAGAAATCTGGACGTGGAAGTCAGAGCGGGTACCTGTGGTACCTTCAGCTCACTTCATGCTCCTAAGGACCTCCACGTTGGACAACAGGCACCAACAGTTCAGGGCATGCTCCATGGGCACTAGACACATGCAATAAGGTCATTGGTGTCCAACATGTGCCAGCTTCTAAGACCCTCGTGACATGTCTCTACTCCACTTACTCTGCATCTGTGCACTTCAATGTTGCAGCTCAGGCTGTGCCAGCAACTATCATTGCAATGCTGTAATGAGCTCACAGATGCATTCCCAGCTCATGGACTGGCCAGGCTGTATCTTTGGGATCTTCAATTGGTGTTATAGCGCACCCTCACTATGACCCTACCTGAATGCTCACCGTGCCCCTGCATTACATTGGCTTCCCTTTGTGCATTTTGGCCCCTCAGCTAGAGAGATCAGGCACATATCACTGCCGTCTTGCCTTGTTGCTGGCAGAACTGCAAAACCAGGAAGCTCATCATTGTTATGAGCAGGCCTCAGTCAAGTCCAGGGAGATAGCCTTCACTCAGAGGATCCTGGTACTGTAAGTCAAAAGCAGCCTCTGATCCCAGTCTCGGGGCTTGGACACAGTCAGCCAGCGACTCAGGATGGTCTGAGTCTGGATCCTCCTCACGTAAGCAGTGAGAAGTGAAATGTCAGGCAGCCATCTTGACTCTTTGTACCCTATTGCGGGCAGTTACCCTTATGGAATGTAAGAGAGGTGGGTATTAACAGAGATAAAAGTGGATGGCACAGCTGTTGGTGCGAGTAGGGAGATGTCCTGAGCTAGTGAGCAGGCAGCGCAGAGGATTTGTGGTATCAGGATCATGGCAATGAGAGTTAACCAAAAAATGTAAAATTTAGCTCATAGAAAGCAGGTGCAAGATCAACCATTCAGTCCATCGAGCCTGCTCCACCATCCAACATTATCATGACTGATCCTCTATCTCAATTTCATATTGCCACATTCTCCCCATAGCTCTTGTCACGTTTAGTGTTGGCAAGATATTACAAACATTGGTGAGTTTGGTAGAACATCAGCCTCGGTGGGAGGTAAATTGAGTAGCAAAGACAGAGTGAGTGTGAGTTATTGGAGGAAAGATAGTGGCATTTACCCTGACAAAGTAGTGAAGGTCATTGACCTTCTTCCTACAGAGCTTGGTATTCTTCCAGATGGATGAAAATGCCCTGAGCCTGATGAAAAGCTTGGACAAGGCTGGCATGGTCTGGTGTAGTGGTTCTCACTGCTAGCCCTAAGGGAAGAGGACATCCCATGTCTGCATCACTCGATCAGGAGGACCGCGAGGACCCTGCCCACTATGCAGTTTACCAAGCTCTCCGTCTCTATCATATCCTGTGCGAATGTCAGCAAATATGAAGATCAAGAAGGTGGGGAAGCTGTTAATGAGGTGTCTTTGATAGGATACAGTGAGAATCCCTCCAAAACTTTCACCATTCACAGTTAACCAAAAAGTGTAAAATTTAGCTCATAGAAAGCAGGTGCAAGATCAACCATTCAGTCCATTGAGCCTGTTCCACCATCCAACATTATCATGACTGATCCTCTATCTCAATTTCATATTGCCACATTCTCCCCATAACTCTTGTCACCTTTAGTGTCGAGAAATCTATTTCTTCCTTAAAAATATTCAGTGGTTTGGCTTCCAGCATTTCTTTTTTACTGATGTAAATTTTTTTTCAATTTCTCCTTTCCCAGCATTTCTAGAAAGTTATCCATATCTTTCCCAGTGAAGATAGAATTATAGTAGCTGTTTAATTGCTCTGCTATTTTCTTGTTCTCTATTATCACATCTCCCATTTCAGATGATAAGGGACCCGCATTTTTCTTCACTAACCCTTTTTTTAAAGGTTGGGACCTTGGAAGGTTGCTGTAATAGTCCAGTTTTCCATTTTTAAGCAATCTCAGTCTTCTTTTGCTGAATTCTAATGTGCTCCAAATCTCTAGGCTTCCTACTTTTTCTAGCACTTTATATGACTTGTCATTGGATGTAATATTACCCCTAATTTGTATTTTTAGTTATGGTTGGGCCACTTTTCCTGTTATATGTTTGCATAAGAAAGAAATGCATAACTTGTAATGTATGCATTTGTTCCTTAAATATTAGCCATTGCCTATCCACTGTCATGCCTTTTAATGGAGTTACCCAATCCCCCATAGAAGCCCAACTCATGTGTCAAATCTGCATTGTTTCCTTTGTTTAATTTTGAGCCCTGTTCTTCTTCTATCCCAAAGAAGCACTCCAGCACGTTATGGTCACTCTTTCTAAAGGACCTCACACAACAAGATTATTAATTAACCCCTTCTCACTGCGTAATACCAGATATAGGATAGCCTGTCCCTTGGTTTGTTCTTTACAATACTGGTCAAAAATAAACAACTTGCGTACACTTCAGAAATTCATCTTCCACTATTATTATACAATGTCTACATGTAGTTTAAAGGCATCCATGATTACTATAGCATCCTTATTAAATGTATTTCTAATTTCCTGTTTCATGCCATCTGCTACCTTATCACTACCGTTTAGAGGCCTATTGACAACTCCCACTAATAGTTTCCACTACTTGAGCTTCTTAGCTCCACCCACGCTGATTCAACAACTCGATTTTCTGAACAAATATCCATTCTTGTTATTGCACTGATTTCACTGTTTACTAACAACATTTCGCCACCTCTGTTTCCTTTTTACTTGACCATCATAAAGATTGAATGCTTGCTTTTAAGTTCCCAGTCCTGCTTAATCTATAGCTCAGTAATCACAAGCATATCATACCCATTTACAACTATTTGCCCGGTTAATTCACCCATGTTTCTGCAAATGCTGCATGCATTCAGACACAGTTAGTTTAGATTTGTCTTTTTAATATTTTTACATATGCTTGTCCTATTTTCTTGGCCTTTCACTTTTGCTTCCTTTCTTTCTATCTTTAACTTGAAACACGTTTTTTTCCCTTGCTTGTGTCTCCCTGCTCAGATTCCAATCCCCCCAACACACTGGTTCAAACACTCCTCCACAGTACTAGAGAATGCTGCATGAGGATATTAGTCCCAATCTTCCTAAGATGTGACTCATCTAACTGAGATAGGTTCCGTACTCCCCAGAATTGTTCCTGATGCCTCAGGAACTTAAATCCCTTCATCTTAGAACATGGAACATAGAACATAGAACAATACAGCACAGTACAGGCCCTTCAGCCCACGATGTTGTGCTGACCTATTATCCTACTAAGATCAAACTACCCTGCATACCCTACATTTTACTATCCTCCGTGTGCGTATCCGAGAGTCACTTAAAAGTCTCTAAAGTATCTGACTTCACTACCACCGCTGGCAGCACATTCCACACACCCACCACTCTTGCACCATCTCTCCAGCTAGCCATTCATCTGGTTATTCTTCTCTACTTGAGCTCCCTTACGAGTAGCAGTGGGAGTATTCCTGAGATTATTACCTTGAAAATGTTGCTTTCCCCTAGTTTAATCTATTTCCGAACTTCCTATGTTCTGCTTGCAGGATTCCATCCTTATTAACGTAGGACGGTTGATCTGTCAGTTCACAGTTGATATGAAAATTACTGGGGTAGTAAGTAATGAGG
Source organism: Rhincodon typus (assembly GCF_021869965.1). NCBI lineage: Eukaryota > Metazoa > Chordata > Chondrichthyes > Orectolobiformes > Rhincodontidae > Rhincodon > Rhincodon typus. The sequence continues at coordinate 16,420,431 of NC_063342.1, read as the reverse complement.
AGAATACTCTTAGGTTACAGGAGGATATAGGTGGGCTGGTCAAATGGGCTGATTATTGGCAAATGGAATTCAATCCTAATAAGTTTGACGTGATGCCTTTGGGCAGGACAAATAAAATAAGGGAATACATGATAAACAATAGGACCATGGGAAGTAACGAGGATCAGAGGTTCCTTGGTGTGCATGTCCACCCGTCCCTTAAGGTAGTGGGACAGGTAGATAAAGCAGTTAACAAGGCATATGGTATACATTTTTCTGAGGAAGGATCCCGACCTGAAATGTAACTTTCCTGCTCCTCTGAAGCTGCCTGGCCTGCTGTGTTCCTCCAGTTCCACACTGTGTTATCTCTGATTCCAGCATCTGCAGTTCTAGCAATCTCTGATATGGTATACTTGCACTTTGTTAGTTGAGGCACAGAGTTGAAGAGCAGGGAGGTAACGCTGGAACTGTATAAAAACTGTTGGGACACAGGCAGATTAGTGTGTGCAGTTCTGGAATCCACACTATGGAAGGGATGTACCTACATTGGAGAGGATGCAGAGGCGATTTACCAGGATGTTGCCTGGGCTGGGGAGTTTTATAGTTATGAAGCAAGATTGGACAGACTAAGGTTGTTTTCCTTGAAACAGAGGAGACAGAGGATTGAGATATATAAAATCGGTAAGGGCATAGATAGGATAGACAGGGAGCATATTTTCCCTTTGGCAGATGGATAAATGACCAAAGGGCATAGATTTCAAGTTAGGGAGCAGAATGTTTGGAAGAGTTGTGAGGGGGAAAAAAATCTTCACCCAGAGGGTGGTGGGAATCTGGAACACACTACCTTTAAGGGTGGTAGGGGCAGAAACCCTCATAACATTGAAGAAAGATTTAGATGTGCATATGGGAAGACAAGGCGTATAAGGCTATGCCCAAGTGCTGGAAAGTAGGATGAGAATAGTTAGGTGTTTGTTTCTGACTGGCACAGATGCAATGGACCAAAGGGTTTTTATTTTCTGTGCTGTAGATCTCTACGACGCTATGACTCTGAATAAATCAGAGGATCTTCCAGAAAAACAAGTCAAATTGTCCATATAAGACATTCATTTGAGATTCTTCAGTTATTATAAAATGATTATTCATGAAGACACAAAAATGAAGTCCGTGTGAATGTATTGATTTCCTACAATTACCAATAGGAACAATTCTAAACCTTTGATTTCAGCTAAAAATTAAAAGCCTTCAGAGCTACAGGATGCCCCATCATTTATTTTTACCAATGAATGATTTTGATGATGTAGTTACTGTGATCATTGCAGATAAGCAGGGAGTTAATTTGGACAGCCCAAAGGCCTAAAAACTGGGAATGGTAAACAACTAATTAACATTCTTTGACATTTAAGTTGCAGGAGAATGCTCCGTTTAGCTTCAAAAAGTGGCTGGGGGACCTTAAACCACATTTCCATGGGTTGCACTGGGATGGATAGAACATGATAAGGAATATAAAACTCATCTGCGCAAAATTAACAGACAAGTTCTTAATGCATCGGTCCACTCAGGGCTATTATAACCTTGATAGTCTGGAGGGAATATAATGTAGGTTTTACACCTCACCACTACATTGAAGTCAAGGGAGAGAAATATCTGTCAACATCTAAACCCAGCACTTCAACTGAAGTAATGTATTACCCACCAAATGAGCTTGATTGAAAATTGTCCCCTTATTCTTTTCATAAAATAATGAACACAGGAAGTTGATATTAACTCTTTAACGATTATTATTGATTTCTAGGATATAGACTACGGTGTATAGATGAGATAGCAAACAAATAAGGTCTATAGGAAGACCTATGGGGATGGTTGGACTGCAATCTCTCGTGGACAGGTGGGCAGTGTTCAAATACTGAGATGGCATGTGGGCACTTCAGGATGGAATCCAAAAAGCATAAGGAAAATCAAACTGCCAGGACCATCAGTCTGCAGGAACAATGCCCCCTCTAAAGAACATATCTTTTCTTTAATTCAGCCATGGCATATGACAAGGCCAGACTTTATTGCCCCTCCCTAATTGCCCTTGAACTGAATAGGTTGCTGGAATGTTTCAGAGGGCACTGAAGAGTAAACTACATTGCTGTGGACCTGAAGTCACATATAGGCCAGGTAAGGATGGCAGATTTCCTTCCCTAAAGGGCATTAGTGAACCAGATTGTTATTTATTTCAATGGTTGATCCAGATGTTTTCCTTGAGCCTAAATTTTACCATCCACCATCATGGGATTTGACTCCATCTCTCTAGGATATTAGCTTGGGGTTCTGGGATAGTTAGTCCAGTGACATTACCTTTCTGACATCACTTCCTGCTGTGCTGCATACTATACTCTGAAACTTTCACATAGGCATGTGTACCAGACCATGCTGGTGTTCTGACCCCCACCTGTGAAGTCACATCCAAAGGGTTGCCATGTTCTAGGAACCAAATATAAGGACTTTTTTTAGGGAGTGGGGATCAGGGAACCAGTGGCAATGTCCTTCTCTGAAATTTGCTGGTAATGGAAACCCTAAGCATCTTAATTGCCCACCCACTGCTAGTGTATAGATACCCATTCCACCCACACCCTAAGAAATTCATTCAGAAATGGGACAAGTTGGGGACTATTCCAGATGCGGTTTTCTCCTACTTTTCCCAGCTCTGCTTTACTTCTAAAGGAAAATTCCTCCCTCTTTACTCAGTGAGAACTTGTAACCTGCTACCACATGGAAGACTGACGCAAAGGGCTTCAGGACATTTAAGGAGAAGCTTGATGAGTCCATGAAGGAGAAAAGGAATGGAAGGATAGGTTAGGTAAAACAAAGTGGGAGATGGCCTATGTGAGTATGAACACCAGCAGTGACCATTGGGACCAAATGGAACAGGTAATAAATGTTAGTAGAGGCCACATTGCATGAACAAACATTTTTTTAAAATAAATAACCGGCTTCTATCCTATCAACTTTATGTAGTCCAGAAAAAAAATAAAACTATGATATCTCATAAAGGGTTATATTGTGTTGGGTTAACTGAGACATGTAGTTCAGGAAAATTGCCAAGAAGGGGAGACAATAGCCTTGTGGTATTATCACTATAGTATTAATCCAGAGACCCTGGCAATCTTCTGGGGACCTGGGTTCAAACTCTCCCATGGTAAATGGTGGAATTAGAATTCAATAAAAATCTGGAATTAAGAGTCTAATGATGATCATGAAACTGTGTCAATCATTAAGAAAAACCCTTCTGGTTCACTAATGGCCTTTAGGTAAAGAAACTGTAATCCTTACCTGGTCTGGCCTACTTGTGACTCCAGATGCACAGCAGTGTGTTTGATGGGCAATAAGTACTGGCATGGCTGGTGATACTCACATGCTGTGAATAAATTTTTAAAAATCTTGATGATAGAAACATAGAAAATGTGAGGAGAATTAGGTCATTAAGCCCTTTGAGAATGCTGTGCCATTCAATACGGTCATGGCTGATCATCCACATCAGCAGCCTGATCCCAATTTATCTCCACTCCCTTTAGAGCTAAGAACTATGTCAACTATGTCAACTCCTTGGAAAACATTCAATGTTATGGCCTCAACTGGATTCTGTGGTAAAGATTTCCATAGGCTTACCACTCTCTGGGTGAAGAAATTTCTAAGTGGCCTACTCTATATCCTTAAGTACGTCCCCTGGCTCTGGGTAAAGCAGAAGGAATTTTCCAGGACCTTTGGAGTTAAATCAGGGCTGAGAATAATAGGAAAAGATTTCATCTGGAACACTTCCCAAAGTGTTTCCGGGTGAATTTCTCAGGGTGTCCTTGGGTGAAATCAGTGTGTAACCCATGCACTGGAGGTGGGCAGGTAGTTAATGCTGTAGATCACCTCAACCAAGGCAGGATGGACAATTTTACAATTGCCCTCAGAAGGGACACATCTAAGATTACTCAGCGATTCCTGATAAAAAAGAATTAGGTTCAGGGCTGCATGGTGATCATCTGCTGATAGACAGCACTGATATTTACTGAGATAGTAGGAACTGCAGATGCTGGAGAATCCGAGACAACAAGGTGCAGGGCTGGATGAACACAGCAGGCCAAGCAGCATCATA
>NC_063342.1:16390826-16415826 GCF_021869965.1 Rhincodon typus | reverse complement strand
AGAATTTATAAAAAGAATAAAAAGATAAAACTAATGGCTCTGTATCTGAATGAGTGTAGCATTTGAAATGAAACAGATGGATTGAGAGCACAAATAGAAAAATAGTACGATCTAACAGCCATAACCAAGACATGACCACAGGATGGTATGGACTGGGACGTCTGAAGGATATAGGACCCTTAGAAAGCACTGGAAGCTAGGAACAGCTTAGCTAATGATGGCATTAGAACAATAGAGAGGATTGACCCAAGTTCAGGAATTCAGGATGAGGGTAAGGATGAAAACTATTAAAGCACAAAGTCACTGGTGGGAGAGGTGTAGAGCCCCCCTAATAGGTTCTACACAGCTAGGGTAGAGCATAAAAGAAGAAATAGTGGGAGCTTGGCATAAAGACACAGCAATAATCATGGGAGATTTTAATCTCCATATTTACCGGGATAGTCAGATAGGCAAAGGATGTTCCTGGGATAGTTTCTTAGAATAACATGTTCTGGATCCATCATCCTCTCCTACATGTCAGACACAATGCAATAGCAGTTTCTGGTACGTGGTTGAGTTTTGAATCTTGATGAACATTAAAAGTCCTTTCACCATTACGTGCCTGCTCTCACACTGTAAACATAGCTTACACACCTTTCACAAACCTGGGGTTTCTGGTCAATCCACTACATCCCAATGAGGAATAGTTAATAAAGGAAAGAACATAGATGAGCAAATTTCTTTCATAGTCACCACAACTAAACAGTTCTGTGAGTTGAGAAAAGGTACAAAAGTTCTCATCAGGAACAGCCAGATATTCCTTGGATTTAAACACCCCATGGTCAGAATAAGATGCAGTTCAAATGGCAAGAAATACATCACAAAGATTGTCATGAGAGTTTGAGATGGTATCAATTCTGCAACATGCATCTCATTCTGGACTCCTTCCCATTGTTTCTAAGATAATACAGGAATATACAATTTGAAACTGGACGCCCAATATTAATTCCATCGTTGGCATGTTTGGACTGGACCACTGCACACAGCTTAAAGATTAGACTTAGATATTTCTAATCAATTTGTTCAAGCATGTTATGATACACATCTGGCATAGATGGGACTTGAACTGAAGCTTCCAGGCTCAGAAGTAGGTACACCGGCGGTGCTCCACAAAACCCTTTTTTCTCTGATATAGATATCTTATAATCAACCTTTTTGAAGATATTATTACATACCTCTGGAGGAATGGGACTTAAACTGGGACTGTTGGTCCAGAGGTAGGTACACAACCACTGTGCTGGAACAGTACATTTCCTCTGATACATACCTCCTCTTTTGTCATCTAATCTAGCCTTGTTGACTGCAACTTCACACTGATTTGACACGTTAAGTAGATCATCAGGTAGTTTGTTTGCTCCATTTGCTGCAATTAATCAGTTCACCCATTTGATATTCTATACATACTTCCCAGGTTATATATAATTTATGCCAATTATTGTTACAGTTTTAAACAGCTGTGCTAAGCATCTTTAAGTTAAATGAAATCCAGAAACATAACAGCAACTCATACCAAGTTTCTGACATGTGATAAGAATTTATAAGACTTTTTTCACAATTAAAAGTATGCTAATTTACATTGTAATGTTCTGAGTTAGGAAGGACCATTTCTCAAATCAGCCTAATCCTCATAAATCTCCCATCAGTTTCCCTACCATAATTCTGCAACTACACGCTCTGTATCCTCTTTCTTAATTGGAAATCATTGACAGTCTGCTCACAATGTGTTTCTCAATTATATCACTCTCTTATTAAATAAAATGGAAATTTCCTGTCTCCTTTTGACAAGCTTAACATTAAACAACACCCTCTAGTCCTCAATCAGATGCCCGGGGATCTTGTCAATACCTGTGAAAATCTTAGATATGGTCACCAAGTTTTCCTCTTCCTTCTCTTCTCCAGAAAGTAGTGTCCCAGGAACATTTTTGCCAAGTGTATAAAGGGATGAATAACAGATAAGTGGGATGAAGTACAGATCAGCATAACCTGGTAACATATTGGAACAGGTTTGAGGGGCTGAATGAGTTTCTAGTGTTCCTCAGTTCTCTCAATTCAAGATATCTACATATTGCCTTGATGGAAGAGACCAAAACCAGCAATCCAGTTGCAGTCTCACCAATAGACTTTGATGAGCTACCATCAAACTATCCCAATCTCTATCCTACTTTGTTACTTGCCTTATTTCCTAACCAATATTCCCATTGGTGTGTTATATGTTCTGAAGCCTACAAGATAGTCTTGTGATCTTGCCTATTTCTACACTGGACTCTACCTGCCACTCCATTGCCTATTCAATTATCCTGATCAAATCCCTTTAGGCTGTCACAGATTCTTTAGCATCAGTGCTCATTATACTCACATTGGTATTGACAAAGATGCCTTGAACCATTAAGTCAGATTGGACCAGCACTCCAAAAGCTTATGATTTCAAATAAACCTCTTGGACTCTAACCTGATGTTGTGTGACTTCTGACTTTGTCCACTGCAGTCCAACATTTGCACCTTCACATCATTGAACCATTAACACCCTCCTACACCCTTTCGTATTTTATTATCTTTCAATGAGCTGTCCAGTCTAATGTTTTGTTATCTTTCATATTGCCAAACAGCTTTTGCATCTATTGGATAATTGGAAGCATTGGATGTCTTTGTGAAATTAAAGTCGATACAATAGACTGCCTCACCCATATCCACCAGACATCTCTGAAAGAATTCTGACTAATCTCAAGTCTCTCCTGTTTGATAATTCTTTCATTTAGTGCCAAACAATTTCGTCATAATCAAGTCATAGTTCAACAGATGGCTAGATGATCCTTTTTAACAAAAACCTAGGAGTCAGATTTGCTATATTCTGTTGTGTAAGGCAGTTAGCACCTGACAGGGTTAACTGACATCATAAAATAAGCTTCATAAAACTGCTCCCGGGAGCTGTTAACTTGATTCATTATCCCAGTACCAAAGAAAACACATGCAATGTGCCTGAATAACCACAGCCCATTGGCTCTGACCTCCATAATTACAAAGTACTTCCAGAGGTTAGTCATGACTCATATCAACTCTAGTCTCCCAGCCTGGCCCAAACCCTTGCAATTTGCCTACTGGCGCAACAGGTCCACAGCAGATGCCATCTCGCTAGCCCTACACTCATCCCTGGAACATGTGGATAACAAAGATACCTAAACATCAGGCTTCTACTTATTGACTACAGCTCCGCCTTCAACACTATAATCCCAACCAAACTAATCTCCAAACTCTGAGACCTAGGTCTCTGCTCCACCCTCTACACTCCTTGGATCCTTGATTACCTGACCCTTGGACTGGAACCAGTGAAGACAAGCCATAGCGCCTCCTCCAAGTCAATCCTCAACACCGGTGCGCTGTAAGGATGCATACTCAGCCCCTTACTGTCCTTCCTGCACACTGTGTGGCTAAATTTTGTCCAAACTCCATCTACAAGTTCGCTGATTATACCGCCATTACAGGCCGGATCTCAAACAATGATGAGACAGGAAAGAGATAGAGTGCTTGGTAGCATGGTGAAAAGATAACAATCTCTCCCTCAACGTCAGCAAAAAGAAAGAGCCGGTCATCGACCTCAGGAAGCAAGGAGGAGAACATGCCCCCATCTACATAAATGGAGCTGAGGTGGAGAGGGTTGACAGTGTCAAGTTCCTAGGAGTGACGATAATCAACGATCAGTTCTGGGCCTCCCAGCTAGATACGCTGATCAAGAAGGCACAACAATGCCTCTTCTTCTTCAGGAGGCTAAGGAAATTCGGCATGTCCATTAAAAACCCTCACCAATTTTTACCGATGCAGCATAAAAAGCATTCTATCTGGATGCGTCACGGCCTGGTGCAGCAACTGCTGTGCCCTGACTGTAAGGAATGACAGGGAGTTGTGAACACAGCCCAGTCCATCATGCAAGCCAATCTTCCATCCATTGACTCCATCTACAATTCTCGCTGCCTTGGAAAGGCAGCCAACATCAAAGACCCTGCCCACCCTGGTTATAATCTCTTCCAACCTCCTTTGTCAAACAGAAGATACAAAAGCTTTCACACACGTACCACAGGTTCAAGAACAGCTTCTTCCCCACTGTTATTCGACTTCTGAATGGACCTCTCAAATTTCAAATCAAATGTTGATCTTGTTTTTTGTGTACCTTGTTTGTATTCCTTGCCCTGTTCAAAATCACCCTATAACCTTTGATCTGCCAGTACTGCATGCAAAACAAAACTTTTCACTGTACCTAGATACATATGACAATAATAAATCAAATCAAATCAAACTCATTCTTCAATTATTTCAAGAGAGCGAGAATGTTTTACTAGCTGTAATGTGAACTTACCCTGAAGTTGAGGTTGATGACTCACCACAGACAATATATATCTTAGATGTAACATAACCAGCCATTAAGTAATGTGCAATAAACTGATTTACTGTTCATCAGGTTTGATTCTAGCCTCTTCCTAAGACATTGTGTAGGCTCCCTTGCCCACATGGCATGAATAGCCTCCACTAATACCAACGAAAAGGATTGGTGGCAATGAATATATCAAAGACATTACAGATGGTTCTGGCAGAAACCAGCAATACAATAAATTCTGGACTGTGAAACGTTATACAATTTTTGAGATATTTGAGGGGAATGGAACTTTGAATCTCAAGTAGATCCACCCATAAGCCTGGCTACCACCTGCCAGAACTTTGCCCACCTTCAGTCTTCTAATCCTTTCCACTATGTCTGTCCTTGTGATACTGATGGTTTCTAGTTTGCTCTCTGTCTCATGCTCCACCCTCATTTCAAGTCTCTTTATCATCCCTTTCCCTTAAATATTCAAACAATTGCAAATAATGATTCAATAAATTCTGCCATTTTCCTTTTCACAATCACCACAGCTGCAATCTTCCTCAGGCTCCTTTTCTTGTGCCTGATAAATTTAAAGAATGTTTTGCTGAAGTCATTTTTTTTTGGTTACAGCCTACTTATATTCTCTGTTTGCATCCCATTTTCATTTCTTGGTCTTCCTTTACTGTAATTACTCCATAGTCTACTTTTACTAAATCTAAGTTCATAACGGTTCTATTCTCTTCTCAGTTTAACTTTCAAATTAATAGCATTACCATCACTGGATCTCCATTGTTTCTTTACACTAAGCTGGCTTACTGCTGAATTAGAGGCAAACTTTATTTTTAGGATTCTTCATCTGTTATTTTAAGAGAAGAGAAATCAATAAGATACCTCATGAAAAAAGCTGTAATGTAAAGGTTATAACATCTGTGTACAATAAGACAGAATATTAACATGATGTGATGATAATAAGATATGCCAAATATAATGTTTGCATTAAGGGCAAGCAATGGTTCTGCAAGCACAGATGATTCAAAACCAGCCAACTAACTTGTCAATTTATTAAAATTGACTGATCCTTCACCATAACTAAACAGAAACGGAGGACTAACAGCACATCCAGTTAAAATCCTTCAGAATATAATGCTAGATCATTCTACCAAGTGTAATCAAATTTAACATTTTGTTCCAGAAGCTATACAGCATTTAAAACTGAGAAAGCCTTTAGTATGCTTTGTATAAGAAGTTAAAACCTGAAATAGTTAACTTTTACATCATGAAAAAAACTCCACTGATCCGGATACGAAGGCCTGTACCTGGGATGAGCTAATCAGAGTTGAGGAGAGTTCTTCATTTGTTTACCGGTTTGTGTACTGTTCTTCAGCGCTTATTTCTAGTGCTAATGGCATGTAACTAAAGTGGTAATATGTATTTACTGTTAAGTGTCATGTCTTAAAGGAGACAATCACGTTTCTTAGATTCAATGTGACTACTTATTAAGTGATATGTAATAAACCTATTTAGTGTTCATCAAAATTATTGAGTCATTAAGATATCCAGCACAAAAACAGACCCTTCAGTCCAAATTGTCCATGCCAACCAGATATCCTAAATAAATCTAGTCCCATTTGCCAGCATTTGGCCCATACGCCTCCAAATCCTTCCTATTCATGTACCCATCCAGATGCCTTTTAAATGTTGCAATTGTACCAGCCTCCATCACTTCCTCTGGCAGTTCATTCTAAACATGCACCACCCTCTGCATGAAAAAGTTGCCCCTTCAGTCCCTTTTAAATCTCTCCCCTCTCAACTTAAACCTATGCTCTCTACTTTTGGACTCCTCCACCCTGGGGAAAGGACTTTGTCTATTTATCCTATCCATGCCTGTCATGATTTTATAAACCTCTATAAGGTCACCCCTCAGCCTCCGACGTTCCACGGAAAATAGCCACAGTCTATTCAATTTCTCCCTACAGCTCAAACCCTCCAACCCTGGCAACATCCTTATAAATCTTTTCCGAACCTTTTTAAGTTTCACAACATCCTTCTTATAGCAGAGAGACCAGAATTGCATGCAATATTCCAATAGTGGCCCAACCAATGTCTTGTGCAGTTGCAACATGACCTCCCAACTCGTATACCCAATGCCCTGACCAATGAAGGCAAGCATACCAAATGCCTTCTTTATCACCCTATCCACCTGTGACTCCACTTTCAAGGGACTATGTGCCTGCACTCCAAGGTCTCTTTGTTCAGCAACACTCCCCAGGACCTTACCGTTGAGTGTATAAGTCCTGCCCTGATTTGTCTTCTCAAAATGCAACACCTCACATTTATCTAAATTGAACTCCATCTGCCACTCCTTGGACCATTGGCCCATCTGATTAAAATCCTTTTGTACTCTGAGGTAACTTTCTTGGCTGTCTACTACATCTCCAATTTTGGCTTCATCTGCAAACTTACTAACTATACCACCTATGTTCACAACTAAATCATTTCATAGAGATATACAGCACACAAACAGACCCTTCGGTCTAACTCATCCATGCCGACCAGATATCCCAAATAAATATAGTCCCATTTGCTAGCATTTGGACCACATCCCTCTAAACCCTCCCTATTCATATACCCATCCAGATGCCTTTTAAATGTTGTAATTATATCAGCCTCCATCACTTCCTGTGGCAGCTCATTCACACATTGCCCTCTGTGTGAAAAAGTTGCCCCTTAGGTCCCTTTTAAATCTTTCCCCTCTCACTTTAAATCTATGGCCTCTATTTTTGGACACCCCCACCCCAGGAAAAAGACCTTGTCTATTTACTCTATCCATGCCCCTCTTGATTTTGTAAACCTCTATAAGGTCACCCCTCAGCCTTCGAATATAGCCCCAGTCTATTCAGCCTCTCCCTATAGCCCAAACCCTCCAACCCAGGTGACATCCTTGTAAATCTTTTTTGAATCTTTTCAAGTTTCACAACATCCTTCCTATAGCAGGGAAACCAGAATTGCACGCAGTATTCCAATAGTGGCCCAACCAATGTCTTGTACAGCTGCTATTAGAATACTACATGCAATTCGGAGCTGCAGATGGTGGAATTTGAATTCAATAAATATCTGGAATTAAGAATCTAATGATGACTGTGAATCCGTTGCCGATTGTCGGGAAAAACCCATCTGATTCACTAATATCCTTTAGGGAAAGAAACTGCCGTCCTTACCTGGTCTGGCCTATATATGACTCCAGACCCACAGCAATGTGGTTGACTCTTAACTGCCCTCTGGGCAATTAGGGATGGGCAATAAATGCTGCTTGGTCAGCGACACCCCTCATCCTGTGAATGAATAAAGCAAAACAAAAGGTATTTCAGCCACATTTAAATATCTTCTAATCAACCTGTTCAGAGATATCATGACACATGTCATGAGGGGGTGGGACTTGAACCCACACCTCCTGCATCAGAGTTAGGAATGCTACTACTGTGCCACATGAACCCCAATTATGAGAGGTAGCTGTCAAACATTGGAAAAATCAATGCAAGAAGAATACATTGAAGATTGACATATTCCTGAGATAAATTCCAACATTTTTTAATTAATCTGTTTGGACACACCTCTGGAGGAGGTGGAACTTGACCCATGCTTCTTAGTCCAGAGGTAGGGACACTACCATTGTGCCATACAATTGGAGACCCCTTACATTGAATCCATGCCCCCTTGTTTGAGACTCGTCCCACAAAGGGAAGCATTCTTTTAGCATCCACCTTTTCATGTCCCCTCAGAGCCTTGTAGATATTTTCTCATCAACCTGTTCAGAGATGTTATGGCACACAGGTAAGACTTTAATCTAGGCCTTCTGGCTCAAAAGTGGAGAAACTACCATTGCACAATGACAGCTTCCAATATTAAGAGTTGGTTGTCAAACATTGGATAAATCACCACTAAAAGAATAGACTGAAACTTGACTAAAGATGGTACTGACGTAAATGTCCAAGATATTTTCTAACCAACTTATTCAGAGATATTATGATGGTGCAGATGGGACTTGAACCTGGGGCACCAGGTTGAGAGGTAAGGACATTAGCAATGTGCTACAAAAAAACTTCAATAGTGCTCGATTTTTCTTTTCCTAACCAAACTGTCCAGAGATGCTATTATATGCCTCTGAAGCAGGTGGGACTTGAATCTGGGCCTGCTGGCTCAGAGGTAGGGACACTACTGCTGTGCAACGAAAGCCTCCAATTTTAAGAACTGGCTGTCAAATATTGAATGAATCGCAACTGGAAGCATACAATGAAGCTTGACTAAAGATGGTACTGAGATAAATATCCAATGATTGCTGATTATATAAAGAACAGCTGCAACTGATTATCTAATGAAGAGCTAGTTTGCATTGGTTATATAAACAGCTGAAGAACGCTCATTATGGTTCTCAACACTGAGCGTTTATAGAAGGCATCTTTTACATTAAGGAAAATGCTCAAGATACTTCGTACAAGTTTATTTGAAATAAAAATACAGACCAAAGCAATGTGAATTTTCAGGGGAATATAAAAGAGAAGAGATTCAGAGAGAATGTCTCCTCTTGTGGGGAATAGCATAACTAAAGGTGATATGATAGTCACCTGAGGGAATTAAAATGGGAATTGTGATGAAATCCTCTAACTGCATCCATATTTTGTACTAAGCAAGCTAGCAATCTATGACTAGTAACATTAACAATATGGACATCACCAAGAGTTGCTAGCAACATTCAATTCTGCCAAGCAACAGGGGAGGGGCTTGTTGCTTTGTCTAATTTAAAAATAAAATACATGGGTTCCTAGTCAGATCATAACATAAAATGTGTGGAACTTACTATCACAGCAAATAATATGGATACATTTAAGGAGAAATCATTTAAGTACATGAGTGAGCAGGGAATACAATGGTAGATTTAGATGAGTAATAATGGGATGAGGTTATAGTGAAGTATAGACACTGGTAGGGACTGGTTCAGTCAAATGGCCTGTTTCTGACTTGTATATCAACTGTAATCCAATGCAAAAACTTCTGGATGCTATTTTCTTGGTCTATTTTCTGACTTATATAATGTATTTGTGGCTTTTGGCAAGATGTTTCTGCTGGTTCCTGCCTTCAATCAATTTTACTGAAGTCACGGATAGTCTAGTAGATCTGCCCTTGGGCCTGGAGAATACAAACAGTTATGGTGACATATCGTTCATTTTAGCTAAAATGTGTGACATACATCATGGCAGATCAACTTCCTGACACTCACCATGTAAACTTACCCCTGGTAACAGCAACCTGTGTGAAACAACTGAGAGGTGTCAACGCTTAATTAACTATGGTGAGACATAGTACTTTTGGGACAGGTGAGAACATTAGAGTAAAAATAGATATTAGTATATTGATTTAAAAGTATAGAAAGCTGGGGTGGCACGGTGGTTAGCACTGCTGCCTCACAGTGCCAGGGACCCAGGTTTGATTCCACACTTGGGCAACTGTGTAGAGTTTGCACATTCTCCCCGTGCCTGCGTGGGTTTCCTCCGGGTGCTCCGGTTTCCTCCCACAATCCAAAGATATGCAGGTTAGGTGAATTGGCTATGGGAAATGCACCATTACAGGGGACAGGGTGGGTCGGGTGAAATGTTCTTCAGAGGGTTGGTATGGGCTGAATGGTCTGCTTCCACACTGTAGGGATTCTATGATGATACTATAAAAAGCTTTATGACACACAGCATGGCAAGGGAGTGACAGTATGTGAAGTGCTCCTTGGGACAGCCAGCAGGGACACAAAAGGCCAAATGGCTGCCTTCCATGTTGTAACACTTGTATTATTCTATAGATCGAGGTCATTAGGCTCAAGCTGGCTAAAAAGAACTATCCAGGCCACATCCACTTCACCTCTTGGTCTGTCACCCTATAGCCATGATGTGGAGGTGCCGGTGTTGGACTGGGGGTGGACAGGGTCAGAAATCACACGACACCTGACGAAGGAACAGCTCTCCGAAGTCTTGTGATTTCAAATAAACCTGTCGAGTATAACCTGGTGTTATGTGACTTCTGACTTTGTCACCGCATAGGCAGTGCTTTTAAACTGTGATGAACTTTTTTGCCTCTGCTACCCTTTTCAGTCAGTGAGTTCCAGAGGGTCCCAAGAAAATAAAAAATAGTCTTTAACTCCCCTCTAATGCTTCTACCAATTTCTTTAAATTCACACCCCATTCCATTGACCTCTCTGCTAAAGAAAATACAGCTTTCCTGTCGAACCTGCCTCAGCTGCTCATAACATCAATTAAATCTCCCCTCAACATCAACTGTTTCAAAATAAAATTCTTTTCTATTTACTCTTTCCTCATAGCTAAATTCTTTCTGGAATAAAACAAGACTAATAATAAATAATAAATAATAATGGAATAAAATAAGACTATTCCGGGAAAACACCTCAGAACCACCTTTTGGGGCTGATCTCTGATGAGTGGCCTTCTCTGTAGGTTTAGTGTTCATTTTTTGTGAGTTTTTTTTGCAGGTGCCTTGGTGTTCCTGTAGTTGACAAGGTGACCTAAAGAGCTCTTGTGGTGCAGTGGTAATGTTCCTAACTCTGAGCTGGGGGCCCAGGTTCATATCCCACTTGCTCCAAAGGTGTGTTATAATATCTCTGAACAGGTTGTTTTAAAAGAAAGCTTCATTATACAGCCCGCGTTAGCTGCTGAGTCATTAAGCATTAGCAGCTGCAGTGAACCCATGCATAGGGGCTTTGCTGGACCACCCAATAAGCTGCAGGAATGGCAAGTAGGATTGCGGCAGCATATGATTACTGTACCTTTGCAAAAATTACTGTGTTTACCCTTCAGCTTCTGTCATTCAAGCAGCCCTTTAGATAAGTATCTAGTACATCTGTCAGGCCATTGAAAAAAATTAAAGCAAGAGCCGTGATCTATCTGCAGAAGCTGGTATTTTATTAGATCTCAGCAGGCCACTTGCTATTTATTCCGGTCATGAGAGGAAGGAGCAAGGAAACATTTAGCATGCTTGGCTTCATTGCTCAGTGCTTTGACTATAGGAGTTAGGAAGTCACGTTGAAGTTGTACAGGACATTGGTGAGGCCTCATCTGGAGTACTGTGTCCAGTTCTGCTTGCCCAGTTATAAGGAGGATATTATTGACTAGAAAGGGTTCACAAGAGATTTACCAGGATAATGCTGGATATTGAGGGTTTGAGTTATAACAAAGGGCTGGATAGGCTGGGACTTTTTCCATCGGAGTGTAGGAGGTTGAGGAGTGACCTTGTAGAGGTTTATAAAATAATGAAGGGCATAGATAAGGTGAATAGCAAAAGTCTTTTCCCTAGGATGGGGTTTTCAAGACTAGAGGGAATATTTTTAAGGTGAGAGGAGAGAGATTTCAAAAAGACATGACAGGCAAATTTTTGACAGAGAGGGTGGTTTGTGTGTGGAATGAACTTTCTGAGGAAGTTGGTGGATGTGGATATAATTACAACATTTAAAAGACACTTTGATAAGTACATGAATAAGAAATGTTTGGAGGGATATGGCCAGGAGCAGGCAGGTGGGACTAGTTTAGTTTGAGATTATGTTTGGCATGGACTAGTTAGACCAAAGGGAATGTGTCTGTGACTTGAGCTTCCCTATATCTTATGCACAACATTTGTTTTTCAGATTATGTAAAACCCCCAGGTGAGCTGATCTTCCTGTTGGAGCCCAGAAAGTGTGCTGGGGATGTTGGCTGCTGTTAGTGTGCTCTTCAACTACAGTGGGCACCTATAAGTAAAGAAGTGAACTGTGAAGAAGACATAAGGAGCCTACAAATGAATATAGATAATTTCAGTACGCAAATTTCTGGCAAATGGAATGCAATGTGGGAAAATGTGAAATTGTCCATTTTGGCAGGAAAAATAAAAAAGCATATTATTTAAATGATAAGAGGTTGTCGAGCACTGAGAGACCTGGGTGTCCTAGTACTTGAAGGTTAGTACGCAGGTACAGCAAGTAATCAGAAAAGCTGATATAGTTTTACCTTTATTGAGCGAAAAATTAAAAGCAAAAGTAGAGAGGTTATGCTTCAGTTATACAGAGCATTGGTAAGACTGGAGTGCTGCGTACAGTACTTGCTACTGTACTTACAGAAGGATATTAATGCATCAGTTCAGAGAAGGTTCATAGACTAATATCTGGAATGAGTGAATTGCCTTATGAGGGAAGGCTAGACAGGCTGGGCCTGGATCCTCTGCAGTTTAGAATAGTCAAAGGTCACTTAATTGAAACACTTAAGATCCTGAGGGAACTAGACTGAATGGATGTGGGAGAATCTAGGGGTCACCATTTCAGAAAAAGAGTCACCCATTTAAGACAGAGGTGAAAAAAATTCACTGAGGCTTGCGAGACTTTGGAATTCCCTTCCTCAAAAGGCAGTGGATGCAGAATCTTTGAATATTTTTAAGGCAGAGGTAGATAGATTCTTGATAAAAATTATCAGGAGTATGCAGGAATGTAAAGTTGAGGCTAAACTTAGATCAGTTATGATCTTATTGAAGGGTGGAGCAGGTCTGAAGAGTCGAGTGGCCTACTTCTGTATCCCATATGTTTATTTCAGCATCTAGCTATATCTTGACCTTATTCCAAATTCAGTTATGCCTATTTTTCAGAAGAGATTCCATAAAATGGGAGTCATGGGGCAGAGGTTTACTACACTAATACTTGGAATGTGCCGAGTATCTTATGAGGGTTTTTCCCCTGACAATCGACAATGGATTCATGGTAATCATTAGATTTTTAATTCCAGATATTTATTGAATTCAAATTCCACCACCTGCCATGGCGGGATTTAAATCCAGGTCCCCAGAACATTATCTGGGTCTCTGGATTAACAGTCCAGCGATAACACCACTAGGCCATTGCCTCCCCTGCTTTTAAGATCTCTTTTTAAGATCTTCTGGCCTGGTTAACAAATTGAGACCAATCATAGTTTCTCAATTGTTAATGTTCCCTGTTTTAGCATTAATTGCTGTAAAAAATCACTAATGGTAAAATTCTGCATCTTAAAATCATTCTGAAATATCACCTTAACAGTACTGAACTCCTCAGAATATTTTAAATGGTTTTACACTATACCATAGGCTAATATTAGACTTTAGATGGTTAGCTCGGTAATACTAATCAAAATTAAATAGGTGCAAATAATTTAGCACACAAAATAAAAACATTCTTTCCCTCCTCCCTCGTTCCTCCTCAAACCAAAAAAAGAGAGATTGGCTGTTAGAAAATTGTTTACACCTTAGAAACAGCAGAACCTTAGCAGTGTGCATCATCATGACCAGTAAAAATAGCAGGGGCTCCAAGAAAGCCTGTAATGTGTGAGGCATGTAAAATATGGGAGGTTTTGGATCCACAAGACATTCAGGGCAGTCACAACTGCATGAAGTGTCAGAGATAGCAGTACTTGAACAACATGTGGCTGATTTGCAGCAGTGACTCTCCTCACTATGCACTATACACTCCACATAAGCAGGCAAGGAGAAGTGTAGAGATAGCAGGTGAATAGTGACCATCCACTGAAGGGATAGCAGATGAGGTCCAGGAAACCGAGAACTTTTTGGAGCTGTCTAACAGGTATGAAATTTTAGATGCCTATTTAGTGAGCTACACATCGGAGTTGGTGGGTGTTGACTTGAGGGAAAACCACAGTAGCCTGAGGCTACTCTGGGAAACGTGGGAGAGGCTGGTAAGCAGATTAGTAAAGTGATAGTAGTGGGTGACTGAATAGTTCGAGGGATAGACAGTCTAGCTTGCAATGAGTCCCATACTAGCTGTTGCCTCCTTGTGCAAGGGTTCAGGACATAATGGAACACTGGATAAACTTCTGAAAAGGGAGGGTAAACAACTAGTGGTAGTGGTTCATGTGGGAAGCAACAATATAGTCAGGGATAGCTTGGAGGTGTTGCAGGATTAACGTCAGAAGTTAGGTTGAAATGCAAGACCTCTAGGGCAGTAATCTCAGAAACACTACCTGTGCCACAAGCTTTGCTATTTATGCAAAGGCAGATCAGGGAAAAAAATGTGCGGTTTGAGGCGTGGTGTAGAGGGAGGTGCTTGGATTTTTGGAACAAAAATAGGATCATTTTTGGGAAAGAGGAAAGCTGTTCAGAAGAAATGGACTTCACTTGAGCATAACAGGACCTAATCTTTTGGCTGATGGACTAAATAGTGTAGTGAGAGTAGATTTAAACTTGTAAGGCAGGGGTGTGGGTTGACGAATGGGCCTAGTTTTGGAACTACGAGAGAGGACAAATGAGAGAAGATACTGAATGGGGAAAAAAGATGTGAGGAAGGCTTCAATGTTGATAGTGAACAAAGAAATGATATCCTTCCAATGGGCAAGAAAGAGAGAAAGGCAGTGTCAAATTGTATATATGTAAATACATGGAGTATAGTGAACAAAACTGGGAACTGGAAGCAGAAATTGCTCAAAGGGGATATGACATAGTAGTATTGACAGAAATGTGGTTCAAGCCAGAACAGGACTGGATAGTTAACATCCCAGGATAGAAGGTTTTTAGTAGAAACAGGGTGGGTAAAAAGGGAGGAGGTGTAGAAGTCTTGGTTAAAGATATTATCATTGCCCTTGAATGAGATGCAGTTCCTAAATTAGAATCTATATGGTTGGAGGTGAGAAACAGGAAGGGAGCAGCGACCTTGTTAGGTGTTTATTACAAACATCCGAATAGTGGGGAGGAATTAGAAGACAGCTTTTGTAGGGAGATTATGGAAATTTGCAGCACAAGTAGGACTGTAATTGATGTTGATTTCAATTACCTTAGGGCAGACAGGGAAAAAGAGTGTGAGCCATGGATGCGGCGAAATTCCTGCAATGTTTGCTGAAGAACTTTCTGAAACAGTACATTTCCAGTCCTTTCAGGGAAGGGGCTGTGCTGGATGTGTTTCTAGAAAATAAGGCAGGCCAAGCGGAGAACGTCAGAGTGAGGGAGCATGTGGAAAACAGCAATCATTTCATAAGGTTCAATGTTAAGTTGGAAAATGATAAAGATCAGTCAATGATTAAGATCCCAAACCAGAAAAGGGCATGGTTTAGAAGTTGAACTGGAGCAGGTTGATTGGAAATGCATTTTGGATGAAAAATGGGGAAATTTCAAAAGGACATGAATAAGATGCAAACTAGGTACATGTCCATGAGAAATAAACATGGAATATCCAAAGCTATAGTACCCTGGATGACTAAGGATATCGATGAGAAAATAAGGGAAATGAGGAGGCATATGATGCATATCGGAATAATAATAACAATAGAAATCAGGAAGAGTATCTGAAATGCAGGAGAGAGGCTAAGGCTGGAATATGGAAGGCTAAGAGGAAGCATGAGGAAAGGATGGCAGATTGTGTTAAAACAAGCATATTAATAGTAAAAGATTAGTGAAGATAGAGTGGGGGTCCTAAAGAACAAGCAGGGTAAGCTGCTCACTGAAGCAAAAGATATGGCATAAAAATGATTATTTTGCTTCTGTCTTTATCAAATTAGAAGTTAGTGACAATGGCTTAGTTGAAAACATGGGTGTTGACCAACTGAACAGTACAGTGATAGATAAAGATGATTGATGGAAAGACCCATCTGGTTCACTAATGTCCCTTAGGGAAAGAAACTGCCATCTTTACCTGGTCTGGCCTACATGTGACTCCAAACCCACAGCCCTGTGGGGATTTAGGGATGGGCAATAAATGCTGCCTGGTCAGTGACATCCTCATCCCATTAATGAATTAAAAAAAGGAAGTGATGGAAAGGTTCGCACCATGCCTGGATGGGATGCATCCCAGATTGCTGAGACAGAGTCGTTGACAGAAATTTTCTAGGCCTCTCTGAATACAGGATTAGTCTCGGGAGAGTGGAGGATTGCAAATGTGATACCATTGTTTAAGAAAGGGACAAAGGTTAACCCAGGAAACTACAGAACTGTCAACTTGACATCAATAATGGGCAAACTGATGGAGGCTATTATATGCAATAAAGTAAATATATACTTAGAGAAAATTAAGAGAAAATTGCTAGACAATCAACATGGCTTTGTCAAGGGCAGGTCAAGTCTGACAAATTTAATTGAGTTCTTTGATGAGGTGACGCAGGCAGTGGATGAGGGTAGTGCTGTGGATGTTGTGAGTTTGGACTTTCAGAAAGTACTTGATACGATGGGACCCTTGCTTTTTATGATTTATATACATGATTTGGAGATGGGTATGGGATGAAATTTCTAAATTTGCAGATGATATTAAGCTCATATTTGGAGTATACACTGAAAACAACAAATGCTGGAGATCACAGTTGTTCAGACAGCATCCATGGAGAGACAGTAAGCTAACGGTTTGAGTCTGGATGACTCTTCTTCAGAGTTGAAATGAAGTGTGCAGGAGGCAGCATTTATGCTATAGTTGGGGTGGGGTATGGTGGTGGTGGGGTGTACAGTGCTGGTGAAGAAGTGATAGTTTAGATTGAGTGATCGGAATGTGAGAATGGCAGAACAATGGTGTGTCTAACTGCCAGACTGGAAAGAGAAGACAGTCCCAATGGGGTTGAGAGAGGGGAGAGAACATGGTGACAGAGAATGTAACAAGTAAAGCTAAAAGAAATGGGATTTGGTTCACGATTTGAAGGTGTTGAACTCAACATTAAGTCCAGAAAGCTGCAAAATACCTAGTCTGAAGATGAGATGTTCCTGCAGTTTGCGCTGTGATTCACTGGAGCACTGCAGCATGCTGAGGTCAGGCATGTGGGCATGTGAGCAGGATACTTATTCAAATAACCGGCTACGCAAAGGTTGGAGTCATGCTTTCGCACAGACCGGAGGTTCTGCAAAGTGGTCACCCAGTCTGTGTTTGGTTTCTCCCATGTAGAGTAGGCCACACTGGGTGCAGTGAGTACAATACACAAGATTGGAGGAGGTACAGGTGAAATGCTGCTTCACCTGGAAAGACAATTTAGGCCCTTGGATGGTGAACTGGGAGGAGGTGAAGGGGCAGGTGCTACACCTTCTGCGGTTATGGAAAGGGGGTGTTGGTGTTCGCAGTCATGGAATGGACTAGAGTGTCCCAGACGGAACGATTCCTGTGAAATGCAGACGGGGGAGTGAGAAGAAGATGTGCTTGGTGGTGGCGTTCTGCTGGACTTGTCTGAAATTGAGGAGAATGATCCTTTGAATGTGGAGGTTGGTGGGATGACGAGTGAGGACAACAGAACCCAATCACACTGTTGTGAGTGATGGGAAAGGGTAAGGGTGGAAGCACGGGTGACAGGTTGGATGTGGTTGAGGGCCCTGTCAACCGCAGTGTGCGGGAAACCGCTGTTATGGAAGAAGCAAGCCGTGTCAGCAGTGCTGTTTTGGAAGGTGGCATCATCTGAGCAGATACGATGTAGGTGAAGGAACTGGGAAAATGGGATGTAATCCTTGCAGGATGTGTGGTGTGAAGAGTTGTAGTGAAGGTAGCTACAGGAGTCAGTGGCTTTGTAGTGGATGGCAGTGGACAGTTTATTCCTCAAAATGGGGACAGAAAGGTCAAGGAAAGGAAGGGAAGTGTTGGAAATGAACGATGTGAAAGTTACAGAGGGGTGGAAATTGGAGGTAAAATTAACAACATATTCAAGATCCTGATGGGAGCATGAAGCAGCACCAAAGCAGTTGTCGATGTACTGAGTATGTGTTCAGTTCTGGACATCTTATTTAAGGAAGGATGTTAAAGCCCTGGAGAGAGTGCGAAGGAAATTTACAAGAATGATACCAGGAATGAAGGATTTTACACACAAGGAAAGATTAGGGAGATTGGGCTTATTTTCCTTGGAGCTGAGAAGATTAAAAAGTGACCTTATTGAGGTGTTCAAAATTATGAGCAATTTTGATGGAAAAGAAGGATATTCTATTTCCATTGGTTGGTATGTCAGTAACTAGGGGTCACAATTTCAAGATTGTTAGCAAGAGAGCTAGGAGTTAGATGAAGAAAAACCTCTTTTCTCAGAGAGTTGTTATGATTTGGAATGCACTGTCTGGGGAGTGGTAAAGGTGGATTCCATTGGAGGTTTCAAAAGAGAGTGGGATATATAGAGTCATCAAGTCAAAAAGTCATACAACATGTAAACAGGTCCTTCAATCCAACTCATCCATGTTGACCAATTTTCACAAACTAAACTAGTCCCACTCGCCTGCGTTTGGCCCATATCCCTTGAAAGCTTTCCTGTTCATGCATCTGTCCAAATGTCTTTCAAATGTTGTAACTGTACCTGCATCTATAGCTTCCTCTGGCAGTTCATTCCACACACAAACCACTCTCTGTGAAAAAAAGTTGCCCCTCAAGTCCCTTTTAAATCTTTCTCCTCTCACCTTAAAAATACACTTTCTAGTTTTGAACTCCCCTGACTTCCCCCAGGGGAAAGACCTTGGATTAGTCACTTTATCTATGCTCCTTATGATTTTATAAACTTCTTTAAGGTCACCCCTCAACCTCCTACACTCCAGTAAAAAAAAGTCCCAGCATATCCAGCCTCTCCTATAACTCAAACCCTCCAGTTCCAGCAACATCCTGGTAAAGGTTGTGAATATCAGTGTATTTTCAAAGCATCAGTTTTATCCACCCATTAGTATGGTTAGAAAAGAGAAAGAGCCTTTATTCCTTTATATATCACAAAGATTAGTGAATTACTTTCATTGAGACTAATCTGAGAGGGAGACCAGCCATTGAAACCATTCACCAGTATCTGCATGAGAAAACCAAAAGTGACTGTCTACCCAATTCTCCCTTTGGAAATGTGTCTGGCCATCACATGTGGCTTTCACCAGCTAGAAGAATCAAGGTGATAGATCCTTAGACAGGACCATCCAAGCCCATGACCACTTCCATCTGGAAGAACAAGGGCAGCAGATATATGGGAACACCATGTCCTCACGCTAATACCTAGAGTGGTATTATGAGGAAAGTTGGACAGGCTAGGCATGAATCTGATAGATTTTAGAAGAGTAAGATTGAAACATATAAGACCTTCACAGGGTGGATATGGAAATAGTACTTTCTCTTGTGTCAAGATTGAACTGGGATCCATTGTGTAAAAATAAAGGGTAGCCCATTTAGGCAAAGATGGGGAGAAATTTTTTCTCATAGAGGATTGAGAGTATTTGGAGCTCTCTTCTTTAGAAGGCAGTAGAAACAAGAGTGCTTGAATATTTTTAAGGCCAATGTAGATAGATTCTTGATAAGCAAAGGGGTGAAACGTTATTGAGAATAACACAGGAATGTGGGGTAATATGGTCAGCCATGATCTTATTGAATAGTGGAGCAGGCTCAAGTGGAGCGACCACGTCATGTTTCTAATTCATATATTTATATGTTTGTGATGTGATTGACTGCACAATTTGGATTAATGATGCAGTATCCAAAATAATGAAAATAATTATCTACTGATTTGTAAAATGCAAAGAAAAAATATAACTTTTATTTGGTGTTCTTGTAATCAGACCAGGAATTTTGTAAAACTGTTAACAAAAAAAAATCATATTAGTTGATGTAAATGGAGCTGCCTCTGAATTTATTTCTCCATGTTATACACGTACAACATTCCTGAAATGGTTACACGAGGAGATAAATTGTTTTTTACTTTTGTTTTGAAAGTACAATTTTAATTAGCTAATAGCATTCTTATTCAAAATAATTATTTTCCTATATTAAAGCCAAAGATTTCTTAATGAATATTATTGTCAATTTATTCAACTAGATTCCATTGGGATACATTAACGCAACACTCTGTCAAAGCAACACATTTTAAACTGCATTCTGCTTCAGAGCCTTGGCACAGTTCATTTGAGATCAACAAGAAATGTGATCAAAGGCCAGCTGGCCCAATAAAACCAATCTATCCAGATATCTCAATTCATATTCTCCATAGAAACGTAAAGGAAGCTTTAATTTCCTTTAGTTGATACATTTGCATCAATTTCCTTTGCATTTTAACAGTCCACTCACTGACTCTAACAGATTAATGGTTTAAAATAGCAGATATTCTAAGCACGTATAAAACTAATATACTAACAGAGAAAGTTAAACTCCTTTGTTAACTTTCATATTCTCTAATTCAGAAGTTCTTCCTAACTGTTTACTCAACAATGCCTTCATTCATTTGCCATGCCCATTGTTTTTGATTTCCCTCTTTATTACTGATTTTTAACTGGTCATTCTTACCATTTGGATCTTTGCCTATCAAACAAGGGTAGAGTTTATACAATTAATCGTAGGGCCTTGGGTAGTGCTGTAAAACAGAAGACCTAGGGATTCAGGTACATAATTCTTAGAAGTTTGCATCACATATAGACAGGGTGGTTAAAAAGGTGTTTGGCATGCTTTCATTCATTGCTCAGACCTTTGAGTTGAGAAGTCATGTTGAGGTTGCATTGGTGAGGCATCTTCTGGAATATTGTGTCCAGTTCTGGTTGCCCAGTTATAGGAAGGATATTATTAAGCTGGAGAGGGTTCAGAAGAGATTTACCAGGATGTTGCTGGGTATTGAAAGTTTGAGTTATAAAGAAAGGCTGGATAGGCTGGGACTTTTTCAACTGGAGCGTAGGAGGTTGAGTGGCAACCTGATAGAAGTTTATAAAATAATGACAGGTATCGATAGAGTTAATGGTAGTCAGCTTTTCCCTGGGATGGGGGATTCCAAGGCCAGGGGGCACATTTTTAAGGTGGGAGGAGAGAGATTTAAAAAAGACATGAGGGGCAAATTTTTACACAGAGGGTGGTTCGTGTGTGGAATGAACTTCCTAAGGAAGTGGTGGATGTGGGTTCAACTACAACATTTAAAAGACATTTGGAAAAGTACATGAATAAGAAAGGTTTGGAGGGATATGGGCCAGAAGCAGGCAGGTGGGACTAGTTTAGTTTGAGATTATGTTTGGCACAGACTGGTTGAACCAAAGGATCTGTTTCCATTCTGTATGACTCTATGAGTCTATGATAACCTGAAGGGAGATTTTCTGCTTTGGTCTGGTCTTAGCTTGGGTGTGTGTCAGTCTGACTATGCATGTGGGAAAGTGATGGGCCACTGAGGAAATACCACTGACTCAGGAATGTGACCTATTTTCTGAGTGAGAGACAGTGGGGCTCCAGAAGTTCATGCTACCATACAATAAAAACAGCATTGAAGTTTACAAAAACAGGGGACTAGATTTTGCCATCACAGTGGGGGGGACTCACCTGTGAACCCAAAAGTTGTGGGGGCGAGTGGGGGGCACGGGTGGTGTGGGCGATTCTGCTTTAGCAGTCTATGTGACGCAGAGTCATAAAAGATTGCTGTCCCTATCAAGGTGGGCCACCCATTCTACAAGCATCCATGCAATTAGAGGGATGGCAACTCAACAGCTTGCAGCACCACTGATAACAGTGGACTGTACTGGAAAGAAGGGGCCTTCACTTTGCTGTCCTTAGAAAGTTCTTCAAATTTTTCGTGACTGTGTCATCATAGTCTATGAAGGTAACAATTTGACTGCCTTAAACCACTAAGCAACTGACTACCTCACTTGACATAGAAACATGCAAATACTGCCAGGATTCTCCAGCATCTGCAGTTCCTACTATCTCAGCTTCTAGATTTCTGCATTTAACTGCCCATTCACAATAGTAGAAGCTGCTGCTAGTTTCAAAGGGATTTTATCATTACTGCTGCAAAGTTTGGGTCATAACCATCTTCGGAGGGAATTGGTGTATCCATTCTGCTGCCTGCTCAGTATTTTATGCTGATAATATAATAAAGATAGATTACCATGAAGGGGTCTCCTTCTCAACCTCTTCCCTCATCTAAGGTACGGTGGCCCTCAGGTTAAATCACCACCTCTCTAATGAGAGAGCGGCCCTGTGGTCTGGTCAGACTATGGTGATTCAGATTATGAAGAGAAGGGTCAGCAACAATGATGGTTAAATTATTTTAATCAATCTGTTCAGAGATGTTAATGCACAGCAATGGAGCAGGTAGGTCTTTAACCCAGATCTCCTGGCTCAAAGAGGTAGGGACACCACCACTGGGCTGCAAGAACCCTTACAATGATGGTTAAAAAGCAGTAGATGCAGGATAACCACCTGCATGTCCCTCCTCCAATGATCTGCATGATTTGCCAGAGTCATTTCTTTCAGGCATTGGCTGGGTTTGAGATTTTAAAACTAATGCCCGATTCAAGAGGATGTTCTCAAAACTTAGCAGTTGCCAGCTTAAAGTTTAGCAACTTCAGTGGGAATTGGGCATGAAAGATTGCATCCTGATTCTGCGTCAGCCAATGCTAACATCGTGTTCACAAATGATACACACCAGGGGTAAATGTCCCCTTTTCTCAACACATCTTACATACATGCCCTTACTTGCACCTCTCCAATCTATCAGTAAGAGTCTGAAGCACATTAATGAGGCAGATACAAATCATTGAGCAGCTTTATTTTACAAACAGCTGATGAACAGGCAGAGTAACACCCCGTAAACAACACCCACTTTACTAATTTCATATAATTGGCCAATAAATTTCAACACATAAGCGTGAAGTATGACATATTGGTAACTAAACTATGGAGGTCACGCATTATTTGGAAAACAAGTGAGTACGTGGTGTGGAGGGGTAAAAGGATTTTGGAATACAAATACACAGATCACTAAATGTAGCAGCTGCAGTTTAATAAGGCCATAAAAATAAAACAAACCAAGCGCTGAGATGTTTTTTATAAAGGGACAGAATTGAAAAGTGAAGCTTTGCTAAACATACATTTTACACAACAAACAAAAGCAGGAATGTTTTTCAGTACTCCCTCGAATGCCTTGGTTTTGTGACCAAGTAGAGGATTTTGTTTTTGCATTAGGCCCACAGTATTACAGCCAAATACAGTCACAATCTGCACTGTGTTTTGAGAGGTCACTAAACCTCTAGATTTGGCCTGGATTGGCCAATGAGTGGCTATGGGTTATGCTCACCACCCAATTACAGATGGTCAGTGGGTGGTATTATGATGCTGGTGAGCCAATAAGAGGCTCTCCAGCAGGAGACAGAGGCTGTAGATTGCCACTGTAAGTAAGGATAGGGGAAGGTATCACCATTTTGATGTGTCTTCTCAGTACTTTTAAAGGCTTTTTAAGAAAACAGCCAAAGCTGTCAGGTCACTATTGTGCAGAGAATCTATGTAATTTTGGTCTCCGTATTTAAGGAAGGATGTAAATGCGTCGCAGGTAGTTCAGAAGATGTTTACTTGATTCATATCTAGAATGAATAGGTTGTCTTATTAGGAAAGTCCAGTATTTGTTTCCTCTGAAATTTGGAAGAGTGTAGAGTAATTTGATTGAAATATACAATATCCTGCAGATGGAAAAATATTTCCTCTTGTGGGTAAGTCCAGAACTGGGGGGCACCATGTAAAATCAGGGATCTTCCTTTTAGGATAGACACGAGGAGAACTTTCATCTCTCAGGCTTGTGCAACTTTGGAACTTTTTGCCTCAGAAGGTGATGGAAGTGGGGTCGCTGAATATTCTTAAGGCAGATTTAGATAGATGCTTGTTAGGTGAGGAATCAAAGATTATTTGGGTAGATGAGAATGTGAATTCAAAGCACAAATTGATCAACTGTGATCTCATTGAATACTAGAGCAGGTTTGAGGGGTTGACTGTTCAAAACACCTTCTGGGCATCTAATGATGTAGTGGTAGTGTCCCTACCCCTGAAACAAGAGGCCTGGGCTCAAGTCCCACCTGCTCCAAAGGTGTGTAATAACATCTCTGAACAGGTTGATCAGGAAAAATATGTTGAATAAAAAAAAATTCAAAACACCTTCTGTAGGGCAGCCTGTGGATTAGTAGGCAGTAGGACCTCAAAGTCTTTCTGGAGAGTGCCCAATACTTGTGGGAGGCCAATTGGGAAATTCCTCTGGGCCACTGTTTAATGGCTGTAATTGACCTTTTAATGCTCCCTCTCAGTAAGTGGGGTGCTGCTTGGCAATATGTGGCAGCACTGACGCTGATCTGGCCTTGAGCAAAATGGCTCATAATGGAGCTGGCTGGTGGCACAAACTTCAGCACCTACTTATTCACACCAACCCCTCCACTATCCACACCTCCCCCACCCCACCTCAAATCTAGAAACGACAACCTTCAGACAAGGATGTCTAACTGTATATGTGTGAGAGAGAACTTGAATGTATTTCCTGTCTAGGCTAATGCCTCTCTTAAAGAGCTGAAAATTAGCCCCAAAAATTAAAGGAACTTTTAAAAACAAAATTAATTTAAGCCTGCTTTTTCATGTATCTGTCATCGTTCTATTTTACTTCAGTGGGTGTTCCTTCTCCTTTCTATCACATTGTGCACTTTTCATGAATATGGCAGCATATGCTGCCTTAAACAGATACTTGCAGACTGCATGTTTCTCTTAAAAGTTATTTTAGTGCAATTATTCTGTTGTAAGGTACACTGTGAAGCTAGGATTAGAGCTTCTTTTTCTGCTAAATGGCTGCTTAGTCAGAGACATTAATGTATTTGTATTCAGCTGTATATGACTGCATTTGTAACGAATCATGGAGCACTCGT
>NC_063342.1:16360308-16390326 GCF_021869965.1 Rhincodon typus | reverse complement strand
TGTCTTATCAGTTGATTCATTCTTAGATTCATACTCTCTATCCCATCCTGTTGTGATCTGTTTATTATTTCCTGTTACTAGTGGAATTCCTAGGAGTTAGTGATGGGACCCACAACTATTCACAATATACATAAATGATCTGGACAAAGGAACTGAGGGCCTTGTTGCTAAATTTGCAGATGACACAAAGATAGGTGGAGAGAGATAAGCAGTTTTGAGGAAGCAGGGAGACTGTAAAAGGACTTGAACAGGCTAGGAGAGTGGGCAAAGAAGTGGCAGATGGAATACACTGGGAAAGTATGAGCTGGTGCACTTTGGCAGGAAGAATAGAGGTGTGGACTATTTTCTAAACGAGGAAAGGCTTTGGAAATCTGAAGCACAATGGGACTTAGGAGTCACAGTTCAGGTTTTCTCTTAAGGTTAGCATGCAGGTTCAGCTGGCAATTAGGAAGGCAATTGCAATGTTAGCATTCATTTCATGAAGGCTAGAATACAAGGACAGATGTAATGCTGAGACTGTATAAGGCTCTGGCCAGACCACATTTGGAATATTGTGAGCAGTTTTGGCCCTGTATCTAAGGAAGGATGTGCTGGCATTGGAGAGGGTCCAGAGGAGATTTACAAGAATAATATAAATTCAGGGATGAAGGTTTTACGATATGAGGAGCAATTGAGGACTCTGGGTCTGTACTCAATGGAGTTTAGAAGGATGAGGGGGGATTTGATTGAAACTTACAGAATACTGGAGGCCAGGATAGAGTGGATGTGGAGAAGATGTTTCCACTCATAAGAGACCTGAGGGCACAGGCTCAGAGTGAAGACACTACTCTTTATAACTGAGATGAGGAGAAATTTCTTTGCCAGATGGTGGTTAATCTATGGAGGTCAAGTCATTGAGTATATTTAAGAATAAGAGAAGTTCTTGATTGGAAAAGGGATCAAAGGTTATGGGGAGAAATTGAAGTATAGGATTGAGAAAGATATCAGCCATGATCAAATGGCAGACTCAATGAGCTGAATGGCCTAATTCTATTCTTATATCTTATGGTCTGATACTTTGCTTGGCCTTGACTCTGATTTAGTACTTTTTCCCAAATTTGATCCCTTGCCCCATTATTTAGTTTAAAATTCCCTCTAATTCCCTGTTTATACAGCAGGCCCCAGCAGGGTTCATGTGGAAACCATCCCATTAGTACAGATCCCACTTGCCCAGTACTGGAGCTAATGCCCAGAACCGGAACCCACTTCTCACACAATAGTCTTTGAGCCAAGTATTCATCTCTCTAATCTGATATGCCCTATTCCAATTTGCCTTGTGTTCAGATAATCATCCAGCAATTATGACATTTTAGCTTCTACTTCTTAATTTGTTGCATAGTTTCTCATACTGATTACTCAGAACCTCCTCCTTTGTCCTGCCTATATTGTTGGTACAAATACAGATGGCAACAGCTGGATCTTCCTCTTTCCCATCCAAGTTCCTCTCCAGCTCTGAGCAGATGTCTTGAACATTGGCACCAGGCAGTAACACAGTCAGGTGCACTCACTCAATGGCTGCAGAGAATTATGCCAATCCCTGTCACTATACTGTCCCCAACTACCACTTCATTCTTTCTTACTGCACCCTCTTGAAAGACTTCCTTAGCATGATGCCATGGCCAGTTAGCTTGCCCATGCTGCAGTGCTCACTCTCATCTAGACAAGCTGAAGAGTCTGAAACCTATTGGACAATTACAAAGGCTGAGGCTGCACTTTGGGCTCCCTTACCTGCCTTACTTACACTCTCCTGTCCCTGAACACTGACCAAATCAACAAGCCCAATTCCAAGGAGTGTGACTGCCTTATTGTACAAAGATTGCAGGTAACTTTCCCCTCCCTGATGTGTCAGTATTTCATCCTCCAACTCATAATGTCAGAGTCAAAGCTATTGGAACTTCAAACACTTACAGCAGATCTGTTGCTCAGGATCAACATTTTTTTATTCATTCATGGGATGAGGACATCGCTGGCTAGTCAGCATTTATTGCCCATCCCTATTTGCCCAGAGGGCAGTTAAGAGTCAACCATTTTGCTGCAGGTCTGGAGTCACATGTAGTCCAGACCAGGTAAGGAGACAGTTTCCTTCCCTAAAGGACATCAATGAACCAGATGGGTTTTTCTCACAATCAACAATGGAATCACGGTCATCATTAGATTCTTAATTCCAGATATTTATTGAATTCAAATTCCACCATCTGCCATCCAGGAAATCCCACATGCTGCAGCTGTGACACATCAGCCTCTCTGCCATCCTTAACGTGTTCTAATTAACTATTTAATTATTTTATTCAATTATATGTTCAATTACATTTTTGTATGTTTTAATTAACCTTACCACCAATTCCTGTATAATGTTGAACTATAAGAACAGAACAAATCTTAGTCACTTACAGATACTAACCCAAGGATTACATTCCTCTCTTGTTGTAGAAAAAGAATCAATTTCTGGGGGCAGCAAAATTTTGAAACAGTAAAAGTGACAGAGCTCCTCTTCCTCCCATTTCTTCCTTAATCATCTAATCCCAGCAGTCTAAGTTGTGCTCAATTGCTAAGTCAGGGCAAAATAAAAAAAACCTTGGATGCTGGTGATCTGAAACAAAAACAGAAAGTGCTGGAGAAACTCAACAGGTGTGGCAACATCTGTGGAGATAAAAAAACAGTTGCTGATTCAGATCCAGTGACCCATCATCAGAACTGTAAGCAGCTGGGAAATGGTTGTATTTATGCTGATGATGGGTGTGGGGTTTGGAGGGGAAGGAATAACCGAATAGAAAGACTCAGTGCCCAGAGAGAGACAGAAAAAAAAACAGAAACAGCCAAAAGATTGCTAATGATAAGCAGGATGAGAGATAAATGCTGAACAGATGATAACGGGAGGTGTAAACAGTTGAAAATGGGTTGGCTGTACTGAGTGACCCATACAAAACAGGACCTTGACGTGTGGGAGAGGTTAAGAAATATGGAAGAAGGTGTTCACACTCTGAGATTGTTAAACTCAATGTTGAGTCCCAAGAGCTGTAAGGTACAAAAGCAGAAGATGAAGTGTTATCCCATCAGCTCGAGTTATGCTTCGTTGGAGCACAACTGCAGGCCTGAGGCAGAAATGTCAGCATGGGAACACGGTGGTGTATTGAGATATCAGGCAGGTGAAAGCTCAGGTCAATTTTACAGACAAGTGAAGGTGTTCCTGAAAGCAATCACTCAGCTTGCATTTTGTCTCCCCAGGAGACCACATTGTGAGCAGCGATACATTAGACTAGATTGAATGAAGTACAGATAAATAGTTGCTTCAACAATTGGTGCGTCTCAGGCCTTGGACAGTGAAGAGGGCAAGTGGGCAAATGTTACACCTTCTGTAATTGTATGGAAAGTGGCTGTGTTGGTGTGGGCAGATGTTAGATGTGGAGAAGGAATGGACCAGGGTGTCCCAAAGGGAACAGTCCCCATGGAATGCTAACAAGGGAGGGGAGCATAATATAGATCTGGTGGCGACATTCCTCTCAGGTAGCAGAAATGGCAGCATATGAAGTTAAAAGAAGTTGATGAGTTTGATATGCTGTAACACAAAAGGCCTAGCTGACCCCTCTTGATGAGGAACCATTTTACACAGCTTCTTATTTAAGGCCAACTACTCTTCCACTGGAAGTTTGTTAAGTCTGGGAACTGCAGAATTTAAATGTAAATATAGATATTAGTTACACACCAACTGCAAATTACCAGAAAAGTTACATTTGATCAAAATAAGCATTTAGACTTTCTTATATACCTACTGCAAGCCCTCAGTCTGTGTAAATAGGTCATGCATAACAACAATATGTCTGTCAGTCAAAATGTTGTTTAACAATGTTCACACCTTTCAGCATATTTCTTATTTATTGAAGAAACATTTTAACCCAGTTCTACTGTGCTTGCAACTCAAGTGAGTTTCTTGATAATTGGATTTTATTGAATAATACCAATCCAAAGTGAGTGAGTAAATAGCAAGGAGCAGATACAGTTTCCAGGTTGCAGATGCACTTATTAAATCACCAGGTTAATACAGAGAGAAATGACAGCATGGAAACCTTTGATTTTAACAATAGCAATCACATATATTCATGTAATGCTATTAACATAAAGAGCCATTCCCAAGAAACTTTACAGGGCATTATAAGACAAAGTTTATCAATAAACTGCAGAAGGAGTCAGTAGGTCAAATGACGAAAAGTATGGTCAAAGGGATAGGTTTTAAGATGTGCTGAGGTGTAAAGCTATTGGGATGGAATTTCAGAATTTGGGGCCCAAACAACTGAAGACACAACCACCGTTGGTAGAGCGATTCTGATTAGAAATGCACAAAAGGCCAGAATTAGAAGTAGCTAGCTTGATTGGCATTTTATCCACTGCCTTCAACACCGAAACCCTCCAGCATCTTTTCACAGTGACAGCAGTGTATACCATCAAAAGAATGGACTGCAGCAACTTATTAAGGTTCCTTTCATAGCACCTTCCAAATCTGTGACCTCTATCACCCAGAAGAACAAAGGCAGTAGATGCATGACTATACTGCTACCTTTAAATACCCTTCCAGACCATCCAGATTTGGAACCATGTAAATGTCCCTTTAGTCCTTCTGGGCCAACATCATGGAATTCCCTTCTCAATAGCACTGAGGATATACCTACAGCATAATGATTACAACAGTTCTAGAAGGCAGCTCACCACCATCTCCTCAAGGGCAATTGGTGATGGACAATAAATGCTGGCCGAGCCAGTGATACCCAGCTCACAGAAAAGAAAAGAACAAAAATACACACTGCACCCTCTCAGCTTTATATAGAAACAGTTACACAGTTTTTATTACTTGTGTGTTGTGGTTTGTGAACATTGCTGGTTAGACTATCACTTATTAACTTAACTTAATTGCCCTTGAGAAGGTGAGCTGCCTTCCTGAGCCCCTGAAGTCTATCAGTTTTAAATTATTTCACATAGCTGTTGGCAAGGAAGTTCCAGGTTCTCTGTACAGAATTAGATTTTCTCTGTTTTGAAGGCGTGTTGCACTAACGAATACAAAGTATGATCCGAGTGGTTTTCCCATTCAGTAAATGGAAAAATCCTCCACAAAGGCCACCTGTCATCTTGATCAAATGGCTGTTTCTCTGAAGTATGACAGTAATGGAGACTGGTGCAAGCCAATTGACCCATTTAGGGCATTGCAGCCAAGCTTGATTCTGTCATCATGAGCATGAGCACATTGATTCAGAAGTGACCTAGTGGACTCATGGCAAATCATAGAATCCCTACAGTGTGGAAAGCAGGCCATTTGGCCCAGCGAGTCCACACTGACCCTTTCAACAGCATTCCACCTAGACCCACATCCCTATAACCCTGCATCCCATGGCTAATTCACCTAGCCTGCACACCCCTAGACATGATGAGCAATTTAGCATGGCCAATTCACTTAACCTGTACAACTTTGGACTGTGGGAGGAAACTGGAGCTCCCAGATGAAACCCATACAGACACAGGGAGAATGTGCAAACTACACAGTTGCCTGAGGTTGGAATTGAACCCAGGACCCTGGCACTGTGAGACAGCAGTGCTAACCACTGAGCCACTGTGCTGCCCCTCCTTGGGATATCTCCTGTTGCTGTGTACTCGGCCAGCCTTGCTTCAAACTGAGAGAAATAATATCTGGATATTGTCCTATAGAACTGAATTTATAAAGTGCACTTTGTATCTTGATAATAGATCACTTCATAAGACCAGAAGATATAGGAGCAGAGTTAGGCCATTCGGCCCATCAAGTCTCCTCCACCATTCCATCATGGCTAATATGGTTCTCAACCCCATTCTCCTACCTTTTTCCCATAACCCTTGATCCCCTCATTTGAGTTTGGAAACCAGTTATACACAGCAAGGTCCCACAAATACCAATGAAATAAGTGACCAGATGTTCTCTTTTAGATGTTAGTTGTGAGGTAGAGATTGACAAACGACACCCTGGAGAACTTATCTGCTCTTCTTCAAATAGTCCCAGAGGCTGTTTCATATCCATAAAAAAGGGCAGGCTTGGTTTAACACCTTAGCTAAAAGGCAGGATCTCTGACAGTTTGCCATTCCCTCAGTACATGTGTCTCAGCCATGTTTTTTATTAATTTGGTCATGGGCTGTGTGAATCACTGGCAATGCAGCAATTATTGCCCGTCCATAATTTTCTTGAGAAGGTGGTGGGGGTGAGCTGCGTTCTTGATCTGCTGTAATCTATGTGTAGTGGGTATACCCACACTGCTCATAGATAGGGTATTCCAGATTCCAGAGAAGGAACAGTGAGATAGTTCCAAGCCAGAATGATGTTTGTATACACATTTAAAGTGGGGATTGAACCCACAGCCTGTTGACTCACAGACAAAAGTGCAACCACCAAGTCAATTTGACATCTCAATTTGTGTGTATCAAACATCTCCAAAACATTCTACCAACATTTATTGCCAGCAGTATTTTTATAGCTTTGGCAGCTGGTTTCACTGTAGAAAGTGCATCTTTTTTCTACCCTGCAGTCACTTTGGTATGAATCTTGTTTTATATCATATGAGGATATAATTACACACAGTCATTATTGTGTTCTCCATTATGATAATATATACAATTGGTTCCGCTATAATGCGTTCCTGTGCTGTGCAACATCGCATTATAGAAAATTGTGCTATAGAAATAATGGGGCCTATGGGAAAAGGGGGATTAGGGGCAGACCATCAAAAAATATCACACAAAATCACTCAAAAATCATTCAATAGGCTAACACAAAGGATAGCACAGTTTGAATAAATATTTAATTCATATCTAATAATGAAATAAAAGTAAATTTAACACCTTACCTTGAAAAAATGTCAAGATGACTTGATGGGGGAGGAGGTATTGAGGTTGCTCTGTTGTTAATGCAGGGGCTGATGGTCATCATCGTCATCATCATCTTCAGGCGCAGTTGTTAGGGTTAGGGCGAAAAATAGTTAATCCAGAAGTGGATGGCTGTGGTTCATTGTCTTCTGACTGTTTCTTGGGGGTTGGCTTAAAAATGACATCCAGATTATGCTGCTTTGCCCGTTTTCCTTCTTCCATGAAGAAGCTGTTCATAAGGTGGCAAGAAAGATTTTGTTCCTCAAACTGCTACCCTGCTGTGTTCTGCTTGTAATCATTATCCTGTAAGAGCTGCAACTGTTTCTCAATTTCCCTCAGGATAGAAGACAAAACAGAAGTGGAAAGGTCTCATGATGCAGCATCCTAGATTTCATCTTCTCCATTTCCCACTTCCACTTGCCCCTCAGCAACAAGTTGTTGTAGATCAGCTGTAGAGAGGTCTTCACAGTGGGACTCAAGCAGCTCTTCAACATCCTCACTCTCCACTTCTTCAACTTGCTTTGCAAGATCAACACAATGTTTTTTGATTCTTGGGAGCTCCTCTGATGATTGAAGCCTCTACAATCTTGAAAAAATCTGGGAGAACATTCTGCCAAACTGCATGCAGGCAGCCCTTACTGACATCACTCGAGGCCTCCACAATAACGTCAATTGCATTCTCGATGTTAAAGCTCTTCCAAAATTGAAGAACACTGTCCTTATCCCATTCAGTGGCTGCAATCAGCCTCTTAAATGTGCACCTTAAATAATAAGCTTTAAAAGCTGCTATTGCACCCTGGTCCATGGGTTGAAGGAGAGAGGTTGTGTTTGGGGGTAGAAATAGCACTTTGATGTTTTCAGAAAGCTCACCAATAGTAGGAGGATGGCTTGGCGCATTATCCAAGATGTCAAGATCTTGAAATCAAAATTTTTTTTCCTGCACTGCTTTTCAAAAACATCTTCCAAACCATCAACAATAAGGTTAGAAAAAATTTGCCCCATCATCAAACCTCATTTGCTTGACCTAAAATAGATGCCTAGAGGATACTAAAGGTAACCTTTCAAGGCTTGTGGGTTGGCAGAGTGGTACACTACCACAGGCTTAAGCTTTAAGTCTCCACTGGCATTGGTACCCAGCAGCACAGTCATACGATCCTTTGCCACCTTAAAGCTTGGAGCGCGTGCTTCATTTATAGAAATGTAGGTTCTTGATGGCTTTCACTTTCAATATAAACCTGTCTCATCCAAATTGAAAATTTTATCTAAGTTGTAGCCTTCTTCATCAATTAATTGTTTTAGTATGTGAGGAAATGCAATCACAATACCATCGATGGAATCGCGTTATAGCCAACGCAAGTTTGCATTTTAGAAATAGCGTTCCCCTATTCGTCAGTCACGTTACAGCCAATTTGCGTTGCCGGGACATGCATTATAGCTGGACCGACTGTACCACATAAGATATAGGAGCAAAATTAGGCCATTTGGCTCATCAAGCTCACTCCGCAAACAATCTGAGTCAACATGCCACCCCAACAGCATCCTCTTCTCATGCAGTATAAATTATTGCTCTGTCTGAAATTTGGTCCTCTTGTGTCTGTCCAGCTGAGTTATTGACAACTAAACTTGTTTCATGGAATAAATTGTTGTTCCTTTTGAGATTTGACATTCTTGCAATTCCATCCTGATGAGTGCAAGATAAAATCTTCAACAGCATGTCTCTTTTCTCTGCAATGCAAGATATGTCTTATCAAGCATTTAATCATACAATAATTACAACACAGAAAAATACCATTCAGCCTGTCATATTCTAGCTGCCTCTCCATTTATAAAATCATGAGGAACATAAATAGGCAAGGTCTTTTCCCCGGGGTGAGGGAGTCTAAAACTAGAGGGCACAGGTTTAAGCTGAGAGAGGAAAGATATAAAAGGGACCTAAGGGGCAACATTTTCATGCAGAGAGTGGTGTGTATATGGAATGAGCTGCCAGAGGAAGTGGTGGAGACTGCTTCAATTACAACATTTAAAAGGCCTCTGTACGGGTATATGAATAGGAAGGGTTTAGAGGGATATGGGCCAAATGTTGGCAAATGGGACTAGATTTATTTAGGATATCTGGTCAGCATGGACCAGTTGGGATGAAGGTTTGTTTCCATGTGGTATATCTATGTGACTCTATGACTCTGAAGGCACATTTCACCTGCAGGCCATCAGCCATCTTCTCCCTGTAGCTCTGTGCATTCTTCTTACACAGATAATAATCCAATTCCCTCATGAATAAGTTAACTGAACCTGCCTCTCCCACACTCTCAGGCAATACCTTCTAGATCCTGACTATTTGCTGTATGAGAATGTTTTTCTTCATCTTGCTATTGCTTATTATACCAATTACCTTAAATCTGAACCCTCTAGTACTCAGTCCTTACACCGTCAGGAACAGTTTTGCCTACCTACATTGCCCATATCCCTCATGTTTTTGAATGTCTCTATCAGATCTCCTCTCAACCTTGCCTTCTCCAAGGAGGACAGACCCAATTTCTCAAATCGACCTGCATAACTAAATATCCCCACCTCAGAACCATTCTCATACATCTTTGTTGCACCCCTTGAAAGCCTTTGTAGTCTTCCTAAAGTCTGATCCTTAGAACTATGTGCAATACTCCAGTTGAGAGTATGGTCTAAATAACATTACTGAAATTATATCAATGACATCCTCAATTTTCTTTAATGGAAAAAGAAAGTAGAAAATGGCGACAATGCTAAACGTAATAGCTACTCTTCCCTAATCTTCAAGTCAACAAATTGTCACCTTCTATTGTCAATCCCAGCTCAGTCTTGCATTGTCTTCATTAATTTTGAAACACCCTTTGTTTTTGAAGTTCTCTTTTAACTTTGATTTTCGTTTTTGGCTACCCTGATGGGAACAGAATATTAAATATAAATCCATTCATACCATCATATTAGTTATATCTTTCTATAGAAATCAAAAATCAATGCTCTCACAAGGAACAGGTTTTTGAAAAATTGCAGTTTTGTCTGGGAAAATGTAAAGAAAGCTTATATTTGTACCCTGGAATCAGCCGACACATACTGGTTGATTGGTTGAGGATGAATGCTGGTTTGTTCTCTGGATCACTAAAGAGGTCTGGTAGATAATCGGTCTGTCTGAGATAGAATGCCCCCATTTTGAGAGTGTCTTTGCACTATGAAGGCAGTGCAATCTTTCATTTACCTAACTTACAGCATCACTACTAAATTCAGGAGTACTACAAATAATCATGCTGTAAGGTCAATGCAGCATTAGCTTCTTTGGTAACCAGCACAGAGTCACAGTCACAGCTGCCCTTGCCACAATTTGCCTTCAACTGCGGTGTTTTGACATGCCACGTAACACAGTCCCAAAAAAAGAGCCTAGAGAATGGTACACGCATCATAAAGTAAAGAAAAACATTCCAAAATCTCAACATCAAATGACAGTAATAAGCTGGTAGGTCGGGTCTTAACATGCAAAGGTCTATATTTATCGCTCATCAGAGTCTTGAACCTAAAGCATTGCCGGTGGTAGGTGAAACCCATAAGGAATGCACACTTCTTCCATCATTATTGGCTTCAACTGATCATAGCCAACCAACTGGCAGGCAGTCATTTATTGCCTGAGGAGCCTGTCAAAGAGGCAATATTCATGTGATCTAGTGACACAACAACACATGTCCAAGAACAGCAGTCTCACAGAGTAGAGACAGTCTGAATGGCAATTACAAACAAATGCAGGTGGCCAGCCCAGAAAATTACAAGCTGAGAGCACAGAATCACATTTAGTGAGGATAATAGTGACAACATTTTATTGTTTTCACATTAGGTTCATTTGCAGCTCTGAGCCTTCCAGGCTTCCATTACCGTTCTCTGCTGACAATAACCACCTTGGGCCTTGTAATTGGCTGAAACATCCTCTCTAATAGGGTAATGACTGTAATATTAAGAGGCAGCGCAATTTGTTTCAGATTTTTGTGGAATGATCTGTGCACGATAGGAAAGAAATATTCAATTGGGTGCTTTCAGTGTGTTGTATAGGCATATCGGAACGAGTAATGAAATCAAGTGGAGAACTCCATCTATAGTTCAAGTTGCTGAGTGAACCATACACAAGATCCAGCAATTATTATCCCAGCATGTGCTAAAATAGGAACATATGAACATAAGCATTGATTGCCTTTTCTGGAAGCAAATTCCAAACCTCTCCCATCCTTTTTGTGTTGGAGTGTGGAATAGCTCCACAGAGGCTGGTATCCCATTACCAAGACACCCTTTATTTACACATGCATAGTACTTAACACTAGCGTAGCTTTCTCAGAGTGAGCAGAATCTCTGACACTCCTGTTTATATCTGTCAGCCAGGGTTCCCTGATTGGCCCAGATTAATAGCACCTAGCAGGGAACTCATATTCTGTGACGTCCAACTGGCTGACTTCATTATAATCAATTATAAGGTGTTTACTGATTTTACACCTGAAAGATCTGGCTTTAATTTTTAAGCAACATCACCAATCCCAGAGTCCCCAGCCAGCAGAAATACTTTCTCCATGTCCTCAATGTCTTGAAAATTTTAATCAAGTCATCTTTTGACCTTCTAAATTCCAAAGAATAAAACCCTTGTTAGTGAATCATTCCTCATAATGTCACCCTTGGTGCCCAGGGTAAATCAATACTTAACTCTGTCAAGGGCAGTGGCCATCCAAGGTAAAGGGGTAGCTTACCATCTTAGTTTCTCATGAACAGTGCCAATCACTTCACAGTCTCAATCCCAGTCATCTCTGAGATCTATAATCTTGTGCAACCTTCCAAGAGGTATCCCATCTCTGGGAGCCTCACTCAATTAATTTCAGCAGCTGGACTGAGCAGACCAGTGGGTTAATAGGAACACTAGACACTCTGGGTACCGTCTGATGACATAAGAAAAGTTTGAAATAAATCAGGGCCATGAGTGCAAGCCGTGAGTGTGATGGGAGATACCTGCCACAGAATGGTCTCTGACATCCACCGTGACTTCAGAATGAGTAATTAAAAGTGCTCTTACTTAGCCTTCAGCCTGCTGCTGGGACCCAGCTGCTGAAATTAATTGAGTGAGGCTCCCAGAGATAGCCTCTCGATGGGATATCTCATGGAAGGTTGCACAAGCATATAGATCTCAGAGATGACTGGGATTGAGACTGTGAAGTGATTGGCACTGTTCATGAGAAACTAAGATGGTAAGCTACCCCTTTACCTTGGATGGCCACTGCCCTTGAAAGAGTTAAGTGTTGATTTACCTTGGGCACCAAGGGTGACATTATAA
Organism: Rhincodon typus; assembly: GCF_021869965.1. Taxonomy (NCBI): domain Eukaryota; kingdom Metazoa; phylum Chordata; class Chondrichthyes; order Orectolobiformes; family Rhincodontidae; genus Rhincodon; species Rhincodon typus. Next base: position 16,378,082 of record NC_063342.1, on the reverse strand, counting down.
GGAATGTAACCCACCAGGTTTCTTATATGGTAGTCCCCAAGATATGCAATCCTTTAGCCTTTTTGATTATTTTCCGTGCTTGTTTGTAGCATTTTAATGATCCATCTAATTGGGCAACAAGCTTTCATGGAACCAAAACAGAAATTGCTGGAGAAAGTCAGCACGTCTGATGGTATCTGTGGGAAGAAAGCAGAGTTAACATTTTGAGTCCAGTAACTCTTCATCAGAACTGTTAGTAGCGAGGAGAAAGTGGTATTTATGCTGAAGGTGAAGTTTCTTCTGGGGGTGGTAGGAGGGAGAGTTGAGTGGATAGGTGGAAATAGAGCCCAGAAAGAGAGGGATATGAAAGGGGTAGGTAAATGAGGAGATTATGGATAGCAGGCCAAGGCAGGAGAAAAACTGAATAAGAAATAATAAGAGCTAAGAGTGTGAAAATGGGTGAGCTGAGCTGAATGCAATGCATATGATGTGATAATGGGCCTACAAGTACATGAGAATGGGTGACTGTGCTAAAAGCAATCCATGTCCTAACAGGACCAGGTGTTGGTTGGATAAAAAAAAATTGAAGGATAGAATCTGGCTCTAAAATTATTGAACTCGACACTGAGTTCCAGGGACTACAGGGTGCACAAGTGGCAAGTGAAATGTCATTCTTTTGTGGACTTCCATTACTTCAACTCTTTTATCATTTAGAAAACATCCTGTGGTTCCAAAGCAGACAACCTTATGTTTGTCTATCCCTATGATGGAATTGATTTAGCACAGTTTTTCTCATTCACTTTATCAATATCACTTTGTAATTGCCTACATCCATCTACACTTCTTACAATGCACACCAGTAAGGTGACTGGTACAATGGTCACCATCTTGTCACCAGTAAAGTTGGATATATGGCTTTCTATTCAGTCATCCATTAGTAACTATAGTGAATATTTGAGGCCCAACAGTGATACCAGTAGTTACATCCTGCCAATTAGAGTACATTCCAATTCCCACTGTCCCAGCGAATTTCCCAACCATGTCAATAACTCCTTCAATTCTGTGAACTTCAACTTTAGACAATGCGTTCTTATAAGAGACTTTATCAACTGACTTCTTGAAGTCTATATAAATAAGACCCATCAATATTCAACTATCCACTTCTTTACCCTCACTTTAAAAAATTTAGTCAGGTTCATTAGAAAGGTCTCCATTTTACAAATCCATACTGGGTCTGCTCAGATCAGCTCATAATTTTAATGAGTTCAGTCACCACGTCTTTAATAATAAACTCTAGCAATGTCCATACGACTGATGTTAGATTGACTGTCTCTAATTTCCTGGACTCCCTCTGCCACCGTTCCTTGGCTGACTTGAGTTGGCATAGAGTTCAAGATCTTATGTCTGGCTTCAGTATGGGAGAAAGAGAGATTGAGTAGTTTAGGCCTATGCTCTCTACAGTTTTGAAGAACAAATGAAGATCTAATTGAGGTATATAAGATGCTAATAGCGGTTTACAAAGTAGATGTAGAAAGAATGTTTCCTCATGTGGGGCAATCTAGAACAAGATGTCATAATTTTAGGATTTTAAAAGGGAGAAGATGGGAAATTATGTCTTTCAAAGGGTCACACATCTGTGGAATTCACTATCCTAGAGTGTGGTGGATGCTGGACATTGACTAAATTTAAGGAAGAGACAGACAGATTTTCAATCAGTAATGGGTTGAAGGTTTATAGAGCATGGGCAGGAAAAGTGGAGTTGAGGCTGAGATGACATCAACCATGATTACACCAAATGACAGAACTGTTCGAAGGATTGAATTGCTTGCTCCTGCTTTTATGTTCTTAGAGTGAGCCATTTGTCTTAAATCTCAGCTCACCTTTAATTGTGCACTACCTCTGAGCTCCTCAGCATCCTTGCGGTTTCCCAGCCTGACCCCCCAGCCCCAACCATGCTCCACTATCAACAGTCCTCATTTCAGCCCCACCCTCTGGAATCCCCTCTTTGTATATGCATGTTTTGCGATTCCCTCCCACCATTTAAACCTCAAACTCCACCTGTTTTTCTTCAAACATTAACAGTTTGGCTCACGTTGAAGAACCGTGGAATACAACAATGCTGCCAGAGCAGAACTCAAAAGCACATTGTTTGATGTGTGAAGCACGACAGACTCCACGTTTCACTGTATGCTGGTCAGTCAATCTAAATCAGGCTTTAAGAGTGAGTTCTTCATCCATTCATTTTCTATCCATCAGAAGAGAATATTAAATGGAGCTGAGGTGCTTTAATCATTCAATGCTGTTACTGGGTTAACACATGATACTAAAAGGACAAGATCTGCCAAGTACAGTAGTCAGGATTAAAGGGGTTTCACCTGTCTAGGAAAGCATTGAGCAATCCTTTAACTAGTAACAAGGATTCCTACAACTTTGTTGAGGAGTCACTGGACTCGAAACGTTAACTCTGCTTTCTTTCCACAGATGCTGCTGGACCTGCTGAGTTTCTCCAGCAGCAATTTCTGTTTTTGTTCCTTCACCTCCCATTCACCTGCTGGATGAATCGATGTTAATATGTTTTCGATGGTGCTCCGACTTCTGTAACAAATTCAGCTTTGGAAACATACAGAGCTGATTCGGATTTCATGGTGGATGGTTGAAGCAAGCTGCTGAGCTGATAGAGAGCCTTCAACAGTTTGGACAAATGAAAAAAATAGAACTTGTGTGCTTTTTATCTCTATGTGCAAGATAAAAGGGAGACCATGCATTTATATAGCACCTTCCATGATACAGCCCAAAGTGCTTCGAAGCCACTGAACTACTGTGTTTTAAGGCATAGTCACTTTGATAATGCAGGAAATATATCAGCCAATCTGTGCACAGCACGATTCCACAAGCAGCAGTGAGATAAATGACCAGATCATCTGCTTTTACCTCTTGATTCAGGGCTGGTCCAGGAAATGGAGGAGAGTTCTCCTGGTTCTTTAAAATTGTGCCATGGGATCTTTTGCATCTGCCTGTGACAGGAGCTGGGGCCTTATCCCAATGTGCTGGCCAGATAGCACTGTGACTGCACCTCTGAGAAACTCCGACAATGCATGGTTAACACGATAAGATCTACAACCCTGTAAAACATGAAGAGCAATATGGCAGAGTTCGCAAAAAGCTGCATAAGTTGTACCTCACAGCTGATTAAAACAGCATATATTGAAGATAGCTTGGAGGTTGCCATGGTGACACTGAGTTGCCAATGTTATTCCATTGCTAATGAAAACCTATACCTTACTCAAGGCTTTAAGTAATAACTGGCAGGCAGCTTTTTACTTTGAACCCACCTGTATTTATTTACTGGATTTATTGTTCAACAGAATTGTAGTGCAGCGCATTACTCTCAGAGCAAAAGGAAATGGATTTCCATGTTTACAATCAATATTTATCAACTCTGAGATTTGATGTCATCTTCAGCCTTTGCCGTGTACAGTCTGAGTTTGCTTTGGCTGAATTTAAATGGGCGTTTGCACTCGGATTTTGTATTAATCAAATCAAAGGAGTTTAGCTTGCCTGAGCTTTTATTCGTAGCTCCATGGGCTTCATGCCATCAATCTGTTTGTTTTCATCTCATTATTTTTTCCCTTCCCGGATTTCTCTTCACAGGCACAGGGTGAGATCATATGCAACGCGGTTTACTGAAGAAAACTTAGGGATGGGATTCATCAGCTGGCGTGTAACTGTGAAATACCACCCCCCCTCTAACATTCTTCTTTTCAGGGTACATGACTTGAGTTCTAAAGCTCTGGACATTTAGTGACCTTCTGCTAGCCTGCACCTTGTGGTGATACGAAGGTAAAAATAAAGTCACCATCGTCTTACCAGACCTTAGGGCTGTTCCCTTGTCAGAAAGAGATGACTGGTGGTGGTTTAACCTAAGGCTCACTATACCTCAGGTGAGATTAGGCAGGAGAGTCCTTCATGGTAACCAGAGCCGGAGCAGGAATTGGACCCACACTGTTAAATTTGCTCTGCATCACAAACCAGCTGTCCAGCCAAGTGAGCTTTAACAAGAAAAGGGAGGTGAGTTTGGGGATTGTCAGGAATCAAATCTCCTCCAAATAGTCACGAATAGTCACAAATAGGACAGGATCCAAGTATCATTCTCAACAACAAGTATTTTCTAAGTATCATTCTGCCCTTTTTCATGTTTCACCTGGGCGGTGCGCAGAGAAAAACACTTGAAGCCTTCAGGTAAGTTACTACCTATGAAGATAGGACATCACCTCCTGTCCTGACCCATCTTTGAGCCTTTTAATGGCTAGTCAACAAAAAAAAAGACTGCAATTAAGAATCGACTGATGACCATGAAACCATTCACCATTGTTGGAAAAACCCATCTGGTTCACTGATGTCCTTCAGGGAAGTAAATCTGCCATCCTCACCTGGTCTGGCTACATGTGACTCCAGGCACACAGCAATGTGGTAAACTCTCAATTGCCCTCTGAAATGCCAAGCAAGCCACTCAGTTCAAGGGCAGCTAGGGACGGGCAATAGATGCTGGGGGTCCAGCGACACCCATGAGTAATAAAAAAAACCTATTTCCCAAGCTCTCAGTGTCAGCCAGGCGAGTGCGCAGTGGGAGAGCTTCTTCAGTGAAATTGACAGGCTGGGCAGGTTTTGCTGAACTAATTGATTAATGAAACTGAAGTCATGACCAGGTAACAAATTGATGCTTACAGCACTTTTCCTGAGAGTGCGATCTTACTGCTTGAAAGGCACTTTACTACAAGGGGACAAAGCAGAGCTTTAAAGAGTTTTAGAAGTTTTTTTTTGTGGTGAGGGAGTGATGGGCGAGAGAGACCAACAGGATGAGCGTGAGTTTGAATGTTGGCTGTTCGGATGAGCATTTGCGTTGCATAGAGAGAGAGAGAGAGAGGAATGAGTGGGACTGTATGGCATGTTTTTCTCAGGAATGTTGTACAGAAGAATGCTGAGCAAGTCAGAGACTGGGGTTTAATACCTGAAAGTGTTATATCACTCATTTTCACTGCCCTGCTGAGGTCCTGGAACCTCTTGGTGAACTGTCCCCAGGTTACAGGGGACTATCATCTGCTGCTGACTTCCTTAGCAACTTAGATGTATCACCTGGTTTGTTGAAGAGGTTGTCTTCATCCTTCTGAACTTGTGAAAGCTCACCTCACTACAACTCGTCCAACCCCACAGCAGGAACTCTGTGTAGGAGCAAGAATGAGGGGGAAGAGAGAGTGGAATTGGCAACTTGTCCACATTACCTCTCTATTTCTAAAATTTGTACCCACCCCAATCATTTTGACCTCTACCAGAATCCTTTTCAAAGAAAATCCTTCCTCTGACAGATTTGACACATCTTCCTGCCAACCTGACTAATCAGGAAAGCCGGAAGTGGGGTGTTCATGTGCTATCTCAGCAAAAAACCATTGGAAAAGTGAGCTCCAGATTCCAATGTGGAATACAACTACTTATGGTCCAACATTCCTGCAGGGATTTTCACTTGACAATTCCAACCGATGTCTCCAGAAGTATTTTGCTGCAGTAGAACAATTCCATCAATCCTGACATTTGAAGTCACATTAATTTGTTATCTGTGACAATTTGAGAATATTCTCATCCCATTCCATCTCACCAATTTGTTGGCCTTGAAGGATTCCATCGCATGAATTGAAATGAATCAAAAAATGTTAGCTGAATGTTGCCCATTCCTCATTACCCTTGAGAAGGTTGTAATGAGCTGCCCTCTTGAATTACTGCAGTCCACATGCTGTAGCACACCTACAGTGCTGTTAGGAATGGCTTTCCAAGTGTGTTAGACCCAGCAACAGTAAAGGAGCAGCAATATATTTCCAAGTCAGAATGGTGTGATTTGGAGGGGAACTTGCATGTTGTAGAATTCCCATACATTTGTTACAATTGTCTTCTAGGTGGGACGGGTCACAGGTTTGGAAGATGTTGCTGAAGGAATCTTGACAAGTTGCTGCAGCAGGCTGGGAAACTCTAAACTAGATCAGACTGAATTTCTCTGCAGTATGAGCTGAGGAGGTGGAAACTAAAGTACAACAGCACCACCACTGGCAAGTTGGTGAAATTACATGGTCAGTTTACGCCAGCAGTTTGCATTATTAATGTAGACAAAATAGGTTATACCAGGAAATGTTGACACAAAAGCGCACTGACAGGTTGTGTAAAAAGGAAGCGTGTGCAAATATAAGGTTTTTTAATTAAGATATTTAGATTTCAATATGAGTCAGCATAAGGAGGAGGTTGGTGAACACAAACTACCCAACTACAGTCCACCAGTGGCTGATTAGTAGACAGTAATACAATAATGTGGGGGAGTGATGTACTTGTGGTACTATTGCTAGACTATTAATCCAGAGACCTAGGTAATATTCTGGGGACCTGGATTCAAATCCCACCATGGCAGATGGTAGAATTTGAATTCAATAAAAAAAATCTTGAATTAAGAGTCTAAATATGACTATGAAACCTTGGTTGATTATTGGAAAAACCCATTTGGTTCACTAATGTCTTTTAGGGATGAAAACTGCCATCCTTACCTGCTCTGGCCAACTTTTGACCCCAGACCCACAGCAATGTGGTTGGCTCTTAACTACCCTCTGGGCAATTAGGGATGGGAAATAACTGCTGGCCTGGCCAGTGACACCCTCATCCCATGAATGAATTATACTTAAAAAAAAAGCATAGAGCAGTGCACACAAAGAATATGACAGTAGTATACTATATGATTCTGAGTATGACTATGCCAGCCATCCCGATTTTGATGCAAGCCCCAGATGGAGGATTTTGCAGGATTAATAAGGCTGAGTGCACCCTGGTACCCAAATTGATGTCATTGTCATCTATCCAATCTTATTCTTTTTTGCCTTTTCTGTGGTGGGTTGTTTCAACTAAATGACTTGCTAGGTTGCTTCAGGGGACAGTTAATAGTCAGTAACATTGCTGTGAGTCCAGGCTCACAGCTGGGCTGCAGATTTCCTTTGTTGAAGGGCAGAATTGAATCAATGAATGGATTTTTATGTTCATTAATGATAGTTTCACAGCACCATTGCTGAGACTACCTTACAATTCCAGAGTTTTTATTAGTTGATCTTTTACTAATTAAATGAGTTCAAGTTCCATCAGAGATTTTAAACAGTTTCCCCAGGGCATTAGCGTGGGCCCCTGGATTACTAAGATAACAAGGTGTAGAGCTGGATAAACACAGCAGGCCAAGCAGCATCAGAGGAGCAGGAAAGCTGACATTTCGGGTTTGGACCCCCCCCACCCCATTTGTGAAGAAGGGTCCAGACCAGAAACGGGAGCTTTCCTGCTCCTCTGATGCTGCTGGGCTGCTGTGTTCATCCAGTTCTACACTTTGTTATCTCAGATTCTCCAGCATCGGCAGTTCCCACTATCCTTGGATTACTGATCCCTGTTATGCTCATTAATATGACTTTCCTCTGCTCTGTCTAAATCACCCTTTCTTGTGGTCACAAGCAGTCGCTTATCGATTAAACTGCTAGGCAAGTGATCTGTATCCCAAGCCTCTGCTGTGACACTCTTTCAGTTTTCCCGTCTCTCACTAACTGAGAAATCTTGACTCAGCACAAAACAAGGCAGTCTATCTGAGGGTGGCAGCAACAATATAAACTGGGATTTCTACTTTTGGGTTAGATTATCAGATTTTTGAATGGACCTCTCAAATGTTGATTCTGATCTCTCTCTCTGCATCTTCTCTGTGGCTGTAACACTGTATTCTGCAGTCTGTTCTGATACCCTGATGCACTTTGTGTGGTACGATCTGCTTGTATTGCACACAAAACAATACTTTTCACTATATCTCAGTACATGTGATGACAATCAATCAATCAATTATGGTCTTAACTGCCTGACCATTTAACATGGTCCTGACACAGTGCAGGTAGGAAAATCTGGCAATGAAGTTATTGAATTTTCCTTTTAATAAAAACAAGATCAGGCAGATTTTCCTACCGAAGCCAATGGCCTACTGGTATAATCACTGGACTGTTAATCTAGAGACCAAGGTGACATTTTGGGTTTGAATCCCAGATTTGATGGTGGAATTTGAATTTAATTAAAAATTAAGAATCTAGTGACAAACCATGAATCTGCTGCCAATTGTTGGGAAAAACCCATCTGATTCGCTAATGAGCTTTAGGGAAGGAAACTGCCACCCTTACCTGGTCTGGCCTACATGTGACTCCAGACCCACAACAATCTGGGTTGACTCTCAACTGCCCTCTGGGCAACTGGAATGGGCAAGAGCAATGCCCTCATCCCATAAATGAATAAAGCGAAATAAAACATTCATCCTGTATATTTGATCATGTAATGTTTGCTGTCATGTTATAAAGGCAGATCCTACCCCATAACAAAAGAAAGTGTTTGCATTTGTATTGCGTATTTCAGGATTTCCCAAAGTATTTTAAATAAAAGTACTTTGTTTTGAAATATGATCACCATTATAAGATGGTGCTCCGACCAAATTGTTTTTTATTGTGTGTGATAGTTGATGAGTTGGTCAGGATATCAGGCGCAATCTCTTTTCCTCTTCAAAATAATGGCAACGTCTTTTGCACTTGAGAAAACAGACAGAGCTTTAGTTTAATGTTTCATTTGTAAGATAATATCTCTAACAATGCAGTGCCCTCAAAGGGCCCTGGATTGCAAACCTAGATTTTGTGTTCACATCTCATGTCTCCGACTGTCAATGAACAGGGTAATCAATCTGCACTTATTAAAGGACAAATCCTGCTTTGTCATTTATGGGAAATACTGTTCACCATCCATGGTGATTACACTTCCTAATCATCTGAGCCAAGACCCTGTTTCGCTAATTTCCTTAAGTCATGCTTCACTACCAAACTACTCGAAGTCAGTTTCCATTTTGCCTGTCTTTTCCAAAGGCTCCGCGCCTTGAATATTTAGTTAAAAACTCGAATAAAGGCAACATACAGTGGATGCTGGAAATCTGAAACAAACACAGAGAATACTGGAGAAACTCAGTCAGCCTGGCAGCACCTGTGGAGAGAGACTCAGGAACAGTCATATCACACTCAAAACATTAATTCTGTTTCTCTCTCCAATCATTTTGAGTCAGTATGACTCTTCTTCAGGGTTTTTTTTTCCACAAATGCTGTCAGATCTGTTGAGTTTCGCCAGAATTTTCTGTTTATTTTGAACATTTATTTCCCAAATGTTGTCACTTTGTAACAGATCTCTGCAACAGTTATTCAATCTAAACTATTTATCTGCATTTATGACACTAGAACAAATATCTCATTGCTGATGCTTCATCCATTCGGATAAGTCTTTAGATTTTCTTTTACTGCTTTATTTGTTGGTGAACTGTCAACTCACTGCCCCTTCCTGTCCCACTCTGCACATCTCTGTCCAAATCGCATTATGCTGTATTGTTTCGATTTTGAAATGTCCCTTCACCTGAAACCCTCACCCAATCTGCCTCTGTTAGTTTCACACCCTATCCACAAACCTAGTTATACAATTTGTCAGGGCCTTCATCCCAGTCCTCTCCCGATGGAGCTCATTGCAGCGTGACAGCTCCCTCTTTCCCAAGTACTGGTAGCAGTGGTCTGTGAAAATTGATCACTCTTTGACTTAAATATCACAATGTCCTCTTTCACCCAATGACCAATCGACTCAAGGAGTGGAATTCTGGATAGATCAGCAGAGTAAAAAATCTTGGAAACTTTTAAAGATTAAATTGATCTTATAATAAGGGAAACTATGGGATCTTAATGGACTTCTGGATGCATATGATCCTTTGAAACGTATCAATGCCAAAAGTCCAGGGGTCTGGGCTTCATGTAATTTTATTTGCCATTTAAAAGTGTACAGTACTTTGTAATATTGGACATCAAATAACGTCCTCTAAATTTGTCTCTTTCTGACCAGACTGATTATCAGTTTCCATGGAGCAGGACATAGAGAGCTCAGTGGCTCCTCAGCAGCCAAAGCTGCCAAAACAAGTGCGAGAGGATGCCCCGAAACAAATAGCTACGGGCAATCACCCAGTCAAAAGGAGTATCCAAAGGTACGTGCGAAAGGATGGAAAATGTAACGTTCACCATGGGAATGTCAGGGAGCGGTACCGTTACCTAACTGATATCTTCACTACGTTAGTGGACTTAAAGTGGAGGCACAACCTACTCATTTTTGTCATGGTCTATACCACCACTTGGCTTTTCTTTGGAATGATCTGGTGGCTTATTGCCTACATACGAGGGGACTTGAACCACATAGGGGACTCTACCTGGGTGCCCTGTGTTAACAATCTCAATGGCTTTGTCTCAGCGTTTCTCTTCTCCATAGAAACTGAAACCACCATTGGATATGGGTACAGATTCATCACAGACAAGTGTCCCGAAGGTATCATTTTACTCCTGGTCCAGTCTGTCCTGGGATCAATAGTCAATGCCTTCATGGTTGGTTGCATGTTTGTGAAAATATCACAGCCCAATAAAAGGGCTGAAACACTGGTCTTCTCCACACATGCTGTGATCTCTGTACGTGATGGGAAGTTGTGCCTAATGTTCCGAGTTGGGGACCTGAGGAATTCACACATTGTGGAGGCTTCAATTCGTGCCAAACTAATCAAATCAAGACAAACCAAGGAAGGAGAGTTCATCCCACTCAATCAAACAGACATAAACGTTGGCTACGACACAGGGGATGACCGTCTCTTTTTAGTCTCACCGCTAATAATCTGCCATGAGATCAATCAGCAGAGTCCATTCTGGGAGATCTCCAAAGCCCAGATGGCCAAAGAAGAGGTGGAGATTGTAGTAATCCTTGAAGGAATGGTGGAGGCAACAGGTAAGATATTTACTTCCAGTAATTGTGTGTAATCCATATTTCCTGCCCTCTTCATTGCCCCTCTGGCAGAAATCAACAGGGATTGTGATCGAATTTTGAAAATGGCAATAGGCAGTGAAAGGTGGCATGTGGGAGGGATAAAAAATACACTTTCGATCTTTCCAGTTAGTACTTTGCGACTTGTAACACACAAAAATTAATTCATGGTGTGTGAGAGTTGCTGGCAAGGTCAATAAACCAGTTCTGAGGAAGGGTCACCGGACCCAAAACGTTAACTCTGTTTTTTCCTTCACAGATGCTGCCAGACCTGCTGAGCTTTTCCAGCAACTTCTGTTTTTGTTGTCAATAAATATTAGCCATCTCTAATAGTCCTCAAGATGATAGTGGTAACCTCACATCTAACTTAAATACAGCTTAGGCCTTTTCAGAGGGCCGTTAAGAGTCAGTCACGTTGCTGCGGATCTGGATCCACCTGATGGCCATGCTGAGTCAGAAGAGCAGATTTCCTTCCTTAAAGGACATCAATGGGCTGGACGGGTTCAACAATCTGGTCGTTTCACAATCACCATTGCTGATACTAGCTTTTAAATCCAGGTTGATTTCACAGCTGTGGCTGTGGCCAATGTCACCACTAGGTGGTGCACTGCAAAATCAGAGTGTGGCTGTTAAACTTGCATCCAAGAACCGTGTAAATAAATCTAAGAGCCAAAGACATGAAGGAACATTAGGGAAGGAATCCTTGAGATTAGCCTTCAAAGCGCTGACTGTGTTTGGAAGTTTGTATGGCACGTTTTCCATATATCTTAATAAACCATTTGTAAACTTACTGTCATTTGGCCAGCCCTGAGCTCCCTTAAGGGACATTCCATTTTAATCTGCATGTATCTAAGATGAGGTGGTACAGTGGTAGTGTCCCCACTTCTGAGCCAGGAGTCCTGGGTTCAAGTACCACTTGCTGCAGTGGGCCTGTAGTACAGGTGAACAGTTTGATTAGGAAGTATCTGTACCTAATCTCAGCATTTATCTTTTATTTTCTTTTTCTTTTAAAAAAATTCTAATTAACCTGTTCAGAGTTGCTATTGCACACCACTTGGTTGAACTTGAAGCTGGGCCTCCTGGCCCAGAGGTAGGGCCACTACTAATGCACCGCAAGAGCTCAGCACTTACTTTTTAATGTTCAGGCAGAAGGCTATTCAGACTTTCAGAGGTAATTGCTTTAAGATTTTTTTGTTAATTCGTTCATGGGATGAGGGCATTGCTGGCCAGGCAGCATTTATTGCCCATCCCTAATTGCCTAGGGGGCAGTTAAGAGTCACATCTAGGCCAGACCAAGTAAGGATGGCAGTTTCCTTCCCTAAAGAAAATAGTGAACCAGATGGGTTTTTCCTGCCAATTGATCATGGATTCATGGTCATCATTAGATTCTTAATTCCAGATGTTTATTGAATTCAAGTTCCACCATCTGCCATGGTGGGATTACGACCCTGGGTCCCCGGAACATTATCTGGGTCTCTGGATTACCAATCCAGCGATTATATCACTAGGCCATCACCTCCCCAAAGATACAGCAAAGATAACTTGTGCATAAAAGTGTGTCAGTTTTGTTTTTGAATAACTATGCTGATTTTCCACTACAGGTTGTATGTCACTAATAGTGTGAGTTCACAGCTGCAACTCTATTTGCGTAGATGGAACATGACAGCTACATTGTGCTCTGGAAACAGACACTCTGTTATTTAACCGAATTCAAATTTCTCAGCTCCATACAGCATCTGTGAGAGAGAAACAAGGTTAACGATATGACTGTTCCTTAGAATAGTCCCCACATGGTGCAGGATAGTTGTGGGAGGTCCAACTGCAACCCCTTTTGCAGCAGTCTGTGTCATGTTCTGAGATTTAACTACCCAGCAGCACAGCCAGCAACTTTAACATCCCTTGTAAAAGGGTAAGTATATCTGGTAAGTACGAAGTTAGGGTGCCAGGTGGTTAAAGGGTAAAGGTGCCAGAGGTTAAGGAGTTAGGGTACCAGGCAGTTAAGGGGTTAGGGCGTCAGGAGGTTAAACAGTGCCTCTTGGCATCATAACCCCTCAACCACCCAGCACCCTAACCAAGGAGTGTAAGGGTTTACTGTGCCTGGTGATTAAGGGTTAGGGTGGGCCAGATGCAGTGTAAGTGATAGAGTTCTTAGGGTAGGTCCAAGGCTGAGTGGAGTGTGGGGTGAGGAGGGAATTGGAATTGGTGTCAGGGCTGACAGCGGCAGCAATAGTTAGGGGGTTGAGGGTATTGGGGCCAATGGGAAAGTGTCAGAGCTGATATGCGAGGTAGGGAGGTGATTATTATTGATGGGTCCCCAGACAACCGGGGGGTTCAGGATGGCTGAGGGTCAGAATCAGGTGTTGTGATGGTGAAATATTGGCGGGGGCATGAGGGTGGAATTGTGTTGGTTTGTGGAGTGATGTGTACAGGGGCAGAAGGGGATTTATCAGAATCCAGGAGGGTGTAAAATGTCAGGGAGAAGTCTTTGGGGTTATATATGGTAATTTGGGGTGGTGGGGTGTTGGGGGGTGTGGAGAGGTAAGATCAATAGTTACCACAGGGTTTGACTATGTTTTTAGTCATGTATCTTTAGCTTAACCTGCAGAGTAACCCTTCGAATTCTCCAGGTTTAATGGATATTCTCAGAGATTTCCAATTGCAGGTGAACTTTATATCAAATCGTCAATTTCCCAGACAATCAGCTTGGAGTCAGCTGCATCTGGGATTCTGCAGGCTCCTGGTGTGCATCTCAGATCTATGCTGCAGGAGGAAGGTTCAGTAATGTGGATAAAATGGGCTGAATGGCCTCTATGAATATTTGATATTCCAGTCTATTCAATCCTCTCACGGGTCTAGGATCTCCAACTTTATCTTTCAATAATATCTGTTACTATTTATCCGCTTAGTCTTCTCTGCCTATTCCAGCTTTATTGTTCATTCTTCTGTCCCCTCCAGACTCAAACCCAAACTTATCCAATGTCTGTGAAATCAAAACAGAGAGTGCACTGAAGATGGTGGGAACCTTACCTTCAAGAGAAAGTTAAGGTTAGGACTTTTAGCACAGGGCACATAGGTTCAAAATTGATTCCGTCTGATGAGCAGGACTTCCTTTACAGTTGAAAGGGCACCACTGTAGATTGGATCAAATGCAGAAGAGTAATAATCAAATGCAGCAAAAGTGCAATGAAAGAAAATGCATCAGTAATTCAGTTGACCAGCAGCTACTCAGTGAAGTCCATGAGTTGCTTTGTTTCTCAGCCTGTCTTAGCTCTTGTGACAGTGTCCCTACCTCTGGGCTAGGAAGCCTGGGTTCAAGTCCCACCTGCTCCACTAGTGTGCCCTAGCATTTCTGAATAGGTTGATTGGAAAGTTTTGCTAAAACGTTTGATGATAATTCACCAACTCCCCACCCTCACTCAACCACTTTATGAGCAGAATTAGTGACCCAAGGCTGAACATATTTATTTATAAAATCCCTTTTCCCCTAAATTCTTTATCTTTGTAAATTGTCTTTACTCTCATCAAGGATATCAGTGCTAGCAGTGTAATACCATCTCACCTGTGTATCTAGCAGTGAGCAAAGACTACCAAATCACATTAAATGTGCTTAAAATGCACTGTCAAAATGCTACATTTGGAAAATTAGTTAACATTTCATAAGGGATAGGAGCAGAAGTAGGCCATTCAATCCATTGAGTCTGCTCCACCATTCAATGAAATCATGGCTGATCTGATAACCCTCAAATCCACTTTCCTGCCTTATCCTCATAAGCCTTGTATCCCTTACTGATTAAAAATCTGCCTATCTCAGCCTTGCATATATTACCATAAGGACGTATTGTGGAATTATGATGCGCCATTCAACATTTTTCAGAGCTTACAGAAATCCTGGAGCAGGACCTGGGGCTAGAGAACAACAAAAACTAGATAAACTCACCTACTCTAAAAAGGCAGAGTCAGGCTCAGAGAGATAAATTGTCGCAAAGCCTTTCACAAAAGAAGTTATTAGGGCAGACAAGGAGACATTGGTTAAAGAGGTAGATTTAAAAAGCACCAGAAGAGAGAAGTGGTAAGATTTCCAGAGCATACAGTCCAGACAACTGAAGGCATGGCCACCAATGATAAGTCAATAGGGGATGAGAGAGATCCCATATTTGAAGGCACATAGATTTCTCAGAAGGTTAATCTGGTTGAAAAAGGTAATGAAGCTAAGGAGTGATGGGGCCATAGAAGATTCTCATCACAACAATTATTTCATAATCAAAATGTTACTAGACTGGAAGTCAATGGAGGTGAGCAAACACAGAGATGAACACTGATGTTGTGAGTTGGGTGACAGGGAGCAGAGTTTTGGATAAACTGAAATCTATTGAGAGTGGAAGTTGGGAATCCAGTGAGGAGAGTACTAAAATAATAATAGAATAGCAACAATGCTCTCACTTGCTTTTTCTTCAAGAACACCTTCCTTCTGGAAATGCAAGATAACTGAATTTGTTCCTGAGTTCTAAAATTCAATAAATGAAACAAATCTGTTATAATTATTGGCTACAGAGGCAAACACCCATGTGCATAATTATTGGCTAGCAACCATACTGGGAAAATTCTTGGGAACATTACTTTGAACACTATAATCAAGCATTGTGGCCTCATAGTGAAAAAGAAGTTTCCATATTCCCTGTTTCTGTTCTGTAGACTCTATGTAATTTATGACATGAGTAGTAGTGTGTTCATACAAGCATCTTTCTTTAAAAGTTCAGCAATTACAGTGATCAGGCCCAATTTAGTGTAGAAGAGAGTGAATTAAAACCTCCCCCAATATTGAATTTAAATATCCTATTGTCCATTAAAATGCATCCATCAACATTTCAAAAATAATCTCGAGCTAAGGGTAACAAACACCAAAGCTGATATAAAGCTAGTGAAGGTGGTAAATTAAAAATGGTAAGATGTGAGGAAGATTTGAATGAACTTAAAAATTGATTACACTGCGGGCAAAGGGAAAAAAATATAAAGTGCTTAACGTGAGAATGAAAAAATCCAGGAAGAAAACATTGTGTAGGGTAAATGAAAGAAATCTGAGGGCCCAGTTTGACTATGAATTAAAGATTAGTGACAGCAACTAAAGCAACTCAAACGTTGGGATGAATTGCGATGGTATGAGTATGAATCCCAAGTAGCAAGAGAAACTTTGCACCTTTTCAATCATTATGTTCCAAGACTGATTGCACCAATGTATAAAGTTCTGGTTACCATGGTACAAAATGGATGCTATAGTTATTGAAAGGATATAGAAGAGGGCAACTGGAATAATTGACGGGATGGAGCGATTGCCTTATGATGGGCAATAATGTAGAATTGGGTGTATTCACTTTGGAAAAGAGCCAGTCTGGGATTCTAAAGAGTCTAGGCAATGCAGACCAGGATGATCTCTTTGATATGGGGCTGCATGGTGGCTCAGCACTGGCTTAGTACTGCTGCCTCACAGTGCCAGGGACCCGGGTTTAATTCCACCCTCAGGTGACAGTCTGTGTGGAGTTTGCACATTCTCCTTGCTTTTTGTGGGTTTCCTCCCACAGTCCAAAGACATGCAGGTTAAGTGGATTGGCCATGCTTAAATTGTCCAGGGATGTGCAAGCTAGGTGGATTAGCCATGCAAAATGCAGGGATGGAGTAGAGGGTGGGTCTGGGTGGGATGCTGTTCAAGGGTCAATGAGGACTTGATGGGCCAAATGGCCTGCTTCCACACTGTCGGGATTCTATGATTCTATATCGTCCAAAATGATAGAGCTCAAGGAAATGGCCTGACAGCAGAGTCAATTCAAACTAATCCAATGAGCCAGTTATTTCAGAAAGTCGTCAGTCAATGGAATATTCTCTCGAGCGAGATGGTGAAAGCAGTATAGATTCATTCAAATACAAACAGGATAGATTTCTTTCAGAAAACAATGTTTCGGGGTATGGTGCATATAGGGAGTGGAGAATTATTGGAAGGAGTAGGTTATTTTAGTCTATGACTCCCAAGCTGCCCACTATTTGGATTTCCTTACCTTATGGTTAGATCTAGGGCAGGCTGATTGATCAGAGATTGATTGCTTGATTTAGTCAACAACATCTTTTATTGTTTTATCATGTCTCAGAAAGAAAAGTAATATCAGTTCTGACATTTTTGCTTATCAATTCCGATGTGGCATGTTCTCACCTCAAATAACTGTTGACTTTGTTCATTGCTCACCTGGATGCATTTTAACAGACAAAAGGATATTTAAATTCAATATTGGGAGAGGTTTTAATTCACTCCCTTTCACACACCCGGTGTTAAAATTGGGCCTGATCAGTGTGATTGCTGAACTTTTAAAGAAAGATGTTTGCATGAACACACTACAATCTCATAAATTACATAGTGACATAAAGAAAATATATTGTCGCAATTTAATTATATAACCAATTACCATTAATTACTACTGCAACAGAAACAAAACACTTTGTCCAGAGTCCCATCATTAACCCATTCTTTCCAAAATTGTAAAAGGTATAATGTAAATTCCCCATAATTGTCCCCAGACCTACTGGTATTACTTGAGTAAGTAATTAAGTCAGTGGACAAATTATTCAATTGATATCAGATATAGATAACACAGTGTGGAGCTGGAGGAACACAGCAGGCCAGGCAGCATCAGAGGAGCAGGAATTCTGACGTTTCAGGTCGGGTCCCTTCTTCAGAAATGGGGGAGGGGAACATGGCTCTGAAATAAATAGAGAGAGGGTGTTGGGCTGGGGAAGGTAAGTGGGATGGTGATAGCAGGTATGTAGTGGTGAGGATTGACCAGTGAAGTGGGAGGAGTGGATAGGTGGGAGAGAAGACGGACAGGTCAAGGAGG
>NC_063342.1:16310370-16359908 GCF_021869965.1 Rhincodon typus | reverse complement strand
CTCTTCTAATGCTGCCTGGCCTGCTGTGTTCCTCCAGCTCCACACTGTGTTATCTCTGACTGCAGCATCGGCAGTTCTTACTATTTCCATTCAATTGGTATTGTTGCTTTTGCTGATAACATGATATTATATGGTTCAGTAATAAGTTGAAAGGTGATTGATAATTTTCAGAGCAATTTTGAGCAGTTATTCACGTGGACTGTGATCTCAATCTGTTTTAATATTGATCAATATAAAGGAAGTAGAAGTAGATTGGATGGATTGGAGAAGTTAGGATAGAAGTTAGGAACTAAAAGATGTGAGGAAAAAATACTTTTACACAATGAGTGGTTACAATCTGGAATGCCCTGGTTGAAAGGATAGTGGAGGCAGTTCCACTGGTTATATTCAAAAGGGAAATCAGTTAATATTGTTATGGACCAGACTTAACCCCCCTCAAAATATTCAGAAGATAGGTTAAACCCTAAATTTTTCTTACTTTCGAGGTGAATATAAAGTGTTGCATTCCAGATACAATTCAATTGGTCAAACTAATGGATTTAAAGCAAAACACAATTTTATTTAACCACTATAGTTAAAATACAACAAAAGAAAGAAGGATTTGGAATAACTAAACTCTATCTATTGGAAAACTTAACAGAATAAAAGATACAGTAATTATTACTATTTAACAGTTCCAATATAGTAACATACCATAAACATGTGCTTGGCAAAAAGGCAAATTCAGCACACAGATTGTTTCACTTGTAACTCCCGCAGCAGAAAGAGAACCCCCAGCTTTTGGCTGTAACTGAGGAGGGAAGTAATAGCTTCCACTTTCTCAAGACCCCAACAGCAATTACTGAAAGCTAAAACTAAAAATCCTGGTTCTGCTGGGAGTTTGGCCACACCCATTCAGGCGACTTCTAATTTTTCAACTTTCAAAAAAAACTCAAGACCTCACCTGCTGTTTAGTCGAGTGGCTCTGGTATACTGGTCAGTGCCTCTGCCTTAAAACCTCTCTTCAAAAAAAAGGACAAAATACACCACTTAAAGCCACAGGATTGTCAGAATTTCTGACGGGAAAACAATTGCGAGTCTCCAGGGAATAGACAGGGGATTTTGTGCCAGCATTTGCAGAGGGGCAATCAACTCTGTTACACATTGCCTGTGGGATGAGAAAGTGCACAATTCACTGGCCTCTGCTTTCTCTGGGTGGCCATCTTGGCCAGCTGAGCTTTTGTTACTTTGCACTCCTTCCAATGCCCTTCCAAGCAGTTAGCCTCCTGCGGTTAAGGCTCTCAGCGATTGGCAGTATCAGCATAACCATCAGGTGTCATTCTCACAGAGGTATGGGCACAAGAAGGTTGTAACCAGTGACTAGTTCACCATATGAAAGGTCTTTGGATATACAAACATCATTCATCAGAAGCAAAGCCATTGACAATATTGGCTTAACAACGTGCTTCCGATAATGGAATTAGCACATTCCAGGACCTCTGAGTTGGTCCTGCCAATAGATGTCAACGATATATCAGTGATAGTGAAAGTGGAAACTGTCCAGCTTTTTCTCCTGCCAAGCTTGTATTGTCCAGCTTTCACCATAGAGGAATTCAGTGAGGACACAGAATTGTTGGAATTATAGTTTGGAGTTCTCAGTCAGTTTGCTGTTGTTCAAACTCCCTTACTCAGATTTGACATTGTAGCTGCAGCCTTTGCAAAGCATGAGTTCCTGATTCTGATAGTCAAATCACAGCCTTTGCAGGCATGCAGGATTCTGTCCATTTGCCACTGAAGGTGTTCCTAGTGTGGAATGCTAGTGCAGCATTGTCATTGAGCATTGAGCAATCCTTTGATCAGTTCTTGGCACACCTTTGTCTTGGATCTCGGGCAAGCAAGGCTGAACAACTTTCTACAGTTCCAGTATGTAATTCAGCACATTCTGTAGGGGTCCTGAAAACAAATGGAGCATCACAAAGAAAAATATGCCAGATCTTGTCAGTGCAAGAATGCAACCCTTTTTAGCCTTAACTCAAGGGGTTTGAATGTTGCCTCAGCATTGACCTAGCATGGTCTTGAAAGGCCAAATGGTCTCCTTCTGTGCTGTAACAATTCACAAAAAGATCAAGAAACAGGCTAAAACTCTGGTGGATACTAATAATGAAAAGCATTTGAGAGTTGACATTGATCATACACTGACCAATGATTTAGAATAACAGTTACCAATAAAAGGTACAATCTTAATGTGCTTTACCCACTGAACCTACAGTGAATCCTTTAACAGGGTAGTGCTATTTACTGCTAAGATCATAGCAAATCAGTGTTTATTTGTAACCTCACACCAAATTATAATGCATAAGTACCAAAGATGTCTGTGACGTATAAGAGATACTATTTGGGGAGGAGCTGGTGTCATGGTAATGTCACTAAACTAGTAATCCAAACCCCAGACCAAAGTTTTGGAAACAAGGTTCAAATCTATGCGCCACCACAGACGGTCCTCAAAGCGGCTGTGGGGACGGGTAGAGACTGTCACACATCTCCTACTGAAATGTGCCTTTGCAAAGGAAATCTGGAAAAAGATGCATTGATTTTTGTCAAGGTTCATCCCGAGCAACTCTGTACTGCTGTACAGTCTGTTCACCAGGATACACACCACGACAAACTTTGACTGCGCCTGGAGGACCACCAACTTGGTGAAAGACATGTTTTGGCCTGCCCAAAACTTGCTGGTCCTCCAGAACAAGGAGATGACCTCAACTGAGTGTTGCAGACTGGTACATGATTATGTGCTGAGGGACGCATTAAAGCTTGGGCACCTGCTGCCAAGGTGCAGTGGGGAAAGACCACTATCTAAGGTCTTTCGGCCAAGTTAAATGGGGGTCCATTCACTTATCAGACTGCCCTGGTGCCTTAGATAAGTAAGAAATGCCTTTAATTTGGTTGTTGGATAGAGTTAAATTCCAATATTTGTTTGTTTTTTCATATGTTTCTGTACAGAACTGAACTGCATTAGGGACTATGTATGTACAAAAAGATATTTTTATGAATAAAGTATATTTTTGAAATTAAAAGGACATGGTTCAAATCCCACCCTGGCAGATGGTGAAATTTGAATTCAATAACATGTGGAATAAAGAGCTGGCTTAGTGGTGACCACATAACTATTTTGGATTGTCATAAATTCCAATCTTGTTCAGTAATGCTCTTTACGGAAGAAAATCTGCCATCCTTACCTGGTCTGGCCTACATGTGACTCCAGACCCACAGCAATGTGTTTGATTCTTAGCTACCCTCTGGGCAGTTAGGAATGGGCAATAAATGATTTTTTTTTTAAAAATGACTGCATGCAGTCAAACTGAAACATGATACCAGTGAGAGGGCCAACTATTTGTTTCTGCCCAAAGTTCTATAATGAAAATGAAAAATTCATTAGCACTTCCTCAGTTCATAGAATCCCTACAGTGTGGAAGAAGGCTTATCAGCTCCACACTGACCCTCCAAAGAGCAAGCCACCCAAACCTTCCACCCCCACCCTATCCCTGTAACCCCATATTTTCCATGGCTAATCCAGATAGCCTGCACATGCCTGAACACTATAGGCAATTTAGCATAGCCAATCCAAATAACCTGCACATGGTTGGACTGTGGGAGGAAACCGAAACACCCAGAGGAAACCCATGCAGACACGGGGAGAATGTGCAAACTCCACACAGACAGTCGCCTGAGGGTGGAATCGAACCCAGGTTCCTGGTGCTAACCACTGTGCCACCCAAGGTTGATTTCAGTGATTATCTGATTTAAACATTGGTGCTTCGAGTGCTGGGGACTTTATTTGGACAGTTCTAGGGGGCAACAAACTATAAATTAACGTAAATTTCAATGACATAATGCAGATTAATTGAGTGTGCATTTCAGATATATGGTGGGCAATTTTGGACACCACCTGTCAATAGTAAACAAATGCATTCAAAAGGGTTTGGGCCAACAGTGGCTAAAACTGTTCCAAGTGTAGGGACACCAATTGATGGAAAAGGGAAAGCCAAAGTTGATTTATGCTGCAGTAATGAAGACTGAATGAAAATATGTCGCAGTTTTTGAAAATGGGTGAAGATATATATAATGCTGAAATAAGTAAATTAACTTTAACTTTAGACCTTAGACTCTACTAGAAACAAGTGTTAGATGCCTTCATCAAGGTTAGAGATCAAGATATATTTTTCTCAAAGAATAACAGACATGTGAAAGAGATTCCCCGGAAAGAGTAGCTAATTCAACATCATTGACACCTTTAAAAGCTAGACTGATGGCTGCTGAGCAGAGGGATTGAATGTTATAGTTATTAATAGCATAGATTGATTTTTTTTTCAAAGAAAGTAGAGGAAGGACTTTGTTCTTGAAGTATAGATTAACATGGTGAGGAAAGGGATAAAATTCATATTAAAATAGTCATACATGGATTCATAGTGGAATTGCCTTGATATACTGTGAGCTTCCTTAATTTTAACTTACTTGTGGACAGAACCTTCATCAAAGTTCTTTTTTTGAACTGGTTTCAAACATTCAAAGAGGGGGAGGAAATGTACAATTAGCAAACAGAATACGAGGCCAAAAACAAACTCAGAGAAAAACTCAGCAGATCTGGCAGCATCTATAAAGAGAGAAAAACAGAGTTAAGAATGTGAGTCCGGTAAGACTCTGAAGATAATTCTCTGTGTTTGTTTCAAATTTCCAGCGTCTGCAGTATTGTGCTTTCAGTTGAGAATACTAGGCCAATTTTTTCTTTCTATTAATTTTTTGTGCGATGTGGGCTTCGCTGGCTGGCCAGCATTTCTTGCCCATCCCTAGTTGCCCTTGAGAAGGTGGTGGTGAGCTGCCTCTTGAACCACCACATTCCTCCTGCTGTGGGTTGACCCACCAATGCTATTAGGGAGGGAATTCCAGGATTTTGACCCAGCGACAGTGAAGGAATGGCGATATATTTCCAAGTCAGGATGGTGAGTGACTTGGAGGGGAACTTGGAGGTGATGGTTTTCCCATATGCTGCCCTTGTCCTTCTGGATGGAAGTGGTCGTGAGTTTGGAAGGTGCTGTCTGAGGATCTTTGATGAATTTCTGTAGTGCATCTTGTAGATAGTATACACTGCTGCTACTGAGCGTCAGTGGTGGAGGGAGTGAGTGCTTGTGGGTGTAGTGCCAATCAAGCGGGCTGCTTTGTCCTGGATGGTATCAAGCTTCTCGAGTGTTGTTGGGGCTGCACTCATCCAGGCAAGTGGGGAGTATTCCATCACACTCCTGACTTGTGCCTTGTAGATGGTGGACAGGCATTGAGGAGTCAGGAGTCAATTTAACTTCCACCATGTGTCATTTATGTGTACCATGTAATCACAGACATTCCCTTTTGTTCATTGCTCTCATCCTTTCCATGGCTCTTCATTTAAAAACTGCTAAATCTTCCAGTTTGGATGTTAGGACATCGAATTAAAAAGTTAGCTCAGTTATCAGCTCTCTTCCCTAAGATGGTCTGACTTGCCGAGTCTTTCAATTTGTTCTGCTTTCAGTTTAAGTTTCCAGCATTGACAGTATTTTCCTTTTATTAATTTGCTGCCACATTATCCTGCATTAAAAACAGTTTTGTGACGCTATTTATGTGCGTTTGGAAACTGGCTTGAGACAATCCAATCTTCTTTTACAAAACATCTTGAAGAGTGGACGGTAAAATGAGACATTCATCTCATCTTCATAGACTGAATTTGAACACAGGATCCAGGGATGTAAGGAACAAGAGGGGACATCCTATGATGTCATCTAGAGTCGAGTCAGTTTTATTAAGAACCTCAGAGCGATTAGCATGTACAAAATCAGAATGAGCATAACTGACAACAGTGCAACTGAAAATTTGCCATCAAAACTTATTATAGGTATTACAAATTGTCATAGAAATAGTAGCAATGAACATTATTAATAACACCGTACAGCAAATAATCTGTAGCTTGTCGTATTTGTCGTAAATCATTCAGTGATAACAGACTTGTTTCAGCATAAGTGAGAGGATATAAACCACTTAAACACTGATAAGGTCGAGAGCAGATTGATGAGTTGCCAATTGGCAGCAATAAACCACAGAAAACTAGTGGTAATTTTTTATGCACTGTCAGAACTGCCTCTAGAAGTGTAGCATGATTTTGGATCTAACCATTCAATAATATTCAGTTCAACAATTAGCTTCCTGGCACTACAATGCCACACATCTTACACCCCCATAGCGTATTAATGGGTGTACACATAGAATTATTTAGAATTTCTGACATAAACTATTCAGCTCAATTAGTCTGTTACCAGATTATAATCTCAATCAGCATTGCAAACTATTCTTTCTATCCATTCTGCTTATCTCCCTTCGTCCTAAATAATGGTAATTTCTTCAACTATGCCTGGTGGTAGCAAATTTCATGTTCTCACAGTTCTTTGGATGAAGAAGGTTCTCCTGCATTCTTTATTGAATTTGTTTGTGATTATCTGATGTTGTTTTAGGTATAGTATCCACAACAAGTGGAAATTTTTTTATCACATCTACCCTGTTGGTTCTTTTTGTTTTTTTAAAAGGTCCCTATCAAAAATTCTTCAAAGAACTCCAAACCGGCCAACTTTTCCTGGTAGTTCTCAGTTCTAGTTTCCAGATTTATCTGATCTCACATGAAATGTATCAACTGATTGAAACTGCCTAAGGTCTTTACTGCCTCAGGGAACTGATAACGGTTAACAGTGTGAACAATAAATGGGGATTCAAGCAGCTTCAATCAAATATCTACACTGTTTAAAACTAGCAGGAGTAGTCAGAAAGTGGAGGCTTTGGTCAGCTTCAATCAATCAGCTGAACCAGTTTTTGTAATTTCTGTTCTATTGCAATTCAACATATGCAATTTTTAGCTCTTTTAATGCTGCAAAGTGAGATGTTAATTGGATGCAACCTTAACCACAGTTAATACTGTAAAGGCAGCCAGCCATTGGATAGTTGATGTCAATGGCAATGACATACAATGACACCATTTCCTTAATATTGTTGGCGGACTGGGCCAAGCAAGAGACATACAAACACACAAACATGGAACAAGGTTAGGCCACTCAGCCTGTCCTGCCATTCAATAACATCATGGCTGGTCTGACTTTAACCTCAATTCTACATTCATGCCTATTCCCAATAATCTTTCATCCCCGGTAATCAAAAATCTATCTACTTCTGCCTTAAAAAATTTAAAGATTTTGTGTCCAATGTCTTCTCAGGAACGGAATTCCAAAGACTCACAACCCTCTGAGAGAAAATAACATTTCCTCATCCCTGTTTTAAATGGGCAACCTCCTCATTTTTAAACTGTAACCCCTCTGAGAAAGAGAGATCATAGTTTTGGGATAAGGGGGAACAGGTTTAAAACAGAGATGAAAAGAAATTACTACTGTCAAGGGGTCATAAATCTGTGGAATTCACTACCCCAGAACACAGTGGATGCCGGGACATTGTGAGTAAATTTAAAGAGAAGATAGAAAGATTTTTAACAAGTAATTGTTTGAAGGGTTATGGCAAGGAGGCAGGAAAGTGGAATTTGGGCTGAGATGAGATCAGCCATGATTGTATTGAATGTTGAAGCAGGTTTGAGGAGATGAATTACCTGCTCCTGCTTGTAGTTCTTATTTCTAGGTTCTCCCACAAGAGGAAACAGCCCTTCAACATCCACTCTTCAAATCTCTTCAGGATCGTATATGTTTCAACTAAATCACCTCTGACTCTTCTAAACTCCAGAGGATACAGGCCCAGTCTTTCCATAGGTGGTATGGTGGCTCAGTGGTTATCACTGCTGCCACACAGCACCAGGGACCCAGGTTCAATTCCAGCTTCATTTCTACCCACAGTTCAAAGACGTGCAGACCAGGTGGTTGAGCCAAGGGAAATGTAGGGTTACAGGGATTGGGTGGGGTGTGGGTCTAGTTAGTCCGCTCTTCGGAAGGTCGATGCAGACTTGATGGGCCGAATGTCCTGCTTCCGCACTCTGGGATTCTATGATTCTTGTAGACTTGCTCGCCGAGCCAGTGTGTTTGGTTGCAGACATTTCGTCACCCTGCTAGTTAACATCATCAGTGCGCCTCCGGTGAAGCATTGGTGTTCTGTCCCACTTGTTATTTATGTGCCTCGGTTTGCTGGGGTGACTGGCATCACTTCCGGGTCTGTTTTTCAGTGGTTTGTATATTGGGTCAAGTTCAATGTGTTTGTTGATGGAGTTCCGGATGGAATGCCAGGCCTCCAAGAATTCCCTGGCATTTCTCTGTTTGGCTCGTGCTATTATGGATGTGTTGTCCCAGTCGAATTCATGTCCTTCTTTGTCCGTGTGTATTGATGCCGGTGAGAATTGGTCGTGTCTCTTGGTGGCTCGTTGGTGTTTATGTATCCTTATTGTCAGTTTTCTGCCAGTTTGGCCGATGTAATGTTTTTCACTGTCCTTGCACAGTATTTTGTATATTACATTATTTTTATTGAACATACGGATCAGATACTTAATTACTCCAGCAACCACCCCAACACCCATAGACGGAGCTGCATCAAGACATTATTCAAATGAGCCACAACACACTGCAGTGATCCTGAATTGTGCAAAGCAGAACAGGAGCACTTATACAAAGTTTTTGAAACGAATGGATTCCCAAAAAGTACAATCTGCCATTACCTCCACGACAGACTACAACAAGAAGACACAACACAGCCAGACAGACTAGTCACCCTACCACACATCAGAGACATACCAGGGATGACCACAAGACTACTCAGACCCCTAGGTATCAGGGTAGCCCACAAACCAACAACTACCCTGCGACAGCTACTGACGAATGTAAAGGACCCCATACCCACAACCAATAAAACTAATGTAATATACAAAATACCATGGAAGGACTGTGAGAAACATTACATCGGCCAAACTGGAAGAAAACTGACAATGACGATACACGAGCATCAACTAGCCACCAAGAGACACGAGCAATTCTCACTGGTCTCAATACACACGGACAAAGAAGGACACGAGTTCGACTGGGACAACACATCCAGAATAGCACGAGCCAAACAGAGACATGCCAGGGAATTCCTGGAGACCTGGCATTCAGCCGGAACTCCATCAACAAACACATTGAACTGGACCCGATATGCAAACTACTGAAAAACAGAACCAGAAGTGATGCCAACCACCCCAGCAAACTGAGCCATACAAATAACAAGCGGGACAGAACACCAAAGCTTCACCGGAGGCGCACTGACGATGTTACCAAGCAGGGTGACGACACGTCTGCAATCAAACACACCGGCTTGGTGAGCAAGTCTACAACCTCATCCTCAACCCGAGCTACAAATCTTCTCAAAAACTTTGGATTCTATGATTCATAATGCAATCCACTCATTCCATGGATAGTGTTTGTGGTGAGAACTATACAAGCCTTGCATTCTATAGCTTGTGGTTTAATTTGTTTACAGTCTATTTTCTCTCTAATTGTATAGTTCCCAGCGTAAGTTAAGGGGAATGAAAAATGGAAGAAAGAAAACTACATTATTAATTTGTTAAAAAGGGAGCAAACAGTGAGTAGGCATTAGCATTTTCAGAGTGACTAGAATTCAGTGATAGTTTCAAGAATGGTTCATTGGAACTTAAAGTCAGACAACAAAGGATAAAAGAATTAGAGCCTGGTCTTTATCAACTTATAAGCTTTTAGTTACAGAAAGATACATTGTGATCAGTAGAACAGAATATAAATAAGGGCTTTAACATTAGCAGCACTGACTGGAGTTTTCTTAGCATATTGAAAAAAATCATTTCAAACAAATTAAAGTAGTCAAACAAATGTATTTACAATTAAACAAATTAAAGAAATAAACTGATTTGACACTATTATGTATTATCACGGCCTTGTTCACATTAAGTGTCTTCCAATTACCATTTATTCATCACACTCTAGGTGTCACAGTACCAATAAAGAAAATATTTGTTTTGAAAAATTAATCCTTTATAATGTGTTCTTCTGACCTTGAGGAGGAGGCAGGATTTACAACCAGCTATCACTCAAGAATAATACATAGTTTGTTTGACCTTGGATTTGGTTACACTGCAGTTGGACTTAATGGCCTTAAAGAGATACAGTTTAGGAGTAGAATAATGCAATCCTTCATACAATGCTTCCATCCTCACAAAACAGCAGAGCCCTCCACTTACCATGAGTTATGCCTGGGGAATTCTGCTAGGAACTAAACAGATCTAGAAACAGCCTTAAAAGGTTCAACTTAGCCATTCTTCTTAAAGAAAACAGTGCAAAAAGCTTTAGACAAGCATCACTTCATCAATATTTCCCTTTGTCAGACGGTATTGCAGTTTTCATACAGCATGTTGCCTCCTAAACCATTGCCGCTTTATCTTAAGGATAGCTCGAAGATGGATTACTCATCCAGCTTTATTGAATGAAGTAGCATAGCAACAATATTGTTAAGACAAAAGCACTGAATCTCAAATTTTCCCAAGATTGAAATAGAATACTACAGGGAGTAGGTGCTAAAATGAGATGCTCTTAAGTTACAGCAGTCTGACAGACATATTTTTGCATTTTATGAACAGGCTGGCTTTTATTGCTGACGTTTATCATGCCTGGGTGCAATGCATACCAATTCTGCATTGTCACAACTTATGCCCAATGTCAAACGCATTAGACCTATTGCACTGCAGCCAAATTGATGTGTAGGATATGGAATGTGTAAATTAAGGGATAATTAAGGCAGAATTTTCCCAGGGTCTTACAATGTGTGCAATGGTGATTAAGTTGGGAAAATGTGGTGAGAACAGAAAAATGAAGGAATTCAGGGAATATCAGGGAAAAGGAACTCAAATTTTGCATATAAAGTGATAACAGCTAGATGAGAATTTTGTGAGTGAGCAGCAAGGGGGCCTATTTGCATGCACTAACATTTCATTATTACTAAACCCATCTAACAGCAGTTAGCTGTTCTCCCAGGCAGTGGAGAGAAACTCGACAAAAACTAATCCTGATATGAAAGTCGGAGCAGGTAGCTGATAACTTTAGCTCGCTGGCATCATTTCTAGGCCTCTAACTTGACCAGGCTGGCTTTTATTGCTGATGCTTATCATGCCTGGGTGCAATGCATACCTGGGGATGCTGCATGGGCAGTGGTCAACTGAATCCTGTATCAGTGAAGGTTGGCATTGGTCGAGCATCAGCACCACATATCATCGTAGCACATCTCTGACTCATTTATAATACAGTTCACTACTTCAGGACTACTCTCTGGACTCACCAAGTGCTTTCATTGCAATGTTGCTGCCAGGCCACTTTGCACACAGGATAGGCATACCCCTCATACATTGGAACACAGTGTATCCCAAGGCTTCTGGAGCTTACTGCACTTGGATGCTCACCATTTTTATCCTGCCTTGCTTTTTTCTGCATTGCTACACTGTTAAGAACTTACAATCTCACAGTACTTCTGTCCTGTCTTGCCCTTTAAGACAGACAGAAAGCCAGGCAGCTTGTAATGTTTGCCAGCAGTGATCAGTCAAGGAGACAGACATGTTGCTGTGTGCCAACAGGTCAAAAGGCATGTGCATTGAATGTGCTGCAACCAAATGGCCATGTCTCAAAGTCTAAAGGGAGGTGTCTTCAGTCATGTTAAAGAGGCAGTGTCATCACTCAGCCATGGTCAATGAAGGGCATCATGTAATATCTGCCCAGGGGCTTGGACATGGTCAGACAGACTTTTGGAATGCTCGATTTTAGGTTTTTCCATTTCATTTCCAACATGGGGAATAGGCCAGTGGTCAGTCTTGCAGGTTCAATGAGACCATTCTGGGGATTAGCAATAAGTCAGTTAGGTATCAGTCAGGGGTCTGGTCACATATCAGTCCAGGGTTGTCCATAAGACCTTAAGACAAAGGAGGGAAAGTAGGCCAATAGGCTCCATCCAATCTGCTTGCGATTCATGAAGATTACTGCTGATCTAATAATCCTCAATTCCACTTTCCTGCCTTATCTTCATAACCCTTCATTCTCATTTTGGTGAAAAATAGGTCTATCTTAGCCTTGAGTATACTTAACAGCCCAGCCTCTACAGCCCCAGGGTCACCAAGCCCAAGAAAGTTCCTCCTCATTTCTGACTTAAATAGGTGACTCCTTTACTCTGAGATTACGCCCTCTGGTCCTGTACTCTCTCACAAGAAGAAACAGCCATTTTCTGCATCTCGATCAGTGAGGGGTGGGCCATGGTCAGTGAGGTATGTCAGAAGCCATTGATGTAGTGGGGAACTTGTGGAAATCAATTGTGGGCAGCATGCTGAGACACTGAAGAGATAATAATTGTGAAGGAAAGGGTAACAACATATAGGGGTGAGAGACAGTACAGCATGGGAGGGCATGGGGTATGGCAGGAGTTGGGGTAATTGATGGTCATCACCACCCTGACTTCAATGATGAACAGTTCATGATGATGTTTGGCATGATTAAGATGTAGTTTGGGGTGGAGGGGATAAAGTAGGGAGATGAAGACTTAAATCAAAGAATTGGGTGGAAATGTGTGGAAGAT
Organism: Rhincodon typus; assembly: GCF_021869965.1. Taxonomy (NCBI): domain Eukaryota; kingdom Metazoa; phylum Chordata; class Chondrichthyes; order Orectolobiformes; family Rhincodontidae; genus Rhincodon; species Rhincodon typus. The sequence continues at coordinate 16,347,311 of NC_063342.1, read as the reverse complement.
CACAGTTGGTGATGGTGACAGGGAGGGCAAGGCAGAAAGGAGTATGAAGGTTTGGTGTCGTACATTGAGAGCCTGCAACTCACTCCGTGAGCTCTATTCCAGCTCTATCCAAATGGCAAGTGCACACGGGAAATGAAAGACGGCTGCTACCATTCTCAGAGTGAGCAGATTAAGGTTTTTTTTAAGATCCCTAGGGGTTCAGACTCTACTTGTGAACAATGCGAGGTCCTTCAAGGGGCAATTGCATTAATCAGAGACTCACGCAGTTAGTAAAGGCATGTTATCACAGCATCATGGATGTGAATCTCATGCATTGACCAGCTATTACACCGACAAGTCTTGGCCACAAGCAATCTTGACCATGTTATTGAATATTCCAAATAAATCATAGTGATGGGTCTGAAGCAGAGTAATCTCGGTCAACATGTAAAGTTTCAGCTAAGAGCCACAATTTGCAAACATGTTCGAAGGTCGTGTAGCCTGTACAAGGCCCAGAAGCAGCTCACCTGGGTCTATAATATGCGCATACCATTATCAAATGTGCAATACTGCCTTTCTTGGGTAATGTGGGGGAGGTTGTGGGGGCCTTGTTAGGGAGAAAGGGTCTCATTCTTCCTACCACACCTACAACCTCCTATTTATGTGTGCCACATGTCTTATGGAACATACAGCTGAATCAGGTCTACGTTATTATAGGTTCCAGTAGAGGCATCCCTATTTGTCTGAGGTGACAACATTACAATGTTTAACAATTGCTGTTTAAAAGCTATTTGTGAAATCTGTGAGTGCTGAATGTTCACTTTACTGAGGGGCTGCATTGTTTCTGATATTGACCACAGAGGCTCATTGAAACTATGCCCATTGGTACCCACCAGTAGCAGAGACTAGGACCTGAGGCCACAGCCTCAGAGTGAAGTGACAACTCTTTAGAACTGAGATAAGGAGGAATTTCTTCAGCTAGAGGCTGGTGAATCTATGGAACTCATTGCTGCAGAGGGCTGTGGAGGTCAAGTGTCTTCAAGACAGAGATAGATAGGTTTTTGATTAGTAAGGAGATCAAGGGATATGGGGAGAAGGAAGGGGAATGGGGATGAGAAACATATCAGCCATGATTAAATGGAGGAGCAGACTCAATGGACCTAATGGCCTAGTATGCTCCTATATCTTATGATTGTAAGATTCTAGTCACAGATGCTGTTGTTGCCATTGTGTTTACTATTGTCAGAGTGTCCACAGAAGTTAATGAGGGACGTGTGTCTGTAAACCGAGGACCAGTATCAACGAACAGCAGATGTAAAGCAGCCTCCTAATGCAAAGTCCAGAAATATGCATCCTCATGATGTAGGGAACATGCACAAGACCCATAGTCATTCATCTCCCGTCACTCTCTGATGCTTCACTCCATCCAAAACCAATATATTCTTCTTAATATACTGTGCACAAAATTGCTCACTGCACTCCAAATGCAGTCTGATTTGAACTTTGTACTTAAACATGACTTCTGCCTTTTATTCTATTAAGCTGCTCTATTAAGTGCTGGCATTCTGTTAGTTTTCTTCATTATTTTCTGCACTTTTTGTAACAATTTAATGATCCATACTTGAACCCTCAAGTTTTCACTGTTTCTACATTTTTGCCATTTAGAAAATACCTGGTGTTTCAGGCCCAGAATAGATGACCTCACATTTGGCGACATTGTAAACCATTTGCCACATGTTCCTCCGTTCACTTAAGCTCTAATATTCCTGCAATTACATCTCCCTCCACGCTGATTACAATGTTACCAATCTTTGTGTTGGCAGCAAAGTTGAATGTGTAGCTCCTCATCCCATCATCGAAGTGATTAATAAAACAGTGGTCATGGATACCCCAAGACAGATCTTCATGGGACTACAATGAACACATCCTACCTATCATAGTTCTCCACTATCCCTCCTCTCTGTATGCTGCCACTCAACTAATTTCCTAACCGTGTCAATAATTTACGATCAATTTTATGAATTTCAACTTTAGCTAACAATGTCTTTTGAGGGATTTTATCCTGTCTCTGGAAATCCATATAAAAAGCATGCATAGACATTACCTTATCAACTAGTTTAGTCACCTCTTCAAAAAAGATAATCAGGTGGAATTCAGACTCTGTTTGCTCATAGAGGAACAGTTTATTGTGAAAGATATTAATCTTTTAAATCTATTTTCACCTGACTATAATCTTTGACAGCACCTTCTAAACCAGTGACCTCCACCACTTAGAAAAACAACGATAGCAAACAGATGGGAACAATACCATATGCAATGCAAGTGTAGGAAATGGGGCAGGAATACACTGTTTAGTCTCCTAAGTCTACACCACCATTTATTAAGATCAAGACTGATCTGATTGTGCCTTCAATTCCTCTTTTCTAACTGTTCCCCAAACTTTTGACTCCCTTATAGACCAAAACTCTATCTGACACAGCTTCAATCTCCATTACTTTCTTGTCAATGACCCTCAGAAAAGAAGCTTGTTATCTCTGTCTTAATTGGCAGAGCGCTTGTTTTTGACCTCTGTCCCCTTGTTACAGAAACCCCCATGAGAGGAAACATCCTCTCAGCATCTACTATGTCAATCTTAGATGTTTTAATAAGATTACCTCTCATTGTTCTAAATCTGCATGCGTATTGATCCAATATGATCAATTTCTGAGGTGAAGGGCATATCTCAGGAGGAGAAACTTTAGCACATAAAGCTCTTGCCTTCCAGAGGTATAAGTTGTTTCCAATTTTTTAAAAAATAGATCCCAACAATCTTCTGTTGTTTTACCCATTTACGGAGCTTTCTGTTTGATTTAGACTGTCTTTAATTTCATTGAAGTTTGTCTTAAGTAAATCAAGAAATTTAGGCACATTTTATATTTGTCCTTACTAACCATTATGTTGAATCGAATTGGTACTCAAAGAATGTTGATGTGCTATTAGCCTGAACTAAATATACCTGGTTCATTAGCCCCTCACTGCACTCCTTTTCTGCTCTCCCCTTCTCCCTCTCTCCTCATCCTATTGTTTTCTTCCCTCTTCCTGCTTAAAATTTTGTCCTTCTCCCTTCCACTCCCTCCCTAGATGACCTACAATTGTGCAGGTCCAAAGGTCAGTGGTGACTCCAGATGACCCTGAGGCCATTGTCTCCTGAAAGCAGTAGATTGCCAACTCAGGTTGAGAGTGTATGTTTCACCCTTTGTTAATGCAGACTGACTCTCAAAATGGCAACCCATTGGCACTATTGGAGTGCCATCAACTTTGTGCCTGAAAAAGGCAAGAAAGGAAAACATATTCCTACATATTTGACTGCTTGCTCTAATGTGATTGCAGACAACAACGGTGAATTCTGTCGAAAATGAAACACTGAACAAAAGTCCCGAACCACTAAACACCCCCGTGATTGTGAATAACTTGACATTTCACACAAACCAGAACTGAATTGATGAGACACCACACAAACCACAGAATGCACATAGGGTGCAGTTGAAAATAGAGCCTGTGGCTTCTCCTTACTGTGTTTGACGTAAGTTTCACCTGTTGCAAATTCAGATGTTTAATAGGGAGGGACAGATTGAAATGAATGACTTGCATTTATATGCAAGATTTCATGACCTGCAGCCAAAGTAGCATCTGGTTTGATTTGATTTCATTTATTAGTATTGTCACATGTACCTAGGTACAGTGAAAAGTTCTGTTTTGTGTGCAGTACAGGCAGATCATAACAGACAAAGGTCATAGCATGATTGAATAGAAAGAAGAATACAAAGTTATGGCTGCAAAGAAGGTGCACAAAAAGGACATTGTTAGTAATTTTAACAGACTGGAATTGAGGTTTGAAAGTGCAGAGCGATTGTAAGAAATGTGAGAATAAGAGTTGCTGTAGAGAGCTCGCAAGGGGTCGCCCATCTTTGAAATGGAGAAGCTTTGCGTACACAGTAGCTAATTTACATGTGGCAAGCTCCTACAAACTGCATTGTGGCAATAAATATACATAAAAATATATTAAAATAATTGGCAGACAGTTTGACGTTTTTGCGAAATTAATTATTTTTTCCTTTATTCGTTAACCGGATGAGGGTGTCGCTGACCAGGCAGCATTTATTGTCCATCCCTAATTGCCCAGCGGGCAGTTCAGAGTCAACCACATAGCTGTGGGTCTGGAGTCACATGTAGGCCAGACCAGGTAAGGGTGGCAGTTTCCTTCCCTAAAGGACATTAGTGAATCAAATGGGTTTTTCTGACAATCAACAATAGATGCATGGTCATTATTAGATTCTTAATTCCAGATTTTTTTTAATTGAATTCAAATTCCACCATCTGCCATGGTGGGATTTGAACCCAGGTCCCCAAAATGTTACCTGGATCTCTGGGTTAACAGTCCAGCAATAATACCACTAGGCCATTGCCTCCCCCTCTGTAGAGGGGTTAATATCGACCAGCACACCAGGAACATGTTTCCTCTTCTTTAAAAGCATCATGCAATCTTCTATACCCACTGGAGAGCTCAGAAGATGGTTTATTGTCTCATCTGAAAGATGGTACCTCTGATAGTGCAGACCTCCTTCAGTATTAGTGCCAAATTGGTGCTCAATAGTCTTTGGATTGTGATCTGAACTCTCATCCTCCTGGCTCAGACATTGGGATCCTATAAACCAACCAAAAGCACATGAAAAACTTGCCCAAATAGCCTTCTTGAAGCAAAGGTCACTGTCAGACACAATCTATTGAGGACGATCCCTTAAAGGAGAGGCTGTTGTGACAGAAGAGTGGATTGTTGCACTCAAAAACAGAAATTGCTGGAAAGCTCAGCACGTCTGGCAGCATCTGTGAAGAAAATTCAGAGGTAACATTTCAGGTCCGGTGACCCTTCCTGAGAACTGATGGTAGCTAGGGAAATGTCAGTTTATATGCAGAAGATAGGGTGGGGAGAGTGGTAAGGAGTAAACGATTGGTGGGGATAGATCCCAAAGAGAGAGAAGAGCAGTTGGACAGACAAAGGAGTGGATAACAATTTGGCTAGGAGGGGGAATTGCCATTAATGCAGACTGTTAGTGGCTAACAATGGGTTGTGTGTAATAGCAGACTACATGATCACAAGTCTTGGTATGTGGGGGCGGCAGCTAAGGCACAGGAGAGTTCAAGCCCTAAAGTTATTGAACTCGATATTGAGTCCAGAATGTTGCAGGTTTCCCAGGCGGAAAATGAGGTGTTGTTCTTCCAGCTTACACTGAGCTTCACTGGGACACTGCAGAAAGCCAGAGACACAGATATTGGCCAAGAAACAGGGTGTTATGTTGAAGTGGCAGGCAAATGAAAGCTCAGGTCCATTTTTGCAGACAGAACGTAGGTGTTCTGCAAAGCAGTCATCCACTCTACACTTCATTTCCCCAGTGTAGAGGAGACCACATTATGAGCAGTGAATGCATTAGACTAGATTGTGGGGAGAGCAGGTAAAACGCTGCTTCATCTGGAAGGTACGTTTGGGCCCTTGGATACTGAGGAGGGAGGAGGTAAATGAGCAAGTGTTACACCTTCAGTGATTGCAGGGGAAAGGTGACATGAGGCAGGGGGGTTGTGTTGGGAGAGAAGAAAGTGTGGACCAGGGTGTCCCAGAGGGAACGGTCCCTGCAGAAGGCGAACAAGGGAGGAGAAGGGAATGTGTGTCTGGTGGTGGCATCTCACTAGAAGTGGCGGAAATGGTGTCTGATGATTTTCTGGATGTGGATGCTGGTGGAATGGTAGGTGAGGACAAGGGGAACCCTATCACTGTTGCAGGATGGAAAAGAGGGGGAGGGCAGAAGTGCAGGAGATGGATCAGAACCTGTTGAGGGTCCTGTCAACAACAGTGCTGGGGAGTCCTTGGTTGAGGAAGAAGGTGAACGTTTCAGAGACTGCCTTATCAAAATTGACATCATTGGAACATATGCCTGAAAGGAAAAGAAAACATTTCTTGCTAGCGTAGTGAATGAGCCGTAGAATGAGGTGGAACTGTAGAGTGGTGCAGCCCTGAGCCAGCGTGATGTGATGGTGTTGGAGAGAGAGGCAAGAACAGCTGACTGTGGAATGTTGAACATCACGGAGATACCTGTGACCCTGGATGGATTTAAAGTACCAGGGATGAAACTTTAGTTGGAATCCACTTTTCCACAGCCACATCACATTCCTCAATGACTGCCTCTGGCTCAGATTCACCCCTCATGGATTTCAGGCATCAAGGCCCACAAGATGCAGCAACTCAGAGATACCCGTAGCCCTCTGGAATCTTCCTCCCCTCCCCTTCCCTCTGACTCCATTCCCTCACAAAACTCCACCTCCTGTCGGGTATTCACTATCCCTCGTAACCTTCTGCTCTCTGATGCTGAGTGTTCGGTACTCAGAAAAGGCTTCAGTTTTATCCTTCTGCATCCCACCTTGATGAATTTCAGACACAAAATGACATCGAACTCTTCTTCCGTTGTCGTCACCTCCGTGCCCAATGCTTTGGATAAGAGTTCTCTCCCCATCCCACAGACCTATTCGCCCACCTCCAACACTCTCCCTCCACCTGGACCCCTCCTTCTGGCCTTCTACCTGCATTTGACCTGTTCATTGAGAAAATTCATCGATGTTGCACCCCCTCACCCATTCGAACCAATCTCCCCCCAAACTGACTGCACTTCACATGATTGGATCCAACTCTTTGTAATTAAGCCAGCCGATAAGGGTGGTGCTGTTGTAGTCTGGTGCTGTTGTAGTCTGGTGTACCAACCTCAACATTGCAGTGGCTGAGGGCCAGCTCTCAGATACCACCTCCTATGTCCCCCTGGACCATGATCCCATCATGGAACATCAAACCATTGTGTCAAGTACAGTCACTATCCTCATTTCATCTGGTGATCGTACTCCCACCCACCTCCCTCTGGCCAATGGCTGCCCCCAAGCTGATAGTCCCCCAGCCCCACACAGCTCACTTTACGTCCTTCCAAAAATCCACAAACAGGACTGCCCGGGCAGACCCGTTGTTTCAGCCTGCTCCTGCCCCACAGAACTCATCTGTTCCTACCTTGACTTAGTCTTCTCTCCCTTGCTCCAGTCCCTGCCCAGGTACATCTGTCATTCCTCTAACGCTTTACGCCAGTTTCAGGATTTCCAGTTTGCAGACTCCAGTCGCCTCCTCTTTGCCACAGATGTGCAATTCCTTTCCACGTCCATTCCCCACCAGGAGGGTCTCAGGGCTCTCCACTACTTCCTGGAGCAAAGGCTTGAACTGTCCCCACTCATCACCCTCCTCCACTTGGCCGAGCTCATCCTCGACCTGAACAACTTCTCTTCTAACTCCTCTCATTTTCTTCACGTCAGAGTGGTGGCCATGGGAACCCGCATGGGCCCTAGTTATGTCTCTTCATGGGGTACATGGAACATTCCTTGTTCCAGTCCTATTCTGGCCCCCAACCACAACTCTTTCTCTGAAATAGCAACGATATCATCGGTGCTGCTTTCCTCTCTGGAATTGGAAAAGTTCATCGATTTCACTTCCAATTTCCATCCTACCATCACTTTCACCTGGTCCATCTCTGACTCCTCCCTCCACTTCCTCAACATCTCTGTTTCCATTTCTGGGGATAGACTGGCTACTAATATCCATTACAAACCCACTGACTCCCACAGCTACCTGGACTATACATCCTCACACACAATTTCGTGTAAAGGCTCTATTCCATTCTCCCATTCCTCTGTCTCTGTCACATATATTCCAAAGATTCCAACTTTGACAAGGCAGCCTCGGAAACATTCACCTTCTTCCTCGACTGAGGACTCCCCAGCATCGTTGTCGACAGGACCGTCAACCGGGTCCAACCCATCTCCTGCACGTCAGCCCTCATGCCCTCTCTTCCCTCCTGCTGCAGCGATAGGGTTCCCCTTGTCCTTACCTGTCTGCGTCCAGAAAATTATCAGACACCATTTCCACCACCTCCAGCAGACACATATTTCCCTCCCCTCCTTTGTCCACCTTCTGCAGGGATCGTTCCCTCCAGGACACCCTGGTCCACCCTTCCTTCACTCCCAACAACACCCACCCCCACCACCACAGCCTCACGGCACCTTCTCCTGCAATCGCCAAAGGTGTAACACTTGCTCATTTACTTCCTCCCTCCCCAGTATCCAAGGGCCCAAACATTCCTTTCAGGTGAAGCAGCGTTTTACCTGCCCTTCTCACAATCCAGTCTACTGCATTCTGTGCTCATAAAGTGGTCTCCTCTACACTGGGGAAACGAAATATACAGTGGGTGACTGCTTTGCAGACCATCAATGTTCTGCTCGCAAAAATGACCCTGAGCTCTCAGTTGCCTGCCACGTCAACACACCACCCTGTTCCCTGGCCAATATCTCTGTCTCAGGCTTGCTGTAGTGCTCCAGTGAAGCTCAGCATAAGCTGGAAGGACAACACCTCATTTTCCACCTCGGAAACCTGCAATATTCTGGACTCAATATTGAGTTCAATAACTTTAGGGCTTGAACTCTCCCATGTCTTAGCCCCTACCCCCACATACCAGGCCTTGTGATCACATAGTCTGCTATTACACACAACCCATTGTTAGTCACTAACAGCCTCCAGTAACAAGTATTCACCCTCCCAACCAGATCGTTATCCACTCCTTTGTCTGTCCAACTGCTGTTCTCTCTCTTTGGGCTCTATCCCCGCCTACCGTTTACTGACTACCCCCTTCTCCCCCACCCCATCTTCTGCATATAAACTGACACTTTCCTAGCTACTGCCAGTTCTGAGGAAGGGTCACAGGACCGGAAATGTTAACTCTGATTTCTCTTGACAGATGCTGCCAGACCTGCTGAGTTTTCCAGCAACTTCCGTTTTTGTTTGAGTTAAAACCTCCACAGTTCTTTCGGTTTTTATTTAGAGTTGTTACGTATGCTGTCACAGGTGAGATGTGCAGGCACCCTGTTCCCTTTCGTGATGGAGGTTTTGTGGAAACAATGAAAGCGAGCTTAATTTGCAACATGATTCAAGGGCAACTAGAGATGGGCAAGAAATGCTGGCCAGCCAGTAATGCCCACATCCCACAAATGAATAGAAAAAAAAAGATTCCCATCCTCCAGCAAAGATAATAGGTTCAAGCCTAACCACTAACCTCAATGAAATCTGCCTAGGCCCTTCTTCTTGGGATACATGCAGGAAAACCTAGCAGATTCCAGGAGAAAAGGAGAGCAAATGTCCTCAATTTTGCCTTATTTTGTGAGGAACCCAGTAAACATGATACAAGTGTCAGGTGGAGGTTCATCATCCTCTGGGTGGTATGACATGATTTCAGCTAAAGTTTATTTATTTCCTAGAATGAAATCTGGATGGATAGATGATATTTTGCTTTTGTTTTCTAAAATGTGGTGATTTTTCACTGAAACATAAACACACAAAGCTGGTTTTATTCATAAAATAGAAGTTTATTGCACAAAATAAATAAAAAATAAAATAAAGCCAATCTGTCTAAATATTCCAAAGCTTGAAACTTTTAAAAACACATGGCAAACCAAAATTCTATATTTCCCAATACCGTCACTTTAAAGAAACTCAAAAATCAGAGAATTTCTCTTCCCTGACAAATCTATCGATTTGATTTAATTGCTTGTTTTCTAGTCCTGAGAGATGTGAAGCATTTTCCTTCAACACTCACATACAAGTACCATCTTAGACTTTCTCAGATTTAAATAACATATGCAAATTTCTAACCAAATGTTTTCCATTGGAATTTTCACAAATTAAATCCTTTCACTAATGAAGCAGATTTAACTGCTTTGAAAAATCTACTTTTTCTAGGAGAGACTGTAATGACACCTGATTTCAGTCAGCTTCTCTTTTGAACTGCCTAAAAACCAAATCTCTGGTTCTTGTTAAAGCTAAAATCAATTCTTATTTATTCTAAACCTGAAAGCAAGTGAAGATCTTTGAATGTTTTCTCTCTCCTCACATAAATCTCCACAATATAATGAAGTCTGCACTAACATTCCAGGAGGTTTAAAGTCATGGTTCCGGAAGAACTAACCTAATTAAATTTTAACCTCATTACAAAAATAGACTAACACACAATTGACACTACTTTAAAATCCAAACTATGAAACATTCTACCTATTTATAGAAGTCACATACCTTCTATCACAGGTCGGCATTGTATTGAATTGTCGTTGTTTTGAATACACTATTTCATTTCACAAGGTGCATTTTTCTTGGAGCCAAGGATCAGCACACAGATAACTAACTTTCCAAGCTGGGCTGCTCTAGTGTTCTCAGGTTGGAGTCGGTGGGCCCATTTTCAAAGTGCTAGTTAATAACCTGTCCTTCCAAGAATCATGATTCTTTCCTGTTGCCACCAATCACCACCAACCAATTACCCCTTGGCTAGTTGTACAGTCATAGAGGTTTGCAGCCCAACTTGCCCATGCCACCCAGTTTTCACAATTAATCTAGTCTCATTTGCCTGCATTTGATCCATATCCCTCCATACCTATCCCATCCATGTACCTGTCCAGATGTTTCTTAAATGGTAAAATTGTACTCGCCTCTGTCGCTACCTCAAGCAGACCATTCCAGCCACTCACCACCCTCTGTGTGAAAAAAATTGCCCCATGTACCCTTTTGTATCTCTCCCCTCTCACCTTAAACTTATGCCCTCTAATTTTAGACTCCCCTACCCTGGTGATAAGCCTGATACAATCAAAGGTCCTGATACATTTCCTGCAAAATGTAACAGAAACAGTGTTTGTTAGCCATCACCCTGTACCATTGCATGGTTACTGTAGCATGGTGACTCTGATTCCCCTGCTGTCATTTGTCCCAGTTTTTTTCATACCCCAGTTACCAAGTTTTTTTTTAATGAATTTGTATTAATAATAATAGTTTTCACCTGCATTTGTTCATCAGCTAACATAGCTCCTGTAAAACCTGGATTATAAATTATGTCTCTTCAGGTACCATTTTATGGTTGTTATATTGCTGAAACAAATAAAGTCACAAATATATAAATACCTTGCCTCTGTTTCGAGATGGTGTGATTAAAATTGGGTCTTAGTAAATGAATTTCAATTGAACATAAGAAACTCAGAATATGCAAGATCCTTAAGGGCATTTTACTGGTAATGAAAACTTCCCTTTCACCCAAAGCAGGTATTTGAATTAACGACTACTGATCAGATCAAAGTATTTTCTGTTTGCTGACTGCAAGGGTCTAATGAAACTCAGTTCATTGGTGATAGGGTCATAATCCACATCTGTCCATAATGTAATACAAATAATTAACTTGGAAATTCAATTCAAATAAGCCAGAATGTCAGAAATGGAAATGTCAAACTAGCCACTTTTCTTTGAAGGTTAAGGTTAAGACATTTGGTTGGGCCAGAATATAGGGAATTTAACTTTGTATACCTGGGCTATGGCACACCTAACTTAGAAATGCTCGATATTTTTGTTCAGTCTGTTTGGAGATGTTATTATACACCACTGGGACAGGTGGGATTTTCTGTCCTATCAGTTGGATAGGACAGAAAAATAATCCATTCACCCAATCCAGCTCAACACATCACTGAAAGTCACATAGGCAAATGATTTTTCCCCAATATATTGTTCCAACCCCATGTCAACATTTCATTAGAGCATATAAGTTCTAATTTCAAACTAAGATGATGACATGCGTTCAAAAACTCTAAACATTTTGTTAGATACCCAGCATCAAAACTGTGTAGGAACACATGCAGTTGATGTTATGTAACAAAGATAGTACTGACCAGTTGCAAAGATTACTTTGTATTCAGTGTATATGGTAAGTGAAGTGAGAGTGATCATGCAATGACAACAAATATCTCTGTCAATGTAGTAATGTGAGGTTTGCACTCTCATGAGTGAACATATAATAGTCTTTATTAAACACAACTATTTGTAAGGCAGGGTAAGAAAGGACATCCTGCTGGAACCTTACAGATTTTTGACCATCTCCATGTGATCTGGCATCACTGTCACTATGGGAAAGCATGGTGAAACTCACACTCTGCTACTCCTAAGGTCGTTAAAAATATTAATATTTCTTCAAATCATTCAAAATGTCCCCCATGTTCCTGTTTGTCAGCTAAACAGAAAACACTGATGGGTTTGGTTACTTAACTAGAAGCTCTCGCATAGTACAAATACATTTCTAAGCACAGTTAAACAAAATATGAATTATCAACTTAAAACTTTAACTAGTCAAGATGGTGGTGGAGTAGGAATTTCCAACTGGAGCTCCTCCACTCTGTCTGTTCCTTTCCCTTTTTTATTCTTCCCCATTTGGTTTCTCAGTGGGTCTCAGCCTCGTCTTCCATCAGCTTGTGATGGGGTCCCGGCCTGATCAACCAGCGGTTCATGACGGCTCTTGGCCTGGTCTCTTGGTGGCATGGTGGGTCCCGATGTGGTCTCTTGGCAGCTCTCAGTCTGGTCTCTCGTTGGTATGTCGGCTGGTCTCTCAGCGGCTTATGGCGGTATCTCAGCTTGGCATGCGAGTGGATCCTTCCCAGGCATGTTCCTGACGCACCGGGGGAGATTGGAAAGGTTTTGGTTCCAGCAGCAGCAGCGACAGTATCTGTGGTGATGGCATCGAGAACAGACAGCAGAGCGAGACAAGGGAGAACTCTTCAAAGACTGTTGAATTTTTAACTCATTCCTTTATTTTCCCAGTTTAAATTACGAAAGACTTTAATGTAAACTATTACTTATTTCTTTATTTTTCTACTATTCTGTGAAGAATTCTTAAGCTTTTAACTCTCATTTCCCTTACTACCTTGTACCTAAGCTTTGTTTTTGTACCTAGGTATCTTGGTACCTAAGATGGTACCACATCTAGCAACATTATACATTTTTGACTGTACTCCTGTACTTGGTGAGTACATGTGACAATAAAATCTAAAATCTCAGCCGTACCCCTTCTTAAACCTTTATACACACACATACAGACGAACAGAAATACACAGGTGGAGAAAAATTATTGCAGGAATAAAGTTCAATCTCATCAGTCCACAGGATTCAGTCAGGTGTTCTTTTGCATCTTTTGAGCATCTTTCTGATCTCTGATCTTTTTCATTTCAAAGCCTTTCAGATCTTTACTGCAGACACAGGGCAGTTGGCACACTCATTGTTCAGTCTCTAAGTTAATGACTAAAGGCAGCAGCTAATAGGTAAATTGTCAGTGAAAAGAGATAGCTGTCTTCCAATTTTTTACTACTTCTCTGTAAGGTGAGAGATGTTGTCTTTTTAAAGCCTGAAGGTTCCTGCTACTATAATGTTCACACATCAGCTCCTGAGCAAGAAACAGCTTATCAAGAGTTGTCATGCTGAGCAATCATGACCTACAAAACTGATCTTGATTGAAAAACCAGTCAATGGACTGTCTCTGAGAATTCCCCTAATCAAACAACTGTGGTACTGATGAATTCTGCAATCTCCCCTCAATCTTTGAGCAAAATGACAGTATGTATACAACCCACTAACTTGTTTTAAAAGTGCAACATCTCCATCCGCAGCTGCCATGGTTGAAAGCAGTCTCCTTTCCCATTTTGGTTCACAATCCAAAAATGTTTTTTGCATCAACGTAACATAGAACCTTTTGTACATTCAATAAAGGAATTATGAATCACTTACATCTCTACCCAAATTCTTTTATGGCACCCCTATTAGCAGTAATATTTAAACATGAACATTTAACTCTTTACTCCAAAATTACCCTTCATAAGTCTCTTTGGCTTGATGCATTAATCTCCAACAGTATTCTCTGCACTCTTGGAGTAAGGATGGGATGCATGTTGACTCTTATCGTTGTCTATGAGGTTAAACATAGAGTTAGGGTGGGACGACAACATCTCTGCAGCCAAGGACATTTCTGAAACCCTCTTAGAAATCAGAAATGTATCATTGTTGGTGAGCAAATAAAACTTCTGAGCTAGGATCAATGAGAAGCTCCTGCGGAAGACTGTAGTCTTCATGTTTGAGGGCAAATTGTTTACCTCTGTCTGCATTTCTGAGCCTTTTTTCGAAAAGAAATCATCCTTATTTGCAGGTGATGCTACTCTGATTATTTTTCTTTCTCCCAAGTTTGCAGAAAACTATCTTCCTTTAAGAATATCATTATTAAAAATAAGACCAGCATTCTTTAATTAGAGGTAAAAGGTTTCCTCAGCTAATAGTCCCAGCAAACAATGATGGCATTGGAAAACTGCTAATAGCTTAAGTTTTTAAGCCAGCACACCCTAAGTTAGTTGGGCTGCTTCAGTTTTTGTTGGAATTTGATCTGGTTGAGCTCCTTAGATGCTCAAATCCAAGCTGTGTCAAGACATACAAAATCTTGCCAAGCTACACAGTTTGACCCCTCCATTGTTGAGTGTGAACATTTCAAGTGAGCGTATGATGTGTTGATGAGGTGTACTTTTACATTCCAGCTGCCAGTCATGCAACTTATCCTAGCCTCTAAAAGTTATCAATACATCTGCCCCACATCCAATTAAAAAATAGTTTTCTTGTCATTAGCCATGATTTTGCATACAAAGTTTGCACTTATGGATCTGTGCAATTAGAGCCTGTCGCATTCCCCAAGGAAAAGTTAATCCTGTCCTTTTGTTCTCTCCTGCTGGGATACCCAGGGACTGCTGATCATGAGCTGCTTTTAATTTTCTATGCTGCTTCTGCAGCGATTTTCTTTATTCGTTCATGGGATGAGGACATTGCCGGCTAGGCAGCATTTATTACCCGTCCCTAATTACCCAGAGGGCACTCAATAGTCAACCACATTGCTGTGGTTCTAGGTCATATGTAGGACAGACCAGGTGGGGATGACAGATTTCCTTCCCTGAAGAGCATTAGTGAACCAGATGGATCTGTGGTCATCATTAGACTCTTAACTCCAGATTTTTATTGAATTCAAAATCCACCAGCTGCCGTGGTGGGATTCGAACCCAGGTCCCCAGGATATTACCTTAGTCTCTGGATTAACAATCCAGCGATACCACCAGGCCATCACCTCCCCAAGAGACTTGGTATCTATAAAACTAGTTGCTTGAATTTCCGTTGGTGGCATTTCTTAATGTAGTTAGCTGTGCCCTGCTCTTTAGTGCACTTGCCATTGGTGGATTTGTGGAGTGCTCATTTCTGTCCCAAACCTGCAGGTATTTCTGTTTCATTGTAATGGTTTACTCTTTGGGACTGATTTCATTCTTCTTCTTGCTTGTCACACTGTCTTTTGTATGGACTTTCCCTCTCTGTGCTTCAGTGTGCCTCGAAATGCATAGCTTGGTGCTTCCTGTCATCTCCAAGCATCTGTTCAGGTATTTCCTCCATTCCTCAAGCTTATGCTGTCCTTAGGATTTACCATTATTGCTGTCCTGGCACTGGTCTTCATTTTGGGTGCTCAGCGCTACTCGTCTCCAGTTCCATGGATCCCGTTATCATTGCTTCATATGAGATCTACACTCATTGAGTGATCATTAACAGGCTTTTTAAAGGTATGATAAGAGTGAACATCCTGCTGGAACCTTACAAATTTGAGCTTCATTTCTATGCAATCTAACATTATAATAACATAGCTCCTTTTGCATCTGACAGTAGATACTTTAAGATTAAGGTACAATTGACCCTTTACTCCATAGTAAGCAAAGCTACATTTCCTTTGCATGCTCTAGTTTTATGAATGTTCTTTACTTCCGTAACATTCTTCATTGGAAATGGTGAGCCTGCTTTGACATCCTAGTTGTGTACTGGTACTTTCAGTGTTGATGCCTTGAGCATGCATTTCAATGGGTGGAGAATCACAGGCTGCAATTTTATTCTCTTCAGCAATTTATCAGCACAAAGCGGTATTAAGTATATCTGGAAAATCATATTAGAAGGATTTGACACTCACCAGTGCAACTGTTGAGCCAGAGCAGCTCCATAATAATTTTGTTCAGATATAACCAACAACCATATCAAAGCCAAGAAACTGCTTTTGCCAATATGAACCTAAATGTGGAAAGCATTTAGATAACAATTCTCTGCCCATTATTACAATGAAATCCTAAATTATGTTACTGAGAGATGACTTTCCCCTTCTCCCATTGTGTGGAGGTAGTTGAGATACCCTTACTGACAAATTAGGATCAGAATATAATAGGTGCAAGGACCAAGTGTAAGCCTAGAGGTTCATATATTCCAGCAAGCATGCCAACTATAACGGATTATATTTGAAAGTTAAACATAATAAAATTGGTCAGAAAATGTCTGTCTAAATATCTTAATCTTGTCCATCTGGGCCAGTGGGCCAAGGAGAGGCAGATGGCATTCAATTCAGATAAATGCGAGGTGATGCATTTGGTAAGACACACCAGGATGGAATCTACACAGTTAATAGTAGGGCCCTGGAGAGTGTTGTCGAACAGAGAGACCTAGAGGTGCAAATACACAGTTCTTTGAAAGTGGCATCACAGGTTGACAGGATGGTGAAGAAAGCACACGTGCCTTCATCAGTCAGAGCATTGATTAAAGGAGTTGGGACGTCATGTTACAGCTGTACAACACATTGGTAAGGCCACATTTGGGGTACTGCATACAATTCTGGTCACCCTGCTACAGGAAGGATGTTATTAAACTGTTAAGAGTGCAAAAAAGATTTACAAGGACATTACTGAGACAGGAATGTTTGACTTATGAGGAGATCTTGGATAGGCTGGCACTTTTTTCCCATGGGGTGTATGGGGCTGAGAGCAACACTATAGATGTTTGTGAAATCTTGAGGGGCGTAGATAACGTGAATACCCAAGGGCTTTTTCCCAGTGTAAGGGTGTCCAGTACTTGAGGGCATAGGTTTAAGGTGAGAAAGGAAATATTTAAAATGGACCTGAGGGACAACTTTTTCCACACAGGGAGTGGTGCATATATGGAACAAGCTGCCAGAAGAAGTGATAGAGGCCAGTACAATTATGACATTTAAAAGGCATTTGGACAGGTACATGGATAGGAAAGGTTTAGAGGGCTATGGGTCAAAAGCAGGCAAATGGGACTAGTTCAGTTTAGGATACCTGGTCAGCATGGACGCATTGGACCAAAATGTCTGTTCCAGTGCTCTATGACTCTAAAGTGATCCTTCTAAAAAATGATCATATGGTTTTGCAGGACGCCATGATAGTGAAATGCAGGTAAAGTCATGGGCAGCTTCCTACTGAACCTCAATTTCAACAGCCTAAAACTTCCACTTAGGAAATAATCAAATAATCAATGTTTGTCAGAAAACTGACAAAGGGTCACTGGACTTGAGACATCAACTCTGTTTTTCTCTCTACAGACGCTGGCAGACCCGCTGAATTCCTCCAGCACTCTCTGTTTTTGTTTCAGATTTCCAGTGTCTGAAGTTCTGTGTTTTTATTTTGGTGGCTGTCACAGGTTCTTTGCTTCTGTACAGGGTACAGTGCTTATTTGCCCCCAACAGCAACCATTCAAAACCATTTGAACTCATGTCAACTTTCCCTTTTGTGCTTAATATCATTACTAAAACAAGCTCCAAAAACAAAACATATTGAATGAAGTGCACTTGGGTTTTTATTGGTATATCAAGCCATACCATTGCTGAACAATTTTTTGAGCCTTGAAAAACTAATTTTATGTTT
This sequence comes from Rhincodon typus, assembly GCF_021869965.1. NCBI lineage: Eukaryota > Metazoa > Chordata > Chondrichthyes > Orectolobiformes > Rhincodontidae > Rhincodon > Rhincodon typus. The sequence goes on along the minus strand of NC_063342.1, from coordinate 16,329,650 downwards.
GTTGAATGCCATTTTTATAAAATACAATAAAAATGATTTGTCTTTAACATTTGATTACACTATTTCAGTTACCATCTTATTCCAAATGTCCTAGCCCTGAAATTGTACAAAGTACGTAATTATCTTTGCATTTTACCTTCTGATTTGCTGAGCAACATTTCCAGTGTGATTGTTTGCATTGCCTACCTGATGATATTGCATTTGTTAGGTGCCAGACAATGCCGTATAATTGGTGCCAGAATCAAAGTAATATCAGGAAAAGGGAAATCCTGTCATGTATATGCATATGTAACAAAAAATCACTTGATCTTTGTGGCACCTTCTTTGAGGTAAGAGCTATCACTTCAGCACTGATCAAAGAATAGGGTCAATTTGTTTGTTAAACTATACTGTACAACTGTTAATACCTGCATATGAAGATTGTACGATTGCTATTTTCACTGGTAAATTCAAACCATTCAGCAAAAACAAATCACATTTCTATGCCATTTCTAACAAAGTAAAATGTCACGAGGTGTTCCACAGGAACGTAGTCAGACTAAAAGTGTTGGCGAGTCACAGAGGGAGATATTAGATCAGGTGACCAATACAAATACACAAGCAAGGAATAAGATTATGCCACTCAGGCCTTCCAGCCTGCTCCACCATTCACTAAGGTCATGGCTGACTTAATTTATCCTTAACTCCACATTCCTACATTCTCAATAATCTTTTGTTCCCTTGGCAATCAAGAATCTATCCACTTCTGCCTTAAAAATATTTAAAGATTCTGCATCCATTGCCTTTAAAGGAAGGGAATTCCAAAACTTCGAGACTTAGAGAGAAAAAAAAGTTTCCTCATCTCTGTCTTAAGTGGGAGACCTCTTATTTTTAAGCTATGGCCTTTAGTTCTACAAGATGAAACATCCTTTCAACATCCACTCAGTCAAGTCCCCTCAAGTCCTTACATGTTTCAATTAAATCACCTCTGACCCTTCTAAATTTCAGATGATAGAGGCCTAGCTTTTCCTCATAAGGCAATCCACTCATTCCAGGTATTATTCTAGTAAACCTTTTCTGAATTGCTTCCAACTCATTAACATCCTTCTGTAAATAGTGACCAGTATTGCACATTGTACTCCAGATATGTTCTCATCAATGCCCTTTATAAGTGAAGCTTGGCTAAAGGGCAGAATGAGAAGGGAAATGTATTGTTTATTCACACAGGGCAACTTTTTTACACAGAGAGTGGTTTGTGGGTGGAATAAACTTCCAGACGAAGTGGTGGATGCAGATGTAGTTATAACGTAAAAGACATTTAGATAAGTATGCAAATGATAAATGTTTACAGGGATATAGGTCAAGCGCAGGCAGGTGGGATGTGTTTAGTTTGGGATTATGTTCGGCATGGACTGGTTGGACTGAAGGCTCTGTTTCTATGCTGTATGACTCTATGCCTAGTTACAAAGGTAAAAGTAGATAAATCTCCAGAAACAATGAGGTCTGTATAATTATGTAGACACAAAAGAAAAATAAGTATTTACTGGTGCCTTTCTTTTCACATAGGTATGACATGCCAAGCACGGAGTTCATACGTTACCAATGAAATCCTGTGGGGTTACCGCTTCATGCCTGTCCTATCATTGGAGGAGGGATTTTATGAGGTTGATTACAACAACTTTCATGAGACCTATGAGATAAAGACACCATCCTGCAGCGCCAAAGAGTTGGCGGAGATGAACAGCAAGGTGGAACTGCCCCTCACCTGGTCAGTCTCCACCAAGCTAAACGAGGAGGAGGAGGAGGCGGAGGAGGAGGAGGAGGAGGAAGGGGAGGTGCAACCAGAGGACAAACACCATGAGGAGCAATCCGAGCAGAATGGCGAGGTTACAAACTTAGAAAACGAATCCAAAGTATGAATCAGAAGAAACTGGAATCTCACATTTCTAGTGCAGGCAGTAAGGGAATCAGAGTGTGAAGCCACACACTGAAGACTTAGATATTTGAACGAAAATAACTGATCAGGGAAATGGGGGGGTTTGGGAGTTGGGAAATGAATGGTTGGGGATGGGGGGGTACAGGGGTTGAGGGATGAGGTGGGATCACTCCGAATTAACAGGACAGAGTTTGGTTTGCAAGGGAATTTTTAACCAGTTAATATGGACACAAAATAGAGCGACTAAAATGCCTCATTAGAGCATACTTGGGTTCAGAAGCTATTTAGAATTCACTGTTTTAAATGCTGGAACAGTAAACTGTCAGCTTTTTAAAGTATCCAACCTTTAAGTAGTAAGAATTATACAGAAGTGTTTCTAATGCTATGCTGTAAAGTGAATACAGCGAAATGATCCCTTTTTACGCTTAATACATGTGTCTGTGTATATATTAAACTGTTCAGAAAGTAACATTATTAGATTCAATCAAGATCTCAGGAAGGATGCTGGGCAGGTGGAAGATGTTGTACATTTAAAGAAGCTCTGCTATATTTTCACTGGAGCTACCACAAGAGCTATTTTTGGATGTTGTTTACGAGTGGCTTTCTTTTTTAAACCCTTTGTAATTTCCAACACTACTTTCTTTGGGAAGAAGAGCCCAGCATCCATTCAAAGAAAACCATATTAAATCAACAGCTTTTCACTTTCACACCCCACCCTCCCCGTCAGAAGGTCTGTTTGATCATGGGATCTCTTATTAATGTATGAGCATCAAATAGTGACTGAAACCCATGTTGCAAAGTTTAGCTGCACATCAGCAATGTGAGTGTGACAAAATGTAAACCCTGGGAATTGGGAAAGATGACTCAAATAAAACAGGCTTGTGTTTCATCGTTGGGTCAGCATTTATTAGAATTAGATTAGTGATCGAGGGGTTTGCTATGTAAAACATTAACCAACTTTCCTTTTTTCAAATGGAGAAGTAATTTCAGCATTTTGATATTTTTTGAGGATTGAAAGAGGTCATTATAAAACAAGTATGTATGGCTATACAACCTTCAATATATTGCTGGATAAATATACACAACATACGAAATATCTATGGATTTTTTGAACATTTATGAGAATGTAGATAAGTTGTAAAGAAATTGTGTACTTCAAAGCTGAGCATCAGTTTGAGAGATTGTGACTTAAATCAGTTCAAGGAAGAGGAAGGTGATGGTGGGTATGCTGGAGTGGGAAAAACAAGCATTCCGTAATGTGGTATTATTGTTTTTACACTGAAAAATGGCATTGTGACTTTTTTCTTCTAAATTCTGCCCTGTGCATAACTTTTAATAGATCAACAAATTTGTGGCTGTCTGTTAGGCCTACATTTGAGCAGACAGTCCTGTTTTAAAGTAACTCTCCAGACATTTTGTAAGACCAAAAATAACTTTCTTAAAGTATAAACTTATGTCCTTCTGCTTATCTGTCTGTCAACGCGATGGCACTGAATTGTTTCAACATCTTCCTGGGACAAAGCTAATGTCAAGTTGTGATTTTACTTTGTCATGTCTGTACCATCCAACAACTCCCTCGCTCGCATCTCCACACCCTACCTAGTTGTAAGCTTGGCAATAGGTGAATAACTGTAATTAAGAGAATCAAGAGAAATGGAGACAAGAGGGAAAGGGGAGCTAAACTGAACAATCAGCCACAATCTTACAGAAGAGGTAAAGAAGGTTCAAGGAGCCTTGAAACCTGCTCCTCCATCTATTTCATGTGATACACCGACAAGCAGAGAGAAGCAGCATGCTGCATGTAACTTTACAACATAGAACCTACAAGAGATTTAAGGATTTTAGAGGTTTACAGGAATATTGTTTCAATATATAAACAATGAAAAGATTTAACTAGGTACATTACTAGTGCCAAATCACTGCTTTTTATAACTCAGTACATTTCATTCAAATGTTTTTATTGGACAGTTACAGCAGCAGTTTATAGATAAAAGGCATAATTTATACTTCCCTTAATTCCTTTAAATGTTTGCAGCCCAATGATGCTGAGAACATAAACTGAGAACATAGTACTTTTGAAGCGATATAACATAGGAAACGTGGGACTTAAATTGAAATGGGGAAAATCTCCATGAAACAGCAAAGTGAATGATAAAGTCATTCTTCAGCAATATTGCTTAAGGGATGAACATTGGTCAGGATGTGTGAGAACCTCCCTGTTCTTCTTCAAAATAGTGTCATGGGATCTTTCAAGTTCACTAGAGAGGGAAAACAAGACCCTGGTTTAACATCTTACAGGCAAGACCACAGTTCCAAAGGGGCAACGCCACTTTAGTGACCGGAGAGTCAGCCTAGACTTCGTTCCTTGAACATAGCACCTTTTAACTCAGAGAAAAGAGTGCTGCCAACAGAGCCCAGTTTGACTTTGTATATTTGATCTCCTTATTAATATGAATGATGAACTTGAGTTCACAGCTAGGACGGTCAACCCAGGAAATGTTGGGAATGTGCCTAGAGATTTCATGACATGACCATTTGTCTCCCACTGCACTTCCTCCAGCACCAATGCCCAACCACACACTCATCCTGGTGGGACAAACTGCCTTCCCAACTCAAGCAAAATGCAAATAGAACCCCACCTCCACCCTTCCCTCCTAGCCAACCAAATGGTGCACAGTCAAACCAATCTCCAGTGGCATTTTAGAATTAAGCAAAAAAAGCTTCCAAATGAGATATAGAAGAAACACAATTTTTTAATGGTGCATTGATTTTTTTTTTATTTTCTCAAAGACAAAATCGGGTGCTCAGTGATTAGCTCTGCTGCCTTGCAGCACCAGGGACCCAGGTTCAATTCCATCCTCAGGCAGCCATGTGGCGTTTGCATGTTCTTTCTGTGTCTGCATGGGTTTCCTCCGAGTGCTCTGGTTTCCTTCCACAGTTCAAAGATGTGCAGGTTAGGCGGATTGCCCATGCTAAATTCCCAAAGTGTCCAGGGATGTGTAGGCTAGGTGGGTTAGCCATGGGAAATGCAAGGTTACAAGGATAGGGTAGGGGGGCTAGGTCTGGGTGGGATGTTCTTCGGCAGGTCAGCGCGGACTCGACGGGCCAAATGGCCGGTTTCCATGCTGTAGGGATTCCATGATTCAATGAAACAATTACTTATAGCAGTGCTCTGCCCTCCAATCTTCATCTCAAGGCTCATCCACACTAGGAACTATCCAGTCACAATTTTAACAAAACGGTTGTTAGTTTACTTTGAGAAAGCCTTTTGTAGTTGCAGGGCATGCTTGAAGGTGAATCAGGGAACAGTACCTGTCAAAAGAACCTGCTCCTGCAAATGTTCTCATTTCTACCTGCCTGGATGGCTTTCCACAAGTTGCTCCAATCAGATGTGTGTTTTTTCTCTTGTACATTCTGTGCACTTTATAAACCCTCACAGGAACTTTCTTCAATTAGACTTTACTTCTCGAGTCAGAAACCACCAAGAATCTCAATGGTGGAGGGGCCAGGAAATTATTTTTGAACATTGTGCCATGTAATTAATATTGAACGTACACCATCATTAACATCAGTCTTATAGTAACCTTTCAAGCACTGAAAGTCTCAAGTGCTTTTTGATTCTGCATAATGGCTATAACTATAAATTTCTGTACATTTTTTTTATGTTGAATGTTTTCAAGTGAAATTAAAGAAATGCACGGCAGCACATCTAATTGGTCTTCTTTGTAATCTTGATTTCTGGCAGAGACAACCTTTTAATATTGATACAGAGGTGGCACATCTCAAAGGATTCAAAGTACACAAATCAGTGAGAATCATTAATATATGTAAACCCAAGGATAGCTGGAGAAAAACAATTACCATCAGCAATTTGCTCCACTGCACTTTTGTCATAGGCTACAGTTTGAAGCAAGTGTTTTACTGAAGTTCTCCCAATTTCCAAACTTACGTTTTATTGGGAGATTGACTGAAACTCAGAGAAGTGGCAAAAATTGATATTTCACAGAATCTCATAAGTGTTATGGTGCAGAAAGAGGTCTTTCAGCCCATCATGGCTGCACTCACTTATTAATTGAACATCATAACCTAGTGCTAATCTTCTACTTTATCCCCATGCCCTTGCATATTATTTTAATTCAAAAAGAGACCATCCAATGCCTCAATAAACCTGTCTCTATCACATTTCCAGGACGGCCATTCCCTAATCTAATAACTCGCTGTGTGAAAAAAGATTTTCTGCATTTCACCCTTGCTTTTATTCTAAGATTAAATCTTATTTTTGTTATTACGAGCAGGAACAGATTCTCCCTATCTACTCTGTCCAGCCCATTCATAATTGTGAAAACCTCTATTAGACCTTCTCCAAGCCTTCTTCTCTCAAAACAGGATAGTCCTAATTCCTTCAATCTACCCCTCATAACTTGTGTTCTTCCTCACTGGAGCCATTTTGTAAATTGTTTCTGCATTCCCTCCTAGGTGGTCATATCCTTCCTATAAAATGGCACCCAGAACCGTACACAATACTCTAGCAGAGGTCTAACAGTGTCTTATACATTTAATGTTTCCCAGAATTTTGCTGTATTTGCTGAAGATCTTCCACTGAAGTTATGGCAAGACAGTTGGAGAACCTTTGTGAAAGTTTTACATTATGGTGAGTAAAAAAGGCAAGTACAATGAAGCAGCACTGAACATTCGACACTCAAGACAATGAAGTAAAATTAAAAGCAGATGCTCAGCATCTCCTCCCCAGTGTGATGCTTATGTTGCAAGGTTGGGTAGATTACTTGTGGATTTGGAGGCAAGTGTTTGTAAAATACTAGGGGGAAAGTATTGCATGGTCCATTTAAAAGATGATATGCTTTTTCTGTGCTTAGAGATTTAAAATGATGCCTGTGAGCAGCAGCTTGAAAGTTTGCAAGTACACAGAGAGCACTTAAATTGAAATATTTGTATCAAAAGGACATTCAGTTAGTAGGACAAGCAGTAGTTTTTACCAAGGCAACAAGTTTTTGAATTTAGCCAATCAATTTGAACCAGGTACTTCGCTACGAAAAACCTATCAAATCTAAAGCTGATGGTTTTGACAACATAGGACCAATCCTGTTTTAAGAAACATTGATCTGTCATCAGTGGTATAAAAGGAGGGGGCAGTTGGACAAAACCCCAGAATTAACTGCCATCTGCCAAAGCTAACAGCCCTCAGCTCTCAAGACATAATTGCTGGCTCTCCCAGTCTCCTCTATGTCTTAGAGAAAGCACCATCTAAATAACAAAAGTATCCACAGCACAACTAGTTAGTATTCCTGACAGAAGAATCGATGGAGAAGGCACAGAACAGTCTGGAAGACGTGTAACCTGGCTGTAATTTCAAGAGATTTTTTCCTAATATACAAGCAGGACTTGTATTTATTGAATAGCATACCATTAGAATCTTGCTTTATTCGGAAATAGTTAGGAGTTAGAGTGGATTTGTTGCTTTTGTTAATAATTATTAATTTGTTCACTGTTAGAGTTAGACAAATAAATCGTTACTTGTTGATTTTTAAAGTGAGTGTCAGGGATTTATTTTATTTAACCGTGAGAAGTTGCTGAAAAGCATGTTATACCCACATTTCACACTCCTTTCACAGGTTATAGGGCAAGATGCTCCTTTTGGGTGTTTCGGTTTTGGTTTTCAGAGGGGGTTCAACCTCTGCTTTATAACACTTAGCATTTCTGTTTTATGCTGTTGATCCTTTTTTGTAGAAAACTGTGAATCTATTTTATAGAGTCAGAGTCATACAGCATTGGAACAGACGCTTCGGTCCAACTAGTTCATATTGACCGTGTTCCCAAACTAAACTAGTCCTACTTGCCTACATTTGGCCATTTAAAATGATGGCAGTCATCTTTGGAAGCTTTCATGATGTCATAACCTCAGTCTTCCAAGCTGACTCACTGTTTCCCAGAGAAAAACATAAAACAAAAAGCTGTTCCCTGAATCGTATCTCCATGACAATACGTCATTCAAATGTCCCAGTTAGAGATTTAAATCAAGTATCTTACCTCCAAAACAACCCTTTGATTCTGGGGTCCTTATGAATACATCCGTCTGTAAAGGAAATAACAGCCCTCCTATATATGGTGGTTTCATCAAGAAACCTAATGTCAATATGTTGCTAGTAACCTCTTTGATCTGGGGAACCACATGAATAATTTATTCACCTCACAAGGAAAGCTTCTCGCTCCCTTACTCAAAAGATAATACCCACTGTCGAATGTTTTTACACTTCTAACTTTGACTTTATTGAATAAACACAGATCACCCTTTGAATTTCAATTATTTTTGGCATTGTCTCATCCTGATTTTTCCTCCCTTACCTTACTGCTAAATCTATGAATCATGGCATTACATATTCATAACCACAGTTAAACTGTTATGGTCCACGAGCAGGTTATCAGTAGCATCTTGATTGATCAGTGTGCTAGATTGCGTAAATTAGCAATGTTGTAATAATGGCAAATGGCAATGTGATCATTACAATTCAAATGGGATTGATCACTGCAAGCGACTGCAAAACCCAGATTAATAAATCAGGAGAAAGATTTGAATTTATGCATCGCCTTTCAAAACCACAATGTCCCAAATGGCTAACGTAGTATTAAGGTTTTACTGCTGTTGTAGGTAGATGCTGAGCAGAATTCCCCTGCTCTTCTCTAAAATAATGTTGTTGGACCTTTCACAACCTTCCAAGGGGACATATGGGACCTCAGTTTAACATCTTAGCTAAAAGATCCAAGAGATCAGAAAGGTAATCTGCTGCTGAATTTCACCTCTGTAGTTTTCAGATACAGATTTGACCTATGTTGAACAGTTTGTCGACTCACTAAAGGAATGTTTCTCACATGATGTGACCAAAGTGAAGTCGCAAGATTGGGAATCAACCTTTTGAACATCACTTAAATTGTAATACACAGATAATAAACCGCCATAACAGAGAGTGAAATTCTTTTAGTGGTCCAGTGGCTTGGATTCAGTGTCACCACTATAGTTTAATTCCAGGTCAAAGAATAAAGATTTATCAAGCCAGCTGAAATAGTTCATTTGGGAATTGAAGGTCTAAAGCTCCTGGGTTCACACTTGAGTTTTGGCGGTCAGCGCAGTTGTGTTGGTCTTGGTGACAGTTGGTCAGCACGTTTAGCTGTTAACTGCAAGGTTAGTTGCTTGAGACTGTTCAGGGATGAACTTTCCACTTTTTGGAGTTTCTTGTGATGCTGTGGCAGTGTCCCTATCTCTGGCCCAGAAGCTCCTAGATCAAGTCTCATCTGTTGCAGAGATGGGTGATAACATATCTAAATAAGTTTAATAAAAATACATTTTGTACAGCGAACAGTCGGGAAACCGCACAACTAATTAATAATGGTCATATATAAAGCACTATTGTTCTATTAATAAGTTTAAAATTCTCAAGTTTGTTTTTAAATCCCTCCTTGGCCTTACCCCTCCTCATCCCTATAATCTCTTTCTGCCCTGCAACCTTCTGAGATCACCGTGTTTCTCTAAAGTTTGATCTTGTGCATATTTCCAGGTTTTAATTCTTCCTCCCCAGTGGTGGCTTCTCTTTCAGTTGCTCCACCCCTAAACATTGCAATTCCCTCCCTGCACCTCCCCATCTTTCTCACTTCCCTCCTTTAAAGTCCTCCAAAACTCATCTCTTTGACCAACCTGTCTTAATATCATGCTGCTTGGGGTCATATTGTATGTAATATTGCTCCTGTGAAAGGATGTTTAGTTATGTCAATGATATATAAATAAAACTGGTCGCTCTCCTGCTAACTCCCATTATTGTGGTGTAACTTGATGCTGAAACAATACAGCTACTTATGAGCAGTGCAGTTATATTTTGATCTCCAGTGCCCAAAGCAAGTTATTTTTACACCACAGCAATCCAAGAGCAGTAGTGGGTGGAAGCAAATACACTGAGAAAGAAAAGTGACAGGGGGTGTGTAGTTCCATTTTGTTCAAGTGCTGATCACTTGTTATCCTCAATCCTGTTGCAATAACACGGGAGCACATCTCAGGTGTGGTGCCTTGGCCGCAGGTCAGGGGTAACTTCAATGTCACTAGGCTACAGCCTTATCGGCATCAGACACAGAGGCAAAGCTAATCACCAACATAGCCCAGGAACAGAGGCAATAATTAAAAGAGAACACTTTCTCCAGGTGGCTCTTGCACTCCTTTGTAGAACATTTGACTTTTCAGTTTAAAGAGAAGGTGCAATGGAAGAATGCTACTCCCCTCCTATGAAAAGGCTGAAGCAGAACTAAAGTTTGACTTTATGGAAATTCCAGATGGTTGCTTTTACATTCTCCTTCCTCCTTTGAGATGGTCCTTAAAACCTACCATTTACTTCAACCTTTTGGTCACTCTCTCTAATATTACCTCATATAGCACAGGTGTCCAATTTTCTCTCTCATATATTCCTGCGATGCACCTTGGGATTTATTATGTTTAAGTTGCTATGTATATACATGTTATCATAGAGTCATAGACACAGACCATTTGGCCCCTCATGTCTATGCCAACCAAAAAAAACACCAAATTACACTAATCCTATGAACCTGCACTTGGTCCATAACCTATTGTGCCCAGCATTTTAAGTGCTCATCTAGATGTTAGATGTTGTGAGAATACCTGTCTCCACCACCTTCTCATGTTCCACATTTCTACCTTCTTCTGGGTGAAAACACATTTCTTCAGATTGCCTCGAAACAACTTACTCCTCACCTTATACCTATGCCCTCTGGCCATAGACTAATCTGTCACGGGGAAAAGATTCTCATGATCTACTCTGTCTATGCCTCTCATAATTTTCTATCCCTCAATCACATCCCCTTCAGGCTCCAGGGAAAACAAACTTGGTCTATCCAGTCTCTCTCATTACTGAGACTTTTCTTCCAAGCAACATCTTGATGAATCTCCTCTGCACCCTCTCTAGTGCAATCATGTCCCTCCAATGGTGTGGCAACCAGAACTGCGCACTATATTTCATCTGTGGCCTAACCATTTTTTTTACATAAAGTTGCAAAATGACTCCCTTGCTCCTATATTCTACAACCCAGCTAATGAAGGCAAGCATCCCATCTGTCTTCTCAATAAGCTGTCAACCTGAGCTGACACCTTCAGGAATCTATGGACTTGTACACCAAGATCCCTTTGTTCCTCAGTACCCCCTAGGTTCCTACCATTCATTGTGTATATCTTTCCCTTTTTGGACCTCCCAAAATGCATCACCTAGCACTTATCAGAATTAACTTCCATTTACCATTGCTCTGCCCAATTTACCAGCTGATCAATATCAAACTGTAGTCCGACCTATCCCTGTAGTACACCACAGGTCACAAGCTTCCAATTACAAAAACATCCCTCCACTATCACCCTTTGCCTTCTGTTTGCAAAGAAAGTGTGAATCCAGTTTGCCAACTTGCCTTGGATCCCATGGGCTCTTACCTTTCGGACCAGCCTTCCATGTGGGATCTTGTCAAAGTCCTTACTGAAGTCCATGTAAACTACATCAAATTCACTACCTTCATCAATATATTTAGTCACCTTTTCAAAAAACTCAAATAAATTAGTTGGACAGGATCTCCTGCAAACAAATCTGTGCCAACTATCCCTGCTTTTCCAAGCATTGATTAATCATGTCCCTCATAATTTTTTCCAATAATTTTCCATCCACAGGCAGACTAACTAGTTTGTAATTAGCTGGCCTATACCTGCTTCCCTTCTTGAACAAAGGGACCACATTAGTTATTATCCAGTCATCTGGCACTTTACCTGTGGCCAGTGAAGTAATAAATAACTCTGCCAGGGCCCAGCAATCTCTTCCCTTGCTTCCCATAGCAGCTGGTGATACATCTCATCAAGCACTGCGGATTTATGCTCCTGCATACCTGTTGAACATCTAACACCTCCTTATTAATCTTAACATGTTCTAGAACCTCATCATCCCAAACGAAATTCCTGCCTACAATGTCTTCCTCCTCTGTGAACACAGGTGAAGAGTATTCATTTAAGACCTTAACTATGTCGACAGGCTCCACAGACAGGTTGGCCCTTCAGTCTCTAATAGGCCCCAGTCTTGCCCTGGCAATCCTCTTACTCTTAATATACTTGGAAAACTCCAAGGATTTTTCTTTGATCCCATCTGTCAAAGACATTTCATGTACTTTTGAAGTGCCTCCTCTGTTTTTAATGCACTGTACCTGACATATGTTTCCTTCTTTTTGTTTATCAAACTTTTGATATCCCTTGTCATCTAGGCTTCCCTGGATTTGCTGCCCTTGCTCTTCACTCTTAGAGGAACATGCTGGCCCTGAATTCTCAGCATACTTCTTTTAAAAGATTCCCACTTTCCAAATATAGACTTTGCTGCAAGTAGCCACTCCTATTCTATGTTGGCCAGATCTGTCTAATGATATTGAAGTTGGCTTTTCCCCCCAATTTAGACACTCAACATCTGCATTATCCTTGTCCCTTTCCATAATGACTTTGAAACTTAAGAATTATGGTCACAATCTCCAAAAGGCCCACTGAAACTTCATCCGCTTGACCAGCTTCATGCCCTAACATCAAGTCTAGCACGGTCCCATCTGTGGTAGGATTATCTGAATTCTGATATAAAAAGCTCTCCTAGATGTACTTGAAAAATTCCATCCCATCTGGCCCTTTCACACTGAAGCGATCCCAGTTAATGTTAGCAAAGTTCACATCCCCTAAAACTATAATCTTATACCTCTCGCACATCTTTTTGATTTGCCGACATATCTACTCCTCTATCACCTGCTGACTGTCAGAGGCCAGTAGTATAATCCCAGCAGAGATCAGCCCTTTTTATGATTCTAAACTCTACCCAGATGGCCTCTTTTGAAGAGTCTTCTGAGGCATTGTCCCTCTTTACTGTACTAATGATCTCCTTTATCTGCCTTGGTCCAAACACAGGCCAAAAAAGTGAACACAAGGTGATAGTGACTTCATTTGGCATCAAGACAACCATCCAATAGACAATAAGCTGTAGCAAATTTTAAGTCACTGGGTATCAGGGAAAGCAGTGTCCCCAAATTGGAGTTTTACATGGTAGAAAGGAAGGAAGATGGTTGTGGTTATTTGATACCAATCATCTCAACACCAGGGCATCAAACAGAAAGTGCTGACAAAACTCAGCTGGTCTGGCAGCATTTGTGGGGAGAGAAATTGAGTCAACATTGGGTCCAGTATGACTTCTTCAGTACTGAAAGATGCTATCAAAATTATTGCAAGAGGTCCTCAGATAGTCTCCTACGTCCAGCTATGATCTTCCCTTTGTAATCAGGTCAGTTCTCAGGATGTTCACTGAAATTGCACTATGCTCAGCACCATTAGTGACTCCTTGGACACTGAAATAGCAACCAAATGCAGCAAGACCTAGACAATATTCAGGTCTGTGCAGGTGTGTGACAGATATACAGATACCTGTGTAAAATTCAACTTGTGTAAAAACCAGCCCCTTGAATTCTGGCATAAAAAGTAACTATTGACAAACATTCTAAGCAAAATTGAGGTTTTTAAAAGATCAAATCTCAGAAATTTCAGAATCAAGGTATAATCCACACAACCACATCAAAATCCTCAGAAGTCACACCTTAAAAAAAATTGAACCCACTGTAACATTTCTCCAGTTCCTACTTGTCAATGTCATACAAAGGGAGAGGAAATTGCTGTTTGTTTCAGGGGGAGAAATTTTCAGATCAGACAGAAGTAATAAACAGTACACAAACAAACAGAACCAACCTCCAGAGTGAAGACTGACAGAATGCCAAGGCCTGGTCTCCACAATATTGTCTTCCACCTGCCTGGGGAGGGGAAAGAGACTCAAGCTTTGCCAACTGCGCCCTGTAACTTCTGGTTCTCTGCAATCCTCTGCAGAGACAATCAAGTACTGTGGACTATTAGAATCACATTTTTGAATGGTGCGGTCCTCTGCTTTTCTTCCCATAGCCCTTGAACAGCATCAAAACCACAGGGCCCCCTAATATTACCCCTGCTTCCTCTCTTGGGTTGATATGTTAGACACACTGTAGGTGTATTTTGGATGAAAGTAAACCCCTCAGAAAAAACAACTCAGCCTTTTCCCTGAAAAATTGGATTCAAAATCTTGACTTGTGCGTGGGTAGACATGGCAACACTTGCACTGCGCAAGTGGCAGGCAACAACCATCTTCAACAAGAGAGAGTCTGATCATCCTTGACATTCAATGGCATTACTAAATGTCCCACGATCGACACTTTGGGGTGTGCGTTTGACCAGGGACATGGCTGGGCCAGCCATATAATTCTGTGATGACAAGAGCAGATGAGAGGCTGGGGTTTCTGTGGCAAACACCTGTCAAAGAATGTCCACTATCTACCAAGGAACACATCAGGTGAGTGATGGAACAATCTCCAGTTGCCTGGATAGGTACCGTTCCAACAACATTCAAGAAGCTCAATACAATCCAGACTCAAATAGCACCATTGATTAACATTTCACCCACCACCTTAAACATTCACTTCTTCACCACCAGTGCAAGGTGGTAGCAGTGTGCACCATACACAAGATGTGCTGCAGTGACTCGCCAAACCTCCTCCAACAGCATCTTCTAAAAATCTTTATCACTCAAAAGGACAAGGGCTCTACAACAATGAAGGAGGAGGAAATAACCTTTCTCCCCATCAAGGGCTTTGCATTTGCTACTCTTCAATGTACCATCACTGGTGCACACACACGTATCTGGAGTAGATTGGAAAATTACACCAAATTGCTTGGTCATCTCGACTCCAACTTTCTTTAGCCATTTGGACCAGGTAACTTGGTTACACTAAGTATCTCTAAGCCAGACCTCTCGGAACACTATTCCTCTCATTCTTCGCCCTATCATCTCTATCATTTTCACTTCTACGAATATCTTGCCAGCATCATCTTCCTTTGTAAACACTGATGCAAAGTCCCCTTCCACATCAGCACCAAGTTTCACATTCACCCTTCCCTTTAATCCAACGGCTATTGCGTTCATGACACAAAAACCATAGTATTCCAAGTCAGCGACATGCTAAGTACTGTGGCTACAATGAATTTTCCCTGTTCACCTGCCTTGATGTCTGTGTAATCCTTAAACTACCATCACCTTTATTGTGTGGTCCACCAGTGGCGGGTTCTCATAGCTCCAAGCCAGGTCTGCCCTAATATTACCAGGACGTCAGCGGAAATGGTTTCATCTCTAGTACCTGGGCGTTCATCTTTCTCTTCTTCTTCCCCAAGGTTCCATCAGCTCATTCTCACTGTAATATTGTGGATGAGCATGGGCTTGTTTTCATAAGTAAACACAGGTGTCAAGTTGACCTCTCCGTTCCTATTGTGATGTCACTTGTGAATGAGCACTGGCTCATTAAAATGTATTAAAATGAAACAGCTGAAAGCATTTAGACACTAACTGAGTGAGTGATACATGCAAGAAGACAGAAATAACATTTGGAATTCCAATTCCCAGTGGTCACAAATTCACTCAGTGATTAGATTTAAATTACATAGACTATCCAAAATATCTTTTCCATAAACAGAAAGTCAAATATCCAACTTCTCCTTATGAAACCCAGAGCATATATTTAAGTTATTACTATGGAATTATATTACCTTGATCTAATTGACATATAAATAGGCTTTCCCCTGGAACCAAAACTGGACGTTTTATTCATGAAGCTTTTAAGAGCATAATAACAATTTGTGCTAATTAGCTCTATTTGCATAATCATCTTTAAATGCCTGCCAATGCAAACAATATCCCAAGGTGGAACAATGTCTTGGTGAATTTGCTTAAAAGATGCTTCCTAATAGGTTGGACACGCGTCTGTCAGAACAAACTACTACCAGCTCAAAAAAAATGGGAAATGTAATGTCTAATTTTGATACAGTATCTCACCTGCCTGGACAACATAAAATGCAATCACAAGGCTACTATTTATCAAAATGCAATTATTCAATATTATAAGACCATCTGACATAAGAGTGGGTGTAGGCTATTCAGCCCATCAAGCCTGTTCTGCCATTCAATGAGATCAAGGTTGATCTGATCATCCTCGATTTCACTTTTGTGCCTTACCCAATATTCCTTGATTCCTTTACTGATTAAAAATCTCTCTCTGTCATCCTGGAAAATACTTAATGACCCAAACTCTGTGGTAAATAATGCCACAGATTCACTAGCCTCAGAAGAAACCCGTCCTCATCTCTTGGCTTAAATAAACAACCTCTTACTCTGAGATGATGCCTTCTTGGGGGCGGGAGGCGCAAAATCCAGAGATTATTACCATGCTAGGACCAAGCACTTAACAAATACATTCTTATTGCCATAACTCTAAAAATTTGAAGTCAGAACTCACACGGCACCAGGTTATAGTCCAACAGTTTATTTGAAATCACAAGCTTTCGGAGTACTACTCCTTTGTCAGGTGAAGTTAGAGAGAAGCGTTCAGAACACAGAAATTTATGGGCAGACAGATCAAGGGCAGAGAGATCCAAAGAAATGGTATGAGTTGAGTGTTGAATAATAAGTCTCTTCAGGTGATCTGAAGTGTCAACAGCTGAATAACAAGTGAAGAGATGACCTAAATCTGACTAAATGAGGCAGAGAGATAATTACAAAAAATTAAAAATAAAGGTGGTACTGGAGACAAACCAAATGGCTGAAATAACATGAAAGCTATAAACGAGTTGCAAGCCAAGGATCTAACCAAAGTAATAAGTAATCAAAAACTTTACAAACAAATTAGAGAACCATAACAATTTATCAAGGTGATGGTGACAAAACAGGACAGTAAGGAAAATTGTACAGATACAGAACAGTGTGGTGAGGTTACATTAAGTGCGGCATGAACCCAAGATCACGGTTGAGGCTGTCTTCATAGGTACGGAACTGGGCTAAGAGTTTCTGCTCAGTATTTCTGCATTGTTGTGTATCTTGAAGGCCGCCTTGGAGGATGCTTACCCAAAGATCGAAGGCTGAATGTCGTTGACTGCTGAAGTGTTCCCCAACTAGGAGGGAACATTCCTGTCTGGCGATTGTTGCATGGCGTCCATTCATCAATTGTTGTAGTGTCATGGAGATATACAGCACAGAAACAGACCCTTCGGTCCAACTTGTCCATGTTCTACAAATCAAGTCCTATTTGCCAGAATTTGGCCCATATCCCTCTAAACCCTCATATACACAACCAGATGCCTTTTCTGCATGGTCTCACCAGTATACCATGCCTTGGGCAATCCTTGCCTGCAGCGTGAGATAGACAACATTAGCTGAGTCACGTGAGTATCTGCCATGTACGTGGTGGGTGGTGTTCCTACGTGTTACAGTAGTATCCATGTCGATGATCTGATGTGTCTTGCAAGGTTGTGTGGTGTTGTGGTCGATGTTGTCCTGAAGGCTGGGTAGCTTGCTGCGAACGATGGTCTGTTCAAGGTCTGGTGGTTGTTTGAAGGCGAGGAGTGGAGACGTAGAGAGGATCTTGGCGAGATGCTCATTGTCATCGATGACACATTGAAGGCTGCAGAGAACATGGCGTAGTCTCTCCATTCTGGGGGAGTACTGGGTGACGAGGGATACTTTCAGTCATGTCCTGTGTCTGTCTTCTGAGGAAGTTGTTGTTTTTTGCTATGGCACATCGGAATTTGCAATTGACGAGTTGAGCATTGCATCCTGTTCTTATGAGGGCATCCTTCAACACCTTCAGGCATCTGGCACATTCCTCCTCATCTGAGCAGATCCAGTATATGTGCAGGGCTTGTCCGTATTCATTAAAATGTCCTCCACAGTGATCTGGGGTTCATGTCGCACTAGATGTGATCCCACCACACTGTTCTGTATTTGTAAAATCTTCCTTACTGTCCTGTTTTGACACCATCACCTTGATAGACTATTATGACTTCTCTCTATACAACAAACTCCAGCCCAGGCAGCATCTGGTAAATCTCCTCAGCACCCACCCCAGCGTTATCACATCCCTCCTATATGAGCTGTGATATCTTTTTATTTGCCACCACTGACTATTAGGTGTTTGATGCCAGTGGTGGCAATTCACTGGCCTTTTATTTTCCCTTTCACAGGATGTGGGTATCACTAGAAAGGCCAGTATTTGTTGACCGTCCCATAACACCCTTGATCCAAGTGGCTTGTTAGGTCATGTCACTATAGGAAGGATGTGGATGCTTTGGAGAGAGTGCAAAAGAGGTTTACAAAGATGTTGCCTGGATTGGAGTATGTGAATTATATGGAGAGGTTGGAGACACTTGGATGGCTTTCATTAGAGCTTCAGAGGCTGAGGGGTCACCTGATAGAAGTATATAAAATGATGAGAGGCATAGATAAGATGGTAGTTGGAATCTTTCTCCCCAGGGTGGAAATGTCTCAGTAGGGGGCATAGGTTTAACATGAGAGGGGGAATGCTTAAACGAGTTGCGTGAGGCAAGTTTTTTCTTACACAGAGGGTGGTAGATGCCTGGAATACAGTCAGGGAGGTGTTTGAAGCAGATATGACAGCAAAGTTTACTAGGCATTTGGACAGACACGTGAACAGGCAGGTAACACACCATGTGCATGTAGATTGGATTAGTTTAGAGTGGCATCATGGTTGGCACAGACATGGTAGGCCGAAGGGCCAGTTCCTGAATGTTCTACGAATGGGCCATTCGGCCTTTTAAGACTGCTCTTTTCATTATGATCATGGCTGATCATCGAACACAATAGCCTACTCCCACCTTCCTTGCATATCCACTGATCTGTTGGGCCTCAAGTGCTATATCCACTTCCTCCTTGAAATCAAACAATGTTTTGGCCTTAACAAAAAGGTGCAGAGGTGGATGAACACAGCAGGCCAAGCAGCATCATAGGAGCAGAGAGGCTGACGTTTCGGGCCTAGACCCTTCATCAGAAAAGGGGGAGGGGAAGGGGGTTCTGAAATAAATAGGGAGAGAGTGGGAGGCGGATAGAAGAGGGATAGAGGAGAGGATAGGTGGAGAGGAAACAAACAGGTCGAAGAGGCGGGGATGGGGCCAGGAAAGGTGAGTGTAGGTAGGGAGTTAGGAAGGGGATAGGTCAGTCCAGGGAGGACGGACAGGTCAAGGGGGCGGGATGAGGTTGGTCGGTAGGAGATGGAGGTGCGGCTTGAGGTGGGAGGAGAGGATAGGTGGGAGGAAGAACAGGTTAGGTAGGCAGGGACGAGCTGGACTGGTTTTGGGATGCGGTAGGAGGAGGGGAGATTTTGAAACTTGTGAAATCCACATTGATACCATTGGGCTGCAGGGTTCCCAAGCGGAATA
>NC_063342.1:16288881-16309970 GCF_021869965.1 Rhincodon typus | reverse complement strand
AACGTCAGCCTCTCTGCTCCTATGATGCTGCTTGGCCTGCTGCGTTCATCCAGCCCTGCACCTTGTTGTCTCGGATTCTCCAGCATCTGCAGTTCCTACTATCTCTGATTCAATGTTTTGGCCTTGACCGCTTTCTGTGGCAATGAATTTTGGAGGCTCGCCACACGGCTTGGGGGGGGGGGGGGGGGGGCGAGACGGGGGGGGGGGGGGTTGGGGGGGGGGGGTTGTGTGGGTGGAGGGGAAGAGGTGGTAGGGGGTAGACATTTCTCCTCGGTCCTAAATGGTTTATCCCTTTCCTTAGACTCTGAGTATTAGTTCTGGACTCCCCACCATCAAGGACATCCTTCCTACTTCTATTTTGTCTAGTCTAGTTAGAATTGTAGAAGTTTCTATAAGATTCCCCCTCATTTATCTGGATGGGCAATAAATGCTGCCTAGCCAGCAACGCCCTCATCCCGTGAATGAATAAAGGATTTCTCAATGGCCTTTGTCTTCACGTTCCTCGGGGTCATCCTTCCATGTTCAATGTTATGTCTGAAGAACGTCACTTCCGCCTTTGCAAATTCTGTTTTTGCCAAATTTATGACCAACTTTGCCTTCCATAATCTCTCAAAGAGCTCTGCCAAATGCACCCATGTGATATTTCCATCAATGGTTAAAGATCACGATGTAATCTACATAGATAGCACATCTATTCAATCCTGCCACAACTCTGTTCATGAGTCCTGAAAAGTGACTGGTGCATTCTTCATACCAAAGGGCAATTACTTTAAATTGATACAGCCCATTTGGGGTTACAAACATGGAAATTTCCTTTGCTCTCCCTGACAAAGGTACTTGCCAGTAACCACAGAGTAAGTCCTACTTGGTAATATACGTGGCTTTTCTAACTTTTTCCATGCAGCTCTTCAGGCTTGGAATCGGATTCAAGTCCAATTTAATTGAGGCATTGACCTTCCAATAATCCATGTCGAACCAACATGATCAGCAAACTCCATTCACTTTGACTTGGCTCAATAATGTCCTCTTGCAGCATTGCTTCCACTTCCTTCTGTACCTGTGACTTTTAGAGGATTAAGCCTGTAGGGGTGTTGTTTTATTGGAATAGCATTGCCTACTTCAACCTCATGCATTATAGTACTAGTCCTCCACATTCTATTCCCACAGATGTTGCTGAAATATGAGGACAAGCCTTTCAAAAGTCCTCTGTTCCGGAGACAGATAGCTCACTATTCTATCTCATTCTCTGAGGACGTCCTCATTTTTTAAACTTACTTTGAGGCACATCAAAATCAAATGATTTGGATTCTGATTCATCCGTCCGAGGGGCAGTAACTAATACCTTTCTGTCTGGTTTCTTTTCCAAAGGTGCTAGTTTTATTACTTCCTGTGGCTTTTCTACCATTTGACAAGTATGACAGGTATGGCAAAATTCAACTACATCTTTAAGCAATCCAGGCCAATATAAGTGCTTTTGTAATTGAGCCTCACTACTAAACACCTTCCACAAGTAATTTGTGTGCTACCCATAATAGTTCCCGTCTGCATGCTACCAGCAACACAATCTAGTGAACTTCCACCCATGTCTCCTCTGCATTAACCTGCCGAGGTCTCTATTTTCACCTTAGGATTATATCCTTAAGATAATAACCCTCAGGAATACATTCTCATTCCTTTTCAGAGTAAGCTTTATGATATAAATCTTTTATTGTCTCATCTTTTTGTTGTAACTCCAGTAATCTTTCAGAAATAAACACCTCTGCCTGGTCCTCTACCTGTTTAGGTTCTTCCTTGACCATTCTGCCAGCAGGGTGGCAGCTAACTAGGCCTCAACTCCTTCATCTTTCCTCTTTAGTGTTCACCTCTTGCATTAACCTTTGACTGTGTAATCTTATCACCAGAGTCTGGTAAAATTCAGGGTATTTTTCTTTTAACACCTCAATTCCCTGGTTTATCTTCAGCTTCTCCATTACAAGGGTATCACTCCAACTTTTGTTCCTGCCAGGCTGTATCCAAGAACAAACTGTGTTCCTGGAATTGACACACTTTCAATCACTCCCAATGTGTCACTTCCCCAGTCTTGATTGGACTTTCCAACCTGATCTTACACAGGGGAACGCGAAATCTCTCTCCATCTATTACACAGATTACCGCTCTATCAGGTAACATTTTAGAAGGAGTGCAAATACTTTCATCCCATACTATTAGGAGACTGACCAGCTCCTGTATTTCTTAATATTGTAACTTCTTCACCTCGGTGGGTAAGGTTTACTCAGTAAGAACAGGGCAGAAGGTAAAGTCTTTGTAGAGATCGGACACGATCTCACTATCCAGCCAGTGACTAGGCTGCCCACTCTCCTGCAACTCCTCGGCTCCTTTTGGGATTTCCTTCTCTACCTCAACCAATCCCTCTGGTTTAGCACTTTTAAAAGCACATCCTTTTCCCCAGTGCCTTTCTTAAACCACCAGCACTGTGACTTTGTGTCCCACGTTATTACAGTGGGAACACTTGAGATCTCTTGCCTCCTTTTGACCCTCTTGGGTTTCTTTTTTCACCTGTGGTAAACTGCTCCCAGTGTGATCTACGTTTTCATTTTCACTGAAGGATCTCCCTTGTTCCCCATTTCTATCCCTCAATGAATGAAATTGCTGTCCGAAGCTAAATTTCGATTTATGGACTAATGCATATTCATCCACCATCTCTGCAACTCTTCTTACTTTGGTAACTTTCTGTTCCTCAATGAGTTCTTATCATCTCTGGAAATGAGTTTTAAACGTGTCCAGCAGAATGATCTCTCTAAGATTCTCATACGTCTTTTCTATCTTTAATGCTGACACCCATCTATCAAATTTGCTGTTTAATTCTTTCAAATTCAACATAACTCTGACCTAGTTCCTTCTTTATGTTTCTGAACTGTCAGCTGGTACTAATTTGTAGGCACTTCAAATTGCCTGTTTAACTTCATAATCTCTTGACACCTCATCTGTAAACACTTCACTAGCCCTGCCTATCAACTTAGTCTGAATTAACGTTACCCACATATCCTCTGGCAATTGGTCTGCCTAGCCAGTTTTTCAAATGAAATGAAAGAGGCTTCTACATCTTTTTCATCAAATTTTGGCAACGTTTTTAACATTTGTATATATCCCTACCATGTCTTTGGCTACGATGGGTTTGCTCATCACTCTCCTCTGATCTTTTACTTTCATCTCCATCCTTGCAAATTGAACAGGAAAGTCAATTTAAAACATCTGAAGTTCAAACTCTTTCTTCCTCTCCTCTTTCTTTTTGCTCAGCTAAGAACCTTCTCTTTCTTCTAACATGGCTCTTCTTTCTCTTTCTTCTCCTTGTAACTGTAATTCAAACTTGCCTTTCTTTCATTCTCTAATTCCAGTTGTCTTATTTGCAATCTAAGATTTTCTAACTCCACTACACTTGCCTGCTTCTCTGCCATTCCCAAGTACTTGACTAACTTCAATACAATTTCAGTTTTCCTTTTATCCCAAGTTAAATCCAATTCTAGCCTGTTTGCTAATTCCAATAGTATATCCTTCCTCTGCTTATGTAAACTTTCTTGGCAAATTTGGGAAGCATCTTCAAACCTCAGAAGCTCTTTAGCAATGTTAAGAGCCATCTCCATCACTTTTAATTTAGCCTACCACTAGTAACTGAAATTAAACAGATTTTTCACACCTAAATTTTCTTTAACAATTGATGCCAATTCCCGCAGTTGAGGAACCCTTCATGTGGTTATGGTTGATTGGTTTTAAGGAGGGGACCTGCACAAAGGTGGGAACCAGTATTTGCTAACCATAATGGATGTGTTTACCAGATTTCCAGAGGCAATTACATTACAGAATGTCAAGGCAAAGAAGGTCGGAGGAGTTGCTTGCTTTCTTTACTCATTATGGACTACCCACGGAGATTCAGTCAAAGAATCAAATTTTACTGCCAAACTATTTAAGGTGGTCGTGGATAGTTTAGACATCAAGCACTTTAAATCAACTGCGTACCATCCTGAATCCTAGGGAGCATTGGGAAGGTAGCATCAGACCCTAATACCATGCTGAGGGCTTAATGCCACGATAACTCAAATGATTGGGATAAAGGTATCCCATTTGTATTATTTGCTACTAGAGATGTCCCAAATGAATTGACTCATTTTACACCATTGAATTGATATTCGGACACCAAGAAAAAGAGCCTTTAAAATTAATTAAGGAAATGTTGATAGGTCTGAAGTCATAGATCTCACAGTTGGATTATGTATCTGAGGTGACAAAGATTAAACAGAGTAGGTGAATTAGCTAAACATTTGAAGGAGGCACAGCACATAATGAAGCAAGAAGCAGGTAATAAATTTAAAATTCGTGTGTTTGCCTGTGGGGATAAAGTATTGGTGCTGTTACCGAGTCAAAGTGAGTGGTTTTCGCAAATCGTGTTGGTTTCCAAACTGATGGTGCTCAACGATTCTACATAAATTATCGCTAAGTCAATGCCGTAACTAATACAGACTCACAACCAATTCCAAGGCTGGAAGACTGTATGGAAAAAGTTGGATAAGCCACTTACATCACAAAGTTGGACTTACTTCGTGGTTACTGGCATGTATGTTTGTCGGAAATAGCAAAAGTAGTTTCTGCTTTTGTAACCCTAAATGGGCCATACCAATTTCAAGTAATGCCCTTTGGAATGAAGAAAGCCCCAGCCACATTTCAAAGACTTATGAACAAAGTTGTGGCAGGATTGACGAATTGTGCCATCTATATAGATGATTTAGGATCTTTAGCCATTCATGGAAAGATCACTTGGTGCATTTGACAGAGCTCTTTGAGACACTACGGAAGACAAAGTTGGTCATAAATTTGGCAAAGACCGAATTCGTGAAGGCAGAAGTGAAGTGCTTAGAACACATCAGACGCTGACACCAAGAAATGTGAAGATGAAGGCTATCAAGGAATTTCCAAAGAACATCCTCAAAGGAGGTGCTATGATTTTTGGGACTAAGTGAATTCTATTGGAAATAGGTACCAAATTTGAGTAGCGTGGTGGCACAGCTGACAGATTTGTTAAAAAAAAAATTCCGGCGGACAGACCAGTGCCAGGAGGCATTTGAGAACTTAAAAATAGTGTTAACCACCACACCAGTTTTAGCCAGCCCAAATTTCTTGAAACCCTTTAAAGTCGCTATCAACGCAAGGGAAGCAGGGGTTGGAGTTGTTTTGTTACAGGAGATGATTGTGGAATTGAAAGGCCATTCAGTTATTTTTCAAAGAAACTCAATATCCACCAGAAAAAATATTCAACTGTGGAAAAAGAGTTGAGTTTGGTACTAGCCTTACAACATTTTAATGTTTATGTTGCAAACAATATGTATTAATTCATTCACAGGATGAGGGCATCACTGGCTAGATCAGCATTTATCACCCACCCCTAATTGCCCACAGGGCAGTTCAGAGTCAACCACATTGCTATGGGTCTGGAGTCACATGTAGGCTAAACCAGGTAAGGATGGCAGTTTCCTTCCCTAAAGGACATGAGTGAACCAGATGGGCTTTTCCAACAATCAGCAATGGATTCACAGTCATCATTAGGTTTTTAATGCCAGATATTTAATTCAAACTCCATCATCAGCTGTGGTGGGATTCGAACCCAGGTCCCCAGAACATTACACTAGGTTGCTGGATTAACAGGGTAGAGTTAATACCACTAAGCCATTTCCACTGAATATAATCCTTTGACATTTTTGGAAAGATTTAATGACAAAAACACTAGTCTATTTTATTTAACTCTTATGCTACATAATTTAATTTAAATGTTTATACAAGATTGAACACTACCATTTATGTTATATATGTACGTAGAATTGCTATGAAATTTGTAACTCTAGATTAATGACCTATACATCTAGTAATAATGATGTTAAGAGTTAGAAAAAAGCCATCTTTTCATCATGATGGCTTGCTTTTTTCTTGGGGGGGGGGGGGGGGGAGAGGGGGTGGGGGGGGGGGGTGAGTTTTTGGATGTTTGTAAAATGATTGGGTGGGGGGGGGGGGCTGGGGAAGAGGAGTGCATGGTCCCCTTAAAAGGTGATTTTTTGTTTTTTTAAAAAGACTTGGAGATTTAAAAAAAAGTCTGCAGGCAGCAATAGATGCACAGAGTTCTTGAAATTGAAACATTGCATCAGAACACTATAGTATTAGCAGGAAAAACAGCATTTTTACCAAGACAACAGGTATTTTAATTTAACCAATTAATTTAAACTAGGCCCAAAATACCAAAACTCAATTACATTTAAATCTGACGGTGTTGACAACCTTGGACTAATCCTGTGGTAAGAAATTGATAGGTCATCAAGGTTATAAAAGAAAAGGGCATTTTAAAAATCAGAGCGTGAACTGCCATCTGAAGAGAAACTCACCGGCTCTCAGAAATCTCTAAGCTCTAAGTAAGCACCATCTAAATGAAGGCACTGCAGCACTCTTAGCTAATATTCCTAACACAAGAATTCAACAGAGAAAGGCGTTCCTGACTGGAAGACAGTAGAGAAGGCAGTGGAGAAAAAGACTTATCCTGACTGTAAATTCGAGAGATCAAGTTTTAATTTTTTTTAAATTAATTTGATTTATCTAAGTGGGACTTGAATCTTTTGGAACAGCATACCATTAGAATTTTGTTTTATTTGAGTATAGTTAGTAGTTAAAGGAAGTGGGGGGTAGGCAGGGAGAATTGTTTGGTTTCTTAGTAGTTCTGTTAATTTGTTCAATGCTAGAGTTAGATAAATAAATTAATTGTTACTTGTTGATTATAAAGTGGAGCATCAGGGATTTCTTTCATTTAACCATTTCTTTGTAACAGATAGGAGGTGAGAGATAGATTATACCACTTCTCACACTTCCTTTAAACAGATTGAGGTGAGGCAAGCTTCTCTGGGTGTTTCAGTTCTAATTATTAGAGAGATGTCAACCAACCCCGCTGTATCATTTGAATTAAACACCATCTGCTATTTCTCTGCCCAACTTTCTAACTGGTCTGTATCCTGCTGTACCAGGATAGTTCCCTAGAAAAGTCGACTTAAAATCAATCATGTGCAATCCCAATCCAACATTGATGCCATTGAACCTGGGGACTGCAAGGTAGAGTCAGAAAGGCATAACTAAAAAGTGACTGGGAACATTTAGACTCTAGGAACAGACAGTCAAGAGACGATTGAAATGAAGCAAGAGTTTGAAAATTTTGCACAATATTAGAAAATGTTGCTGACTACAGAAATTCTTCAATGGAAGATAAGAACGCAGTGGGAGTCACGGCAAGTCAGAATAGCACTAGAAAGCTTCCCATACTCAAAGAGAAAATTTAAATATCAGTTACCAAAAATGCTCAGAAAAGACATGCGGCATCTCAAACCTAGAAGGTTTGTACATATGGAAAGATCAAATCAAATGCAAATCTTGAGACTTTGGAGAAAGGCATCTTTGAAGAACAGAATCACTTCAGGATTAAACAAAGCCTAAAGCTGAATAAGTCAACACATAAGACTTTGCTCCATTGAAACAATAGCAAATGATATCATGGCAAAGTAAGGTGTTAAATGAAGTCTTCAAAGAAGTCTTAAAAGCCAACTCCAACAACATCAAACCCAAGGAGCAATAAGATTCCAGAAAGTGCAAAATTCCAGAGGCATCAAGAAACCAGTGAACCAGTAGATTCTTTTAGTAATGACCTTCGGAGGCTAATTGAAAGATGCTAATTTGGAGACATAAAAGCCAAATCAATAAGAGTGTGTGCATTGTAGTAGGTGTAGTTGATAAATCTCAATCAATCAATCAGATGTATTTCAGTCTAATGAAGACCTCATCCTACAAAATGCAATACAGCTGCTGAGACAAGCAGATAGCAATAAGCAGAACAGAGCAATCCTCAGAAGAATTCCTAAACACAGGATTGTAAAACAAACAAAATGTAAGTACAATTGGGATTGAACAGACAAGGCACCATAAAATTGTTAGCGTGGCACTGAAAAGGCCCACAGGCACACAGTGTCCAACAGACAAAGCTGCATGCTTTTATAGAACTTTTGATACGTATGGTTCCAGCAGAGCTAGCAATACCATCTTCTGAATTAGCCTGATAAAATAACGAATAAAGATATTTCAAAAGAGCACATTTCAGATACTAACTACAGAATTTGGAGAAACTCAGCAGGTCTTGCAGTATCTATAGAGAGGGGAGTTCATAGAATCATGCAGCACAGAAGAGGCCCATCAAGCCTATACGGCCAATAATATACCAATACATACATTAGTCCCCCTTCCAGCACTAGGATGATTTCTTTGAATTTTACAACATTTCCAGTGCTCAAGAATTAAATGTCCCAAGTCCAATATGAGACATTTTCAGATATGGAGCAGTTCTGCTGAAAAGTGTCACACTTCTCCAGCATTTACTATTTTTATTTCAGATTTCCAGCACACTGAGTATTTTGCTTGTATTTCAGATATTCCTACCAGGACTTTACCTTTAATTATCCAAGTATCTATCAAGATAATGTTTGTTTGATCCTAGCTGACATTATTACTGGACAAGTTAAATCACAGACTGAAATCTGCCTTGATTGGTCCTTTTTTGGGGTTTCAATAAGGTGGTCTATTGCTCAAACACAAACACGCAAAGCTGCAGATTTGGTTTTAACAATAAAACAGAAGTTTATTGCACAAAACAAATGAAGATAAAATAAGATACACAAACTATTTATATTTAACATAAAGAATTTGAAACACATGGTAAACTACAATCTCATTTACCCCAACAGCACCTTCTGTTAAAAAAAAAAGATAGTACTCAAATACCAGAGAGAATTCCCTTCTCTATCACAGAGGGTTTGATTTAGCTCAGCCTTCAATTCCAAGTCTAGAAAATCTCTGTCTCTTGCAACAGCCTTCATGTAACTGGATTCAGAATTAACTTCAAACACTCACTTCAGGATTTTAACTGAAGACTTCTGGTATGGAACTTTGAAATAAACTGCTTACAATAAAGTAACCCTTTTTTTAAACAGTTCTAAACTACGTCATTTCATCAAGAAAAATAGTTTTATGCACCCAACACTTCTGCAGAACGGTCCAAACACAAACTAAAAAGGTTTTTGTCAAGCTAAGTGATTCTTTTCCAAATTAGGAAGGGGAAAAAAAAAGTCCCTGATCTTCCAAAATGAAAGCTCATTGCACAACTATTTAATTTGTTCTCCTGTAGTAACCGCCAATGTAAACAAATTGTAATTTGCCTCCAAGAACTCATCCTCTCATACCATGGTTCAAAAAAGAAATCACTTTGGCTACAGAAATACTTAACAAGTTAATCACTTAACCCTCTTCAGACGTACGACCAAAATCCACAATCGCACAAACCCAAACTCTAAAATAAGTGCTCTGAAATTTAAAGATTTTAAAACACATGGTAAAATAGTCTCTTTAATCCACAAAACACTCCTTTAGAATACTCCAAGCAGCTTCAATGTCCCATCTTGAGGATCAGATTGGCTCTTCCTCAAGCCTTCATACAATTGAGTTTAGATTTTCTCCACTTCAAATAAGCCTTGCAGGGTTTTAACCAAACACTTAAGTCTGCAACTTTTAAACCGACACCCTTGCTGAGGAAGCTGTTACATCCAATATGCAGCAGGCAGTGTTTGAAATGGCTGGTAGATGGCTTGTTTAGAGGTGCTCTCGTCCCTCTCTAATGTCCCAACTTTGCCTCTGGATGTTTCTACATTTTTTCTGATGTGTTTGGTACCTCCTTGAATGAGCCTTCTCCATTTTGATGTGGCATAAACCAGGGCCTCCTGTGACGTGGACCTCGAAATATTTTAAGGACATTCACACTTGCTGCAAGCAAATTCCAAGTGAACCAGTTGCTTTGGGAGTCTGGTGTCAGACACAAGAATGTTATACTTGAGTGATTAGTACTTCAATGTTGGCATTTTCACTTGGGAGAGAACATTAGTGCTAAACAAACTATTCCATATTAAGGCAATGCTGTTGGTACTTCTCTAGTGCTTCAGGTTGCCCAAATTGCTGAGGAATTTGGAACATGAGGATCATTGGCACTGGACAAGTCATGACCTTTGTATCAGGTGAGATTCCAGTTCTCAAATATTCTTTTTCTCAGTTAGCTGAAGGCTCAGCTGGCACACTGGAGACATTTGCTGAGTTTAATTGACCATATGTGCCTTCATTAAGATGAGATCCCATGCACGTCACCACTACAGCAATCTTAATTTTTTTTTGTTTTACAATTCAAACCAGAAGAATTTACTCTTTCCAACTTGACAATGTTTTATCTGAACAGTATGATCACCCTAGATTCCTTTTCCACCCTTCTCTTTTTGAAAGATTTTGCATCCTTAAATATCAAGTGACCAGTCTTTCGTAAACTATTTTTCTGTCATTATCACTATTTCAGGTTTCCCAATGGCTACTTGGACTTGCATCAGCCTATTTTTTTGAATTCATTCATGGTTAGTGGCTATTGTTGGCGAAATAAGCACTTATTGCCCATCCTTGATTGTCTTTGAGAAGGTGATGGTGAGCTGCCATCTTGATCTGTTGCAGTCTGTTTGTTGCAGGCACACCCACAGTCCTGACAGGAAGGGAGCTTCAGAATTTTGACCCAATGACAATGAAGGAAGAGCAATATAACTCCAAGTAAAACTGACAAGTGGGTTGGAGGGGCACTTGCTGGAGGTGGTATTCCCATGTATGTCTTGTTCTTGTCTGAGTGCAAAGGTAATAGGTTTGGAAAGTTCTGTCAGAGGAGCACAGCTAAACTGTCACAGTGCATCCTGTAGATGGTAAACAATGCAGTCACTGAGTGTTGTTGGTGAATGGAATGAATGCTAAAGGTGTTGTATAGTGTCAAGCAAGCTGGATGCATCATCGTGAATAGTGCTGAGCTTGGATATTGTTGGAGCTGCAGCCATCAAGGTGGGTAGAAAGTATTCCATTACACTTATCACTTGTCCAGCATGTATGAGGCACATATTGGGAGACAGGAAAATTGGTCATTGTCGAAGTCTTAGCCTCTGACTTCTCTTGTATCCACAATATTTATGCAGTCGGTCCAGTTCAGTTTTGGGACAATGGCAACAACACCCAGGATGTTGATAGAGGGGGATGCTGATAGATGGTAATGATGGTAAACATCAAGGTGCAACAGTAAATTCCCTCTTGTTCCAGACTGCTATTGCTCGGCACTTATGTTGCACGTTACTTGTCTGCATCAACTGCTGGAAATCTCAGTAGATTTGGCTCGGTTTATAAGCTGGAAGGTGAACAATCATAGCATGCATCAGGGAAGGGGATAGATTCCCGAATTATTTACACAAAGAGGCAGTCAACCCTCATACATTCAAGTTCTACATTTTGGTCAGTGTTCAGGGACAGAAGACTACGCCTGCAAGGAAAGTGCACAAGGCATCCAGACAGCAGGAGCACACAAATTTCAGCCTGTGCAATTGTTTAAGAGGTCTGGATGAGCAAGGACTGCAGTGTGGATGACCTAACTGATGACAGCAGTATAGTGAGGGTGACTGACACTGTTCTCAGCAAAGAAAGTGAATCCAGGTGGTTGTGTTGCCGACTTGGTGTCATCATTTGGAATATCTGCACATGGCTGGAGAGGCACTTGAAGTGAGGGAGAGTAGCCAATCATGGTCCATGTAGATATCAAAAATCACAAAATCAGTGAACCAACAGAAGCTGACTCATCTAATCTTACTCCATCCATGACACAGATGAGGTGTTGGTGGCCTCATGGCAGCATCAGTGGACAAGTAATCCAGAGACCTTGGCCAATACCCTGGGGATTTGGGTTCAAATCCCATTATAGCAGCTAGAGGAATTTAGATTCAGTTAACAGAAAAATCCTGCAATTGAAAGCTTGTCTCAATAATAGCTGGCATACAGTTATCATAGATATTGTGCAAAGCCATTTGGTGGGCTAAGATCTTTTAAGGAAGTAAATCTGCCACTCTTACCTGGTCTAACTTGCATGTTTGGGTCTGGAGTCAATGTGGACAATTCATAAATATCCTCTGAAACAGCACTGAAAGCTACTCAGTTCAAAGGCAATTTGACATGGGCAACAAATTATTGGTCTTGCCAGCAATGCCAACATCACTTAAAAGAACACAAACAGAAAAAACTGTGTCTAAACGAAAGACCTTTCTCCGCAGTAACTACTCAATTTTAAAAAATATTTTTCTTTAAAGGCCTGAAAAAAAAAAAATATATGAAGGTCTGTATTTAGTTTTCTTGGAATTTTCTGATTACATGATTAGCTCCATTTTCCCACATAACCATGTTTGATCAGGTGAGAACGTTAGCTCCATCCTCAAGTCCCTAACGTGCACGTACATCAGATTAGAAGAGGGTTAAACCAGGAAACAGGACTGATGTGGACAGTTACTCTATTGTGTATAGATCAAGCGCTAGTTAACCTTTTCATTGTCAATAAACCTTGATCCTAAGAATTTCAGAAGCAAAAATATTAATTATCTTACTTTTTAAGCTAGATAGCATATCAAAAGCAGCTGCAAAATCCAAGAAGGCTTTAAAGTTGATGTCTTAAATTGGAATTGTGAACCTGTAAGCACAAGATAACAGTAACATTGAATTTGCTAAACAAAACTGTGAAATTGCAAATTATATTTCAAAGTAAGAGGTCTTTGCTGCCATTTTTCATGCGCTGATAACATCATTTGTGCTCGGAACAAACAAGAACAATATTTTGTATCAACATTTTCCCTCAAGCAACCGAAGCCACACTGACAGATAAAGCTAGCTAGCCTCGATATATTTGTTTCTTTTTACATAATTACTTAATTTATATATAATGACTCTGGGTCAAACAATCATGTAGCAGCAACATGGTCTGAAAAGCCATGGTACAAGTACCAATATCCA
This sequence comes from Rhincodon typus, assembly GCF_021869965.1. NCBI lineage: Eukaryota > Metazoa > Chordata > Chondrichthyes > Orectolobiformes > Rhincodontidae > Rhincodon > Rhincodon typus. The sequence continues at coordinate 16,297,007 of NC_063342.1, read as the reverse complement.
GAGGCTAAATCATAGCCCCTCAGCGACATTTACTTCAGCCTAGAACAGATTATCTGGAAGTCAAACTATCTACGGAGAATCCAAATAAAGACATTCTAAGATGAATTCATCCTTGAGAAAAACCTCTGTCGTGGTTCCAAAGCGATACACGAGTATGAATAACCCATTTCTTTGGTGGAACGGTGACACTTAAGAGGTGCACTATTTTTAACAAACAGTAACAAACGTTTTGTGAATAACCTGCACTTTCATTGCAAAACATGAAGGAATTACAAACCTTTTGTCTCTAATGTGAAATAAAGATTTTCTTTGGTTTATAGTTGGGAAAATGAGTGTAGTTTTGGCATTGCTTCCACCCTCAGAACAAGAGATTGCAAAAATCACTACACTTTGTTTTTGCAAATATACAAAGCATTTTTTCAGCAGTGTAATATCTTCAGTATGAAGCGACATTTTTGAAAATGTCCCACACGCTTTTTTCTTCTTTCTTAGTCAAGCCCCACAAGTATAGCCAAATGCTTTACTATACATGGCATCCATAAAAGGAAGATGAATTCATTAAGGAAGTTAAAGTTTTGAGCTATCTGGTAGATGACAATCATGCAGCAACGCAGTTCACCACATGGAGGAAAGAAAGAGAGAAAGAAAGAAAACCAGAGAATTCAATTCAAACCATTTTTAACAGCTATGTATAAAGTAGTTGGCAACAAAATGCTTTGGAATGCATGTGAAGGTTGAATCACTTGTGAGTAAGTTGTTCTGTTTTTGCAAATGGAAGCACAGATTGTCCCAATAACAATTTTAATGTATCTTTACCATGTTGTTATATTATGTAGTTTTGCATTGTTATTATTAAAGAAACTGAGATTGGTTAAAACATTGTGTTAGCTGTCCAGACTTTGAGACTTAGGAATAAAACACACACAAAAGGACAGTATGAGGACCAATTGTTCAATTATTTATCATACATAAGACTGCATGACTATAATACAAAGGGCTTGTCTTTTGTCATTTAACATATTACAATATACACAGCAAGTCTTGACTAGGTCTTACAATCTCTGGACACAGGTACTTAACCTTTTTCCATGCTGTTTATGGTTTACAATGCACAGTCAGAAGTCCTGTAACCAAACTGTGTAGTCAAGCAAACAAAACTGGACTGTAAATTGAGGCGAAACAAGAGAGAAAAGGAGAGATGCAAGCAAGAGCGCATGCTGATGAGAGGGCCTAGAGCAAGGCAGTGCCAAGACACTAATGAAACACACACAGACACAAGACAAGAGGCGCACACACATGAAGAAAGAAAGTGTGCATATTAAGTGACTGGTTGTAATACAGATGTTAACTGTTAAAAATCAGATACAGATCTGACTAGTTTGGATTTAGAAACTGATCTCACGTAATAGCTATTTGTATTTGGCATTTATTAGATTAATAGCAAATGATACTATATTAAACACTCTGCCTAACTTAGGTATTGAGTGTGTCAGTATGGATCATTGCTATTTAATATCCAAAATCCTAACTAAGATCCAACATTGCACCCATGGCTGTATGTTTGTGTTTCTCTGGCTTTGCTGCTCAAAATTAGAGAGATTTTGATCTCTGGAATTTGCATCAATGGAGATCCAAGCATTTTAAAGAAGGCCAGCAGCAATTCTTAGCCATCAACATTCCTTCAAAAAAATTGAATTCAGCCCTCAACAGGGTTATGATTTAATGTCCACCACTCTGGACTTCACTTACCAATATTCAAGGTCAGATCTACAACTCTAGAAGTTAGTGAAGAGTTGTGTTACCTCACTCGAGGGGTCTTGTCTATCCCTCAGCGATTTTTTAATATTTGAAATATAATGCCGTACCATTAAAGTTGATTTGAGTGAAATTATATATTGACAGTTGTCCTGGTTGTAGAAAGACACTTATAGTTAACAATCAACTGACACTGAAGTCAAAACTGACTGGGCTCTTCCGAAAAATGATCACTGGGCACAGGCCAGCTATTACTGCTTGGCGACCAGTGAAAAAGGATTCAAATTTCATAGGCTACCAACACTACAGCAGACTGAAAGCGGATTGCTTTTCCTGGTACTGATCCAGTTGGATCAGTTAAGTTAGACTAAACTTTTTAATAACATCTTGTCTTCATGTTTTAGTAAGAGTTTGCATTTGATAAAGTTGCAGTTGTCACACTGCAATTTCTGTCCACAGATTTGTGTGCCCTTTTAAATAAAAACAAAATGGCTTATTTTGGCTCAGGTGAGTTTGCATCATCTATATCTTTTTACAGATGAGTCTCCCTTTTTAGCATGCGCAATACACAGAATGGTCCATTAGAATATATAGGTATTAGCACAAAACTAAAATGAGCGTTCTGCACCAACTGGTAAATGGTTGGTCCTTCCACCTACTTACATGAAAAAGACCTCATCTAATTACCTGGTCTGTATCAACGGTTATGTGAGGTCTTATGGCCAGCCAAACAAGCATCTAATAACTGGACTTAAAATCAGAAACTATTCCTCAGGTTTTAAAAGAATCCCTTTTTGGGTGAAAAGACAGTAAAATGAGACTACAACATATTCAGGTTGTGAAAGTACTGCATAAAGCTATCAGTTCCAGTTTTGTTAAGCATTAGGTATAGCCATAATTATAATTAACATTTAAAAGAAAAATGATCTAAATATACCTTGTCAAAAGTGCAGAACTGCTACATTATTGGTTACAGACATCTATGTGCTATAAAAACAGCTTTGGTACAATAAATTATCAAAAAGGAAAATAAATTCTTGTAAAATTCACAGCATAATCGTGAGGCGAGAGCAGTCACATAAAATTCTGCATTTTAAAAATGTTCGAACAGGAGTTGTCTTTGCGCAAAAATTGTCTTTGTCGTGCTGAAGGAAAAGCAATCTAGGATGGGGTGGGAGAGGGAAAGAAATAAGTCCAAGAAAGGACAGTTATATTTATCTCAGCAAATTGGAGATCACTACTTCTGTAACCTATAACAGAGGAAGTAGCTATTACGACATGACACACGTGACCTCTCATGACCTCTTCAATCCCTGCAACTGGTGGTGGTGTGATAGTAGTGGTAATGGGGGTAGGAGCCAAGGGAGAAAAAAAAAAGTGGGAAAGGGTCAGTTTATTCGTCCTCCAACAAAAGCCTCATTAATTACCCATGCTTGCTTTTTTTAAAAAAAAAATTAAGGACTATCTGAAAGTTCAATGACCTCTGCACTATGGCATGTTAAATGATAAGCCTCTTACAACAGTTTTTTCAGTCAATGTCCAAAATCGAAAGGCCAAGGATATTCAACTGCCACTCAAAAATATAAGCAGTAGGTCAAGAATGACTATGATTGCCACTCACTGTATCCCAATGACTGGACCAAAATGAACATTCAATCGCTACTTAACCATTAATTGATTCAACCAGAGGGCCAAAAAAATTTCCAAAGTTCCTGTGCGATTAGAACAAGGTTGTTTTACTAACCACCACTCAGCATGCCAGATGTGCTTTTGAAATTTCATTTTCAGTGTCCTCTCAGTTCAGACTCTGCTCTGACGGCAGCTAGCTCCACTTTATCAAGCCCTCCTGTTCTGCAGCACATCACAGGACCGTATTAGGATGTTCCGGTACTTGGGGAATTTTTTTTTAAAGAAAGTTGACAAAATAGGTCAGAAAAGACAGAAGTGTTGACCGTTCATAAAAACAATCTGCAGTTCCATTTCTATTTTTTCCAGGTGGCTTTTAAACTAATGCTGCTACTTCACCCATGCCAGGTTGTGCTAACACAGGTGGCAGGATGCTGTGTAAGAGAATTGTAGCATAAGGTGAGACTACACCTCAGGATGACCCATAACACGAAGTGTAAGGTGGTTTCTGGGCGTGAATCCAGTCTTAAGCACTTGCACTCCACAGTCCATTAGCAAATTCCTTTTCAATTTAAAAATATAATCAGCTCTGCGCTCTTGACCTGTCCATTCCGTTTCCTTTGTTCCAAAGCAGCACTGTTCTCAATGCACTTTTTTTTTGTTAAAACCCCCACCTTGAAGACACACAAACAAAAACAAACCCCCATCTCAATGTAGTCACGAGCTTGCGACGGGACTCTGCTGAACGCAAACACCTACCATCGGAGACTCCTCCCTATCCATTCCTTGCCGCGTTGACAAATGGCCTTCTGTCATATAATGGGCAGAACCAGCTGTTGCTGAAAATTGGTACACTTGTGGGCCAGACACTCCTGTCTCTTGGCGGGGATTGGAGTATGTACCCAAGTTAATGTCCACAGTGCCATTCTGAGCAAAGTCCAAAGTATTGGCAACAACAGGCCGGTTGTGATAAGCTTGAGACCCAGAAACAGAAGAGGAGGAGGTTGACGAAGAGGAGTTTGAGGAAGACAAGGACGTCATGGAGTGGTGGCTATGTCCCACTTCCATCGAGTCCTGGGCAACGGAGCCATTTGTCGGGGAGTTATAAGCTCGTGGTCTGTTCCGGGTGCTCATGGCCTGTCCATGATGATGGTGGTGATGATGGTGGAGGTGATGATGGGAGCTATTAGAGTGGTGGTGATGTAATGCACTCGTTTGTTGGGGAACAATGTGGAAAGTTGTCTCTTGAACTGGATGAGTTTCAACCGTGATTTGTGTCGTGGTATCACCAGGCGTCCATCCCAAAGCCACAGGATACTGCTGTCGAACCTATGTTTTAAAAATGCACAGTAAGAAGTCCATTACTTCACATTTAACTTCAAAACAATAAGCATGCTGACTACAGTTAAGATATCTCAGTGCAACTATAATGATCAGTGGATATCTCAAGCATGAATATGTTTTAAATAAGTTAACATTTCATCTCAAAACTAATGATCCTGTTAATATTGATGTGCGATATACTGCATTCCTGCAAAACTATAGGTCATAAAACCGATCTTGTTAAATCCATGTTAAGTGTTTATGAGTCAAAGAAATACACACACAGACACACAAACAGATTGCTGCTTAGAGGAAAACCAAATGCTATTATGCGTTAGTGGCTCAGAGTAGTTTAGGAGAACTGAATATAAGAAACACACGTGAATGGCCGAAGCACAAAATTAACTTAACAGAACTGTCTTTAAACAGCAAGGACAAAATTAACAGCTCAGAATCATTATTTTTAGCGTGTAAAAGAATATATGAAACGAGAAATAGCAAACAATTTCAGCTATGATCCTAGCCATGAACTCCCTGCCCACCTCACCTTTAAACACTGCAAGCCACTACACTCCTCCTTTAATTCAGCATTTGTGACTGTTTACATTTCCATAGCTAACTATGCTAATATCATTCTGCTCGTTGATGGGAGGCATTTACCATAAGTGAGATGTCATTTTTATTTATAGCTCAAAATACAGCTTGATGCTCATCTGGTAAATTCCCATCCAGTTGATCTGCAAGAACTGTCTAAACTAAACACATACAGAGATGACAGAATTAGATGTCAAACATCACTGGAATTCAAGCTTGCAATCATAGGGACGTGAAGGGAGGAGTGGAGACTTTCTTCAAACACAGAACTCACCTGTGGGCTGTGTGTCTCACAGTCCATGGCCTGGACAGCTCCACTATAATGGCCACCACTATGCCGATGCTGATGCGTTGGGTCGGACCGTGCCCTTCCGCTATTACTTGTCCCAGAAGAGCCACCTATAGAAGATGAGCATTAATAGGTGTTTCACAAAAAGTCAACACACAAAGCATCATGTGTGCCATGTGGGAGGAGGCTGAAGGTTTGTAGTGGGGGGTAGGCTGGTAATTGGTGAGGGAAGAGGAGACAAAGAAAAGCAGGAAACTCTCAGTGTAACAGACATGAATAATCTGCACTTATCCTTTAAATATACTGCAACATTAGCAAAACACCGCAAGTTTTCAATTTAAATACTGTTAACATATTAGCTCTGGATATGCATCAATGTCTTGTTCCATGTACCAGAAAAAATATTCAGACAGCAGAAGTATTGACTGTTTTAACATGTACATGATGAAACAATGGAAGAGGTGCACTTTGAAATGAATTACAAAGCAGTACCGCAAAGAGAACGACTTGATGTTATTAACCAAAAGAAGTTAGCACATTTTCATTTCTATAGCAAAATATGTCACTGATTTGCAATAGACGAGTAAGTGTATATTAAACACATGAATAGATAAATAAATTTAAAGAAGAATGCAAGCCCATATGGAAGATAAACTGCTCCAAAATTTAATGGAGTGTACGTAGTGTGTGTCCTAGCAGGGTTGGAGACCAGGTCTACAATCCTGTAGATAGATCCCGGAGATCATAAAACTGTCACTTTGAGAACAAAAATTAGAACCTAAATTTTATCTGTGTGCTTTTGAATCAGTGCATTTTCAATTTTTTTTGCCTCCTTCTATCTGGGTATGGTACTGTTCAGAAACAGATAGTGATTCTAGTAGTAATATTAAATTTGAAGTTGTTGCATGGAGATTAGGAAATATTGTAACTTCCAACAGAAATAGGTCCATATATGCTTACAAACAATTCCTGTTACAGAGCTACAGTCCCAGTCATTGCTCATTAAACATACAAGCAATTTCTAAACAGCATTATGGTTCCTTCAATAACTGAAAACTATATTTACTTTTTATTCATTCACAGAATGACAGCACTGCTGGCCAAACAGCATTTATTGCAAAACTTTAATTGCCCAGACGGCAGTTAAGAATCAACGACATTGCTATGGATCTGGAGTCACAGACCAGGTAAAGATGGCAGTTTCCTTCCCTAGTGAACCAGATGGTTTTTTTTTTTTCCCCCCTGATAATCGACAATGGGTTCATGGTCATCATTAGACTCTTTGATACAAGATATTTATTGAATTCACACATAAATTGTGTCAGGATTCAGGATTAGCTCAGTTTTCAGGATTAACAAGTAAAAGCATAAAGGAGTTTGTGCAACCTGTATAGAACTTCACTGTCTTATCAACATCCCTACTCAGAAGATAGCCCGGGAATTAGATTCAAGAGTCGATCTAAAAAAAACACTGTCTTTCTTCAGTGCTGACCAACTGACATTTTGCATCCAACCTTTCAGATATTCAAGGCTGAATATTTCACTTAATCTTTCTAGCATCAATAGCTCTCACCTTAAAAAGTAACCCAATAATAATCACACCTTCACAAGGACAATGTGATTACTCTTAACTGCCCGAACAAACCACTCAGTTCAAGTACAATTAGGAATGGGCCATAAGCGCTGGTATAGCCAGCGATACGTACATCCCGTGAAAGGAAATATATATTAAAAAGATTTTTCTAGTATTTAAACACTCTAAGGTAGTAACAAATTAGTTTATAGTCTCTAATATTTTGCAGATGCATACCTGAGCTAGAAGATGTGCTAGAAGAGGTGCCTGTAGACTGTGACTGTTCCATAGCAGGACTTGTTGATACACTGTTACTTGTGTTTGTCCCTTCATCTGCTGTCTTTTTGAAAAAGCTGTGTTGCAGTGCATAATAGGGAGCTATCCGTGTCTTAGGATCATAGTCCAGCATCCTCAGAATCAGATCCTTAAACTTCAGGTAGTCAGCTACAGTATGACCAGACTCTCCAGCTCGCCGTCCACCAGGACCCCCAGTTTCTACACCAAGGATATTGTGAAGTTTTCGGCTTCCCGGTGGCTTATATTCCTGGAATAAAAAGGTTTTGACTGTGACTAATTATACTTTAAATGAAACATTGCACTGGCCTGGAAAACTTATCATGCACGACCACATAAAATCAACAGGCCCTAAATTCAGGAGGGCATCAGTTAAGTCATCAGCACTCAAATAGAATTCAATTTAAATTATGGAAAACACAGCAAAACTTAATACCTCACAAAATGCATCAAATGAAGAAGGCTGCAGTAATAATTGTAATTATGCAGTGGCTTGTTCCAGATTTGTACCAGTGTTTGCAGAAAAGCAACAAGCTAAAATTATAGATAACAAGGTGTAGAGCTGGATGAACACAGCAGGCCAAGCAGCATCAGAGGAGCAGGAAGGCTGATGTTTCTGGCCTAGACCCTTCATCAGAAGGAAGCGTCAGCCTTCCTGCTCCTATGATGCTG
>NC_063342.1:16217858-16288481 GCF_021869965.1 Rhincodon typus | reverse complement strand
AAACGTCAGCCTTCCTGCTCCTATGATGCTGCTTGGCCTGCTGTGTTCATCCAGCTCTACACCTTGTTATCTCAGATTCTCCAGCATCTGCAGTTCCTATTATCTCTGAAGCTAAAAAATTATACATTTGCCAAGGCAAAGAAAGAAGGACTTTAGAAAAAATAGCTTGGAATTTGCTTGTCACTCGATCACATTCAGGCCTTCAACCGTTGATAATACAGCAGTACTGGCAGAAGGCCAGACAGTTGAAGAGGATAGGTCATTAGAAATATTCAAAGAAGTGGTAGATAGATTTTTGAAATATAGACGAGGTCAGAGTTATGATGAGTTGGCGAGAATAGTTGAGACTTGGGGTTGATCAGCCAGGATCTTCTGAAATGGTGAGGTGGGCGTGAGAGGCCAAACTACCTCCTCCGACTCCTAATTCTTACATTCTTGTATATTGTATACAAGATAGTCATGAATTTCCATTGCTCATTTCTCTGAATTTGCACAAATATCAATTTCTATCCATGTATGTAGTCTCTGGGAAAGATAAATTCCAGACATCCACTAGCCTCTGGGAGAAGTAATCACTTCACATCACAGTTTTAAGAATGTCTACTTATTCTGTAACTGCGTCCCCCAGATTGAAATTTCCCAAGATTGGAAACATCTTAAAATTTCTCCTGTCAAGCCTCTCCAGAATCTTTGAAAACAAACTTAATAGGTTAAAACAAATTAAAAATCTTGTTGTGTGAGGGTAAATATAGGTTATTATTTCTTTATTCAGTGTATAGCTTCCAGTCAATCAGGAGAAATCTCCAGTAGACTACCATACAGTATCTAGATTTCTCTCAATCAGGAAATGAGACCTTGGATCTTGACTTTTCCCTTTTTCATGGAAATAAAACCATGATGCTGCAGGATAAAAATTAATTCCAGGAATATTCTTTGAATATTTTCAAATACTGCTCTTATTACTAACATCAATGAAAAGTAAATTATAACTGAATTAGAGTTAGTATGGAGGTCCTGCCTCAGCTAAAGACAAGTGCAAATGGCACGATTTTACACGTAATCCATGATCACTGGCAGTACGTTAAACTGGTTTGCTGTGGGCTTTCCCAAGATTCACCTCATTTAGACAGTTTTGGCAGGTTGCTTATAATGTACTCGTCAGCATTCAAGAGTTCACCAGAGGAGGGCAGACAGCACAAAACTGCCCTTCGCTAGTACACTTTAGTTACCACAAACAACATTATCATTTTTCCCAAACAACACTAAGATTTCATTCATGAATTGTTTCTGTTCACTATAAATATAATAACAGAACTATAATCCACAAATTAAAGTTTTCTGAATATGCTTTCCTCCACAGGTATATCAATATTACAACATGAGCATTGCTGAGGCAACAGTGACAAAAAAAAGACACTTTATTATTTCCATAACTTAGATAGGCACATTTATATTGGCATCACAGTGGGCAATAATGTAGGCAAAATCCTATTGGTACAAGCTTCTATCATACTTTTATTGCTAAATTTAGAGTCCCACTGAAAATTATAAGTTGGATTTTCTTCACTTTCGCACATATTTCCATTGCTAAATGGAAATATGTGAATGGAAGTATGTGCAAAAGCAAAGAAAACCCAACTTATTATTTTTAATAGGTCTCTAACTTTCCTCCTCAGAAGTGCAGCAGTAGCTTACAATACATAAAAATACCTTCTGGCTTGTAACCTTAGGGGTCAGTTGAGAGCTGTCAATGTATTATACAAAATAATCTTTGTCACTAACAGCTACTCAATTTCACTGCAGTCTGCAGCCAATAAGCAAACCTGACAGGAAGCATCAATGTTAATTTTGGGTTAATACATTCAGAAAGTATAATGAAGAGAAACACTAACGCTTATGTAACTTGGACTATAAACCTAAACCAGTTCTGTAAGTGTTTTCATTGGTGATTATGAAGTTAACAACTCAGTTCATTACACCCTCCTCTCAAAAGGATGCAGGCGACACACGCGAAACAATTAAAATTCCAGTATCCCCATGCCCAACACATAACTATAAATTATATTTCAAATAAGTTCAAGTCCTTACTGTGTTTCCAATTTTTTTTATGTTACTCTTGATATTCACCCTCTTGCCATCTTTGGTCTTCTTCACTGTCCACGAAGCATCAGGCAACTTCTCAAAGAATTTTCTTGCTTTGGGAGCCTGATCTAAAATATGAGATGGGGGGATACCCAGAACCTCTACAATTTTATTCATCTGGTCCACCTAAGGAGGGATCATAGAAAACAGGATTGATAAAGTCAAGAGACATAAACCGGGTCACACATGAACAAGCCAAAGAGAGTTTGTGTGGTAAAGTCATAGCTTTGTTTTAGCTAATTCAGTTAAGACAACACGCCTTCACTTGACAAGGAATTAAGATTCAACTCTCATTGGAAAGTGTATAAAACGTTGTGCATGCACAAGAGCAGATGCTAAATTCAGTTCTAGAACAATGTCTTTCTTCAAAAATATTAAACTGAAATGGGACTTCAGAATTAACACTCAGTATAAAACTTTCCCCAGTCAACATTTTGACCAACCACAATAAACTTGGATTAATAGTGTTTCCAACAGTGAACACATTCACAAGCTTCTCACCAAAATACTTTTATTCCTCAAAATTTTAACTGTACTTCAATACCTGGGCAATCCTCTCAAGTTACAGCTTTTTAATTGGAATAGGTCTGCTTTGTATCTTGGCAAAAGTACCCAGGTGGACGAAAACATAGTCGGATTTCGACCTCAAAAAGTCCAATTCTTCAGTGTTGCACAAGTTAACAAACTGCCCCATTACAAAAAGGTCCATTCTTGGATAGTTCACAATAAATGTTTTGGAAATATAACTGAAAATATTAGCGTATATTTTGATAGTTTCATTGGCCCTTCCACGCTCAATTAGTACAGGATTTATTCATAATGAAAAGCCACCTCTCCAAAACACATCAATGGTGAAACACCAAATACTTAACATTTCAGCATTATAAGTCAAGGGTTTTGGCCATCAAGTTTTTAAAAATGTTTTAAGTTATTCATGGGATAAAGGCGTTGCTAGCTAGGCCAGCATTTATTGCCCATTTCAAGTTGCCCAGACGGCAGTCAAGAGTCAACCACATTGCTGTGGGTGTGCAGTCACATGTAGGCTAGACCAGGTAAGGATAGCAGTTTCCTTCCCTGAAGGACACTAGTGAACCAGATGATATATTTTAAATATGCTGAGGTGAAAAGTACTCTAAGAAAATCTTTTCAAAACTCTGGTGGAAGCAGAGATAAATGAGTTCAAAAGGAAATTGGACAGACACTTGAGGAAAATAAACCTACAAGGTAACAGAGACAGTGCAGTGGAATGGAACTGATTGCATCACTTTACAGTAAGTTGGCACGGATTCAATGGGCTCAATGTCCTTTTCCTGTGCCATTATGACTGTATGGGACTTATCACTTCTGCTCATTACATCAGAATCCTGCAGGTTTACAATATACTACAAGGGTGCTGCATAGGTGATTAGCAGTAAAGAAGCAGCTAAAGGATAATACTTTCAAATAAAATTAACAGTATTACAAAGAATATACAGATTTAAAAGCAAACAGCGAAGACGGAATTTCTGAACCAGAGAACGCAATCAATGTGCTTTTCAAGGAATGAGCTGTTCTTATAAGGAAGTGCTCGATAAGCTAGACCTCTCCTGCTGGAGTTTAAAACAGTACAAGTCAATTTGATTGAGGTATACAATATTTTCTTCTTTGTGTACCTATCATCTGAACTTAATTTATGTCTCAATCTCTCCACCATTAATCCTCCCTTTATCTTTTGTTTTGGATACCTCACTATCTGTTCCACTCACTCGCCAACCCATTCCCTTCCCCACTGTCAACTGTTTAAAAAAACCCCACGATTTTCCAGCCTCTTAGTTCTGAAGAAGTCATAACTGACCCAAAACGCTAACCTTGCTTCTCTCTTCAAAGATACAGCTAGGTTTTCTGAATTTCCCCAGCATTTTTTTTAAAATCCAGATATCCAGCATGCAATATTTTGATTTCATTTAAGGACCTTTTAATATCCTGACAAGGTAGATGTAATAAGGATGCCTCCTCTCGGGAGAATCTACGACACTGTCTAACAATCAGCAGTAGCCCATTTAAAACAAAGTCTGGGTGGATTCTTTCCTTTCAGTGGGTCCTCAGCCTTTGACAGCTCTCCCATAAAACGTGGCAGAAGCAGAGGCTTTGAATATTTTTAAGGTAGAGATGGATAGATTCTTGGTAAGCAAAGAGGAGTGCGATGGCGGTCGGTAAGATTGTGGATTTGAGGTTCCAATCAGATCAGCCATGATTATATTAAATGGTGAAGTAGGCTCAGGGGTGAACTGGACGAGTTCTGCTTCCTTGCAAATTCAGATGCCCTGGTTACACAGTCCAATTTTCTTATAAAACATTTTCCTACCTCATTAGCTCCACTGAAGAGTGGCTCTCCGGTGTGCATCTCAACCAGAATACAACCTAGTGACCACATGTCAATAGCCAAGTCATAGGGCATTCCCAGCAGCACCTCCGGTGAACGGTAAAATCGACTCTGAATATACTGGTATATCTATAATACAGAAATACTGGTTAAAACTGGCATTACAATTGCATACAGGTTCTTGTTCAAAATTGAACACTGTTTAAAGGTCAATTCATCCCCTTTCATTAATTATAAGAGTACTTGTTCACATCTACTCAAGAAGCAAGTGAAAGCAAAAATGGCAGAAAGTGAGTTTAATTTGGCAAAGTTAAACACAGGACAGAAAATTCATAGTTTAGTGCGAACTCTGGTCAATCGTTATGACACTGAATGTTCAGATTTGACGCCAAGAAATAAAGAGTTTAACTTATGCTATAAACTTCAATTAATACACACCTCTTCAAAACATTTGAATCAGCAGCATTTCAAACATCTCCCTATAGACAAAATGGTCCTAAGCTTTTTGACATATACAAATGTCATCTTGGGCATGTCAGCAATGTTTTCTGCAAAATTTCTGATCATTTAAGACTACGACATTACAGCAACAAGATGACTAGGAAATAACTATGGTCACAGACTTGCAGATTTTTGTAATACAAATTTATTATATTGACTATAATATCAATGCGTTGTAAACACCTTTCCAATTGTTTGTTCTGATCATATGATAAAAAAATTCAGCCTAACGAACTTGAAGTTTACATTTCTAGCAAAAGACATTTACAGAACAGAATCAAGATCATCTACACAAGCCACTGCCATCCAATTGCAGCAATGCCCCCAACTACACTGAACAAAGCACGTTCAACCCACTACATTACAGGGTACTTCTGCACAATTTTGCACCGAGTTCAGTTGGTTCAGCCACTCAATCCACATTTGATGGCAGGTTCTGACCACCCAACGTCATTTCATACTGATTTAAATTACACACTCATGCTCTCTCTTTCTTTCACCTAGGACAGTTTGCAAATTCCTCTGAATGACTACCATGAAACCTATCTTAAACTCTTCTGTTCACCACTCCACACTAAACATGGTCTTCTCCCCCAAACACTTAAGTTATGACTTGCAATTTTACTCTCATCGCTTCCTCTGCCCCCACACCTTTTCCTTCCCACCCACAGTATTTTAAGTGCTCTGGTTAATAGCGCAAACACCACCTGAAGCGACTGGAACTACAGCTCCATTTTTTTTTGGATGTAGCTTGACTTCGGTCAGATTCAAGAAAAAAGATGCAATTTCACTGAGACATGCACAATTCTGAGATGACTATGCAGAGAGATTGCCTCTATAGTTGTGCGACGTAAAATACAGGGGAAAATAATGTATAGGGCCAATAATGTATACTACAATGAGAAATTATTTCACTCAAAGGACTGTAAATCTATGAATTCTCTATTCGAGGGGGTTATGGATACTCCATCAGTGAGTATGTTTAAGGCTCGAATAAACAAAAATTTGGTCTCTCAGGCAATTAGAAGGATATGGAAAGGAGAGGGACGTGAAAACAAGATCAAAATCAATGGCAGATCACGCGTGATGGGCCCTAAGGTGAACTCCTGCTCCTATTTCTTTTGGTCAACTTTGACCATTCCAATATATCCTATGTCCAGTTCACTGTTCTCTTTCTTGGATCCATCTACAATTCATTCAATACAGGCATTACTTTGAAGTCAATCACTTCTCTTTTGACTATATCAGTTATTTGACTTTACATGACTAACACATCCTCAAACTGACTCCACTCCTCTTCACTGTCGACATGATATTCTTACGGCAATATTATGTGAAAGTAAAGTCAGTTCCCAATTTGTGAGGAGACCAGTTCTAGATTTTCCCCTTCGTCCATTGGTTCAAGTAGTGTCTCTGATAAGAAACTGTATGAACCAGAATACCCTCCAGGTGAATGACAGGAAATGTGAAACCATGTTCTGGAGTCCAGAGATGCTGAAATACTGATGTGAGCTGTTAACTAACTTAGCAGACATCTCAAGCAATTAGGAAGCACAGTACCATGATGTCCTGCTCAAAGTTATGTTTCCTCCCCTACATGCATGTTGTCAAAGTCTTTGGCACCTCTACAATAATGTATGTCAGTGCTCCATTGCTCCGATTCTATCCTTCTAAACAGTCATACCAAGGATGGACTTGGGCTGCGATATACTCTTCTACCTCTACATGCGGACTGGAGCTAGCATACCCATAGAATAACTGCCACCCTATCATATCCATCCTTCCCAAGCAAATGTTGACTTGCTTCCAACATATCAATTTCGCAATTCTCACTTGTTCCAAACCATCTAGCACTTTTCCCTTTCTTGGCGAATTCCCTTGCCCTAATACATTTGAGCTTTTTCAGTCTTCTAGCATGAGACTTGCAGCACTTTCTCTGTTCCATAAATGGTAGCCACTACGTTTCTGCCCCTTGAAATACTCTCTGGCACTGGATTCCCAAAAAGACTCCTCAGAATTCTGCAGTTGGACTGCGACCTTGGTTTCCACTGACAACATCTCTCTCCTATAGTTTTATGACTATGTTCCTTCCTGCTACTTTTCTGCAAAATGGCACAAGACTTCATGCTTGAGGAGAACCCTTAAAATTGAAGCTTTTGACATCATGTGGTTTTCAATCTCTACACAACTCTACAACAACTTGTAGTGTTTCACAAACCATTTTGCGCAAAGCAATCCCAGTATAGGAGACATAACTCCTCCTTTCATATTGCTTGTTTACAAAAACCATCAAGTATGCAAACAAATTGCATGCCCGAGAAACTGAAATCATGTTCTTTGGATCTGATGGAGATTGAACTATTACGTTATACAATTTAGGGGCACAAATAGGAGCAACAACTCTCAGATATACAAAAGCTTTCATTTTTCTCCCTTCTGCATTCCAAAACTCTTTCTGAAAAAAACTAAAATTAGTTTCACATAAAAAGACATCAAATCTCAATTTGGTTGAAATAAATTACTTTCTTCCAAGTACTGTGGTACCTATAGTAACACCAATAGTGTGGGTTCAATTTCCACACAAGCTGAGATTGCCATGAAGGATTCTTCTTCTCAAATGTAACCCCACCTCCATCTTGCCTGACGCATGACAATCCTTAGATTAAAGCACTACTTGTCTCTCACTCTTAACTTTACTGCATTTACATTTATTTTTCAAAAGCAAACAAATACAGGTTTCCCAAAATTAAAAACTAATCTAAGGAGCAAAGTGCACAGCCACAGAAACAAAAATAACAACGTACCCTCTGTCCAAGTTGGCAGGAGCTGCCAAAGTCAACTATTTTGATAGCACTCCGTTTGGGATTACACAGCAATATGTTTTCAGGTTTTAGGTCACAATGGATAATGCTGAGCTCTGGTGTAGCGAGAAAGAGCAGAGCAGTGCACATCTGCTGTGCAAACTTCCGTGTAAGGTTCAAAGAAACACCTCGAAAATTGGTATTGCGCAGCAGGTCATATAGGTTGTAGGACAGCATCTCGAAGACAAGGCAGAGGTGATTTCGAAACATAAAGTGTCGTTTCAGATGAACTGCCAAGGAAGGAATAAAGCATATATTTAAGTTTATTGCTCCTACAACTATTCTAAAGCACAATAATTATCTATTATCCAATTATTGATCATCAGTAGCTTCTACCTGCATGTTTCATTAACTGTTGGACGTGGGAGAACGTATACAAGATAGTTTAAGAAATTTTATTTCCCCTAAGGTCATTAATCTGAAACATTTGTGACTTGTCTCCCTCCAGATGCTGAACATTTCCAGCATGCTGTGTTCCTACTTCACTAGCTCTCCATGTTTCCAATATGGAAATTCCCCACTCACACTAAGGTAGTGAGGTATTGTGATAATCAAACATATCATGTTTGATAACAGCGTTGGAAATTTTATTTTCCATTTTGCTCCCATATTTGGAGCTAACCCAGGTAGTGATAATTGTCAAGTTATACTCAACAAAATAATGGCCAGAATATCTCCTCCAAGCATACGTCAACATATACAACCAGAGAAAACAATAAACAAAGGCAAATGCAATGTGAATTGAATGTTACATTTCTTTAAAAGCAAGAAGTCTTATCAAAATATTCAGGTTCAACCATGAATAAGAACAACTGGTTGAAAATTGAATGAAACCTGTCATCTGCCAGTACTCAAAATGACAGATCAAACCTGAAATGGTGCCTCAAAAGTTGATTCCTATAGCCCACAAGGAACAGTTTCTCCATACATGCAGCTAAAAAATTGTGTGCAATATACTGGGGAACATTGAACTTAATTTTCACACCAGCATTAAGACATGATTCGAGTTTCAAAGATTTCCAAGTTGTCATTTTTCAGTACCACATCCTCAGTCTCAATTAAGTCTGGTAGAAAAGTGAAGTTTTGCCACATTTATTTCTGAAAACTTGGATTTGAGAAACTACTTCAGCAGATAGGCTACCAAAGATGCATGTTAGGAAGATATTAGGTATAAATTCAGTTAGTCATACCTTTTTGATTTTAAAAGAAGTGTTCTCCCCTGAGCGTAACAGTGAAGTAAATAATATTGTAACTAAACTACTTAAATAGTTGAACATATTGCCACAAACTTTAAAAAAAACACTTCTATTTGCTGAATCATTCCTTTAAAATCTTTTTTTCCCCCATTTTATCTTAATTATTTTAAGTTCATTTTTCATCTTATTCCATGTAACTAAATCTACTAAACTTTGCACAAATGGGCATATATCCTTCTTTCCTCTCGACTTCTGCCATACACATAGGGGTGGAAGCAATATTTAAGAAGTTATTTCCAACTGGTCGATCTCTTTGAAACTGTTTCCAGTCAGTCAAGAACTAAAAAGATTAGCATGACTACGTAAACAACAGATACAATGTAACTCCATCAAAAAAAATTTCCTTTTAAAAAGGATGACCCAAGTGGGAACATAATGACATGACTTACTAATGGAACAAATCTGCTCAAATTTGTCATCAGAGTTGGATTTGATCTTGGACAGTTTGCAAAGTTGAAAATAAGATCGAATGGCTAGACAAACATTCATAAAGCCAAATGATTGCTTTCTCTTGGAAGTTCCGAACTTAAATTCAAAAAGGATTAAACTAGGAACTTAACGGATACCATAACCTGAGCTATTTCAATCTAAGTTCATGTTTACTACTCTCATTTCTAAATGTGCAAGATTTCTGGACTTCAGCTGGAAAGTAAATTAAGTGTCAAGTCAAAGGGAACTAATTTTAAGTGAATATTAAATGGAAAACAGAGTACAAACATACATTATGTACCAAGACAACTAAATCTAGAAGTCATTATGAAATTTCATTCACTCACATTTTCAATTGCTTTGGCATTCCTGATTAACCTCAGTTAGAAATGATATATTAAAACAAAGGGAGTCAAACACTGCACTGCATTTATTCATGCATAGTACAGTACAGATTAACTGACAGTAAATTTGCAGCAAAACAGTTGGTCAATACCTATGTAGTACTTCATCTCAGTGTCATGTTTGTTCATCAGCTCAAGCAGCCGAACCTCAATCTGCGCCTGATTTAGAAAGGCCTTCTTGTTTTTGATGATCTTTATTGCTACCCATTCCTGTTCCACTCGATCATATGCTTTGACAACCTAGGACCAAAAGAAAAAAAAGTTAACAAATTTTCTAGACAGAACTGTTAGCAGAAAATGTTACATTCAGCATTAAGAATCTGACAATGAAATTTCCAGATAAAACAGAACACCATCCAACAACAGATTCATTGGCAAGACCCGGTCTTGTACATATCATCTGACTTTGCATTGCACTCATAGACTAAACAATACTGGCTTTCAATGGACTATTTCTGAAACATATTCAACCACAGCTGCTTTATTGACTGTAAAGAATATTACTTTATTTTCAAATGAAACATGAAATACTGAGCAGGAAAATAACTATTGCTTCATTTACCAACTCCAAGTAACTAAGCATCCACTTTGGAAATTTACAGATACCAACCAATTAACTCATTCTGGAGAATCTCTAAATGAATGTCAATAACTTTCCTCAAACATACTTATTCAAAGAACAGCCTGTAGTTTTAAGTTATTGCAGCACTAAATTATAACAGTGTTCACTGTATTTTGTTTTTCTCGTTATAAAATACATGCGATAAAATCATTCATTCAAATTAATGACAAAAGGAGCACCTCTTATTTTGACAAAATACACTGTCAAAACCTTTTGTTGAGCACAAAACAATCATTTCTGTTCCACAGGTTTAAAACTTTGGTACTCTTACCTCAGAGTACAATGGGATCTCGATCAGATGGGTCAATGGACCAAGCAGTGGCAGATGGACTTTGATTTAAATAAATGTGAGGTGCTGCATCTTGGAAAGGGAAATCAGGGTAGGACGTATACGGTTAATGGTCGTGCCCTTGGGAGTGTTGCTGAATGAAGAGACCTTGGAGTGCAGATTCATAGTTCCTTGAAAGTGAAGTCACAGGTAGATAGGATAGTGAAGGTGGTGTTTGGTATGCGTGCCTTCATTGGTCAATGAATTGAGTAAAGGAGTTGGGAGGTCATGTTGAGGGTGCACAGGACATTGGTTAGGTCATTTTTGGAAAACTGTATGCAGTTCTGGTCTCCCTGCTTTAGGAATGATGTTATGAAACTTGAAAGGGTTCAAAAAAGATTTACAGGGATGCTGCCATGGCTGGAGGGTTTCAGCTTTAGGGAGAGGCTGAATAGGCTGGGGTTATTTTCTCTGGAGCAGAGAATGAGCAGTGACCTTTTAAAGGTTTATGAAATCATGAGGAGCATGATAGGGTAAAAAGACAAGGTCTCTTCCCTGAGTAGGGAGTTGAAAACTACAGGGTACAGGTTGAAGGTGAGAGGGGAAAGATTTAAAAGGAACGTAAGGGGTAACATTTTCGTGCAGACGGTGGTGCATGTATGGAATGAGAGGCCAGAAGAAGTGGTGGAGGCTGGTACCATTACAACATTTAAAAGGCATCTGGATGGGTATATGAATAGGAAGGGTTTAAGAGGGATATGGGCCAAATGGGCCTAGATTTATCTAGGATTTCTGGTCGGTATGGACAATTTGGACCAAAGGGTCTGTGTCTGTGTTGTACATCTCTATGACTCTATGATAACAAATCAGAAAATAACTTAAATAGTCAAGATGACGTTTTGTTGTGGTTGCCAAGTCTCTTACTCTGAAGTGAAATAGAGTTTAAAGCTGATGATAGACAGCATGCAAAAACTGCATTTCTCATCTGTCAACAACTGACTAAACAATTATTCCCTCAAACTTCTTGTTTTGGCTGACTATTTCAAATCTATGATTTTGGTTGCTGATCCAATTGCCAGGAGAAATGGCTCCTTCCCATTATAACCAAAACTTTGCAGAATTTTAAACTCATCTATTAACTGTCCTTAACCTTCTCTATTCGAAGGAGATTCCTAGTTTGTCCAATTTTGCCACAGTTCCGCACCAACCCGGTAAACCTCCTCTACATTCATGTTAGGGCCTTCAAATCATTCATAAGAACCTAAGAACCAGGAGCAAGAATAGGCCATCTTGCCCTTCAATCCTGCTCTTCAATCCTGCTCCGCGATTCAATAAGATCATGGCTGATCTCTTCAACTCGAAAATGAATCCCTTAGTCCCACTTGCTGTTCTCTGCTCGCTAGCCAATTCTGTATCCATATCAACATACTATCTCCAAAACAATAGGCTCTTACAACAACTTTTTGTGAGGTACCTTGTCAAATGCCTTCTGGAAGTTCAAATACAACAAATCTACTGGTTCCCTTCACTGTGGTTGAGACTTCCTCAAATAGGTTTTAATAAATTAATCAGACACGATTTCCCTTTCATGAAGCCAAGCTGATTATAGTTTTCCAAATGTGCTGCTGTTACTTTTTTAATAATTGATTGCAACAATTTTTGAACAATCTGAGTTAGTCTATAGTTATCAGCTTTTTGCCTCCCTTCCTTTTTAAATAGGGGCGTCAAAAGGCAGTTTTCCAATTCTCCATCAGTTCTCCAGAATCCCAAGGTTTTTTTGGAAAATTACACGAAAAGAAAAAATAATTTTGATGCTTGCATTGACTACAATGACAACAATGTTGCATTTGCAAGGAACAGAATGTTTGGGTTGCAACATCCAGTCAAGAATACATTCGAAGTCTCACAGCTCAGTTTTTGTGTGGAGTAAAGCTAGTGGGTTTTGAACAGTCTTTCGTTAGGAAAACTGTACCAAGCAAATTCAGGCAACTGCAAGCTGACAAGCAAATTTCCCTCCAGGCTGTATGGCAGCCGATGTGATATTCCGGCAAGCCGATGATGGCACTGACATCTGATTCCGGAGTCAGTGTGGTGTGGTGATAGCATCTCAGACTCCTTCAGCGATGTTATGGCAACATACACATATGTATATGTCGCAGTCTGGAACTATGGATTGTGGTGGCAGAGTCTCCAATGTTTCTTTAGTCACATAGTTGACCAGGAATCTCTCCCAATCTTACAACCTGCTACTGACAGTGTTGAAAGCATTTGCCGATTGATATTCAATCTTTTTAGTCAATTGTGAACGTACCTTCCCTGGCTGTGGAGTTCTGAGGTAGGACTTGAACCTAGATCTTCTTGCTTACAAAGGCTTACACCTTTCACAACCTCAGGGTGTTACAAAGAGCTTGACAGCCAATGAAGTACTTGTGAAGTGCAGTTATTGTAGAAAATACAGCAGCTAATTTTAACACAATACTCTCCTACAAGCAACAATGTGGGAATGACCAGCCAATCTGTCATTTGCTGCTGACTAAGGGATAACTATTGACCAAGACACCTGGGTAACTGTCTTGCACTTTTTGGAAATAACGACGACAGCTGTGTCAATCCGAGAAGGAGCTGCGAAGCTGCTGTCACAGCTGGACAAACCTATCTGAACAGTTGCTGACAGTAGTGCTATCCTTTGTGTTGCACTTTTTTGGTGGTATGCCCCAACCCCACTATTCCTATCGGCTCAGTTACTTATATATCATGATTTTCTATAACAAGATGTTGTGCTGGAACACAGAGTTAGAGAACCCCCTGTAGATGAAATAAAGCTGGCTTTCCATATGGCATCAGTAAGGTGCCACACAAGATATTAATAGGTGAGATAAGCGCTCAATGAGTTGGGGGTGATAACACGGATAAAGGATTCATTAGTGATTAGGAACCAGGGAGTGACCATAAATGGGGCATTTCTAGCTGATAAGACAGTACATAATGAAGTGCTGTAAGGTCCACTGCTAGAAAGTTATACTAATGCCTTTGAAGAGAAGGAAATTGAAGTGTCTAAGTTTACGGATAATAGAATGCAAGGTTGAAAGGTAAGCATTGGTGAGGATGTGAAAGAGGCTGGACAAATACAGGTTGAATGGGCAAGAACATGGCAGATGGAGTGTAATTTAATGAAGTGTGAACTTATTCACGTTGGTCTTAAGAACAGAACAGCAGAACTTGGTTTTTGAAAGGTGTGACATTTCTAACTGTTGATGGGTGTGCACACAAAGTTAGCATATAGGTGCAGCAAAGACTTTTTTTTGAAAAGTATGTGCGTTGGATTAATTGCCTCTATCCAACTTCCCGGAGAAAAAAAAAAACACCAAAAGAGCTTTTCCAGCAACTTTGCTTTTTGCCCGGAGCAAGAAGTGGTCAGAATTTGAATTGCTGTGTTTGATGTGAATATGGCACTCGCACATAAGTTACAATAAATCTGAAAACCTAACCAGTTTCTCTAAGTAAACCAGACTTGGACAATTTCTACCCCCCACCCCACTATTTTTTTGAAAAGGTGTGTTTTAGCCTTCTATTTCCTCAGCTTTTGTGTTTTTTGTGTATGCCTTAGCCTATTGGGTTTTGTCGGAGGGGAAACTTTTTCCACAGAGGGTGGTTTGGATGTGGAATAAACTGCCAGAGAAAGTGGTAGATGCAGGTGCAGGTATAACATTTAAAAGATATCTGGATAAGTACATGAATATAAAAATGTTTAGAAGGATATGGGTCAAGCATAGGCAAGTGGGACTAGTTTAGTTGGGGAAACTTGGTCGGCATGGACAAGTTGGAGTGAAGGGTCTGTTGCCAAGGGAGGCAAGTGAATATTGCTAAGTTAGCTGATGACGTAAGGCTGGGTAGCAAAGTTTGCTGCAAAGTGGAAGCAAGGAGGATGCAGACAGGTTCAGTCAGTGGGCAAAACCCTGGCTGATCAAATATAATATGGGGAAATATGAAGTTGTGCACTTTTGCAAGAGAAATAAAAATGCAAGTTACTGCTTAAATAGAGCACTGCAGAACTCAGAGGTGCTGAACACCAGTATGGATAACAAAAGTTAGCATGCAGCTCCACAAGTAATTAATGGCAGGTAATGGCATGATATTATTTACGTTCAATTCATCTTGAAATAAAATATGCAACATTATCATTATACTGCACCTTGGTAAGACCACATCTTAAATACTATGTGCAGCTTTGGTCTACATGTTTTACAAAGGATGCAAATATATTGGAGGTAATTCAGAGGAGATTTACTAGATTGTCATTAGGACCGAAAAAGTTGTCTTATGAGGACAGGTTGAGCAGACTAGCTTGTTCCCAAGTTTAAAAGAGTGAGGGTTGACTTGACCGACGTATAAACTGATTGATTTGACAGGGTAGACATTTCCACATGTGGATGAGTTTGGAATTAGAGCACATAGTACAGAACCAGGGGATGATCTTTTATGGCAGGAGATGGGTTGATGACTGTGGAACTCTGCCTCCCAAGGCTGCAGAGACAGGGTCATTAAATATTTTTAACATGGATTCTTTTTTTGCAAGGGAATCAAAGGTTATTGGGGTAAACGGAAGTGTAGAATTCAAACCAGAAACGTATCAGTCATGACCTACTGAAGGACAGAATGGACTCGGGCCAAATCGTCCACTTCTGCTCCTAATTCATATGTTCAAATGACAAAGACTCTGAGATGACTTTGCCCCATTTCTTTCTCCAAAATACCTTTCATTGAAGCAGAATGAGTAGAAAACCATAATTCACTGTACACAAAGGGTTTCTACATTTTGGAATTTACCTTAGAGTCTGCAGAAAAGAGAATTCAGCAAATTATAAATGATCCAGGAAGACACCCCACTTTCAACTATCTTGTGTCTGCAAAGTGATTTCGGCCACAGATCAACATTTGGGATAACTCACAAATAATCCTTTTTCTCTGGAGTTTAACCATCAGTTAAGACTTGGCAAATTCTTCATCTTGCACACATGACGATTTACAAGGGGGAAAATCAACATTTTTACTGCATGAGCGCAATGATAAAGTGATAATTTGGTTGATGTGCATCCATTAATGTGATCGGCAGTTAAATGCCAGACTTTGTTTACATTTTAAACCAGGCAGGTTGACTCAATGGTCAGGTATTGCCCTGAGAAATAAACCAGAGAATGACTGTCACCTATTTACTTGAATTAAACCAGCACAAGTGTGTTTACAGGTTCTGCCTTCAAAGAACAGAGCCCTATCTATTAATATATGAAGTTTCCAGTGCAATCAATCTGAATGGCAATTAGTTCACCTCAAAAATCAAAGTTCACCTGTCCAAAGGACCCTTTTCCAATTAAGGAATCGATTTCATAACGGTCCATCCACTTCTCCCCATTTTTCACGATGTAGTCATAGTTGTCATCATCATAACCATCATTATATACTTTTCGTTCTTTCTTATGACTTGAATCATCGCCTTGGCCCTGCTGGTGCCGCCTTTTCTTTTTTGCATAGTACACCTGAAATACACAAAACAAAAAAAGAGAAATCACTTGCTGGGTAGATGACAGAATGATAGGAACACGATAACCCTTTATGTTACTGACAACTAAAAATTTATTAACCTCTTAATTTTTTTTTTTGTTACCAGAAATGTTTCTTAGCTGCCATCTCTCCAAGAAGAGCAATCCCAACCGCTCAAATCTATCTTCATAGCTGATAGTTCTCCAGCCTACACCCTTCTAAAAATATGCATACACATTCATATACTGGCTGTTTCTTTCATTTAGCAGCCAGAAGGAATACAATTTGTGTCAAGCCACTGACAAAACAACTAATGATGAGAATCATTTCAAGAAAATATTCAATTCTGCTTTAGTGCTATTAGATTGAACCGAGAGTTGGAGGTTCCTACTGGTTATGAACTATTAAGTCTCCGTGACATGCAGCAAGATTGCTAACAATGAACTGATTGATTCATCTTTTGCTGATGAGCCTCGGTGATACATCGCTGTGCAGCTGACACTCATCAACAACAGTGTTCCCCAATTCTTTGAAGAAAACATTAGGGAAAATGGAGTGGGCTGCAGGTAAATTAGGCAGGCTTGAATATATAACAAAGTCTGGAAATTGTTTGTTTTTTTTCTCCTGTACTTAGCATCAATTCTTACACAGTAGGTTAATCTAGAAATATTTTGCTCTTCATCCTCCATGAAGACAGCAATGCACAATCTGACTCCAACAACTACTTAATCTACTGTAGCTCTCACTTACCAACTTACTCTTTAAACTTGCTAGACAATCCCAACCAAGCAAACAAATTAAACTGGCAAGAACTGAAAGAGGAAATGGAGCAACATACATATATATATTTATGGAAACACCAATGATGGACTACAGCAGACGAGATACTTAAAATTGTGGAATAAAACGAGAGACAGGCAAGAAATTGAGCCTGGCAGGAGGATAGTAGATGTCTGTTTAAGCTGGGGGATCTGAATGCATCAATCGCCATTTCTCTCCTTTGAGAGAGTGGAAGCCTAGGCTACATGGTAGCTGCTGCTGTCATCTCAGACACTGGGGAGAGTAGCAACAGAAGTCTGTGTCATGGCAAGAGCCATTAATTTGTTCAGACCAATTAGTTGAAGCAGTGTAAATTTTAAATTTTATAACTCTCAAGTTGCTCATGGAGGAGCCCAAAAAACAATCTTGAAAACTCCTAGGGATAAGCGATTAATAAATACTAAATAGGGAGAGGTTACAAAAGAAATTCCTTCAGGATGGTATTAGTCATACCAATTCATTATCCACAGACCTGACCTGGCAAGCACCACATCTGCTAAGTGATGAAAACCCACAAACCAAAATCATCCAAGTTACATTTCACTTACTATTTCATGAAGATTTGTTCAATTCACGCACTGCTCACATTCAACCTCAGCACTCCACATAGAGTAGCCTTCTTGAGCTACATCTACCTTTGCAGCATAAAATGAAAAGTCACTACAAGTCCTTTCACAAATGCCTTCAATCAAAAGGTAGGCTTTGAACGACTATGATGAGAGTGGTCCTGGCTGGAGGGTAGGATAGGCAGTGTCGCCCGTGCAGCAAACTCTACGGAATCAATACAAATTGTGTGTGTGCTTGAAAAGACAAATTACAATCAAGTGTCCATTCTGAAGATCAAGCAGCAAACTCATGACTTTAAACTTGGCAAATGGGGAAGCTATTTCACGCACTCAGTTTAATAAAATCTACTTTATCTGATGCCAATTTCATGACAAGGTCAATAATACAGTCTCAATTCCACATCATGAGTTTCAAATTTCATGTAGATCGAGGTAAATGACATGCAGAGGCACTCCCCTATCCACTGCTTCATCACCTCTGCAGAAATTTAAAATTGACATACTTGGGGCAGCATGGTGGCTCAGTGGTTAGTGCTGCTGCATCACAGTGCCAGGGACCCGGGTTTGATTCCACCCTCGGGCAACTGTGTAGAATTTGCAGATTCTCCTCCTGTCTGTGTACGTTTCCTCTGGGTGCTCCAGTTTCCTCCCACAGTCCAAAGATTGGCCATGTTAAACTGCTCAGTTTCCAAGATATGTAGGCTAGGTGAATTAACCACGGGAAATGCAGGATTTGAGGAACAGGGCAGGAGGGTGGGTCCTAGATGATGCTCCTCAGAGGGTCGGTGTGAACTCAATGCGCCAAATGGCCTGCTTTCACACTGTGGGCGTTTTATGATACAGTTCTCAATTTGGCACTGGCTCACTCTAAATGGCTGAAAACATCACAAGTCCCTACGCCATCTTTACCTACAGACATCAGTAAGACCTGATAAATAGTACTAAGCTAACTAGTTTATTTTTCTTTGTATTTAACCTATTTTCTAATCAATCTGTTCAGTGATGTTATTACACACCTCTGGGAGCAGGTGGGACTTGAACTCTAGGTCCAGAGGTATGGACACTAACACTGCACATGAGGGTCCCTCCAGCCCCAGTTTATTATTCTGTGATGTTCCCTTCTCACTATTCTCATCAAGAAACTTAGCAAGGTTATAGTCAGGGCATGTTAATATGCTCATTTGCTACTCTGAAAACAAGGCAAGTTAACTCTGGTCGTTTATGACATTACCATGGCAAATCCATCAGAAAATAGCTGTTCGCAAATCTTTTGTTTGTTTACAATACACACACAAATGAGCTACACTGACAGGCTGACTGATAATCTGAAATCGTATCTTATGGTAACTCTTAGCACAACCAGGATCGTTTAGTAATCATTTCTAATGTTGAGCAATATGTTCTAATGTTTGTAACGATAGACTGAATGGCTTTGGTCAGTGTTCAGCCAAAGAGGTGTGCTGTTTGAGTCATCCTTTGCAATCAATGACAAGTGTAAACATTTCACCAGTTTAAGTTCAGAGGTCAGCCAATCCACGGTGCATTCCCCATGGCAATGCCTTGACCAATCCATTTCCCTGGTTTGAGCTTACACACAGCTAGCCAGTTAACAGTTCCGCGGTGCATTCTCTATGGCGATGTTCACTTTTCAACCAATCAACAGTCTTCTCATGCAGTATAAATTGCTGTTCCCTTTGAAATTTAGCACTTTTCTGATTCTGTCCTGATGAGTGCCAAATGGAAAGCTTCAACAACACGGTGCAGGGCTGGATGAACACAGCAGGCCAAGCAGCATCATAGGAGCAGAGAGGCTGACGTTTCGGGCCTAGACTCTTCATCAGAAAAGGGGGAGGGGAAGGGGGTTCTGAAATAAATAGGGAGAGAGTGGGAGGCGGATAGAAGATGGATAGAGGAGAGGATAGGTGGAGAGGAAACAAACAGGTCGAAGAGGCGGGGATGGGGCCAGTAAAGGTGAGTGTAGGTGGGGAGTTAGGAAGGGGATAGGTCAGTCCAGGGAGGACAGACAGGTCAAGGGGGCGGGATGAGGTTAGTCGGTAGGAGATGAAGGTGCGGCTTGAGGTGGGAGGAGGGGATAGGTGGGAGGAAGAACAGGTTAGGGAGGCAGGGACGAGCTGGACTGGTTTTGGGATGCGGTAGGAGGAGGGGAGATTTTGAAACTTGTGAAATCCACATTGATACCATTGGGCTGCAGGGTTCCCAAGCGGAATATGAGTTGCTGTTCCTGCAACCTTCGGGTGGCATCATTGTGGCACTGCAGGAGGCCCAGGATGGACATGTCGTCTGAGGAATGGGAGGGGGAGTTGAAATGGTTCGCGACTGGGAGGTGCAGTTATTTATTGCGAACCAAGCGTAGGTGTTCTGCAAAGCGGTCCCCGAGCCTTCGCTTGGTTTCCCCGATGTAGAGGTAGCCACACCGGGTACAGCGGATGCAGTATACCACATTGGCAGATGTGCAGGTGAACATCTGCTTGATGTGGAAAGTCTTCTTGGGGCCTGGGATGGGGGTGAGGGAGGAGGTATGGGGGCAGGTGTAGCACTTCCTGCGGTTGCAGGGAAAAGTGCCGGGTGAGGTGGAGCTGGAGGGGAGTGTGGAGCGGACAAGGGAGTCATGGAGAGAGTGGTCCCTCCGGAAAGCCGATAAGGGTGGGGAGGGAAAGATGTCTTTGGTGGTGGGGTCGGATTGCAGATGGCGGAAGTGTCGGAGGATGATGCGTTGGATCCGGAGGTTGGTGGGGTGGTACGTGAGGACGAGGGGGATTCTTTTTTGGTTCTTATTGCGTGGATGGGGTGTGAGGGATGAGTTGCGGGAGATGTGGCAGACACGGTTGAGGGCGTTCTCGACCACTGATGGGAGGGAAGTTACGGTCCTTGAAAAACGAGGACAACTGAGATGTACGGGAGTGGAATGCCTCATCCTGGGAGCAGATGCGGCGGAGGCGAAGGAATTGGGAATAGGGGATAGCATTTGTGCAGGAAGGTGGGTGGGAGGAGGAGTATTCTAGGTAGCTGTGGGAGTCATTGGGCTTGAAATGAATATCGGTTTCTAGGTGGTTGCCCTATATGGAGACAGAGGGGTCCAGGAAGGAGAGAGAGGTGTTAGAGATGGTCCAGGTGAACTTAAGGTTGGGGTGGAAGGTGTCAGTGAAGTGGATGAACTGTTGGAGCTCCTCGTGGGAGCACGAGGCTTCGCCGATACAGTCATCAATGTAACGGAGGAAGAGGTGGGGTTTAGGGCCGGTGTAGGTATGGAAGAGGGATTGTTCCACGTAACAACAACACACCTTTTTTCCCAGAAAAATGTTAATTTCAGTGAGTCACTGTCCTTAATTTGATAGTTTCCTTCAAACAAGGATGCTGTTCTCTTCCTCTACTCTAAGTACGGACGCCAACTAACTACTTAATCTGTTGGTAATTTGGTTAACTTTCATTTATGCCACCAGCCACTTCTAGTATCCTTAATCATCATCTTTTCCCCCTAATAAGATTGTAGATATTTGTGTGCTCATTCTAATCACATGCAAGTTTCTTCTCGTGCACTGTGCCCTTGTTATGTGTTTTATCATTATTTGTAATTTATGTAGCTCTTACTGCCAGGATATTTTTTGCTTTTCGTTTAACATTTATTTTGTTAAATAAGCAGTTCAAAGCTAAATACAGTTGGTTCACAAGCGAAATTATTTCAAACAACTGAACATTTTAATGTTTTCTTTCAATTTTTTGCAGAGATTTCGTTAATACAAGTCAAAAGTAGAACTTGTTAAAATTGCAAATTTTACCTCGTTAATGTGTTTGTATGTTTTGATCAAATCAACAGAGAGTTTCCTCAGCGGAGCAATGATAGGGTCACGGAACGTTTGAGGCATTCGCCGTTGCAACATGACAACATCAGGCATTACCTGAAATAAATATGGCAATTTTAATTCAAGAACCAGACGCTGTAGAAAATTTACATAACATTAATGATGAAAAACTGATCATACCTGACAAAATAACCAGCTTGTGCGCAATTAAAGCATCTCACATCATGGGACAGCCTGTTTTGTTCATGTTACTGAAAGATCTATCCAATTAGTCCCACTATTTCTCTTTCCATTGACATGTAATATTCTTGAAAAGAAAATATGTCCAATCCCCTTTTGAAAGTTATATCGAATCAGCTTTCACACATCCAAGACCAGCATCTTTACAGTTAATAAATTAAACTGAAAACGTGCACTAAATTTCATTAGAATTACTCATACATCTTACAGTAGGATAAAATACTCATACAATATTCTGATCAAATTGCTACAGAAATCTTGAATTATCCCAGTGAAGGTTTCCTTAATTCTGTTTCAAGGCTATATTTTGTGATTATGTGGTTTCTACATGTCAGAACAAAAAAAACTATTTTGTGAATCAGAAATTCCATTTGAAAGCGCAGATTTTTTTTTAAAGTGGTACTGATAGCAATGAAGCTTGTCCATGTTGGTAAATTTGAATACTTGTTACACCTAGAAGAAAATGTTAGCATTCCTGGATAAAAAGGCAGAGAGCATAAAGTCGTATGAACGCTCAAGCAGTTTTCCTCATTCTTTTAGTTGAACACACTGCAGGACTAAATCTGACTTTTGTAGGTCAGATCAAGGTGGTAGCTGCGGTGCAGCTTTAGGACACATTAGATTTTAAGAAACGCAGTGAGATAAGATGAGCATCCAGTCAGTTTCCATTAGAAAATAGCCAGCAAATAAAATTTTCAAGACCTGAAAAAAGGAATGGTGAATAC
Organism: Rhincodon typus; assembly: GCF_021869965.1. Lineage (NCBI taxonomy): Eukaryota > Metazoa > Chordata > Chondrichthyes > Orectolobiformes > Rhincodontidae > Rhincodon > Rhincodon typus. The sequence continues at coordinate 16,265,927 of NC_063342.1, read as the reverse complement.
TAAGCATCATAATGAGTGGGTTCTTTTACTGCTTTTTTTCATTCTCAAGAGCTACCACACACCAAAAAGCTGGGGTATTGCATTCTTGCTGGAGGTTACAACTCTGGTCCAGACAGACTGATTACACTCTCAAGTTAGAAATTGTAGCCAAAATATAACAATGAAGAATGCATCCTAATTCCCGTTAAGGTATGAACTACTCAAAAAGCCAAAGAATTGTTTGATTTATGTAAAAAATTGAGGAAATTATTGGAAATAGAACTGGAACTACTAAGATTTAGTACAGGCAACTGTCAAATTCTTAGGAGAATAGTTTGACAGCAAATATTTGCAAATCACTGATATGTCTCATTGAAATATAGGAAAAGCCATCAATGTCAAGAAAATGAGGTTACATTAGCTGACAGAAATGCACTATATTAAAAGAGATTCTGTTAAATTTTAAACCTAAGTATACAGCTTTAAAGTATGCTCAGGTTATAAATTTCAGAAATTTAATTCAAAACAACAAACTTATTTGCAGAGGCTTGCTTGATACTTGAAAATATTTGCGACAGTTGGAAAAACTTCAGTTTTTCTTCATTTTAGCATACCTTTCATTACGGACTGAAGTAACTAAAGATTCATTTTAAAACACAAAGATCTTAGAAAGCATTACTGCCCTTATATAAAGCATGTTACCCAAGATTCATCCTAAGTGCTGTTTGTTTGAGCAGTGGGGGAGGGAGCACGGAGCATGAGAGACGGAGAGAGAACGAGTGGAAACAGAGAGTAGGGACGAGGATAGAAAGAATCAACCCAAGAGTGTGTAGGCAAAAAGGGGAAATTGGAAAGTTGGTTGCTTGTCAGACCACGATTGCAGCTGTCATAACTCAGTCAAAACTCCACAGTACCATTGATATCTTGGAGTTTACAATGCAATTTGTGGTCCATACTCACACTTCGGCAAGCCCTGAGCTACAGTGTCTGTAATCTCTGATACAGAATGGAAAGAGTATACCTATATCTTCACTAACCATAAAGCAGATCAGAGATGCCTTTTTACACGCTTCTGCATTCTGCCTAATTTTCAAAGATCTCTGAAGTATTTCTTTATCAGTAAACCTGATGGATTCAGAAACGAGTAGATACAAGAGCAGATCTGGCATGTATGGTTCTAAGTTGAGATTCATACCTGATTAGTTACAGTTGGCTGAAGCTGGTCAGTGTAGGACAATGCTGGTACCTGCTGGTCGTTTATAGTCTGTTGGTGACGGTCACTGTATTGCTGGTGAGAATGAGGCACCTGCGTAGCCATTTGAAGGCCAGCAGCATGAAATGAAAATGACGGTGCAAGCCGAACAGTTGAAGGTTTGCATGCTGAGGTCTCTCCGCCTGAGGTAGAAAAGAATTGAAAAGGCATGAAATTATTTGACCAGAAATTTTTTTCTTCGTTATTACTCTTAATTTTAGATAAATTACTTTTCCTGTAGCTCAATGTTTGACTCATCTTGAGAACTTACATTCTCAACTTATAGCTGTGCAGAATCTCTCCGGTACCTCATTCGGAGCAGTGTTTTTAAAAGTTCACGTCTGCACAGCTAGTACTCTTTCTCTCTCTCTCTCTCTGATCCCCCCCCCACTCCTCCCTTCACCAAATGCTGCTGTTTATGACATTATCTAGCTCGTACAAAGAGACCAGGACCTCCTGACTCGTACATTTAAATCTAAACCGCTCTGCTAAGTTAACTGAGGACAAACAGCTACTGCATTTTTAAAGAAACTCCTGAAATTAAAAAAACCACCAAGTGAAAGTATGGCTCCATATTTCCGAAGGACTTGGAACAGAATCTCGTCAGAATTGTAGAATTCCTTTCATTTTAAAAAGAGTAGAAATCTGCATGAGATTCTCCCTCCTTGGAAGATCTAGTTTTTTATACACATCAAAACCCATACCTGAAAGTTGGGTCCCACAATCAAGTTACTGCTATCAACATGACAAACAGACAGATCTTAACCATTTATAAGTCATCCTGTCGCATACAGCTCAAAATGCACTGGCAAAGCATTCGTAGGAATAAAATCTGTACCGTGTTGTTGGATGATCTTTGTTGAAAAATTGTGCAAGCTCATCATTATACTTCACCAGAATTCTAGTGACATAGGGGCGGTACGGTGGCTCAGTGGTTAGCACTGCTGCATCAGAGCGACAGGGACCCAGGTTCAATTCCAGCTTTGGGCGACTGTCTGCATGGAGTTTGTATTCTCCCCGTATCTGTGCGGGTTTCCTCTAGGTGCTCTGGTTTCCTGCCACAGTCCAAAGATGTGCAGGATAGGTGGAATGGCCATGGTAAATTGTCCATAGTGTCCAGGGATGTTTAGGTTAGGTGGGTTAGACATGGGGAAATCAGGGGTAGAGGAATGGGTCTGGGTGGGATGCTCTTCAGAGGGATGGTGTGGACTTGTTGGGCCGAATGGCCTGTTTCCACACTGTAGGGATTCTATGATTCTAGGGTTCTAGTCTACTCCAAAAATCAGTTAATCTACAAATGATCTGTCGTATTTCACAGACACACTCCCGATTTTTTTTTTGCAAATCACAGAGAAACCCGAAGCAATTTGGTCACCGGTTTTTAAAATCACTTCTTAGAAGTTAAAACACCAGAAACTATGCCTACAAAAGTAAATTGCCAAGTTTTTTTTTGTTCAAGATGTATCATCCACATTCTTCAGTTGTTCTGCTCTGGCCTCTTGTGCATTCTGTTCTACCTTCACTCCAGCACTGGTGAATTTTTCACAATTTCACCTGTACTTACTGAACTCCCTTCACAATGCTTCACCATATCTTCCACTTCCTCCAAACCAAATTTTTTTTTTACATCTAAGCTTTTAATCATCTTTTTGTAAAATTCTCTCCAAAGTTTGTCATTCATTCAATTCATCTTTTCTCAAACACTAACATTTTTTAGACTGAAAGCTCGATATAAATGCAAGCATTTAGAACACTCTTGTAAATACTAAACCTCAAAGACAAAAGCAAACTGGAGGAAGACAAAAATGTAGTTTCTAGTACATGCAAATGCATTATACTGCGAGCCTGACTAATGTTCTTAAATTGGTTACCTGTGTAATTTTTAGCATCTCCGGATTATTTAGTAAATGATTTCCAATAGCAGAATCACACCCAATTGTGGACATACTGTTCTGAGGCTTGCAGGCGCACGTTGGTTCAGTGTTACTGGCCTGGTGGTCAAGGGGAGCTTGATACACAATCATGGGGATGCATCAGCTACATATCTGGCATCGCACAATCACTGAAACTCCTTATCACATTACACACTTGTGTGGTTGATAAAGTGTCTTTTTGGAATTCGTGCTCTAAGAATTATATCTGAAACCAAAGTCTCTGACTCCAGCATCTGCAGTTCCTGCGATCTCAAAGTCTTTCAGTGATGTATTTATGCACACTACAAGATATTTGCTAATACACAGATTCCTCTTTATTAGGCAAAAGGAATTTGGATATACATTGACCTTTCTTTCCCCCGTGGAAAAAAGGATATGGTGGTGACAGAGACCGGCCGATCTCGACTACATTCTCACGGCAACACCCTCAGAGACCTGTATGAGAACTAAAATCAACAGTGACCGTTCCTGTTGCATCTCCTTACCAGTAATGACTCAACTAACCAGCAACTTCTCATGCTGTCTAAACTGAAATCCCTTAACTCAAGCATGTTTCTTCTGTCCCAGTACTGATGAGTTCATGGAAAGCTTCAACTTGTCTCCTATTAGCAACGTTCAGTCATTTTTTGCTGTTATTTCTTATATTCTGTCCAATCATCTAACCTGCCACTTGGTTTTGCATAATTACCTTTTCTTTAAGTTTGGTATGAACTTTAACATTTCTCATTAACTTAAAATAGTGAGTCCATCCCTTGGAATTTCCCCCTCAATGGATTGTATCTAGTCCGTGCATCTGATAATAGTCTACCACTATATTGACATTGACCTCTCTTTTAACCTAGCTTGCCAATTTAATTTGGCTAACCCTGTTTTCATGCCCTCATAACTCCCCCTTTTTAAGGTTTTAAAAAATCTCAGACCCACCTTTTTTCTCCCTCAACTGAATTCAAAACTATAGTCACTGCTGCAGAGGAGCAACTTTCCAATGAGATCATGCATTAATCCTCTCTCATCGCACAATACCAGGTATAGCACAGCCTTCTCTCTGGGTAGTTCCAGAATGCAATGTTCTAAGAAACTGTCCTGAAAATACCACAAAATCATCAGTGCTACTTTTGCCCATGTGATTGTTTCTTTGGAAGTCACTACGTCCAAACATGGTAGAGACAGAACACTCAATATTTAAGTAATATTTAGGTGTACACTTGCAATCCCAAGGCAATGGGTCAAGTGCTGGAAAATGCGATTCAAATAGTAGGTGGTTGTGGACCAACACACACTATTTCAAAGGAGATCAGGGTGCTATCCTCCATGATCTGGCTAATATTTAAACACTACTCAACATCAGAATAAAAAATTGTGTGGAGTTATGGCATTGCCATCTTGTGTGGTCAAATTGGCTGCTGCATTTCCACATGACAACACAGTGACTGCAAGCCAAAAATTACATCATAAGCTGAAAAATTACCCAGGCTTAACAATGAAGCAGGAAAGGTCAGTCTTTCTATTTCCAAGCTCTCCCTGATTCAAAAGGTTGGTGAGGTCAACATACACAGGCCAGCACAATGTTGCATTAAGTTTAGACATATATGAATGATTTAGATGAAGAAACTACATGTCATGTCGTCAATTTAAAAGGGGACAAAAAGGGCATGCTGTGGAGGATGCAGAGATGCTTCCATGTGATTTGGAAAAGTGGACGAAGTATAATGTGGATAAATGAGAAGTGATTCACCTTGGTAGTAAAAAAATCAGGCGGGTAGATTGGGAAAGGAGGAGATGCAACTAAATCTAGGTGTCCTTGTACACTAGTTATTGCAAATAAGCACGTAAGGCAGCGAAGGTGGAAAGTGGTCTATTGTCCTTCATAAATGAGGGGATTTGAATACAGGAGTAGGGGTGTCTTGCTGCAACTGTACAAGGCATTGATAAGACTACACTTGGAGAACTGTGTGCAGTTTTGGTCTCGTTACCTGAGGAAGAGTGCCACGGCTTTTGAAGGAGTGCAAAGGAGATTTACCAGACCGATTCCTTGGAAGACAGGATAGATGTACTGGGAGAGACTGGACTGGCTAGGACTATATTCACTTGACCTTAGAACAATTGTGGGGGTGGGGGGGGTGTGGTGGTGGTGGTGGTGAGGAGTTCATCTCACAGAAAACTAAAATTCTAACAGGATTGGACGGGTAGATGCAGAAAGGTTGTTCTTGATAACTGGAGAATACAGAACCAGGGGTAACAGACCAAGGATAACAACCCAAAGATAAGCATACAGAGTTCGAGGATCAGCCTGATCATGGCAGAGCAGGCTCTAAAAGCCAAATGGCCTACTCCATTTCTTGGATATTTCAGCATGTAAATTAACTAGCTCCCAGTAAGTCTTTTTTTAAGAGGTATCAATGTATATAGTATTCAATGTAAATTCCTGATATTAACCATGACTTTATAAATATCTAGCCAAAAATATCGTGTCCACATGTATCCTATTATTCCACAGTACTGTTTCAGCAATTGTCCTTTTGTTTAAACAAATTTATGTGGCCATAGCAGTACAGTATACTTGATTAAGTAATTTGCTATAAACTTTTAGCAAGTGATTTGCATTTTACTGACCTCCTGGAACAGAGGTAAATAACTAAACCAAACAGCCAAAAGGAGAAACTGTGACAATAGATTGAAGATCAATAGGACTTATTTATACAAAAAGTTGCTGGAAAAGCTCAGCAGGTCTGGCAGCATCTGTGGAGAAGAAAACAGAGTTAACAATTCAGGTCCGGTGACCCTTCCTCAGTTCTGAGGAAGGGTCACCGGACCCGAATCGTTAACTCTGTTTTCTCCTCCACAGATTGCTTCACTTTAATGACAGGGAGTAACTGACACCTGAAATCTCATTCAAGTAGTGAGATTATTGTTAATCTACAGGTATAGTAGTTTACTATAGTGGATTCCACTGGCAGCATTTTAGTGTTACCAATCCTGCTCAGACTTGAATACGAGTCATGTGAATACGAGCTACTTCAGTGTGAGGAGTTGCGAATGGTGCTAACCATTATGTAACAATCACAGAATATCCCTATCTTTGATTTTACGATGGAAGGGAATTTATGGATGAAGCAACTAAAGTACTTGGAGTCTAGGACACTACCCTGAGGAACTCATGCAGCGGTGTCTTGAGATAATTTACCTCCAACAACCATACTATCTTCCTTTGTGTTAGATATGACTCCAACCAGTAGAGTGCTTCCTCCACTGATTCTCATCTACTTGTTCAGCTAGTTCTCCTGGGTATTACATTCTGTCGAAAGCTATCTTGAGGTCAAAGGCAGTCACGTATTTTCTATAATGAGGTTAGGAGCCGAAAGGCCCCAGCAGAACCTAAACTGAGTATAACTGAGGGGCTTATTGCTGACTAAGTGTCAATTTAAATATAGTCAATAATCCCTTCAGTCACTCTGCTGATGCTCGAGTGGAGTAATAGACTGGTAATTGTTAGTTTTGGATTTGTCATTGTACACAACATACATGAGCAATTTTCCATTTAATCAGACAGATGCGAACATTGTAGCTGCGCTGAAACAGCTTGGCTATGAGCCTGGCTAGTGCTACAGCACAAGTCTTCAACATTGCCTGAATACTGTTAAGGCCAATTGCCGTTACAGTATTCAATGCAGTCAGCTGTTTCTTGACACAACATGGCAATTAGCTGAAGACTGGCATCCGTGATGGTGAGGACCTTTAGAAGAGGCTTAGATGGATCATCCACTTAGCACTGCTGTCTGAAGATTGGTACAAATGCACTTCGGTGCTAGAATCCCCCATCGTCAAGAACGGGAATCTCTTTAGAGCCTCCTCTTCTGATTACGATCATTTTACTGACAGTTGGATCAGGACTTAGCGACCAAATCTGGGGCACTACATAGTTTTTATCTCCTTACTTGAAATAAAATACAATTTCAGTTCAAGGAAGGTTCACAGTTGACCCATTTCTGGAATGAAAGGCTTATCTAGTGAAACAAGTTGGCCCATATCCATTGGAGTTTAAAACAGTAGTGAAAGTAATTTCTAATCAACCTACTCAGAGATGGTACTATCTTACTAAAGGTACAAGATCCTGAGGGGTCCTATTAGGGTAGATGCCAGAAGATGTTTCCTCTTGTGGGAAAGTCCTTAAAAAGAAGTCTCCCTTTTTAAACAGAGGTAAGGAAGAAAGGTCTCTCAAGAGACTTGTTAGTCTATGGAAAACTCTTTCCCAAAAAGCAGTGAAGGCTGGGTCATTTAATACACCAAAGACTGACTTAGGCATGTTTCTGGTGCAACAAGGGAATCAAGGATTATGGGGGCAGAAAGGAAGGTGGAATTGAGACTACAAGAGATCAGCCATGGCAGATCAAACTTAAAACAACTAAAAAGCCCATTCCTGCTTGAGTCCGTATGATTATAGACAGTGCCTTTTAATGTCTCAAGGTACTTTACAGGAGAATTAGGAATCAAAGCATGATGCCAACCCACTTCAGGAAATACTAGGTCGTGATCAAAAGCTTGGTCAAAGAGAAAGGCTTTGAAGAGGAAAGATGAGGTAGAGAGACAGATATAGAAATACCATTGAAAGAATAACTAAGTTCAAATATATGAAAATCATTCTTAGTGCAATCCTCCAACTGCCTAACAAAACTAATTTCATAAGCAAAGGTATTCATTAAAGACAGAAATGTATCATTTAGAAAATGGTTCTATGACAAAAGGCGATCATATCAGTCATTGACAATAAATCTTTCTTTCCATCTTTAAGCAGTCAACAAGCTTCAGTCACAAGCAGGAGAAAACACTACTTGAAATGCACTACTTTCTTTCCCACTCCCATATCCTTTAATTTCATGACTGTTTGAAAATCTGCCTATGTCAGTGTTTAACAATGCAGCTTCCACGTCCCTCTGGGGTAGAGGATGCAGGGAATGCACAATCCTCTCAATGACATTTCTCCATGTCACAATCTGATATAATCAACCCTTTATTGGAGACGCTGTCCTGGTGTTCCAAATTCCCCAAACCAAAATGACCCTGGCACCCATCAAGTCCTTTCAGAGTTTTAACAGTCCATAATACCACGAACTACCACCTGGTCCCAAAAATCTGTCAAAAATTATGATCGGAACAAATTCTTCCGGTCAATTAGGTTTTGCATTTTAGGTCATGCTTGATCGGAATACTCGACATTTCCACCGTGTTCAATTACCTTTTGTCCCTTTGCTGATCAAAGATCAATCTAGCTCTCCCATAAAAAAAGATAATTCCAAAGATTCTCAAATCTCAGATAAATAGCTCGTCTGTGGCTGAAATGGGCAACCACTTATTTGGGAACTGTGACACTTAATCCTAGCTTCTCTCTCAAGATGAAATAAGTTCCAAATCAACAGAGTCAGGTCCGATCAACATAGAACCGTAGAATCCCTACCGTGTGGAAGGAGGCATTTTGGTCCATCAAGTCCATGTCGACCCTCTGAAAACCATCCCACCCAGACCCTACCCTCTAACCTGTCCCCGTAACTCTTCATTTCCCACGGCTAATCCACGTGGCCTGCACATCCCTGGACAGTGGGGAATTTAGCATGGCCAATCCACCTCAACCACACATCTTTCGGACCGTGGGAGGAAACCAGAGCACATGGAAGAAACCTGGAGTCTGCATAGTTGCCCCAGAGTTGAACTGAACCTGGATCCCTGGTGGTAGAAGTCAACAGTGTTAACCACTGAGCCACCACGCCACCCCAAATATGTTCAATGTTTCACTCAAGCTGCTATTTATTCTTGTGAATTCCGGCAGAAAGCAGCTTAATCTGTCCAACATTTCCTCAAGATAACTGACCCATTCTTCTCTGAACTGCTTCACATGCATTCACATTCTTTCCCAAATAAGAAGACCAATACTCGATACAGAATTTCAGATGTGGTCTTACCAATGCCTGTGTAACTGAAGCATAACCTCCCTACTCGTCTATTCAACTCGCTTCACAATAAATCAAAAGACCATTAACATATAGGAGCATAATTAAACCACTTGGCCCATCAGGTCTACACATTTGTTTCTCAACCCCATTCTCCCATCGCCTCCGATTCCCTGACCAATCAAGAACCTGTCCCCGTATTAAATACACTCAATAACTCTGCCACCACACCTTCTGTGGCAACGAGCTCCATGTATTCAACACACTCTGGCTGAGGAAATTCCTCCTCATCTCAGTTCGAAAGAGCTGTCCCTTCTCTGTAAGGATGTAGCCTCAGGTCCTGGCCTCTTCAACTCATGGAAACATTATCTCCATGCCCACTCTATTCAAGTTTCTCAGTATCCTGAAAGTTTCAGGAAGATCCTCTTTCATCCTTCTGAACTCCAACTGCAGACCCAGAATCCTGAAACACTTCTCATATTACGAGCCCTTCAATTCTGGGATCATTTTTGTAAATCTCCTCTGGACTCCTCCAAGACCAGCACATACATCCTTAAATACAGGGCCCAATACTCCAGAGCTTTATACACTCTCAACAGTACATTCTTGCTCTTGTATTCTAGCCTTAACGAAATGAATATTAATGCTGCATTTGCCTTCTTAACTGCTATATGAACCTACATGACAACCCAAAGAGAATCCTGAACTAGGATTGCCAAGTCCCTTCTGAAGTCTTTCCCCGTTTACAAAGTGATCTACACCTGTATTCTTCATACCGAAGTTCACAACCTCACATTTGGCCACACTAGGAGAGTGGGCAAAGAAGAGATGGAATACAGCGTAGTCAAGTCCTTCTGTAGCCTCGCTGCCTCAACACTACCTGTCCCTCCAACTATTTTTGTCATCTGCACACTTAGCAACACAAATCATTATGGTCCCAACACTGACTGCCATCCTGAAAATGAGTCCTTTACTCTCACTCTGCCAGTCAGTTTTCTATTCATGCCAGTAGCTTGCACCTAACACCATGGGGTCTTCTTAAGCAGCCTCTGGAAATCCAACAGATCATGCCCACCAGCACTCCTTTTTATTGACTCATCCCCATTTCACTGTCCACTTCCAAACATTCTGCAAACTCATGGTTAATAACAGACTCCAGACTCCAAAGTCTTACCAACCACTGAAGTCAGGCTAACTGACCTGTAACCTTCCGCCTTCTGCCTCCCTCCATTCTTAAATGACATTTTATGAGACCATATAACATAGGAGCAGAAATAGGCCATCAGTCCATCGAGTCTGCCCTGCCATTCAATAAAATCTTAAGCTCATCTGACAATTCTCAACTCCACTTTCCCACCTTTTCCTCATACTGATTAAAAATCTCTCAGCATCTACCTTAACACACCTACCTCAAATAATTAGCTTTGCTAGCTTCTTGCAGTATCTGCAAAATTAATCTTTTGAGATTTGTGTACCAGAACTCCCAGATCCCCAATTTTTGGATTGAAACAAAGTTTCACATTTTCCCACATAATATTCCATTTTTAAAAATCTGTATATTTTTGTAGGCTCCTCATATCCTCTTCACAACTTTCCTAGATTCTTGTCATCGGTAAATTTAGCAGCCATACCTATGATCCCTTCATCCAAATCATTTATACGAATGTGAAAAGTCAAAGGAAGGCTGCAAACAATAGAGCAAACAGAAACCCATGTAAATGAAAGGAAATGCTCAGCTAACTCGGAGCCAGGAAGAAACCTGAAATCATTGATGCAATGCATTTCTTACAAAGAACTAGAATCGTTATCTGAAGACCATAAATATTTACAAGTTTCAAACTGGGAAAGGTACATTGCATGTTATTCTGATGAACGCTGCATATTGTTAAATTTAAACTAGATATTGAAGTCTGTAAATATAAACAGGTAGTAACTGTACACTTAAAAATCTTCCAGCGGAGTCTCCCATTTGTGTCTTGGGTGCTTTCCTTGTAAGGCTCTCTCTGGCTAATCTCGGTAAAAAATAATGATTTACCTTCTCATACCCTTGATCCTCATATCATTACCTTCCAGAATTTTTTTGTTGCATCTTTACAAAAGTTAGGGGTGGCAAATGTCAAAAAGAGAAAAGTAACTAACTAGCTGTCTTTAATAAATCTTGCTGGCCCTCTTATTCAAGCAGGAAAGCAAACTGTTGTCAAATTGCATACTTGCGTTATTCAAAAGTCCATCTGAATGTACTTATTGTTAGATTCTCAGCCATTAAATCAGTCTGCCCTATTTTAGAGGTTCCATTCCAGATTAATAGTAATATCTTTCTGCCACGTGCTCAGATTATTCACTGAAGATAGAACACTTATTTCCCAAAGTATACTGTTACTACAAGCAATACCTTTAACTTGAATTGTTGATGCAATTAGGAGATTCACACATCTTTCAATTGCTGAGCAATTGAATAACATCTACTACAAGTTAGATCGCAGGCTACTATAACGATTGCTCTATTTTAGCTTTTGAAGAACACAAGTGGCATTTGTATAGTGTGACACTACCCAATAATTTCAAAATGAGAAATTATAGTGCACTTTTAAAATCAAAATAATTCAAGATCTTCAAAATTTTCAGATTTAAAGCTTCTCAGGCAACTACTTATTTCAAAGATTTTTGGCATCACTTTGATGTCAGTGTAAAAAATTTTCAACATTGATAGGACAAACACTTGGCCAACTTTTCCCCACATACTCCAAGACGTCCACTTCATTCTTTGCGTTGGTGGTCATTTATGTCATTAATTTTTCTTGTACTAAAGTCAGAGTATTATTATACTTAATTTAATTCTAAAACAGCACAAAGTGAACTCTAAACAACAGCCTCTTTCCAGAGGTATGTTTGATTGATTCTATCAAAGGGGTGACATCACCTTATTGACAATTCCTCCCAGTTTTTGGCTGATTACAGAACAGTTCAGTTCGGGATGAAATTTGGATTCATTACATGCAACTGTGGATTCATTCTCTGGTCAAGGCCGATTAATAGCAATTTAGAGTAAATTAGAAACACTAACTTTTAGATCAAAATACTGAAAAACATTTATAGAAACAATTTAAATGTGCACTTTAGCATGATTCCTACATTCAAAGTCTCATCTGTTTTGTGGCAAGAACATGAATTAATGGCACTTTATGGCAAATAAGTCACCTGATTCTAACAGCACAATTCAAAAATGTGCACCAACTGACAATAAAAGTTTGTTTGGATAAAGCACCAATGCTCTCCATTTATTCAGACAGCAACAGTTTTACCAACATTTTGGACAGATTTACTACTGCACATTCAGTAGTCAAAAAATGGTCCAAACAAAACAAACACCAACCACTTCCAATTAAGAGCTCATCACTAAAACATGCAGTTACACACATCAAATGTGGACATAGCGTATAAAAGTTGTTTTTTTAGTGAGTGAATCAAAATCAAAGCTCAGTGGAAACGAAAAAAACAAAAACAAAAGCAAACTAATTTCTAATTTTAATTTGCATCGTAATCCCATTTTCATCTTGCAACAGACAAATATTGATGAACAAAATCATCTGATTTCATTCATCTAGAACAAATTATTGACCCTACTGCCAAAACAAGCATCTTACTAATTGTCTCAAATTAATTTTAAGCTTTTGTCTCCACTAGACAATACTAAAACCTGTTCCAACTATTTGTCTGCAGTTGCATGGAATAACTTCCTGCCATCAATCCTCATTTTCCATTTTACTTCTGTGAACTTTTGGCCCATCCTGGTTTATGTTTACATTGTCTGCTGATTTATCTTTCTGACTTCCACACTTGGGTCTTTCCAAGGGTCTAATATCAACATTTCTCACTGCCTCAAAAGCTAATTTGCTCAAGTTAGAAACTCAGCCTTGCAGCATTTCTCAGCAATGCCTCCACAGTATGAACACGTCCCATGTATTTATGAAAAAAATGACAGAACACTCTGATTTCAAAGGGCACTGAAAAATTTCAAATTTCAAAGAATGACTGAATTCAGTTCATCATGCCCATACTGGCTCTCTGGCAGTGCAATTTGCCAACTGCCACATCCCATCGTCTCCCTGCAATCCTGCATATTCTTCCTTTTCAAATAATAATTTGGCTTTTTGAATACCTCAATTGGGTCTGCTGCTGCTACACACTCAGGCTATGCATTCCAAATCCCACTGACTTGCTATATGAAAGTACATCAGCACTGCTTCTTTTCCCATCTCTCCCCTCTGGTTCATGATCCTTTCGCCAATGGGAATGTATGATGTAATATTAGGATATCATCTTTGAATATTTTGGGGAAGAAACCAGCTGCCTACAATTCTCTCTATGGTGTAGATTAGAATAAGACACATGGAAGTGTATACAGTTGAAACAGTTCATTAGAATTACAACCACAGGTATGTGGGCAGCTCACAAACTTAACTAGGTGTAGCTGGTTGACTAACAGCAAAAAGGTTCAAGGACACTCAAATGCGACTGATGGAGGAGGTTCAGAGTGAGAAGCAACTGCCTTACAAATGAACGAGTCTCATATACCTTTAACCTATCATGCGCTAATATCCAGGCTCTCCATCAGTTAAAGTAGAGCATTTCAAATTGTTTGGCTTAGAATGCGTGACTTACTGATGAATGTTCTGATACAGGATACAGTTGTTTATTAATTGGATGCTGAAGCAGGGAACCAATTAGGTTTTTCTTTCATGATACACTCATTTAACAGCAGGGTCAAGCACTCTATCAACTGCTAATCCACAGGTCTACTACATTGCTAAACTTTTTAACCACAGTTTATCAAATGGAGTGTGCAATCCATTTTATTTTCTACCAAAATGCAATATCCTGGATTCTTGCATATTCACTTGTCATTAAGCCATCTGTTAACATCTTGTCCGATTGGCAACTACGCTTTCCATCATCATAAACCAGAAACCCGAAACCCTAAACCCAAAATATACTCACTCAATCTCTATGCTTTGTACCAATTTCTTATGCTTTTTTAGATTTAGACCTGGAATTCTCATAAGAGAATGTAGCATCTTTATTCCAAAATCCATGATTTAAAGATTCTAATAGGCTTCTCAAACTTACATTTGCGACATTACAACTGGGACCAATGTTTCAGCAATAACTTGTATAGCACTTTTCATGTAATGAAAGCCTCAAGGCACTTCACAGAAAAATTAACCTAAAAAATATACTGAGCCACACCAGGAGACAGATGACCAGAAACTTCGTCAAAAAGGTAGAAGTTAAGCTGGGTTTTAAATGATTAAAGCAAGGGCAAAGATTGGAGGGAATGAACCAGATAGAGTAGGGCCCATGCAAATGAATGGAAGGCCACCAACGGTGAAGCAATTCAAATTATGACTGCCAAGATGCCAGGTGTCTCAGAAGGGTGCTGGGCTGTCGGACAATGCACATAAAACTAGCAAGTCGTAAAAGGAATTTACGGGCGGCACGGTGGCTCAGTGGTTAGCACTGCTGCCTCACAGCGCCAGGGACCCAGGTTCAATTCCACCCTCGGGCAACTGTCTGTGTGGAGTCTGCATGTTCTCCCCGTGTCTGTGTGGGTTTCCTCCGGGTGCCCCGGTTTCCTCCCACAGTCCAAAAATGAGCATGCTAGGTGGATTGGCCACGCTAAATTGCCCGTAGTGTTCAGGGATGTGTAGATTAGGCGGGTTATAGCCGGGTGAGATGCTTTGAGGTTCGGTGTGGACTGGTTGGGCTGAAGGGCCTGTTTCCACACTATAGGGATTCTATGATGAATTAGTCCAGAGAAAGATTTGAACATGGAAATTTTAATATACTGCATTGCTTGGCCTGCAACATAAGAAACAGGAACAGGAATAGGCCATCTGGCCTGTCGAGCCCTGTCCACCATTCAGCTCCACTTACCCACCCGCTCACCATAAGTCTTAATTGTTTTACTGGTTAAAAAGTAATGTAGCTGTGAGTACGAAGGTGGTAGCAGACCAGGACTTGCTGCATGTTAAGAAACATACAGCAGAATTTTGTAGCCCTTGGCTACACTTCTCAACATTTCTACTTCTCTACTGTAGTAGTCAAGTCCAGAGATAATAAAGACATTACATGAGTGTTTCAGCAGCAAATGAGGTGAGTCAAGAGCAAATCCAGCTACATTAAAGACACATTAGTGATGGTGCAAAATCAAGTTACCTTGGGGTCAAATGTAACACCAAGCTTGAAAACAGTTCTGAAGAAAGTCATACTGGAATCAAAACAACATTGCCGTTTCTCTCCAACACATGCCACCAAACCTACTCAGTTTCTCCAGCATCAGTAGTATTTTACTTTTATTTGAAAACAGACATTTTGAAGTTAAAGTGTTGTCATGGAGAGAGATACAATCAGTGCCTAGTGAATGGAGCTTGGAATGGATTCTGTAAAGCTTAGCTGCAATCTTCCCAGTAATTATTTGGAAGAAATTTCTACTCAAACCAGTATTGCACAATAGATGAGCAGTCTGATAATTTTGCAACAGTGGCAGTGAACACCTGTTAAAACAAAGTCAGCAAGATGACGAGAAAGGATACCATACATAGATCACTGGGAGACACCAGACAATGATGCAAAAGAAGCATTGCAAGTGATTTTCTGGCTATAACAAAATAGCTAAGAACAGACTCTGATTAGAGCTACCTCACAGCTAAGCAACACTGGGAAGAGAACGGTGTGGCTAAATATATCAAAGGTTGCAGGCAGGTCAATGAGGATATTAGAGGGAAGATTTACCTTCTCGGTCATATGGGAGTTCCCTCTCACGTTTGCTTGACCTGCTTGCTGCACTAAACAATCCATTTAAGGTTAAGAGGCAGCTGTTTGTGTGCAAATTAAATTATATCATTACTTGCATCCAGCCCAGGACAGTACCTCACTGCTTGGAGGGAACACTGGTGACTACAATTCAAAAACCTTCAATGGATGCAGAGTGCTTTGGGCATGTTGAACTCGCAGGTGATACAGAAACGCAAGCCCGCTTTCTTTTTAATTCCAAACATACACATCAAGCATCAGGCATTTAACATTCTAGCTCACAAGATAACAAAAATTAAGCAAATAAAACTATGGGCGACCAAAGCTCAGGTGTAAATTAAGAAATCTGCAGATAATCATTCAAAATGAAATCCCAAGCGTGTGCAACATTTTCATAAGAGCATTTTACAATCCTACAAAATTTTTCCTAACATGAGGTGCAAGGTTGGCTAAAGCTAACACAAATTTACTAGTTAAATTTAGCCTTTAAAAATAAACTTCAATGTGTTTTCACTTTTTTTTTAAAAAAAATGTTTGTTTAAACTTGTAATACTGGTATTCAGAAGCTTGGCCACAGTCGACAAACAAAGAGCTTCTGAAAACATTTTCCCTTCAGTTATTTCTTTTCAATCCTACTTTTAAATCTCTGCCTGCCAGCAGAAACATTGCAGATTATTAACAACCCATTTATCAACGTCTTTGCCAGGCAACACAATGCAATATAACCGCACAAAGTAACCACCCTGATCCCAGCAACAGCACCTCATTAGCATAGCCTACCACAGAAGATGTACCAGATGATTGGTTGCCTTTCAAACTTACTGATCAAATCACAGCAAGGTATGTTAATAACATACTTCTGTTGCTAGGGTACAGCTGCCTACTTGTATCCAATAGGAAAACAAGTAGTAAACAAGTAAAAATTATGCTTTGTCATAATTCCAGGCTGCTTTTAACCCCGAAACAACCAGCATGGAGTTAGCAAGAGAACAAAAAGGA
The DNA here is from genome assembly GCF_021869965.1 of Rhincodon typus. Classification (NCBI taxonomy): domain Eukaryota; kingdom Metazoa; phylum Chordata; class Chondrichthyes; order Orectolobiformes; family Rhincodontidae; genus Rhincodon; species Rhincodon typus. Next base: position 16,249,008 of record NC_063342.1, on the reverse strand, counting down.
GAAAATTCTCTTTTTTAAAAAAAGCCAAAATAAACAATATGTATAGTACACAAATGGAATTCCATAGATTAGACTGCAAACTAGTAGCATAATGTTTAATTCACTGATATGGTGCAGCCAAAACACAGACATGCAAATTCAAATATATGCCTGGCGTCATGATTCAACTTTTGCAGCAAACTTTAAAACAAGCATGATCAGCATTTGTATACTTTTTCCTGAAACAAGGAGACACATCCAGAGATTACTTATTGGTGAAGTGTCTTACCAAAAATCTCATACTGCAACTGATCACCTGCATGACAGCAGAACACAGTATTTTGATACTAACAAGCAGAGATTCAACTGCAAAGTGCCTTGGGAAGAGCTGAAATATCGCTACATGTTTACAATGGTAATATCAAATTCTAAATCAGAGTAAGCATGTGAATTTATATCTGGCATGAAATGCTGCAGCACCTTTTAAAATAATTATAAACCTGGAAGTAGCAGTACACATTTTTCTCGCAATGTTATTCATTACATAATCTGGAAATAAGCACTACACCTTTAGATTTTAAGCACAGTTCGATAAGGTCTTATTAGTGCACAGACTGCAGCAACGTATTCCCACTAGAGGACAGACTCTCTGCAAATGTCAAAGCTGCTAATGGCAAAGAACTTACAACAATTAATATACTCAGTATCCTGTAGTAATTATTCTGTCAGTTTCACAAACTGATTATGCCTACCTCCAGGTAAGCTGAATTTGGGGTTTACTTGCTAAATAGGAACAAAAAATGAAGACAGCATCAACAGTATCACAGCCAACATATTTTTTTCCCTTCAATTTACATCGAGGTCAATAGATGCTACTTAACATTAGCCACCAATAACGTATTGGGCAATAGGAGATTAAGACCCCCTCATCTCAAGTCAAAAGACCACAAATTATTTCCAATAGCATGACATTGAATATAGAACATAGAACAGTACAGTACAGGCCCTTCGGCCCACGATGTTGTGCCGAACTTTTACCCTAAACCTAAGGTCTATCCAATCTCCACCCCTACCTTACAGTATCATCCATATGCCTATCTAATAGCCGCTTAAATGACCCTAATGAGGCCAACTCCACTACCCACTCCAGCAATACATTCCACGCCCTGACCACTCTGAGTAAAGAACCTACCTCTGACGTTTCCCCGATATCTACCTCCACTCACTTTAAAACTATGCCCCCTCGTAATAGCTACCTCCATCCTAGGAAAAAGTCTCTGGCTGTCCACTATCTATACCTCTGATCATTTTGCACACCTCTATCAAGTCACCTCTCATCCTTTGTCATTCTAAAGAGAAAAGCCCTAGCTCTCTCAACTTTTCCTCCTAAGACCTTCCCTCCATTCCAGGCAACATCCTGGTAAATCTCCTCTGCACCTTTTTTCAACGCTTCCACATCCTTCCTGTAAGGAGGTGACCAGAACTGGACACAATACTCCAGATGTTGCCGAACCAGGCTTTTATATAGCTGGAGTACAACTTCACGGCTCTTGAACTCAATCCCTCTATATCCATCCATTGTTTCAAGAGGAGGAATAAAAAGTTAGACTTTTAAACAGATATTTCTGAACAATATCTGGGGGAAAAGAAACTGTTTGGTCACTCAAAATCTAAAAGTAATGCCAAAGCAGTGTGCAAATTGCTACCACATTTGGCGGTGACATTATTTCTGATCTACACTCAATTGGAGGTATTCAACAGGGCACTGGATGATTATTTGGATAGAAATGGTGTGCAGGGGTTTGAGAGAAAGACAGGAAATTGACATTAGGTAGTAAAACCGACACAGGTATGATGAGTCTAATGGCCTTCCATGCACACCGTAACAAATCTGTGATGCAGTTTGCTCGATGTGACATTTCAGTCAGGATTAGGAGATTTTCCTGATCTTCAAAATATTACCATAGCACCTTTTATTCATACCCAAGATGATATTTCAGCTTCGCATCTGGGATATGGGTCACTTGCCTTTACCAATTGAGGCATAGTTTACAAAAGCATTAATGTTGGAGTTGTATAGAATTTTGCTTGAGTATTGTGTACAGTTCTGGTTACCACATTGCAGGAAGGATATGATTGCAGTAGACAGGGTGCAGAGGAGATGTACCAGGATGCTGCCTGGGACAGAAAATTTAAGTTTGAGGAAAGGATGGCAGGCTTGGGCTGTGTTCACTGCAGCACAGAAGACAAAGGGGTGACACAATTTAGATGTACAAGATTACGAGAGGCATGGAACGAGTGGATAAGGACTAGCTGTTCCCTTTAGTTGAAAGATCAGTCATGAGAGGGACACAGGTTTAATGTGAAGGGCAGAAGGCCTAGTAGAGATGTGAGAAATAACTCTTACCCAGAGGGTGGCGATGTCTAGAATGCACTGACTTGGAGTGTGGTAGAGGCAAGTTGCCTCACATACTTCAAGTACCTGGATGAGGCCGTGGCATATCATAATATTCAAGGCTATAGGCCAAGTACTGGTAAATGGTATTAGGTTGAACGTCAGATGTTTCTCACGTCAGTTCAGAGTTGATCAGCCAAAAGGCCGCTTCTGCACTGTAGGATTCTATGATGTGATCTGAAAGCTGGCATCTACAACAGTGCATCATGCCCTTTCTACTCAACTATATTTTCAATTATATGTTTGGTATACTTCCTTTTATTGGTCAGTGCATTGAGTACAGGAGTTGGGAGGTCATGTTGGAGCTATACAGGTCATTGGTTAGAACACTTCTGAAATACTGCATTCAATTCTGGTCTCCCTGCTATAGGAAGGATTTGAAATTTGAAAAGGTCCAGAAAAGATTTACAAGGATGTTGCCACTGCTGGAGGGTTAGAGCTAGGGAGAGGGTGAATAGACTGGGGCTATTTTCCCTGGAGCAAAGGCTGAGGGCTGACCCTATACAGTTTTATAAAATTATGATGGGCACGGATAGAATAAATAGCCAAGGTCTTTTCCCCAGCATAGGAGAGTCCAAAACTAGAGGACATTGGTTTAAGACAAGAGGAGAAAATTTAAAAAGGGACAACTTTTTAATGCAGAGGGTGCTGCGTGCATGGAACGAGCTGCCAGAGGAAGTGGAGGCAACTGGTATAATTACAATATTTAAAAGGCATGTGGATGGGTACATGAATAAGGAGGGTTTAGAGGCTTGTGCTGACAAGTGGCAAGTAGTATTTGTGCCACACAAATGCCAGGGAATGACCATCTCCAATAAGAGATGATCTAACCACTGCCCCTTTACATTCAATGAAATTACCATCACTGAATCCTCCACTATCAACACTTGTGGGTTTAACCACTGACCAGAAACTCACCTCGACAAAATACAAACACAATGGCTACAAGAACAGATCAGGGGCTAGGAATACCGTAGCATGTAGTTCGCCTCCTGACTCGTCAAAGCCTGTCTACTATCCGTCTACCATCTACTAGGCACAAGTCAGGAATGTGATCAATACTCCCTGGTTGCCTGAATGAATGCAGCTCAACACCATCCAGGACAAAGCAACCTGCTTGATTAGCACATCCACAAGCATTCACCACTGACACTCAGTAGCAGTAATGGTGTGCTACCTACAAGTTGCACTGCAGAAATTCACCAAAGGTAGCACCTTCCAAACCCATGACCTCTTCCATCTAGAAGGACAAGGGCAGCAGATACAGAGGAACACAACCACCATCTGCAAGTTTCCCTCCAAGCCACTTACCATCCTGAATTGGAAATATATCCCCATTCTTTCACTGTGGCTGGAATTCCCTCCCGAAGGGCATGCTGGTCAACTTACAGCATGTGAACTGCAGCAGTTGAAAATAACAGCTCACCATTATCTTCTAAAGGGCAACTGGGGAAGGCTATGGTGGGTCAACTGAGGAACAGTGGAGGACTTTCAAAATGAGTTTTCACAGTGCTCAGCAGAAGTATATTCCAGTGATAAGGAAGAACTGTAAGAAAAGAGAGAGCCAACCATGGTTGTCTAAGGAAATAAAGGCAAGTATCAGATTGAAAAAAAACACATACAAAAAAGCAAACAGTAGTGGGAAACCTTCAAAGGCCAACAGAAAGCCACAAAAAAAATTATAAAGTAAAGTAAGATAGATTATGAGAGTAAACTAGCTCAGAATATAAAAACAGGCAGCAAAAGTTTCTATAAATATGTAAATTGTAAAAGTGTGTCGAAGGTAAACATTGGTCCTTTAGATGATAAGAAGGCCAATTTAATAACTGGGAATGAGAAAATAGCTGAGGCATTAAACAGTTATTTTGTGTCGGTCTTCACAGTGGAAAATACAAATAACATGCCGAAAACTCTTGGGAAGAAGGTTATAGCAGGTGTGGACCTAGAAACTATCACTATCACTAAGGAGGCAGTGCTGGGCAAGCTAATGGGGTTAAAGGTAGGCAAAGTCTCCTGGCCCTGACGAAACGCATCCCAGGGTACTAAAAGAGGTGATGGGGGAAAATAGCAAATGCACTAGTAACTATGTACCAAAATTCACTGGACTCCGGGGTGGTTCCCGCAGATTGGAAAACAGCCAATGTGACGCCACTGTTTAAAAAAGGAAGTAGACAAAAAGCAGGTAACTATAGGCCAGTTAGCTTAACTTCGGTAGTGGGGAAAATGCTTGAATCCATCATTAAGGAAGAAATAGTAAGACATCTGGATACAAATTCTCCCATTGGGAACACCCAGCATGGGCTCACGAAGGGTAGGTCATGTTCAACTAATTTGGTGGAATTCTTTGAGGACATTAGTTGCATGGTGGACAATGGGGAAACTATGGATGTGGTGTATCTGGATTTCCAGAAGGCATTTGACAAGGTGCCACACCAAAGGCTGCTACATAAGGTAAAGTTCCATGGTATTACAGGTAATGTATTGGCATGGATAGGGGATTGGTTGACCAGTAGAAAGCAAAGAGTAGGGGTAAATGGGTGTTTTTCTGGTTGGCGGTCAGTAGCTAGTGGTGTGCCTCAGGGATCAGTGTTGGGACCGCAGTTGTTTACAACTTACATAGATGATTTGGAGTTGGGGACTAAGTGTGGTGTGTCAAAATTTGCAGATGACACTAAAGGTGTGTGCAGAAGACACTGAAAGACTACAGAGGGATATTGATAGTCTAAGTGAGTGGGCAAAGGTCTGGCAGATGGAGTACAATGTTGATAAGTGTGAGGTCATCCATTTTGGTAGGAATAACAGCGGACTATATTTTAAATGGTAAAAAATTGCAGCACGCTGCTGTGCAGAGGGACTTGGGTGTCCTTGTGCATGAATCACTAAAAGTAGGATTGCAGGTGCAGCAGGTAATTAAAAAGGCAAATGGAATTTTGTCTGTCATCACTAGAGGGATGGAGTTTAAAAACAGGGAGGCTATGCTGCAGCTATACAGGGTCCTGGTGAGGCCACACCTGTGTGCAGTTTTAGTCTCCTTATTTGATAAGGGATATACTAGCACTGGAGGGGGTGCAGAGGAGATTCACTCGGTTGATTCCAGAGTCGAGAGGGTTGGATTATGAGGAGAGACTGAGTAGGCTGGGATTATACTCATTAGAATTCCGAAGAATGAGGGGAGATGTTATAGAAACATATAAGATTGTGAAGGGAATAGATAAGGTAGAGGCAGGGAGGTTGTTTCCACTAGCAGGTGAAACTAGGACCAGGGGGCATAGCCTCAAAATAAAGGGTAGCACATGTAGGACCGAGGTCAGGAGGAACTTCTTCACCCAAAAGGTTGTTAATCTGTGGAATTCCCTGCCCTGTGAAGCAGTTGAAGGTACCTTGCTGAATGTGTTTAAGACAAGGCTAGATAAATTTTTGAACAGTAAAGGAATTAAGGGTTATGGTGTGCGGGCGGTTAAGTGGAGCTGAGTCTCAAAAAGATCAGCCATGAACTTATTCAATGGCAGGGCAGGCTCGAGGGGACAGATAGCCTACTCCTGCTCCTAGTTCTTATGTTCTTATTATCTGGCAGTGACACCCACTTGACATCAGTGAATAAAAAGAAAGTGTATACCATGATGGGCCTAATGAAACCGAGCTTCCTTCCCAATGTTCATACATTAACCCATTTGTATAGCGAAACACACACTTGTGGTTCGTATCCAACTGACCTCTAAGTTCAACTCTTATTGGGCTAAGTGATACTGAGAATAAGATCTGCACACACGAAATATCAATTAATTTATAGAAGAAGGAGAAAGCTATAATCATCTTTAGGGCTTGGTTAAGCAATACTTTTGAGAAAGACATCGGCAGGAGAGGAGGGACAACAGAATTGTTTTTATTTTTTGTGTAATCATCTTGGCGTGAAATCAAAAGCTCACTGTTCGACTGGCCTTCTCCAAAGTTTGACAACAGTGAAAGCAGACCATTCATACTGCTTTCAACAAATGGTTACAACTTTCTAGCTCTACTGAAATTTTGCAACTTCTAACAAATAATTTTGTGTCACGAATAAATTCCCAACAGAACCGGAAATTCCTTTTCAGCTTTCCTTCTCCAATGAAGCAACCAGAGTAAGCCTAAAACAGGACCTGGTAACATGCAGGCTAAGATTATCAAATGGCAGGTAGTGTTTGTGCAATATATTTACCCAGTAATGACAACCTTAAATTGAAAGCAGCCTAGCCATATTAGTAACCTTCCACAGCCTCAGCTTCACCAATGACCATGCTTCTCTAGATCAGCCAACCTAACTTCATCTGCAAGGCTAGGAAAGAGGAGAGGCTGGATACGTGGTTCATGTCCTGACTCAAGAACTCGGACTCATCCTGGACACAGCTGTTCACTTGATTAGCACTCATGAACAGGCTCAATACCCTTCCCATTCACAACCTGTCTACAAAAGGTGACAGATTGTAAGATCTGCTGGATGCAAATGCTAATTCACATACTCCTCCAACAGCTATGTTTTCACCGCCGCTTCTACCAACATAAGTAGCAACGTGTAGTAATACGATAGTCTCTACTTTTCCCTCTAAGTCACAAACCATCTTCCATGGAGAAGCATCACTAATGTTTCATCATCAACAGGGCATTTCATTTGAATACAGAATATCATTCTCAACTCCTTTGCCCTCACCTTTCACAGAGACAAATAGAAAAACAAGTGGGGCCAAATAAGCATCTTGCACATCCAAATAACAAAAAGATCAACACAATCTTTCTAAAATAAAATCCAGACTTAAGACATGTATCAACAATAAACACAGCTTTCACAGGAAGTGGATTCTAACTTTGAATAGAAAGACAATTCTTTACAGATAACAAAATTTTCAACAAAATGCAACATTAATTTGTGCTACATAATTAAATTATGAATTAAATATCAAAATAAACAAGTGGCAAGAACCAAACAAGACTAGTTTAAAGTGAATGACGAAAGAACCAGAAATGAGGAAAAACCTCATTTTATAACTCAAGTCATCAGGATCCGGATTAAATTGGCAGAGCCTAGTGTATACAGATTTAACTCATTGTTTGAAAGAGATAATTGGATAAGTGCGTAGAAAGAAAAACCGTGAGCTAAACAGAAAAGTCAGGAAATTGGAAAGAGCCAAGTAGCTCCTGTAGAGATCCGACACAAATACAACAAGTTAAATGCAAACCTTCTGTGCTGTAACTATTCGATGCAAATTATTTTATACTCTTGAAAGTTACAGATCAGATAGTAGAATTGTAGGGGGCCACCTACAAATATATTAAGCAAAGCTTCAAGATGGCTGGTCTCCAGGTAAAGTGCTTCCTTCCAAAAGGCCCAAATGAAAGTGATAATTATGGGGGAAAAAAATGTCTTTATTTGTCAAATTTTTCCCACACCCTACATGTTCTGACCATGTACATTAAAAGGGATTGAGAAATGTTGGGTATTAGGTCCAAGCAGATTCTGTAATTTTTCTGTGTGTACTATACTGCTTTCAGACAAATGTGATACAATCCATGTCATCAATAGAGACAAACAATTTTCTGTATGTGCTTGCTGCAGTACGAAATACCAAAGCATTTCCATGGCCTTTGAGGCTTGGGTAAGAAGCATAAAAGCAGGTAGGCATTCAGCTGACTCATCAGGGTCATTCGCTTCCTAACGTGAAGATATAGTGCATCTGTGACTGCCTCATCTGTCAGGTCCTTTGCACAGCAGACTGTGTCATCCACCTCGGCCTAAGTTTCCTTGGATGACTCCAAAATTAGATTAGCTTGCCATTCTCATTGCCTTCCTTAGCAGGGAGACTGTTCCAAGACATTTGCCTTGGGCTTCAGAATGGGTGACAGGAATGATGGAGGAATTTCCTACCAATGAGCGATTTTCACTTCACACTACAACTTTCCAACTGCCCATCAACGTTGTCTCCAAAAGCACTTTTAAACTTTCTCACAGGTTTAGCCATATTTGCAAAGTTTCAAAAATCTTTCAGAGAAACACAGATGTTGAAAGATGTTTTTCCCGGGATTCAGCACTCTAAGGCTAACTCAGTTTCATTTTGTTGGCCCAGGAACAAAAATCAGTGTGCATAAGCTTGGCTACTCCAGAGTTGACCATTTGGAACTTTGCGTCATCACAGAGCATCGTGCTATTGAACTTCCTGTTCTGCTCGCAGGAATGGCTGACATCTTTGCCACAACCGGAGTTTCAGGTTGCACGAATTTGACTCATCACATTTTCACTGTACTTGGAATTTAAGAATGGAAGAGCCTCAAAAGTTCAGAAACATTTAAGAGAAATTTAAATGGACACCAATCTAAAGCAAATGAATACTTCGGGTATAATGTTTGAAAACTCACCACTCTCTGGAATCTACAGACAAAACTGTTGTGATAAAACAGGGTGCCAATAACTGCAATGAACAAGATCACTGTTCAATTCATTAATATTCAAACATAATAAGTTTGTTGGGACCAAAGCAAACAGGATATGGCTCTAAATGACTTTCTACAGATCCATCGTAATTAATACAGTGGGGTAAAGCAGATGGCACAATTAATGGGTTTTTATTCTTTAAAGTTACTAACACGTTGCACTCCTACCAGTCAGAATTAATGCATTGAAGTCATTTTGAAAGCACAAGCGCAGTTCCATGCACTTTAACGTGAACATAAAATAAATCAACATAAAGGAGGACTCTGTTGTTCCATCTGCATATTATACTCTATTCTCAATTCAAACATCAGTAAAATTGCAGTTGAGAAAATTTTGATCAGGAAAAAAGTTCAGGAAAAATTTAAATTAAAAATAGCAGTCTTAGATTCCTTTGCAGCAGATAAAATAAGCCCAATATATTTACGAAAGCTACTAACTGGCTCACGTTAGTGATACCAGTAATCTTATTAACATCTGTTTTAGGATAATTTGTAAGGCATTCAGTTGTGCAGTATGGAAAATAATTAGTAACATATTGCACACCACAAATCATATTTTCATCACCCTTTCATGACAGACCATTATTTTGAGGATGGAAAATTGATACAAAATGGCCCATATGTATGTCCGACCAGAACGTGTTTAGTGTAAAGAAGATCAAAGATCTAGAAATTAATTTCTAAAAATCAGAAAAAGTGTATTTTCTACAATCATTTTCTCCAACATCTTCCATGGTGTGAGTCCTTCTCAACAGTCACAGTTTTGTGCCCTCACTGTCGCAGTATCCTTCCAATAGTCTAATCACTTAACAGTTAGATTTCTAGCAGGATAAGCAACTCATGTTAGACCAGACTCCTCAAAAACTACCTGTTCGTTTCATGCTCCAGTTCCCCAAAGAAACTTATTCTGCAATCGCACTGCTCTATCAGCAAGCTCTATTGTGCTGCATATGCATTTTAATGTACAAGTACCACTAGCAATACAGCAATTCCTGATTCTAATTGGCAGAACTACTTCCTTTTACTTATGTAGTTAGGCTCAGTGGCAGCTTTAAATCCATACAATAAATATTGCAATCCATTAATGTTTTCAGCCCAAATACAGTCCATGCAACTGTATTAAAGGTGTGAGTAAACATCATAAAAAACAAACAACACAAATTAAGCTTTAGTTTGTTCCACAATGACACTGGTATGGGACAATACTTTTCAGTAAATAGGACGAGAAATCAACTAGTAGCATCTTGAGCTAAGAATGAACCATGGAATCATACAGCATTAGAAGCACCCAATCAGCATTTTGTGCCTGTGCCAGTTGTTTGAAAAAGAGCTATTCCATTAGTCACACTCACCTGCTCTTTCCTCAATTAAAAATTACTGCTGGATCTGCTCTCATCATTCACTCAGCCAGTCTATTTCAAATCATAATTCAGCAAATAGGAACCTTTTCATCACTGGCTTTGATCAGTTCACCAACTTAAATCTGTAACCACTGGTTACTTACCACCTATCACTGGAAATAATTTTGCTTTTCTTCGTTATAGCAATACATACCATAATTTGACCACCTCCAACATTTCCTTTTAACTTTTTCTGCTCTGGGAATAGTAACATCTTTTATCTCTCCATTTAACTGAAATGCAGAAGGTCATTTCACTAAATCTGATCTGTAACCTCTCCAGTTCTTCCATTCATACTGGAAGATGAATTTACATTTACCCAACAGCACAAAATTAAGAATAAGTCATCTATGAATTCGGATTAGACTGAGCAGAAGTTCATTTGACAGAGCAAAGAAAAAAATCCAGAAAAGAAACAAAGATGATTTTGCACATTAGAATTGCTGGCTGGTACATGCTTCAGCAAATCCCAGAATAATGTAAAGATGAAAATACCTGTGTGCATTGTCTTCTTCTGTCGAGTCTCATATCATTCTCTGTGGAGTATCCAGCTACACACCACTCTACAAACAAAAATGAAAATCATAAACATGATTGGAGGTAGAATTATATACATTAAGATGTCAGAATCTGATGAAGATGTTGACTAGATATTAATTAGTTATCACATTAAGCTGGCATTAAAAGGAGCAAGGTCATTGTGAGGTACAACTTTATAAAAGTTTCCCATCAAGTTCTTAGGTTTGACGGGATTAAATAGGATGTCCACAATTTTAAAAGATCTACCCATCTGTACAGGACTGCCTGTTCTAATTTTTGTTCAATTCACTCATGGGAAGTGGGTGGCATGGCTGGCCAGCATTTATTACCCATCCCTAGCTGTCCTTGAGAAGGGGGTGGTGAGCTGCCTTGTTGAACCACTGAAGTCCACATACTGTACCTACAATGCCCTTAAAAGGAAGATTTCAGGACTTTTTGACCCAGTAACAGTGATGAAATAGCAATATAGTTCCAAATCAGGATAGTGAGTGGCTTGAAGGGGAACTTGCAGGTGTTGATGTTCTCATGTATCTGCGGCTCTTGTCCTTCTAGATGGAAGTGGTCATATGTTTTGACTGTGTTAAGGATCTTTGGTGAATTTCTATAGTGCAACTTGTTGATAGTACACACTGCTGCTCCTGCGTGTCAGTCGTGGAAGGAGCAGATGCGGTGCCGATCTAGTAGGCAACTTTGCCCTGGACGGTGTCAAGTTTTTTGAAGTGCTGTGGGCAGCATTCCATCACACTTTTGACTTGTGCTTTGTAGATGGTGAACAAGCTTTGGGGAGTCAAAGTGATGTGCTCGCCACAGTATTCAGAGGCCCTGACCTGGTCTTGTAGCCACTTGTGTTTATGAGGCACTTCCAATTGAGTTTCTGGTCAAAGATAAACTCAAGGATGTTGATCGTGGGGGGATTCAGTGATGGTGACATCATTGAATGTCAAGGGGCAGTGGTTAGATCGTCTCTTATTGGAGATAGTCATTCCCTGGCATTTGAGTAGCGTGAATATTAATTGCCACTTGTCAGCGTAAGCCTGGATACTGTCCAGATCTTGGTGCATTTGATCATGGACTGTTTCAGTATGTGAGAGGTCACGATTGATGCTAATTGGTGCACACCACCACAATAGGAGAAGTCGAGAAATAAATAGGAAAGGTTTGGAGAGACATGGAAATGCAGCAGGCAGATGGGACTAGTTTCGTTCAAGATTATGTTTGGCATGAACTGGTTTGTCTCAAGGGTCTGTCTTCGTGCTGTATGACTATGACTTCTGGCCTTCTGATGGAGGGAAGATCACTGACAAAGCAGCTGAAGGTGGCTGGGCCTGGGACTCCACCCTGAGGAACTCCTGCAAAGATGCCCCCTGGAGCTGAATTGCCTGATCTCCAATAACCATAATCTAACAACCATTGGAATCATACGTGCCACGTAAGACAACCAGCAGAGAGTTGGCCCCCCAATACTATTGATGATCAACATTTAAAAACAAGGCTGATATGGATACTTTTTCTGACTTATTTTTCCTTTATTCATTCACAGGATGAGGGCATCACTGGCTAGACTAGCGTTTACTGCCCATCCTTATTTGCCCAGAGGGCAGTTCAGAGTCAACCAGCTCACTGTGGGTCTGGAGTCACATGTAGGCCAGACCAGGTGAGGATGGCAGTTTCCTTCCCTAAAAGGACGTTAGTGAACCAGATGGGTTTTTCCAGACAATCGACAATGGATTCATGATCATCACTAGATTCTTAACTCCAGGTAATTATTAAATTCAAATTTGACCATCTGCTGTGGCAGGATTTGAACCCAGGTTTCTAGAACGCTATCTGGGTCTCCGGATTAACAGTCCAGCGATTTACTACCAGGCCATCACCTCTTCTGCTGGTTACGCGAATCAAAATATCTGAACCATCTGCACGTTTAGCAATGAAAATTATGTAAAGTAACAAGTTAAAGACCACTGCACATATGTTTCCATATAAATATATTCATTTGATTTTGAGACACCTAAATTATAATGTTTTGAAATCTCTACAAACAGTTTGGAAATATTATATTAATTCTATTAAATTTGCTCACTTCTAATCTACTTTTTAAGATGACCAAACAGTTGTATTAGAAATCAGCACATTCAATGATGCAAGAAATGTAACTGTTCATATCAGTAAAAACATTATGCCTGAAATATGGACTGTACTTCCACACATAGAAATCTTCTACAATGTCTTTTTTACCAACTGCATTCAGAATGTTACAAGCGATCACACATGTTCCAAAGCATGAAAACCATTCTTGGGAGAAGCAACACCAAGGCTGAAGCACACATCAGTTGTCAGGAGATCAAAACAATGAGTGGATGGCTACAAGGCTAATCCATCACCATCAGGCAATAGAAGACAGAGGATGACAACTGGTTCTCCCACCTAGAAAGCAACATCTTCAGGGAGGCTGATGGTGTTCGACATCTGTGGAAGAGCCGGCAAAATAGCTGACTCCATTTTCTCCCCCTTGGTCCAGGAACTCCCCACCTATGTTCGTGACACCACCCACGCCCTCCACCTCCGCCAAAACTTCCGATTCCCTGGTCCCCAACACCTCATCTTTACCATGGATGTCCAGTCCCTGTACACTCGCATTCCCCATGCGGATTGCCTAAAGGCCCTCCTCTTCTTCCTGTCCCTCAGGCCCGACCAGTCCCCCTCCACTGACACCCTCATCCGCTTAACTGAACTCATCCTCACCCTTAACAACTTCTCCTTCAATTCCTCCCACTTCCTACAGACAAAGGGGGTGGCCATGGATACCCAAGCATGGGCCCAAGCTATGTCTGCCTCTTTGTAGGATACGTGGAACAATCCCTCTTCCAAAGCTACACTGGCCTATCCCCCACCTTTTCCTCCGTTACATCGATGACTGTATCGGCGCCACCTCATGCTCCCTCGAGGAGCTCGAACAGTTCATCCACTTCACTAACACCTTCCACTCCAACCTCAAGTTCACCTGGACCATCTCTGATACCTCTCTCTCCTTCCTGGACCTCTCTGTTTCCATCTCTGGTATCAACCTGGAAACCGATATCCTTTTCAAGCCTACCGACTCCCACAGCTACCTAGAATACACCTCCTCTCACCCACCTTCCTGCAAAAAGGCCATCCCCTATTCCCAATTCCTTCGCCTCCGCCGCATCTGCTCCCGAGATGAGGCATTCCACTCCCGGACATCCCAGATGTCCTCATTTTTGAAGGACCGCAACTTCCCCTCCACAGTGGTTGAAAATGCCCTCAACTGTGTCTCTCCCATTTCCCGCAACTCATCCCTCACACCCCCTACCCGCAATAAAAACCAAAACAGAATCCCCCTCGTCCTCACATACCACCCCACCAACCTCCGAATCCAACGCATCATCCTCCGACACTTCTGCCATCTGCAATCTGACCCCACTACCAAAGACATTTTTCCCTCCCCACCCTTATCTGCTTTCCGGAGGGACCACTCTCTCCATGACTCCCTTGTCTGCTCCATGCTCTCCAGCAGTCCCACCACCCCTGGCACTTTTCCCTGCAACCGCAGCAAGTACTACACCTGCCCCTACACCTCCCCTCTCACCCACCATCCCAGGTCCTAAGAAGACCTTCCACATCAAACAGATCTTCACCTGCACATCTGTTAATGTGGTATACTGCATCCACTGTTCCCGTTGTAGAGGAGGCCACATCGGGGAAACCAAGCGGAGGCTTGGGGACCGCTTTGTGGAACACCTACGCTCGGTTCGCAACAAACAACTACACCTCCCAGTCGCGAACCATTTCAACTCCCACTCCCACTCCTTGGACGACATGTCCATCCTGGGCCTCCTGCATTGCCACAATGATGCCTCCTGAAAGCTGCAAGAACAGCATCTCATATTTCGCTTGGGAACCCTGCAGCCCAAGGGTATCAATGTGGACTTCGCAAGCTTCAAAATCTCCCCTTCCCCGACCGCATCCCAAAACCAGCCCAGCTCATCCCCGCCTTCCTAACCATTCCTCCCACCTCAAGCCCCACCCCCATCTCCTACCCACTAACCTCATCCCGCCTCCTTGACCTGTCCATCCTCCCTGGACCGACCTATCCCCTCCCTAACTCCCCACCTACATTCACCTTTACTGGCTCCACCCCCGCCTCTTTGACCTGTCTGTCTCCTCTCCACCTATCTTCTCCTTTATCCATCTTCTATCGCCTCCCCCCCTTGCCCTATTTATTTCAGAATCCTCTTCCCCGCCCCCATTTCTGAAGAAGGGTCTCGACCCAAAACGTCAGCTTTCCTGCTCCTCTGATGCTGCTTGGCCTGCTGTGATCATCCAGCTCTACACCGTGTTATCTCAGATTCTCCAGCAAAGGCAGTTCCTACTATCTCCGGCAAAATAGCATGAGCCATTCAGTGGCTCCACACAACCTCAGAATCCAACACCTTCTGTGGCCATGAAGCTGCTACTCTATGGGTCCATAATAATAACAACCATAATCTATGCTCATGATACAAGGAAGAGTGAAAGTATAACATTAGCAGAAAATCTCTCACTGGCAATTACTACTTCAAATCCTGGGCATCACAAGGAAAGACTGTAGCACTACTTCATTAGTGCACTGAGAACTGAGTCTGGCGAACATTGTGATGGAAAGATGACCGAGACTTGGAGGCCATGTATTTTGCCTCCCAAAATAGTGGTAGAATGGACACCACAGATGGGATAACTGTATTGCACAAGAAGACACTGAAGGACCAGAGTCAGTGGAGAAGTTTGATAACCCATAGTTCCTCCAGTCCAAAGGCAGAACAAAACCTAAGTATATGCATTTAATAATCCAGTTCAAGTTCTTGAATTTTTAGTTTGAGCGCTGTCATTACATATTTGTATGCAACCAAAAGAAAACAAACAGTTGCCATAATATTCAACACTTAAGTGATTGCTACAAAATTTGTACTTTGGTGGAAGTTCTTGAAACTGTGCAAATACTATATAGTCTCAGAGGGAATCACAACATAAAAACAAACACCCACAACGGCCAGTTAAGTTGGTCAAGCAATCAACTGTTTTGCCACATCGTGAAAGATCAAATAAAGGTGAGATCTCCTCTAGGTGCCCACTGTAAAAACACAAATGCTGATTGTGAACTGCATGCCATTAGCAACAAAAATGAAAAGATTCCAAACTAACTGTTCATTCAACCAGTGACAGTACATATTGAAACAACTGCTTTCTCACTCAAAACCAGTCCTAGCAGTTTATAAACTTCTGTTCAATACATGCAAAGGCATTTAAAATTTCCAAACATTAAAAAAAAGCCACTCAATTTTGCCCTGACTCAACTGAATGGTTTTTCTGAGACTTGATAAAAGTTGCCAAAACCAAATTAATTTCCAAACTACTGATTCTTCGTCTTCCCAAATCAACAATCGGAAACAAAACCATCTGTTTGTCATACCTGATCATAAAATTTTCTGGCCACACAGATTCATAGCGTGTCGAAGATCATCAGTTTTGACCTCCGTAACTTCACCTGGCTTTGCAAATCTCAGTTGACCTGCTGCAAAGATCCTAACTTTTTTTAAACCTCTAGACTCAACTACTCCAACTCCTCGATAGTCTCCCAATCTTACATTCCAGAAACCTGAAGTTATCCAAAACTCTGCTGCCAATGTCTTATTTATACCTTGTTTCACTAATCTATTTCTTTGCTTCCACCGACTCCTACCAAGCAACATCTCCACTTTAAAACTTCATCCATGTTTTCAAATACCTTTCATCCTTCCCAATCTCTCAGCTCCTCTCACATCATAACCCCAGAGATAGCTACACTCCTTTATTTTCGCCTCTTAATTGCTCCACCAGGGTCATCAATACCTTCAGCTATTTTGAAAGATCTGGAGCCTCTTTCTGCTCGACTTGCCTCCTTCAAGGCAGTGCTTCATGACAACTGCATGATCAGCTTTAGTCATCTGACCTAATATCTCCTTCTGTAATTCAGTATCAAAAATCTACCAAATCCAATCTTAAAAGTGTCAAATAAACCAGCATCATCCGCCTTTGGTATAAAAGAATTCAAAAGTACCTACTAACTTTTTGTGGCAATAGATATTTTCATTTCAGCCCTGAACAGCCATTTCAGTCTTCCAGTTTTGGATACTTGATTAAATTTAACAATTCAATTTGAACACTCATCTTCTTCTAAACTGCAATCCTTTCCAACAGGTTAATCCTTTTAGGAGGCTGTAGACTTGCTTGCAGAGCTGGTGTGTTTGGTTGCAGATGTTTCGTCACCCTGCTCGGTAACATCGTCAGCGCGCCTCTGGCGAAGTGTTGGTCTTCTGTCCCGCTCGTTATTTATGTGCCTCGGTTTGCTGGGGTGGCTGGCATCACTTCTGGTTCTGTTTTTTTCAGTGGTTTGTATATCAGGTCTCGTTCAAAGTGTTTGTTGATGGAGTTCCAGTTGGAATGCCAGGCCTCCAGGAATTCCCGGGCCGGTCTGTTTGGCTTGTGCTATTATGGAGGTGTTATCCTAGTTGAATTTTGCTCACTGTCCGTGAGTATGGAGACCAGTGAAAATTGGTCATGTCTCTTGGTGGCTAGTTGGTGTTTGTGTATCCTTATTATCATAGAACATAGAACATTACAGCGCAGTACAGGCCCTTCGGCCCTCGATGTTGCGCCGACCTGTGAAACCAATCTGAAGCCCATCTAACCTACACTATTCCATTATCATCCATATGTTTATCCAATGACCATTTAAATGCCCTTAAAGTTGGCGAGTCTACTACTTTTGCAGGCAGGGCATTCCACGCCCTTACTACTCTCTGAGTAAAGGACCTACCTCTGACATCTGTCCTATATCTATCACCCCTCAATTTAAAGGTATGTCCCCTCATGCTAGCCATCACCATCCGTGGAAAAAGGCTCCCACTGTCCACCCTATCTAATCCTCTGATCATCTTGTATGTCTCTATTAAGTCACTTCTTAACCTTCTTCAGTTTTCTTCTAGTTTGGCCGATGTAATGTTTCTCACATTCCTTGCATGGTATTTTGTATATTGCCTTGGTGTTTTCTCAGTTATGGGTATGGGATCCTTTACATTTGTCAGTAGCTGTTGCAGGGTGGTTGTTGGGTTGTGGGCTACCCCGATACCTAGAGATCCGAGTAGTCTTGTGGTCATCTCCGATATGTCTCTGATGTACAGTAGGGTGACTACTGTGTCTGGCCGCATGGTGTCGCCTTGTTGTAGTCTGTCGTGGAGGTAACGGCAGATTGTACTTTTTGGGTATCCATTCCTTTCAAAAACTTTGTACAAGTGCTCCTGTTCTGCTTTGTGCAATTCAGGATTGCTGCAGTGCATTGTGGTTTGTTTGAATAATGTCCTGATGCAGCTCTGTTTGTGTATGTTGGGGTGGTTGCTGGTGTAATTTCATACTGCCCAAACTACAAAACTTCTCAAAAACATTCATCCTTTTATCCTTGGTATAATTTTCTTTCTAGATAGATTTAGAGTTTTTTTTTAAAACTACTATTAACATGCAAACAAAAGAAAATTGAATTTGGTAATAATTTCCAATGCTGACCATAAATGACAGACTTGTCTAAGCAACAGGCAAATGTACAGCAGACATACTTCAAGACTGAAAAGAAAAAGCATTTTTCAAGAACTTGAATGTAAAAGAAATAATTCTGAATTTGTAAGAGTTGAAGAGAAAAAATGTTGCAGTTGCAAAAAGACTAGAAAACTGTGCTTCAATCATCACATGCTGGAGCAGATAAACAAAGAAAACCATCCAGAGTAAAGTGAGATCAATTCAGCAAGTTGGCAGATTGGCTACAAAGATACAACTGACTGAGAATCCTCACAAAATGATCAAAAATTTAAGTAATATCACAGGACAAAAGAGAATTCTTCAACAAAGTGGATTCT
The DNA here is from genome assembly GCF_021869965.1 of Rhincodon typus. Classification (NCBI taxonomy): domain Eukaryota; kingdom Metazoa; phylum Chordata; class Chondrichthyes; order Orectolobiformes; family Rhincodontidae; genus Rhincodon; species Rhincodon typus. The sequence continues at coordinate 16,230,232 of NC_063342.1, read as the reverse complement.
GAGACAGTGCTATAAAATAATCGCAGGTCTCTTTTGTACCCATCACATTTTAAATTAGAATTATAGATTCCCTACAACGTGGAAGCTGGCCATTTGACCAAATCGAGTCCACTGAGAGACAACAGTGCTAACCACTGAGCTACGAGATCCAACAATTTCTTGATACCACCACATAATTCACCCCTTCTACCTCTCATACCATGTACAATGTTACTTTATTAATCTAGTTTCTTACCTAATTAGAAGAATTATTTTGGCTGGAAATTTTCATAAAAATCAAGATAAATCTATCATTGTAAGCTACTACCCCCATTGGTTCTAGCACTTCTTACATTCAAGTGTCATACAAGTGAATTCTCGAGGCAACTAATCAATGTAGGTACATGGTGCCTTCCTACCTCTTTGCAACATTTACTAACGTTAATTCTTCCCCACTTCCACTGGGCATTAGTTTAATTAGATTAATTGCAATCACGTTATTGCAATAGGTTATCTGTGCATATTCCTGCATGTTTACTCCTAATTTGGAAAATGGCCTTTCACAGCAAAAAAACTACAATTATGCCGTAACCTTCCTTTCCAAGGCTGAATGCCACATCTAAAATAGCAGAAACATAAGCTTGTTAATTAGAGACAAACTATTCCTTTCCATATTCTTATACTGTTCAGCATTCCTACTTCAACTTTCTGATAATTACAAAGCTATCCTTCCTACTTTGCCATCTTTTGTATCATTCCCAAAACAATCCCTTCAGATTGCACTCGCTTTACCTCATGGGGATGAAGTCTAACTGGGGGTAAGCAATTATGATGGTAATTCCAAAACAAATAACACATCTATCATTATAGCAAGTTTTAACTGCATTCCTGGCTTTCATGGTGGTAGCACCAATGCCCAATGCCTGCGACTTTGTTGAGTTTTAATAATATCTAATTGTGCACCAAAACACTTTCAATATTCATGTTAAGCATTCTGTGTGCATCATTTATAGAAATTGTCCTGCATGCCAGAGGTTTAAAATAAATATTCAAGTCCAGCATTAACCTTCAAATTGCAAGTCAGAGTTGATATTTTAATACAAAGTTATAGCATACACAAAATGATGCAGGTCAATGGAAACATTTACATAAAGTCATTATCAGCTGACGTGACTTTCTTTTTATTCTTACATTGGACTCTATCATTGCTGGCACGGCCAACTTTTTTTGCCCACCCTTAAATGTTACTTTAAGGACACTGATGAGCCAACTTCTTGAACCACGGCAGTCCAAGTGGTGTAGGTAAAACCACAGTGCAGGTGGGGGTTTAGAAGACAAAGAACAGTGACAATTCCAAGTCGGAAGGGTGTATGGCTTGAAGAAATTCGAAGTAGTAGTGTTCCCATGCAACAGTTGCCTTTCATCTTCCAGACAATAGAGGCACAGGTTTGGAAAGTACTGCCAAATGAGACTTCTAGTGTTTCTTCAGTGATTCTTTAGATGATATTAACATCTGTGTGCCACTGGTTAAGCAAGTTCTTTTTTTAAGTTGATGCATTAGGTGTCAACGAAGCAGATTTTGTCCTGGATAGCACTAATTTCTTTCGTGTTGTCAAAGCTACATTCAAAGCAAGCAAATATTCTCTCTAAGCTGTGCAGTAGTCATTCTGATGCTTGAGGATTGGTGACAACGTGCCAACTGTAGCACTGATTTCCAGTTCAAGAAGTCACAACAGTGCATAGGTCTGAGGCCTACACAGCTGGTAAGAAAGTTAGAAGGAATGCTGCAAGCAAGAGGATAATATTCCGAATTTCTGTCTTGAGCCCTCTACATGGTGGACACATTTTGAGAAGTGGGAAAGTGAGTCTGCTACTGCGGAACAGCAAGTCTATCACCTGCTACTGTTGTCACATTATTTGTAGATCTAGACGAGTTCAGTTCCTAGTCAATACTAATGAGAAGGTTACCTCACAAATATATTCCAAATTCTTGAATGAATGTTTATCTTGCCTCACTTGCTGAATTCAGCTCTTCTGTCCGTATTTGGATGAGGCTGAAAAGTGATCTTGAACCAAGTGGTCCTGGTAGAAACCATGGCAAGCAAAGAATAAATTGTTGCTAAGTTAATGCCACTGGACAGTACGCTTGAGAACACTGTGCTGATGATCAAGAACAGACTGATAGGGCATCACTGGCAGGATTGGATTTACCCAGCTTTTTGCAGTCAGCACGTAACTGCACAATTGTCCACACTGTTGGTTAGATGCCAGTGTTGCAACTGTACTAGTTCCAGAATGCACCACTAGTTAAACTGCACACCAATTGAGCTGTGCAGTCTGCGGAACACAGTTCCGTCACAGCGTGAAACCAGATTCAGAGCATATTCAGGCTGTTTACTGGAATTTCAAAGCAATTAAAAAGATTTTGCACAGCAGCAGACCTTTCCATATGCAGTCTATCAACATTAAAAAGACAAATCTGTGCATTACTATGCTAGCTGAGCTGAAGCACTCGGGTAGTATAACTGCAGCAACCAAATATAGAAATTATGGTTTGGACTTGAACATTTATGCAAACCTACTGGTCCAAACTTACAAGAGAACATCTCCACGTATTTTACTTCCCTCAAAATTCAGGGAAAAATATTATTATATAGGAAAACTAAGGGAGGTCAGAGTTCTCATCTAGGTCAATTTGCAATGCGATGGAAACAGCCAAAAAAAAGTTAGCAGTATCTGGATTTAAAGCTTTTGCGAAAAAAGCAATCGTCATGGCATGTAATGGAAACTCTGGAATATTTTAAAAAGCTAACGCACTATGTTAAGGCAAATTACCATGGATGCTAGATATATGGAACAGACAATACTGGAGAAATTCAGGTCCAGCAGCATCTGTCGAGAGAGAAATAAATCTGGTATCACTCTCCTTTAGAGCAACTTAAGATCATACCAGCCTCAAAATATTAATGGTTTCTCTTTCTACAGATGCTGCCAGATCTGCTGAGTTTCTCCAGTATTTTGTCTGTTACATACTACACATATGTGCCCTTGTCAGCAAACGCAGACTTTACCAACCCAAGCACAAAACCTGACAAGGCTAGAAACAGAAGGCCATCCAAAACGGGCAGTGCAAATAAAGACTGCCATTCCAAACTTTTAGCATGCTTAAGATTCCAGATACTGCTAACTTTTTTTTAAAAAAAGAAATCACATGTTGTTCGTTAAATGTAACGAACAATTTTATCACATAAAACTCACCGCATTCATTCAGACGCTTGCAGGCAACTTCTTGTCCTTCTTGGCAGTGTGATGAACTTGCTAAGTCTTTCAAATATTTTATAGAAAAAAAAGGAACGAAACCACTCAAGTATCAGTCCAATAATTGTGAAATCTGCAGCTTTGTGAACAATGTGAACTTCCCTCATTCCATTATAAAATGATATTGTTATACTGTGGATCACACTAAGGTATGGGTAGCACTAAATGAAAAATTAAAACGGAAATACCGAGGAAAAAAAAGCCAGTGTTGCAAAACCAATTAAACTACATGACTGTGAGAAAAGAAAAAATGATCAAGGAAAGCATTATTTCAGAAGAATTAGCTCAGTTAGAACATAGAACATAGAACATTACAGCGCAGTACAGGCCCTTCGGCCCTCGATGTTGCGCCGACCTGTGAAACCAATCTGAAGCCCATCTAACCTAAACTATACCATTATCATCCATATGTTTATCCAATGACCATTTAAATGCCCTTAAAGTGGGCGAGTCTACTACTTTTGCAGGCAGGGCATTCCACGCCCTTACTACTCTGAGTAAAGAACCTACCTCTGACATCTGTCCTATATCTATCACCCCTCAATTTACAGCTATGTCCCCTCGTGCTAGCCATCACCATCCGAGGAAAAAGGCTCCCACTGTCCACCCTGTCTAATCCGCTGATCATCTTGTATGTCTCTATCAAGTCACCTCTTAACCTTCTTCTCTCTAACGAAGTTAGATAGCTCAACTGACCCAAACTTTTTGCATAACACATACCAGAAGCTATGGTTAAGTAAAACTTTAAATAAATGCAAAGCACTGCAAATTCTGAAATAAAGGTAAGTTGCTGACCAAACTAGCAGTTCTGGTAGAACAAAAAGAGCGAGAAACAGAGCTAATGTTTCAAGCAAATTCCAGATATAGACAAACAGTAGGTGTTGTTGCTGTATATTAGCATAAGTGGTCACAGTCTGAAGTAGCTAAACTCAATATGGAGGCTTCGACCATCATCAGCCCCCTGCCTTAGCTTTTCCTTCAACCATCTTCCTCCAGAGGGATTTTAGCCCTTCAATAAGCAGCCATGGTCCCAAGTTGAAATGGAATTATTTCAATCCATCATTTATACAAGGGCTGGCAGAAAAGGGTTCAGCCAGCCAGAAAAGTCTGCAGGTGTAATGCACAGCAGGCTAAAGTATGCCATATTGCTCCACACCCAGCTGTTGGACCCCTTCGACCTGTTGGTTAGATGTCCCACTATCAGATATCACACTAAAGTACACACTGGAGACGCTAAAGACAACAGTAATTACCAGTAGAGTGGCACATACTTTTGGTCATGCTGCTGAGCATAGGTGCTGCAACAAGTTGACCGAATCTATTCATTGCAAAGTTTAACATCTTAAGAAATATCACTAAGCTGATTATCTTCCCAAGAAAGGCTTCAGTTCGTAAGAAGGGAGATTCTTCTGCAGAAGAAATTAAACTGGCAACACAGCTAACTGGACAAGTCACGCCAAACAAGAATATATACAAAAAAAGGAATGATTTCAGAGGATGAGAAAAATTTCAAGACTTTTGCAAGCCTCTATTTGTTTTGAATCCATGGTGAAACAACAAAGGGAGCCGAGGAACAGAATGTTGAGAAGAAAAAGTAAAAGGCGATGGTCTAGTGGTATTTTCGCTGGACTATTAATCCAGAAACTCAGTTTAATGTTGTGGGTCCTGTGCTCGAATCCTGCCACAGGAAATAGTGGAATTTGAATTGAATAAAAAAAAAAATCTGGAATTAAGAATCTACTAATTACCATGCAACCATTGTTAATTGTTGGAAAAAAAACTCATCTGGCTCACTAAAGACATTCAGAGAAGGAAATCTGCCACTCTCATTTGGTCTGGCCCATATGCAACTTCAGAGCTACAGCAATGAGGTTGACTGTCAACTGCCCTCTGAAATGGCTAAGCAAGCCGGTCAGTTACCTGACACTGTATGTAAGGTATGATCCCATGAGTATGACTAAGTCCCAGATACCACTATCATCATCCTTGGATATGTCCTGTCCCATTGGCAGCAGAGGTGGAGGTACAGTGATATACAGTTGGGAGGGAGTTGCCCTGGGAGTCGCCCTAGGAGTCCTTAACATTGACTCTGGAAGCCATGAAATCTCATGGTTTCAGGTTAAACATGGGCAACAAAATCTGGTTACCTAGTACCATCCTCCCTTGGCTGAAGAATCAGTACTCAATGTTGAGCAACACTTGGAGGAAACACTGAGGATGGCAAGAGTACAAAATGTGTCCTGGGTGGAGGGATTTCCATGCCCACCACCACGAATGGCTCGACAGCAGCACCTCTGATCAAGCTGGTTGCGTCCTAAAGGTCATGGCTGCGAGACTAGGGCTGTGGCAGGTGGTCAGGAAACCAAGAATGAAAAACATATGGGACCTTATCCTAACCAATCTGTTGGCCGCAGATGCATCTGTCCATGATAGTATCAGTTAAGAGTGACGAAGAGGAGACGAAGTCCTGCTTTCACGCTGAGAATAACCTCCATCGCGTTGTGTGGCATTATCATCATGCTACATGGTACAGACTTCAAGCAGATGGAGAAACTCAAGACTGGGCATCCATGAGATGCTGTGGACCACTGACAGCAGGACTGTACTCCAGTACAATCTGCAGCCTCATGGCCCAGCATACCCCCATTCAACCATCATCTTCAAGCCAGGAGATAAACCCTGATTCAATCAAGACTGTAGCAAGGCATGGCAGAAGCAACACTAGGCATAGATAAAAATGAGGTGTTAATCTAGAGAAGCTACCAAACAGGACTACTTGCGTATCAAACAATATAAGCAAGAGACAGACAGACCTTAGCAATCCCATAACCAATGGATCAGATCTAAGCTCTGATGCCCTGCCATATCCAATAATGAATAGTTGTGGACAATTCAACAACTCACTGCAGGAGGCTCCACAAATATCCTATCCTCAAATGACGAAAAGAGCCCAAAACATCAGTGCAAAAGAGAAGGCTGAAGCACTTGCAGCAATCTTGAGCCATAAGTGTTGAGTTGATGATACATTTCAGCCTACTTCAGTGGTGCTGAGGGTTACAGACACCATTGTTCAGGCAATCAGATTCAATCCATGTGATATAAAGAAACAATTGAGGCACTGGAAACTGCAAAAGCTACAGGCTGTGACACCATTCCGTCAATAGTACTAAAAGCCTCTACTCCAGAGCTTGTTGTTCCCCTAACCAAGCTCTTTTGAGTGCAATGACAACACTGGTATCTATCCAACAACAAGGAAAACTGCCCAAATATGGCCCATACACAAAAAGCAGGACAAATCCAACCCAGCCAATTACTAACCATCAGTTCCTTCTGATGATCAACAAAGTGATGGAAGGTGTCATGAACAGTACTACCAAGCAGCATCTCCTCAGCAATAACTTTCTCACCTACATATGGTTTGGGTTCCACCGTAACCATTCAGTTCCTGGCCTTATTATAGCCTTGGTTCAAACATGGACAGAAGAGCTGAATTCCAGAGGTGAAGCAAGAGTGACAGCCCTTGACATCAAAGCCACATTTGATTGAGTGTGGTATCAAAAAGCTGACCAAAACTGGAATCAATAGGTATTGCGGGCAAACTCTTCACTGGTTGGAGTCATACCTGGCACATGGGAAGATGGTTGCGGTTGTTGGAAGTCAGTCATCTCAGTTCCAGGACATTTCTGCAGGAGTTCCTCAGGGTAGTGTCCCAGGCCGAAGCATCTTCAGCTGCTTCAGCAATGACCTTCCATCTATCATAAGGTCAGAAGCGGGGATGTTCGTCGATAATTGCACAATTTTCAGCACTATTTGCAACTCCTCAGACAACGAACGAGTACATGCTCAAAATGCAACAAGAACTGGACAATATCCAGGCCTGGATTGACAAGTGACAAGTAACATTCACACCACACAAATGCCAGGCAATAACCAGCACCATTGTGACAATCTAACCACTACTCCTTAACATTCAATGTGTTACAATCACCGAATGCCCCACTACCAACATTCTGGGGGTTACCACTGACCAGAATCTCAACTGGACTCCTCATAAACACAGTTGCTGCAAGGGCAGGTCAAAGACTAGGAAAACTGCAGTGAGTAATTCATCTCCTGACCCCTCAAAGCCTGTCTACCATCTATAAGATACAAGTCAGGATTGTGATGGAATATTCCCCAATTTCCTTGATGGGTGCACCTCCAACAATATTCTAGAAGCTTGACACTATCCAGGCCAAAGCAGCTCACTTGATTGGCACATTCATAAGCATACACTCCCTCCAACTCCGATGCTCAGTAGCAGCAGTGCATACTATAAATTTCTGCAGTGCATGTTGTACAAAGATCCTTACACAGCATCTTCCAAACTGATGACCACATCCATCTCGAAGGACAAGGGCAGCAGATACATGAGAACACCAGCACCTGAAAGTTCCCCTCCAAGCCTCTTACTATCCTCACTTGGAAATATATCACCTTTCCTTCACTGTTACTGGGTCAAAATCCTGGAATTCCCTCCCTCAGGGCATCATGGGTCAACCTAGTGTGTGAACTACAGCAGTTCAAGAAAGCGGTTCACCACCTACTCAAAGGCCAACCAGGGACAGTAAATGCTGGCCAGCCAGTGACAGCCACGACCCACGTGTGAATAAAGAAGAAAACCTACAACCAAACAATAACTAACACTTTCTTAGATTGAAAAAATTGCTTTTTTTCCAGCTCTCTTCAGTTGCAAAGATGATTCAGATTGGCCTTGAAACATTAACTGTGTTTCTCTTTTCACAGATACTGCCAGACCAGCTGAGTTTCTCCAGTCCAATCTGGTATTACTTCTGTTAAGATATTTTGGCATGAAATGTCATGCTAATAGAATACATTAATGACTTGTACAAGGAAAGTGAATCTACTACTGCTAAGATTGCAGATACCACAAAAATAGGTGGAAATGCAAGTAGTCAGAATGACACAAGAAGTCTGCAGAGGAATACAGCAAGGTTAATCATGTTGTCAAAAATCTGACAGAAGGAAAGTAAAGTGGGAAATGAGAGGTTATGGACTTTGGCTGAAAGACAGAAGAGCTGAAAATCATTTAAATAGAAAGTTACAAAACAGAGCAATTTTGGAGGACTTGTGCATATATCTCAAAAAAGATAGCATCCAAGTTCAATGGGTAATAAGGAAGGCAAACAAACTGTTAGACTTTATTTCAAAGGGAATAAAAATAGGGTAATTTTGTTAAAACTATACAGGGCACTGGTCAGACCACAGCTGGAATACTATAGACAATTTTGGGCCCTTCATCTAAGGAAGGAGTGCTAGCATTAGAGACAGCCCAGAGAAGGTTCATACATACATAGTAATCAGGAGTTGGAGTAGGCAATTCAGCCCTTTGAGCCCACTCTGCCATTTAACAAGATTATGGTTGATCTTATCCTGGTCTCAGCTCTACTGTCCTGCCTGCTCCCCATAGCCCTTTTCCCCCACTTTTCATCAGAAACTTAATTTCTTTCTTGAATCTGTTGATTGTTCACTGGGTTGATCCCAGCAACTTCCTGTGAGGACAGGTTGAGTAGGTTGGGCTTGTGTTCATTGGAAATTTTAAAGAATGAAAAGAGACTTTATTGAGACATTAAAAATTCTTAGGGAGGCCTGACTGGGTAGACACTGTCCAGTCGTTTTTCTGGGTGTGTGTGTTTAGGAGCAGAAGGCATAATCTCAGACTAAGGGGTTGCCCATTTATTACACAGATAAGGAAAAACATTAACTCTCAGAAGGTGGTGAATCTGTGGAACTCTTTATCACAGAGGGCAGTTCAGGCTGGGTCATTCAGTATATTTAAGGTTGAGACAGATTTTTTTAAATCAGCAAGGGAATCCAAAGTATTTGGGGATAAGGACGGAAAGTGAAGTTGAAGATTATCAGATCAGCAATGATTCAGTGGTGCAGCAGACTTGATTGGTCAATAGCCTACTTCTGCTCTTACATCTTCTAGTCTAAATACTAAATTGGAAAATTTTCATGCCCAAATATAAAATCAGTGTGGATTTAGCAACATTAAAAACTTATGCCACAAGACTGAAAGTAAACTGGCATCTCTGAACTCAAAATTTCAAACATATCTAGCAAAGTCTTGCATTTCAATGCTCACTTATCTCTTACAAGTTATGTACTGATGTTCACTCAATACCACTTGCAATGATTCAAAAGCTGAATCTACGTGCAGCAAAAACCTTAAAATCTGTCAAGTGGCAGCTTGGACCATTATTTCAAATAAGATCATAATGGTCTTTTGATTCGAAAAGTTAGCCAAAATGTTGGTCAGAAAAGGATTCAACAGCAAGTTTTTAAAAGATGAAAAAATTGAAGATCTTGGAGAAACGGTCAAGGAAGGGTTGATGTAAGTAAGACCAGAGGGAGAAAAATGATTGAAACATTTGAATATGTTTACAGCATATGAAATGAAAAAACATATACTAAGACAGAGAACTCTATCAGGGAAAAGGGGGAAGTGGCTTATGCTGATTGACTAAATGAGGGTAAAGGACACTACACTGGAGCATAATGACGAGCATGAACTGGCTGATGGAATTAGCCAACAGAAAACAACTTCTTAAAAAGGTGACGGCGAAAAGCAGAAGTAAAAAAAATCAGGCAAAATTTCACCAACAGTATCACAGCTCATAGCACCACAGATTCACTAATTAACCATAATCTCCTTCCTTACAAATTGTGCATCACTTGAACACTTCCACTACGATGCAGCAAATCTTGCTCATCTCTTTCAGAATGCACCACACAGAATAAGTTCCGCAGCAACACTTTTTGTTGGTGGGGTGTGTGTTTGTGTATGTGGGGAGAATAAAAGGGAAAAACAGACATTATCAAAGAATCAACGAGGGTCATTAAGATGGTAACTACTGCTTAACCTCTGCACATGGACATTGTTCTCAAAGGCATACTCAGTCCCCTAGTGCAGTACTGAACTACAATTCTCAAGATGCTGTAGTGGAATCAAAGAAGCTTTCGGTCTTCAGTTTTTAATACAGTCAAAGCGTCACACAGCATGGGAACAGACCCCTCAGTCCAACCGTTCCATGCTGAACATAATCCCAAACTAAATTACTCCCACATACCTGCTCCTGGCCCATATCCCTCCAAACCTTTCCTATTCATGCTTCCATCCAAATGTACGTTCAACTTTGTAATTGTACCTACATCCACCACTTCCTCAGGAAGTTCATTCCACATGCAAACCACCCAAGTGAAAAAATTTGCTTCATGTCTTTTTATAAATCTTTCCCCCCTCACCCTAAAAATGTGCCCCCTAGTCTTGAAAATCCCCATTTTAGGACGAAGGCCACTACCATCAATTCTATATGCAGCTCTCATTATTTTATAAAATTCTTTCAGGTCACCTCTCAACCTCCTGCACTCCAGTGAACTAAGTCCCAGGCTATCCAGCCTTTCCTTATAACTCAAACCCTCCATACCCAGCAACAACCTGGTAAATCTCTTCTGAACCCTCTCCAAGGTTGACAATATCCTTCCTATAACTGGGCGACCAGAAGTGGACACAATATTCCAGAAGAGGCCTTACCAATGTCCTGTACAACCTCAATATGACTTCCCAAATCCCATGCTCAAAGAGCTGAGCAATGAAGGCAAGCATGCCAAATGCCTTTTTCACCACCCTGTCTATATGTAACGCAAACTTCAAAGAATTATGTACCTGCACCCCTGGGTCCCTCTGTTCTACAACACTACCCAAGGCCCTACCATTAATTGTACAAGCCCTACCCTTGTTTGTTGTACCAAAATGCAATACCTTGCATTTATCCAAATTGAACTCCATCTGCCATTTTTCAGCCCATTGACACGTTTGGTCAAGATCCCTTTGTAAATCTTAGAAAGCCTTCTTCACTGTCTGCAATGTCACCAATTTTGGCGTCATCTGCAAACTTACTAGCCATGCCTTCAATATTCTCATCCAAATGAGGAACGCAATTTCTCTCTTCAGGAAGGTTTACGAATGATGACTTGGTCAGCATAGAGTTTTTTGGTGCCTACATGGTCATTAGTAAGACTAAGAGTACGGAATCGCAGCAAGAAAATCAACTGCTTTATGCATATGGGAGAACTGAAGGTCAAAGACAACAACTATAATGCCAACCCCATTAATTTCTTCAACTACCCGTGCATTTATTTGAAACAAATATAGAGAATGTTGGAGAAACTCAGGTCTAGCAACAACTCTGGAGGGATAACCAGAGTTAGTCCATTCCTTAACATCTTAAAAAGGGAGAGGGAAACAAAGTTACTTGTTAAAGCAATGAAGGAGACAAAGCACAAAATGAAACTAGGGCCTGAGACGGAAACAGAATGAGGTTGTGCCGATGAACAGAGAGATCTAGCGTGTGGACGTGCAGATCTTCTGCTGCTGTTGCATCCTATGTCTGAACGGCATTGTTACGTCTCAGAGATTTCCGTAATCCTGGCTGTGTTGGAAGCAAGGAGGATGGAACTTTAGTTGAAATGCTTGCAAACAAAGGCAAAGCCGGGGACAGTTACAGAGGAAGATGCGGTTGTGAAAGTGAGTTTTAGCAAATATTTAATTCAACACTCCGAAGGAGACAGAAAGAAAAAAGATGAACCCACAAAAGATTAAAATGGAGATAAATGCAAAACTTCAAGGCAGGCATAACTAGAAGGATAGGAGCAGTGAGTTTTCACAAATGCTGCTAGTCCTGCTGCATTTCTCCAGGATTCTGTTTGTTTCAGATTTCTAGCACCTGCAATATTTGCTTTCAGTCGAGCTTCATTCACTGCCACTTCTCTTCCAGATATGTTCATCTTGGAAAAAGTTCTGCTCTTCTCTGCAATGGGATTTCCATTTTAGTCTTTCTTTCTTGTTCATCTTCAGTGATCTCCATCCCCATGTTGAATAAAGTGTTTGCGAGAACTTATTTTCACAGCCACATCTCCTTCCACAGTAGGTGCCTCTGGCTCCAACTTAGTCCTCAGGGATTCCAACTAAAGTTCCATCCTTCACATTAAGACATTCAATGCTTCTCTTTTTT
>NC_063342.1:16179512-16217358 GCF_021869965.1 Rhincodon typus | reverse complement strand
ACTGCCTTGTGCCAACACATGCACACTCTTCATTTCACTTTCTTCCTGCATCAGCACTTCCCCATGCTACCACTAAGATGCCCTGGTATCAACTCCATTTCATGCTTTGTCTCATTCAATGCTTTAAGAAACATTTGCTCTTCCTTTCAGATGTTAAGGAATAGTTAACTTTGTTTTTCTCTCTCCACAGATGCTGCCAGACCTGTTAAGTTTCTCTAACTTGCACATATTTGCTGGGGATCACTGGAAAATTATCAGTAATGAAAATACTAACTGCATCATTTTTTCAGGAATGCAAATAACAATGAAACCAGGAACACATGACAAATAAGGCATCCAAAAGATGACTGTAATTTTTATATTAGCAACAAGATAATAAATCAGATAGACCCGTTGACTCCTACAACTCTTCAGCAATTACACCATTCATAGGGCCAATTTGTTTTTACTGATTTGTTAAAGAAAGCCACAATGCTCCCAGTCCTTAAACAGATAACAAACACAAGCAAGGTTAATGCTTTTGGGAAGTAATGTCCCTAAAATTCCAACTTGAAGGTGAACTTGAACTTAAAACCACTACTGGAAGAGTTCAAAACCATCAATTTGGGGTAAAAGGCACAAATGAGAAAAATAAGTTTCTTAATGTTGTACCTAATCAATCTGAAGTTCAAGAACATATTGATTTGTAAATTACAAACTTAGTACCAGCATCAAAATTTTTACACATTACAAAAATTTTACAAAGTGAGTTTCATTGAATTATCTTGATTATTTATGTTTAGCCAAAATGCTTATGACACGACTTGTAGAGATACTCCTCTGGCTTTATGACACAGAATGGTTAGTATTGCTCACCCAAATGCACTTGGTATCTGCCACTTCCTCCCCACAATAAGGTCATCAGCAATTTTCAAGTAGAAAACAAATGCATAAAGAAAGAAGAAACATTTAAACAGTTCAAAGTTTAAGACATTTGAAGATGACATTGTACAAATATTGGTAAAAGAGACAGTAATCTATTCAGTGCCTAACGGCTTCACATTTGAAAAACAATGATATATTTTTGATTTGAAAATCTGTTAGTGAGTCCAGCGGGCTAACAGACTTCAACCTAAGACTATGTTTGGGTCAAACAATCAGGTCACATTAAACAAGGCAGGCAAAATAGACAAATATCCACATATCATGGCACAAAACAAAATTCTAATTAAGACTCATCAAATATATAACTGGCATCCTATAAAAAGAGATCTCCAAACAACTCAAAGCTATTACAGCATATTCCTTAAAAAAACTTAAGCTGAAAAGTCTTTGCCAAAATAATTTTAGAACATATAGCTTTTCAAGCAATGTTTACAGTTTCTGTGGGGACAGTCCTGCTCCAAGTAAAGATTAGATTGACCAGAGAACAGTTAAAAAAAAAAGTATATAATTTAATAATGCTACAGTGCTAGGAGTTTCAAATTAATTCTAAAACAGTTTCTAAAACAGTTATTTCACAAGATTTAAAACCTGGTATTCATGATACTCTAACCTGAATGACCAGAAAGCATGCAGATTCATTTTGAATAATGATGACTTCTTCTAGTTGGATGCATCAAAATACCAGTCGTATGTTCCTGTGCCATTTGCAGCTATGTCTCACTTTTGCAGTATTTATTTTCAATAGGATTAGATTACTTGCAACTCAAAGCATTGTTCTGAATCCAAGCTTGTGACTGGATGCCTTGTTAAACAAAAGATTATGAAGCAGCCTACTAAAATAATTTTTCCTGAGAATTATAGCTCTGCAGATTGAGAACTGTGTTAAAATGTTTAATGTCACAGTTATTTATTTTATCTCCTTGCTTGAACTAAGTGGCTTTCCCAAGTTATCTGCCTTCTCTCCAGCTGTGTTTAGCTCATTGTAACGCTTTGAAAATTAATCTCAATTTTGCCGCTTTGACCATAATGTTAGAACAACGTCACTGCATATCACAATGCAATTAAAAATTTTGTTTTCAAAATTCAAAATCTGTAACTTTGAAATTATATACAAAATTATAAACCATTATGATCCTTCCTGTATTAGTGGTGGCCTAAAGGAGGTAGCTGTCATGATGATTCTTGTTTGTTGACCTTGAAGCAACCCAATCTCACTGCTTCTCATCCATCAAAAGAAGTCCACATGTAGCTCTAGTACAGGTGGAAGGACCTTAGATTTTCATCACTAAAAATGAGACAATCTGATCAACTGCCACTGCTACTTCCCTTCCTTACACTTTGCCCACTGGGTCACAGTTCCTTCACAAGGTTCATCGCTGGTCCTAGCTCTAAACTCATTTTCCTTGAACGTCTCTATCTCACCTCATTTCCTCTCAGCATTAATGCTTGTCATGAAACCTACCTTCAGCCATCTTCTTATCAAGCGTCAACCACTAAACTTGGCCTACTGGCTGGCTATAACACCTCATCTTTCAGGTACTGTTCCCAAACCCCTGCCCTTGTCTTCTCCACTACAAAGTTCATGTCCTAGCCTATAAATCATCATTTTCTCCGACAAATGCATGAGGTTGATCCAAAGACTTAATTTCCTGGACAGCAGATCGAGGTACAAGACGAATTTTCACCAATAGCCACGTTAACAAAGATAACTTATTTTTGTTTGCCTCATTACATTATCCTGAAACATCCATCCATTTCTTTATCATACCTAGACTTCAATACTCAAACACAAACCTGGCCAATTTGTCAGATTAGAAATGTAGGGTGCTTTAAGGCATAAACAGAACAGTTCCAGAGTGATTGAGAGCACATAATGCTTACTGGACTTAGGAGGTCAAGTTCCACCTGTTCCAGAGGTATATCATGTCAGAACAACTTGATTAAAATATCTACCATGTTGTATTCCATTCCCTGTCATTTCTTTGCAAGCAATTAGAAAGGTTGGTGTCATTTGCTGCCAATTATGAACTATGTTGTCGCTCATTATAAGAGGACTGAAATTCAGAAGTAGGGATAGCAGGAACTGCAGATGCTGGAGAATCTGAGATAACAAGGTGCAGAGCCTTCCTGCTCCTCTGATGCTGCTTGGCCTGCTGTGTTCATCCAGCTCTGCACCTTACGAAGTAGGGATGTCTTACTGAAGTTATACACGGCCTTAGTAAGACTGCACCTGGAGAAATGTGTGCTCTTTTTTAAAAATAAGAAAAGCACCAAATTGAAAGGCTTATGTGGTATAATAGTAACATCCATACCTCTGAGTAACAAGCTCCAATCTCAAGTTCCACTCGTCATGCAGTATGGTGACACTGTAGATTTTTCTGTCTCAAAACTTTAGAACAAAACAGTGAATGTTTTCACGAAGGAGTTAGATACAGCTCTGATGGCTAAAGACATAAGTGTATGGGGAGAAAGCATGAACATAGTATTGAGTTGGATGATCAGCCACGTTCATATTGAATGGCAGAGCAGGCTTGAAGGGTCAAATGGCCCACTCCTACTTTGTTTCTCTCACACTTCTGAACAGGTTGATTTAATAGCAATCTGGGTTCTTCCCCAGTAGGGTGTTAGCTTCTGGATAGGGTAAACATCAAATGTATATAGATTTACAGAAGTTTTGTTAACTCTCTGAATTCAACATATAGATATTGGCATTTGAAACAACTTCCCAGATGATGCTCACCAAATCTCAGCTACTCGTGCTCTAACTCAAACCAAGTTCCATTCACCCTGTGTTCAATTATCTACATTGGTTCCTCATTAAGCAATGCCCTGACTCAAAAAAAATCTGAATTTTAAATTCTTCAAGTCTTGACCCTTCAGCAATATACAGCAGTGCAAATACAGCAGTTTTTTAAATCTTCAATGCTGGTGTCATGCAAATATGAAATCATGAAGAACTCCATGAAAATGAAGAGCTTCTTTTTTGATGTAGGGTATTCAAACTGAAGTGGAAAGCTACCAAGTCACAAATGTAAACATAGTATTCATGACACAGTTATATACTTTGGATGGGGACATCTACAGAAACTTTAAACCAATTCACACATTCTATGTTCCAGGTGATCCTTGCATTCAATTGTGAAGCATCAGAATTATGTTTTAAGTTTAACATAATATACATGTTCTTCCTAATTTTATAAGTAGCAACCCATATTATCAGGTCTCGTATGCAGGACAACTGTGACAAGAATGCGGTGGGGGGGAGCAGAGTGTAGAAAGGCTTAATAAAACTCGTCATTAGTGACTTTTACTGCTTGTGTGTATTTGCTATCATTTCAACAGGCAATGCGCATGAATTTGTCCTTGCTATTTCCAAGAACACTCCTACTGAAGTTCAAAGCTATTATCAAAATCAATGAAAATAAATTAATAGTGTTTACATCTTATGCACAGCATGATGGTCAACCCACACCAAAGTAAAACAGCTAATACCGTCATAAACAGCTTACTACAAACCATTCAGCCAGAACGCTTTGCCATTAGGATTAATAAATAGCAACTAATGCTTTATTACTAGTGTTCAATACTGAAATATAGATCAAGGAGAATGATTCTGGTAACATGAGTCATTATGTTCACTAAGTCAGGTTTTACAGGTGTTCCCCATCAAGGTTAAAAATAGGGTGTTGAAGCAAATTTAAAATCATGAATTCCACCCACCCAACAAGTGGCACTGTGGGTTTATCTACAGAACATGGACTCCAGCAAATCGAGAAGGCAGCTTACCACCACCTTCTCAAGGGCAACTAGGAATGGGCCATAAATGCTGACCCAACCAACAACACCATACTGAATAAGAAGTCATTTCATTTCAAAGCCATACTTCAAGATAAACCCACAGAAAACTGCTAAACCCATAATGGCTTCCTCAACTCAAACAAATATTTAAATCACTGTATGTAGCTTATCTAGAAAGATCATGCTTGACAGTGATTATTTCATTTCTACAACCAGGAAGTGATAAGCATCAGGATATCTTTGAGAGAAAATATCAGACCCATATGTTTTACCCCATTAAACCTGCATGTCAGTCAACAATTTAATTGTTAAATCAATAAGTTAGGCATTTCAAAATGAAATTCAAGATTTCATATAGGATAGAAATTGAACAGCATCGTCTTTGAAGAAGATGAACAATATATTACAACTGATGCTATGCCACACAAGGGCTAAAAACAAACAGATGCACATAAAATCTCCAGTTAAAATTCATGTTTTCTGACACGAAGCCACAGACCAAGAAGTCTCATGTTTTATCCTCGGGCTGGTGTGTGGATGTAACGGACGAGACACGAACAGGCTCGACAACAATGACCCCAACAGCTAGGTTCACATTATGGCACACTTGAAAAAGTGACATAGTTTTGTCACTACGTAGTGATACAGTCCACTTCTGCAGGAAAATTTAGTAAAGAATCACAAAGGGGAGAAAATAAAAGCGACTTTACCAAGTATTTAGGTACATGGAACATCTGCATGGATTTCTCATGCTCAAGAATAGTCAGCCACATGAAAATCTGATCACCACAGACAAACATTACATCAATTGGAAATTGATATGAAAATGACACAGGGAAACAATTTCTTGCACCTGACATTGATACTGATCAAGCAAGTATAAACAATTTTCAAGTTAACTGCTTCAATCTATATTGATCCCCAAGCTTTTATAGGCTATTAGTGTTTAGACAGATGCAGGCCCAATTCATATAAGCCATTGCACTGAAACCTTTCGACTGCTTCCTGCATTCCATT
Source organism: Rhincodon typus (assembly GCF_021869965.1). Lineage (NCBI taxonomy): Eukaryota > Metazoa > Chordata > Chondrichthyes > Orectolobiformes > Rhincodontidae > Rhincodon > Rhincodon typus. The sequence goes on along the minus strand of NC_063342.1, from coordinate 16,211,619 downwards.
CATCTTGCAACTGCAAACCTGCTTTCTGCATGATTTTTTTTCTTTAAAATTAATGAATGAACCGTATTTAAAGAGGAAAAATCACATGATAAAAAGGCGACTTGATTGACTTAAATCTCTACTCAATCCAAAATAGGTGAAGTGACAAGCTTCAACAATGCACACCATTCACTCCACTAATGCAAATAAACCTGACCTTAGCAAAAGCACAAATTGGAAAACTTGCCACCAAACTGTCAGATCAAGTGCATCACAACTCTGGCCAAAGTCAATTTAGCAACATCAATTTCTCAATAAAGAAAACTTCCACATTGAAGCCACACTTCAAAAGACAATATAAGAAACACTGAAGGAAACAGATACAAGAAGCAACAATTCCACGTGTATTGAGAAAAGCACATTTATCTATGATGGTACTCATTTTAAATGTTACTGATAAGGAACACATTGTTTAATTTTTACATGATTATATTTATAGATAATTGGAGGAGTCCGCTCCTCCAATTAAGAAAAGGAAGCAGCACATTAATATAGCTCTACACAGCCATCCTATGCCCAAGGAAGATTAAAATAAAACAAATCAAAGTTAAAATTCAATCTTGATCAAATGAATAGGTCGGAAGTACAAGCAACTCTGAACAAAATAGTGTTCAGAGATTTTCTACCAAAAGCAATCTAAATAAATGTTACCAAAATTTAAAATTCAGCTGAAACGGACGAAATTACAGCCACATGATTGCAAAGTTACAATTGCAAGTGATAACAGATGATTCCATTCGTACCACAAAGCAACATTTTGCAATAAACTTCAACTGGAATGTACTCAGCTCAGGTACAAAACCAATCTGACTGAAACAATATCATTTATCCTCCAAACTTATTTTTCCAGTAGGACAATAGACAGCAATAAAGGAAATTTGTTGAGTTACACTTCCTTACATAATTGGAGTGCTATGAATATCTGCAGGACCATAAGGCAGAAGAGCAAAACTTGACTATTCAGCCCATCGAGTCTGCTATGCTATTCAATGAGAGCACAGCTGATCTAATAATCCTCAACTCCACTTTTCTGCCTTCTCCCCCAAACTCTCGATAGAAAACCTACGTTCCTCAGCCTTCACTAAAACAACCCATTCTCTACATCCCTTTGCAGTAAAGAGTTTCATAGCGGTATTATCAGAGAAGAAAGCCGTCATCATCCACCTAAACTGGGCAACCCTAAGACTTGGACTGACTCTGGTCCAGCAATCTCCCACAGCCTCTCAGCAACTACTGTAAAGTCCCTCAAGAATTTTGTATATTGTAACAAGGTCACCTCTCAGTTTCAGACCTTCAAGACCCACCTACTTAAATACTCGCCATAAGAAAATCCCTCCACGTAATCAAACCACTCTGGGTTGCACAAAATGTCAATATATCTTTCCTTAGACACAGGGACCAAAACAGTTCACAGTATTCTCAGTGCAAATTACCTAGAGCCTTGCAGTTTTAGCAAAACCTTATTTCCATCCTCTATTCCCTTGGAAATAATAGCAAACATTCCATTTGCCTTCATACTAGGGTGCTAGCTTTTTATGATTTATGCATGAGGACTCCCAAATCCCTCTGAGCTGCAGCCTTCTGCAGTATCTCTCCATTTAAACATTCAGTTGCTCTATTCTTCTGGCCAAATTACATAAAGTCAAATTTTTGCACATTATATTGTAGCGGCCAAATATTTACCCACTCACTTCACCTGTCTATATCTCTTTACAGACGCTTATCTTCACTACTTACCTTCCCACCTAGTTTCCTCACTGAGGTAATTAATACATACTAGTCGGGTCTGCTATAACGCGATAGTTTCATTCCTGTGCAACATCACATTACAAAAAAATTACGCTATAGAAATAACAGGGCCTATGGGAAAAGTGTGCGTAGGGGCAGACCACCAAAAAGAAAAAAAAAAATCACTCAAGTTACTCAAAAGCCTAACACAAAAGATAGCACAATTTGAATATATATTTAATTCATATCTAATAATGAAATAAAAGTAAATTTAACACTTTATCTTGGAAAAAATGTCAATACGACTTGATGAGGTGAGACATTGTCCTGTGCCTCATATAGAAAGCACTTCACAACAAAGTCTGCAAATGATCACATGATGCTGACGCAGAGACTCTTTCACAACAAAGTCCGTGAGACGATCATGTGATGTCAACGCATACTCCTCTGCGGACCGATGGAATCGCGTTATAGCTAGAAAGTTCACGTTGTAGAAATAACATTCCCCTATTCGTCAATCGAGTTACAGCCAATTCGCACTGACGGAATACACATTATAGCAGAACTGACTAATGTAAATAATTGTGGCCCCAGTACTGATCCATGTGACACTCCACTAGTTACAAAGGTGTCATCCTGAAAATGCCACTTATTCCAATGCTGTCTTCTACTAATTAGCCAATTCTCTATGCTATCTCCAACACATTAGGTTATTTACTAGGATAAGAGCATAATGTGTGGTAATTTATCAAACATCTTCTGAAAATCCAAATGTTACAAACATAGCTTCCCCTTGATCTACCCTGCTTATTACCACAAAGTACTCTAATAAATATGCCTTGCATGATTTCCACTTCATGAAGTCATGCTAACTCCACTTGCTTTTCTAATGTTTTTCTCAATGCTCTGCTCTTTAGACAAACTACAACATTTTTCCAATAACAGATGTTACGCTAACTAGCCTATACATTTTTTTGTCTCCTTCCCTCTTTGCAAAAAATAAGGGTGTTACACTGGCATTTATTCCAATCATGGAAACCGGTCAGCACTTTTCCAGACTATAACGATTTTTCGAAGACTAATACAAGTGCATTCACCATTTCTGTAGCTACTAATTTTAATATCCTAAGATGTATCCCATCAGGTCCAAAGCACTTACCAATCTCTAGCCCCATTAGATTCCCTAGTAGTTATCTCTAGTGACAGTTATTGTACACATTTCCTCTCCATTTTTCACCCCTTGATTACATAGCATTTTTGGAACGAAATTACTGTCCTCTACTGCGAGACAGGCGCTGCATATTTATTCAACTCCTTTGCTATTTCCTGGGTCACCATTATTTTTGCAACTTAAGAGTGACAGAAACTCTCGTAACACTTTAGTATAGAGATGTGCACATGCAAATACTAAGGCATACAGGCCTATGGGGGCCAAGTGCTTGAAAATGGAATTAGAATATTAGGTGGCTGTTTTTGACCATGTGATCATGTTGAGCCAAAGGGTCTTTTTCTATGCTGTGGATTTCTAGGAATCCAAATGATTAATTTTCTAAGGGTCACACATTCACTTTGGCCTCTATCTCTATTTGAAGAAGCTCTTGCTGACTAGTTAATTTCTCATTTTTATATAGTTGGTTTTTAAACTTTCCTGATCCTCTGGCTTATCACCAATGTTGGCCATGTTGTATAATTTTTTTCAATTTAATGCTATCCTTAACTTCCCTGATTAACGATATTTGGTTCATTTCCTAGTATCCTTCTTTCTCATTGGGATCTATCTTTTGTTGCGAAGTTGGGTAGAATACTTGTGGGTTGGAAAGTAGAACGTTAAAATTTGGTGTTTTTAGAATATTGATGATTCTAAAATGATAGGTGGTGGCAGGGGAAGCAGTGTATAGTCCCTTTAAAAGATGATGTGCTTTTTCTAGGCTTGGAGAGAGAAAAAATGTTTGTGGGCAGTTTGTTGGTTTGCAGGTGCACACAGCACCTGAATTTAACCTTTGCATTAAAGGCTGTATAGTTAGCAGTCCAAACCACAGTTTTATTTTGTTATCAAGATAACAAGTTTGAATTTAGCCGATTAACTTAAACCAGGTACTCAGATGCTAAAGAACAATTACATTTAAATCTTACGGTTTTGACAACATAGGACCAATTCTGTTGTAAGAAGCTGATACGTCATCAAGGATATAAAAGACGGAGATAGATGCAAAATTGGCATAAAGCGAATTGCCATCTGCTAAGAGATCAGCTCTCTCAGCCTCAGATAAAGCATCATCTAAATAAAGGTATCACAGCCCTCTTAGTTAATATTCCGTGATAAAAGAATTCGATGGAGAAGGTATTCCTGACAAAAGAATTCGCAGAAAAGACACAATACTCTGGAAGATGTAACCTGGCTTCTGAAGAAGGGTCTAGGCCTGAAACGTCAGCGTTCCTGCTCGGCCTGCTGTGTTCATCCAGCTCTACACCTTGTTATCTCTGTAATTTCGAGAAACTAAGTTCTAATTCATTTTTATTTATATAAGTGGTATTTATATTTATTGGAACAGCGTACCATTAGAATGTTGTTTTATTTAGGAATAGTTAGTAGTTAGAAGGAATTTATTCAGTTTGTTAATAGTTTAGTTAATTTGTTCACTGTTAGGTAAATAAATTGTTACTTGTTGATTATAACAGTGAGTGTCAGGGTTTATTTTATTTAACCACGCATATATAACAGACTGGGTGCTCTTGTAACAGATTGTATGGAGACGCGCGCCTCTCCGGGTGTTTCGGTTTTAGTTATCAGAGGTGGGGGGGGCAACCTCCGCTTTATAACACTTTGTTCTGAGCCATTGGATACTTTCTGCATTGTTCCTCAACTAGCTTTGCTGCAAAACTCTTTTCCGCTCCGCTTCAGCTAGTTCTGCCCTATTCCTTAAAAAAGGGTAATGTGAAAACACAGCACCGTTGTTCCTGACCCACTCTCCTCCCTGTCAAACTAAATGATAAATTCTACCGTGCTATGGACAGTTTTCCACAAAATCTTTTACTCTTAAGATCATTCCTTAAATCTACCCCATTACACATCAGATCCACAGCATTTTGTTCTAGGTAACTGCCCCGAACATACTATCTATACAAACAAAACTACCTAACCACCCTTTCCTTCTTGCCTGTCCTTTTGAAAAGTCATGTCTCTGAATATTTAGCTCTGAGCTTTGATCTCCTTTTGTCCATGCTTCCGCAATGGCTACATGTTCATATTTATTCAACTATATTTGTGACACTGATTCTTTTTATATAATCAATCATTCATGGGATGTGGGCATCACTGGCAGGTCCAGACCAGCATTTATTGCCCATCCCAAATGCCAAGAAGGCATTGATGTTTAAGGATATTTTGCTTTTCTATTATTAAATGCTTCCCAATCACCACTTGAAAATGACCAATACAAAAAGGAAACTAGAATTTGTGCACTTGACAATAGACAAGTGCAATGAATTACACCCCACATCCCTTTGTGCATTCATATTTCCCATTACAAGTTAAATAATACTTTTCCTTTCTGTTTTGCACACTGAAGTATATAGGTTCTCATTTAACCACACTGCAGTGCATCTGCCACATGTTTCTCCAGACTCAATTTGTGTAAAGCAAATCATTCCAAAGCCCCTGAGCGTTAACCTTATACTTAACAGGCCCGCCCAGCTTTTGTGCTATCAGGAAACTTGAAAATCTTCCATTTGCTTTCTTATCTACATCATTTATGCATATCGTGGACAGCTGGGACCTAAGCATTGATCCTGGTATAATCCATTAGTCACTGCCTGTTATTCAGGAACCAGTGTTTATCTTTTCCTGAGTCAACCAATTCTACATCCATATCAATATATCACCCCTACCCCTTCTGCTTTAACCTTGCCGACTCAACCTCGTGAGGGACCTTACCAAAATCTCAAATACAACACATGTACTGGTTCTCCCTTATCTATTCTACTAGTTGTATCCTCAAAAAAAAAATTCCAGTTTATCTAATAAGCATGATTTGCATTTGATAAACCAATGTTGGCTTTGTCAACTGGCTTGCCTGTTGTTACTGGGCTAACTGACACTTTGAGTAACAAAACATTTATATTTCTCAGGCATCCCCTCTGATTTCAAGGAAAACTGCAAGATGCTTGCCAGCATGCAATTTCTTTCCTGAGTACCTTATAATGCATTTCATCTGGTCCTAATGACTGATCAAGTACACCCAGCACTTCTATCACCTCCCCCTATTAAATTGTCTTTGATTCACTCTCTCAATGTCTTCTCCTTCCACTATGGCTTGGGACAGTATATTCTTCCTCAGAAATTTCATTTAGGACCTCAGCCTAACCCCCTGCCGACATGCAGAAATCTTTTTTGTGGACCCTGAAAGGAGATTTTTTGGGTTAAATCATTCACATTTTGCTATGTATATTGTCACAATTCATTGGGGTAGCATGCTCAAAATACAAGAAATACAAGAAATACACAAAGCACCTAAATAAAATGACTGGTAGTCAATTAAAACTAAATTACCTTGACAATAAAACTCTAAATTCCCTATAAACTTCTGACATACAAAACATAAACAGTGGAAACAACAACACATGGATAGAGAAACTGGAAAAACAGTTCCATCATCTTCATTCACAAGATCCGAAGAGTTAGTTCTTGCCAATCCAAAGGCTTTTTTCCTCAACCTTCCTTTTTCCAAATGCTACCACTAATTTGCAAGAGGCACATTTTAGCTGGTTCACTTATAAAAGGTCTCTGACTTATCTAATTAAAAGTCACAACTTACAGCATCTCAAGGACAGTTAAGCTGCTTGTCTCAAGTTTAAAGTGGCCTACTGTAGAGACAAGACAGCAAGAGAGTTGTTGGTTGCTGCAGAGCTGCTGGTTTCTCTTCTGGTCTGACAAAGCTTTATCTTATTCACAGCCTGGGCTGTTCAACTACCCAACAAACAATCACACAGTTGTTGACGAGCAGAGGCCTTGTCATTATTAACTGATCCCTACTCCATAAACCAGTCTAACGTGAAAACTATTCCCCTGGCTCCAGTTCATCTGCATGTTGTTGGAACAAATGAGGTTCACAATAGGTATCAAATTCCTCACATTCAAAGCATGCAGCCATCCTCAAATCTCTGGTTTTCAAAACAGTACTCTAATTTCAGTCTGGTTTCAAAAAGCATAAAAATAAAAAGACATCATCTGTAATAAATGCAAGCAAAAGACTTTTTGTTTACCTTTCACATTAGCTGCCATTTGTGTACACTTCCATGTTTTTTTAAAAAAAAAACCCTTCTCTGGATTTCCACTTTCAGCCTGGTTCTACCTGGCATCATAAAGCCAACATATGACAGACATCTGCTTTTTCTGCCTCATCTTATTGTCTAGCTTTTCCATCATCCAGAACTCTCTAGCACTGCAGTGAGCACAATATTGTCACCCTTTTCCTCTAAACTGGACCCAAACCATCTCCTCTTTAAAGGACATGCTACTGTTTTGTTCAAACAGCAGTCTGCCAATTTTTGATTCCAATCTATCTGGGCCATTTCTTTTCCCACTGAAATTGGTCCTCTACCCAATTTGTTATTTATACGTTGGATTTCTCCTTTTCTTTTCTATTGCTGACAAGGCTTTTAGAATCATTTTCTCAAAAAAAAAAAAAAAAAAAAATGTTGCCCCAATATCATAGCTGTTGGGACAGATGACAAAGTGAGGAAGAGTGATGTTTGATTGTTGATTTGCATCATCAGCAGTTGCAAACATTACAAGTTTGAATTCTCACCAAAGGTTTGGTTTCCCAACTTCACTGTTTTCTACCTATCTTCGAAATTAAACAGGGAGAGGGGGAAGATAGTCAGCCTTTCGACTTGTCAAGTTTATCATTCTTACGCTGCTCTGCTGCTTAAAAATAAAGAAGTATGGTCCACTTCTATATTCCTAAGTCTGGCTCCATTCTCTTTCAAGGCTAAACCAACGTGTGTAACCTTTTGATGTCCAATTCATGCACTTATCAGAGAGGTATGATTAGAACAGGCAATGGAAATTTCTTGATGCTGACTAATTTGCCTGGTTTAAATGTATTTAGCTAAGATGGTAATTTTACGCAGATCATTTCATTTATTCCATATTGATCTTCTGATCTTGTCCAACCTGTGATGAGATAATCAGCTGTCACTGACGTCAATATTTGTCTTTTTCTTACAACCACTTTAATCCATGAAAGGTCTCGGGTATTACATTAGGACGATGGAAGTTTGCATTCAATAGTCCTTATTTACCACAATCATAACATATTTAATTTTCTCAAATCAAGCAATGCAGCCTTCGTTGTGGAGCTGGAAATGTAGAAACTTATTCTGAATGCCTTCATAAACTCCTCGTCAGCTGGCCTCTACATTAAATCTAAACCGATGTAGTCAACACTCACTTTACAATTATCTTGTCTGCACCTGTCTGAAAATGTTCTTGCAAAGTTGTGTATCTATAATATTTTCTCTAGGTGGGAGACAACAGAGGATACCCAGTCATTAAATGATATTCTACTATTGCTTAATCTAACCAAACACTGCGTCCTTGAACTCAGCACCACATTTTCCTTCGTCAAAACCGTCACACCGCCCCTTTCCTTTCCTTCAATGCCCATGATTCCAGAACTGATTGTTTTCTCTTTCAGCCAAATCTCCATTACTGCAAGAACATCACATTGTCTTTATCTGTGCACCAAGCTTACTTACTCGACTCCATGTGGATCAAATACATGCGCTAAAAGCCTATTTTAGACTTTAGTCTATTCCCTGTTACATTGACCCTGCATGATGACTTATTATTTACTTTGGTGCAATCTCTCTTCCCCCAATACCATTGTGCAGCATGTTTCTCCCCGTTAATGGCACATCTTTGCTTCTAACCCTTCCAGGTTACTTTAAAATAACATGTATTAAAGTAGAAGTAGTTTGGAATTCTCATTAGAGAGCCACGACTTGAGTGTTTAATCTGAGGGTCAGACGACTGTTGAGGTTAAGAAGGTGGGATTTTCACAGTAACCTCAGCCTGTGCAGGAACTGAACCCAGGCTGTTGGCGTCATTCTGCACCACAAACCCGCCATCCAGCCAACTGAGCTTCATGACCCCTGAATAGACTATGATGCCAAGCTCATACTTAAATATTATGTATTAGCATCATTTCTTTGCAGTTCAAATTCGAAGTCAATAACATTTCTGTGGATTTAGAGCCACATGTATGCCAAAGGTAAGGATTGCAGATTTAACTCCTTAATGAAAAAGACATCAACCATGTGGTTTTAATGACAAATGACAATAATTTCATGGTTACCCTTCCTGAAACTACCTTATATTTCATACTTATTCCAGCTACTGTTAGCCTGGACAACATTATCACTCTGCCACCACTTGTTCCATTTTCACTATGTTATAGGCTCAAAGTTCCAAGTCACTTCACAGCGGCATTAGAGAACAATGCAGGGCAGATCACAAAATTGTGGCTTTCTACACTTCTATCAGTTGCCTCCAGTTAATACAAAAAGTTGTATCCCAATGCCAAATGATATGGTACCCTCAAATAAAAATATGCCTCTTCTAGGTGCAAGTTTCTTTATAAAGGTGCAAAAATTCTGTATTTTTCCAAAGATAAACAGAAGCTTTTATACATTTAGCTAATTCTACACACCCAAATGACAGATCATGACAACAAATCTTCTGTCTTGTACAAGAATGGATATACAGGAAGTTTATCATGATAGTGGCACAGTTCTGTAAACTGATTTAAAAAAAGATATCTTTCCTCATTTATGACGAGAAGTTAAAAATATCACCAATGACCAATGTCTCAGTTGTTAGGACTTTTTCAAATCAGAGTTGTGGATTCACCATTCAAGCACCACTGATTTTGCTGCAGTGCTGGAACTGTTGCCTTTTAGGCATGACGTTGAACAGAGGTCCAGTTTTCCCTCGTGTTTTCTGCTTGCCATGACCTTGTATCAAAATTGGTTGCTATGTCCATTTGTGCAAATATGCAAAATTCATCAATTACATAATGATCTGGGAAATCCTGAAGACAAAAAATGCCTCTTAAAAAATAATTAAGTGAATGATCAGGTCGCGGAGGAGCAGTGGCAAGTAAACAAAGAGAATCATAAGGCATTGTACTTGTGCAACATACTTGATATCTTAAGACATAGCAGAAGCAGGCATTCAGCCCAATGAGGTCATGACAGCTTGAAAATCCTCAAATTCACTTTCCTGCATTTTCTCTAGAAGCCTTGATACCCTTACTGACTGAAAATCTGTCTCAGTACTGAATGCAATAACCCAGCCTCGACAGCCCTCTACAGCAAAGAATTCACTGCTCAGAAAAACATTCCCTTCCATCTCTTCATTAAATGTGACCATTGAGAGATTAAGCCTTCCACATTCCACCTGCCAAGTCCTCAAAGAATTTTGCACGTTTCAATAAGGTCAACGCTGATTCTTCTGCTTCCCAACGAGAACAGAGCAAACTAACTCAGCCTCTCCTCAAAAGATAGTCCCTCCACAGGTGGTGACAACCTAGTGAAACGTCTCTGAGCTACCTCCAGTTTTAGCATATCTTGGCTTAGATAAGGGGCCAAAAATATTCACAATATTCCAGCTACAATTGGGACAACTGTCTCGTATATTTTTATCCCTATTTGTACACTCCATTCCCTTTGAATGGAAGGCCAAAATCCTATTTGCCTTTCCTATTTCCTTTGAACTCTGACAGTAGTGTTTTTTTTTTGTCATTCGTGGACAAATACTCCCTAATCCCCCTCTTTCTGCAATCTATTTAAATAATATTCAGCCCCTGTATTTTTCCTACCGAAATTTATAACCTCACATTTTCTAATCTATTACCTCTGCTAATTTTTAGCTCACTTGATTAACCTATCAATATCTCACTGCAGATCTTTGTTTCATCCTTGCCTTTCAACTTGTTTTTGTCATTCACAAAGATGGTATAGCATATTCACATTCCTCATCCAGAAATTCACTGAATAAATGTGCAATAATTGGTTCACATACAGAATCAGTAATATCAAAGTATAAATACTTATCCCTTTTAAATATTTCCAAAAGGATAAATGCAAACAAAACATGCACATCTCTTTTTCAGGGAAATGGAAAAGATTTCTTTGCAGAGATTAGCTTTCTGAAAAAAAGCCTTTAAGGCCATGGATTATTCTTGAAGGCAAAGGGATGAAGTGTAGGATGTTCCTGAGACACTCTGGGATGTACGATAAAATCAATATTCTTGTGTGATTGCCTCTGAAATCTTGCAGTTAAAAGTCAACGACATTTCTGTGGATTTAGAGCCGTATAAGCTATCCTGATGTTCTTTCAGTCACTCTTCCAAAAGAACAAAGAGGTTTCAACCTGAACTGATACAAGTTCTCAGTTCAAAAATAAGATCAATCAGCTGGATGGCTTGTTCTTACCTAGGTTCCTTCCAACTCAGCTGATTGTTAGTTGGCTTTCCCCAACTTAACCAGATTAAAAAAAAGTACATCGCCAAGCTAGTCACTGTTCACAAACAACCCCAGCTAGATCTACGAAAAAGGAAACAATCATCACCAATCATTTATTTCTCAGGGACCTTGTTTTTTTTTTCCAAAAATAGACTGCCTTTGTCCACAGTGAGCTTGCAGTAATCTCTTTTAAAGAAAGCAGTCCAAGTTTGTCCACAAAACTTGAAATAAATTCCTTTTTCTACAATCCTTCGAAACCTTTGTCCGCCAAGCTATGTTAAATATAAAATGCCTTTGTAACATCCTCTCTAAAGTTTATGCAACCCTTGACACACTAACTGTGCCATCCCCCACCAGATTATTTCCCTTTATCCAACTCAGTGGGATTGTCCTTAAATCAATTTCACTGTTATTTTCCAGTTGTCGCTAAGGAGTCTCCAGTAATGGCTACTCTTCTCTCCCAGAACTGATAATTTCCGAGCACCCCTGCCTCAGAGTCTTCAGGATGTATCTGCTCTTCCTCATCTACGTATTGCCCCTTGGGAACAGCATCCAAATATCTGGGTCAAATGCCACAACGTCCATCGATTAATTATATCTGTCACTACATCTGTACCAGTTCCGTTGAAACATCCACTGTCTCCGTTGTTAGACTGTTGATCAAGTCTAGGACCAGCCACAGTTTCCCCAGTTAAAAGTTGAATGTGATACGGATTCTTCCTATTCACCACCTTGGGCTGGACCACACAATTCCAAATGCTGATTTTTTTTTATTAATCCTGAGCTTCCAATTATTTCTCTTCCTTGATGCAAAAGGCTTTCATCTCTAACACTGAGCTAGGGCAAAAGGTAGGCAATGCATATGCTGTTGAAACTTGCATTAATGTTACAACAGCAACTGTTCCATTGATGTGCTAGGCACCCTCCCATGCTCATGCTCTGTAAAGTTCTGCTCACTGAACCTATGCTTTATCCACAATAGTTCTTGTTCGTTCATCAAGATAGTCCTTGCCCTCTTGGGCAGTCCCTGGTGATCAAGGATCACTTGTTTTAACATTAAAGTTGAGTTCTTGGGTAATTGAAGATCGTGCATGACCTGCAGTCTCTGTCACTGATCAGATGGACAGTGGTTGAGCAAATGAGGGTACCATGCCCAGGTTCTCCGATGCTTGACTTGAGCATGCTGTTGGCGATGAGATTCGAGCTATACAGATCTTTCCCAGTTGCTTTCCCTCTACTTAGGGGTGGTCTTAAGCCAGGATTTCCCAGGTATTGTTGGGTACTTTTTCAAGGAGGCTTTGAGATCCTCTGCCCTCCTTGGGTTTGTGTGCCATTGTCAAAACGAACCAACTCAGTTCTCCAATTCAAGCTAAAATTCTTATTTTGCAAATTTCAAATCTTTCATGACATTCTCTCTTCCCTACCATAAAGAGAGACAGAGACAGAATAGCCTGAGAATTATGACTGATTTTGTAAAACAAAGATTTTGTGTCTGCTGGAGTAATGTGTTTAATTCTGCATATTACATTTTAGGCAGAATGTGGTAGCTTTGGAGAGAATGTTTCCAGGGATGAGGGGCATTATTTATGCAGAGAATGGAGAAGTGGAGGTTGTTCTCCTCAAAAAAGAATGTTAAGAGGAAATTTGAAAATGTGCTCAAAGTCACATGGTGTGCGGACAAAGGAGGGGAGAGGTTTTGCTGCTAAATGCTGTTACTGGATACACACATTTTATTTCAATGCTTGTCTCATTATCTTCCTGTCTTTGTCCTACGTCATGCCATTTGTCATTTAATTACCATTTTTGTTCTTTCTTCCTACCCCAACCCAAACCCTCCACCGTTTGATTCAATTTTGCACAGCATAAAAGCTTTGCATCTCAATCAAAAATACACAGTTGCAAAAAGGTAGATCAATCCATGGAACCTGATCATAAGTATCCCAGGGTATTGTAGGAAGCTAGGGAAGAAACTGCGGCTCCCCTAGCGGAGATATTTGTATCATCGACAACCATGGGTGAGGTGCTGGAAGATTGGAGGGTGGCAAATGTTGTGCCTTTACTTAAGGAAGGCTGCAAGGAAAAGACCAGTCAGCCTAACATCAGTGGTGGGTAAGTTGTTGGAAGGGATTCTGAGAAACAGGATCTACATGCACTGTGAAAGGCAAGATTGATTAGGGATAGTCATCATGGCTTTGTCTGTGGGAAATTATGTCTCAAATTTGATTGAGTTTTTTTGAAGAGGTGACCCAGAAGATAGACGAAGGCACAGCCGTAGACGTTGTCTACACAGACCTCAGCAAAGCCTTCGACAAAGTTTTGCACGGTAGACTGATTATTAAGGTTAGATCACATGGGATCAGGGAGAGCAAGCCAATTGCATACAAAACTGGCTTGACGGCAGGAGACAGAAGGTACTTGTTCAGGCTGGAGGCTTGTGACCAGTGATGTGCTGCATGGATCAATGCCGAGTCCACTCTTGTTTGTCATTTCTACGAAGGATTTGGATGAAAATATAGGAGGCACAGTTAGTAAGTTTGCGGATGACACCAAAAATCGGTGGCGTAGCGGACAGTGAAGGTTATCTAAGAGCACAACAGAATCCGGATCAGTGGTCAAAGAATGGCAAATGGGAGCTTGAGGTGGAGGTGGTCAAGAGGTTCAAACTGCTAGAAATGAACGGCACAAACATTCTGTTCTGGTCTATCCACACTGACACTAAACTCAGCAAAGCACACCAATGCCTCTACTTTTTCAGAAGGCTAAGGGAATTTGGTACGTCCACAATAACTCTTACCGATTTTTAGATATTCACCGTAGAAAGTGCCCTATCTGGATGCATTACAATTTGGTATGGCAATTGCTCTGCCCAAGACTTTAAGAAATTAGAGTTGTGAACCCAGCCCTGCCCATGTAAACCAGTATTCCTTCCATTGACTCATCTACAGCTCCCACTGCCTTAGAAAAGCAGCCAACATAATCAAATATCCCTCCCACCCCAGTTACACTCTCGTCCACCAGGCAGAAGATGCAAAAGTTCGAAACCAAACACCACCATATTCAAGAACAGCCTCGTCCCCGCTGTTACCAGACTGATGAATGGCCTTCTCATATCTTTCTTTGCATCTTCTCTGTACCTGTAACACAATACTCTGCATTCTGTTCTATTACCCCAATGTCGTTAAGCAAGGTATGATTTGTCTGGATAGCAACTAAAACAATACTTTTCACATTGTTTCAGTACGTGACAAAAATAAATCAAATCAAAACTCTGGTAAGACATACCAGCGCAGGACTTGTACAGTTAATGGTAAGGCCCTGGAGAGTGCAGGTACATAGTTCCTTCAAGGTGGCGTAACAGGTTTACAGGGTAGTGAAGAAGGCACTTGGTATGCTTGCCTTCATCGATCAGAGCACACAGTACAAGAGCTGGGACATCATGTTACAGCATACAAGACATTGGCAAGATCAAATTTGGAGTACTGCGTATAATTCAGGTTGCCTTGCTACAGGAAGGATGTTATTAACTGAAAAGGTGCAATAAAGATTTACGAAGATGTTACTCAGAATGGAAGATCCAAGTTACATGGAGGCACTGCACAGGCTTGGACTTTATTCCCATACAGCATATGAGGCTATGGGATGATTCTTAAAGAAGTTCATAAAATCATGAGGGGCACAGATAAGGGGAATGACCAAGGTCTTGTTCCCAGGATAGGGAATCCAAAACTAGAAGGCATAGGTTTAAGGTTAGAGGGGAAAGAATTAAAAGCAACCTTTTTCCACACAGAAGGTGGTGCAAACGTGGAATGAGCTGCCAGACAAAGTGGTAGAGGCAGGTACAATTACAACATTTAAGAGACATTTGGACAGTTGCATGGATAGGAAACGTTTAGAGAGATATGGGTTAAGCACAGGCAAATAAGACTAGTTCAGTTCAGGAAACCTGGTCAGCACGGACGATTT
Organism: Rhincodon typus; assembly: GCF_021869965.1. Lineage (NCBI taxonomy): Eukaryota > Metazoa > Chordata > Chondrichthyes > Orectolobiformes > Rhincodontidae > Rhincodon > Rhincodon typus. The sequence continues at coordinate 16,196,361 of NC_063342.1, read as the reverse complement.
GGGCTGAAGGGATGTTTCTGTGCTTATGACTATGTGGCTCTATGACTCTCTAGATCTTAATATATATTGTTAACACTAACCACAGCACTGACTTTTGTGGCACTCCACTAGGTACAGGTTGCCATCCTATAAATACTCCCTTATCCCAACACTGTCTTCTAATAGTTAGCCAATTCTCTATCCATGCCAACATATTATCCTCAAAATTTTGGGCTCACATCTTATTAAATAGCCTTGTGTGTAGACCATATCAAAGCTTCTGAAAATCCAATTATTACATTCACTGCTTCTCCTTTATCTATCCTGCTTGTAACCACCTCAAAGAATTTGAGCATATTTGTTACTCAACACTGCCCCCTTCCATGAAGCCATGCGACTTCTGGTTAATCATACTTTTCTAAATGATCTGCTTTTACATCCTTTATAAACAACTAACATTTTTCCAATAACGACATTAAGTGACCTATAGTTACCTGTTTTCTGTCTCCTTCCCTCTTTAAATAAAAATGTTATATTGGCAGTTTTTGAAAATCAATGCAATTTTACCAGAATCTAAGGATTCCTCTAAGATTATTGCCCGTACATCCACAATCTCTGCAGCTATGTCTTTAATATCTTAGTGTGCATCCCATCAGGTCTAGAGGACTTGTCAGTTTTTAGCCCCATTAGTTTCCAAAGCACTTTTTCCTCTAGTGGTAATTATGCAATGTATTTCATTTCCTGCTGTACCTTCAAACTCTTCTAGCCATCATTAAACTGAGCTTTATGCAAATCAAATTGTTCTCTCCAAATAAAATATATGTACAGATTATCCAAAATTATTACAATTTTGCAGATTGTCCACAAATAAATGTTGCCTATCATTTTGCCATCATTATACCCAAATGACATCCTACTCTTAACAAACCTTATATCATAAGGCAAAGCATAACCACTAATTACTTACACTGCTGCAAGAAGCTATTTGAAGCAGTAACTGCAAAAGCTCGAATCAGACTCATTGTTTTACGAAACTGTTAAATGCCTCATCTCCATCCTACAATCTTTATTTCACTCTCAAAAGTAAATATAGGATCAGCAAGTCTTCAGCAATAAAATGTAAAATTAATTGAATGCGTATGATCATCTCACAAATAGTGAGATATGATTACATTAAATATTTTTGACAAAAATTAAAATTAACATAATATACACATTAATGGGCATGTTTTTAACCTTGAGGCAATTAGTTAACAATGTAAAATATCACTTTTTGTGAGATGTTGCTGTAGAAGTGTGGTGTAGTGAAATTCAACAGAACAGCATTACACAATAAATGACTGAAGGAACAAATCACAAGTTACTCATGTAACAGAAGGGTTAAGGATTATATCCAATTGTCGACAAAATTCTAAATGATGCTCCACTCAAGATTAGGTTTAAATTCTTAACACCCCCGTTAAACAATGGCCTTTTTTGGTTCTACATACAGCTTGGTTAAGCCACTTGTACACATTTGATTTTTTTAAACAAAGGTTCATCAGCTGGCAGATCAAAAGCAGAGTTTTTTTTTGAAAAAGTGATTAGCACAGTATTTTCATAAATTATTACGGTAAGTTTTTTCAACTTTCAAGTACCTTCATATTTGGCAATTGTTGAAGAGTGCATAATTTAGGCAAACACATTAAAAGGAATCTATAGGTGAGGACAACAAGTTCTCAGTAAAATATTAGTTCATTAAAGAAAATAATACATCAAATAGACATTAAATGCAGTCACTCAATGTTTTAATCCTGATCACCTATGATCATGAAAGCAAGCAACAGAGTCAAACCTAGGACAACTACAGGCACTTTCACGCAGGGATATCTTATACAGTTTTTCCATTTTATCAACACATCTTTTCAAGCAGGGGAAAAAAAACAAACAAAAAAAAAAATCGCCGATTAAATCACACAAGAATAAAGTCTTTAAAAAGGAGATGGATGAGAAATGTTAATTACTGAAAAGGTTCAAGGTGCTAACTTGGATAACATATTACTAACATGGGTATCTATTATGGTATTTTGTCTAGGCCCAAAAAGTCAGCCTTCCTGCTCTTCTGATGCTGCTTGGCCTGCTGTGTTCATCCAGCTCTACACCTTGTTATCTCAGATTCTCCAGCATTTGCAGTTCCAACTATCTCTAAAAAGCACACTCCACTTTTTCCTAACTCAAGTGAAAGATAACCTATTAAGCGATGGCATTTTATGTATTTTAAATTGATCCCACAATCTCATGTTAATTTGTTTCTGATGGCATTTTTAAAAAAAGATAACTCAATGTACATAGTTTTGTTTGGTGCTACGTAATTTCATGCAACATATTTTTCACGCGATCAGCAAGAATGTATAGTCCTGGCACTATGCAAAAGTCCAAAGTTGTCTTAAAACTTGGTGTCAGTGCTCACTGTTAAACAGCAAGAAAGCCAAATAAAGATTTAACACAACTGCATACGTTATGCCCAAACAAAACAGGCAGAGTGTAGATAACTTGGCCCTTTCAGTCTACTCTGCTATTCAGATCACAACAGATCTTCTCCCTAAACTCCACATTGGTGTGCGTGGCATGGATTTCAGTTTGTGGGGCACTGGCACCAGGATAGGATAAAAAGAAATTGCTCAGGAGGGACATGGATCGCTTGAATCATGCTGGGACGAGCACCTTGGTAAATCAAATAACTAGGATGTAGAAGGGTCCTAAACTAATTTTGGAAGGGTCGAGATTGGAAGAGGGGAAATGTAGGCTTATTAAGCAAGACAATATGGCAGCATTGCAGGATAGCTATTTGGATATGATACTCATTGGGACAGATAAGGACAGAGTAAATAAACATGGAAATACAGTAGTAAATACGATCAAGGAGGGAGACAATGAAAGGCAAAATTTATGGCTCTTGAATGCATGTAATATTCTAAAGAAAATAAGTGAATTAACCATACAAATACAGATTAATGGGTATGAGGTTCTAGCAATTAAGCAGACATGTTTACAAGGAGATCAAAGCTAGGAACTAAATATTCAGAGGTATGAGACTTTTCGAAAGGACAGGAAGGAAGAAAAGGGGGTGGGGTAGCAATGTTGATATAGGATGGAAATAGTACAATAGCAAGAAATTCTTGGTTCAAAAGACATAGTTCCACGTAGGTGGAAGTAAGAAATAAATACGGAGAGATGACATTGGGTAGGAGTAGTCTATAGACCCCTAACAGTAGCTATACAGTGGAATACGGAATCAATCAGGAGATACTGAAAGCATGTAACAATAGTAGTACATTAATCATGAGCGACTTTAATCTTCCTGTAGATTGGTGTAGTTAGACTGGCAGAGGAAGCCACGAGGAACACTGTGTGGTCGGGACAGTTTCCTAGAACAATGCTGTGGACGTAACCAGGCATCAGACTATTTTGGATCTGGTAATGCAGAATAAGGCAGATTTAATAGATTATGTCAGAGTAAAAGGTCCCCTAGGAAACCGCGAACATAATGAGGTAGAATTTACTGCTCAGCTTGAGAGGGAGGTACTTAGGTCTGAAACAACTGTATTAAGCTTAAATAAGGGTAATTCAAATGGAATGAAGGCAAAGCTGGTTGCGGTGGACTAGGGAAGAATTTTGCAGTAAAGGTAGCTGAGAGACAAAAGCAGGCATTTTAAAAATATAGTTCATGGCTCACTGCAAATATAACTCCCGGTGCGGAAGGAGATTTTAAAGAGGGTACAAGACAACTATGGTTAACTAGGAAAATTAAGGATAATAGAAGACAGTTAGGATAAGGGGGCATTTTCAAGCTGGGAGCCTTAACTTGTGGTACGTCACAGGGATCAATGTGGGGGCCACAATTATTTACAATACACATTAGCGACATGGATGATGAAAAGTGAACATACTTATGGACATGTTTGCAGATAACAAAAGCAGGTCAGAAAGCTCGTGGTGAGGACATCAGATGCAAAGTGCAGAAGGATATGGAGAAGTTAAGAGAGTGGGCAAAAACTTGGCAGACGGACTATACTGTGGGAAAACCAGAGGTTATGGCATTTTGGTAGGAAAAGACGAGCTGAACATTACTTAAACAGAGAAAAACTGCAAAAAGATACAGAACAGAGCGATTTCAGAGTCCTTGCCCATGAATCTCAAAAAAACTAGCATTCAAGCTCAGCAGTGGTAAGGAAAGCAAATGGAATGTTGGCCATTATTTCAAAGGACCTGGGATATAATAGGGAGATTTTGCTAAAACTGTATATGGCATTAGCAAGGTCACAGCTGGAAAACTGAATAGTTTTGGTCCCCTCATCTAAGTAAAGATGTACTGGTATTGGAGGCAGCCCAAAGAAGATTTGTGATGCTGATACCAGGCATGGAGGGATCGTCTTACGAGGCCTTCTGCATATTTGGGCCTGTACTTTTTGGAATATAGAAAAATAAGGGGCAAACATACTGAAACATACAAAATTCTTAGGGACCTTGACAGGGCACATTCAGAAAGATTGATTCCACAGTAGGAGAATCTGGGACAACACAGCATAATCTCAAAATAAGGGACCACATATGTAAGACAGAGAGGAGGAGGAATTTCTTCTCTTGGATGATGGAGAATCTATGGCTTTCTCTACCATGAGGTCGCCGTTGAGCCTGGGTCATTAAGGCTCATTCAAGGCCGAGATGGACAAATTTATAATCAGTAAGACTATCAGGTTACAGGGTAAAGGCTGGAAAACAGAAGTTTAGACAATCAGCCATGACCTTACCGAACGGTAGACCACACTTGATGAGGTGAATGGGTTACTTCTGCTTCGCTCTCTTTTCGTGTCGTAACACTAAACTGAAAGAAAAAGACTTAAAATATGGCAAAGTTTTGTGGAAAGCTACAGGTTTGGGTAACAAACAACAAACAAGAAATCAAAAAAAAAAGGAAAAATAAACACTTAGGGTAAACTAGCAAATGATATCAAGACAGAACAGCAAGAGCTTCTTCAAATGTGTAAAAAGCGTGAGGGGAGCCAAAGTGAACAAAGACCCCTTACAGAACAGTGCTGGAGAAATAATAACGGGGAACCAGGAAATCTCAGAGGAGTTAATCAGTACTTTGCATCAATCTTCACAGCAGAAACCACAAGCATTCCAAAGTTACTCAATGATCAAGGGGCAGAAGGAGAAAAGAAAAAACTACTATGGAACTAATCAAGTTAAAGGCCACCTACACCTTATGAAATGCATATCAGGATATTAAAGGAAGTAGCTCTGGATGTACTGATAATAATCTTACAGGAATCCTTGGATTCTGGAAAAGTCCCATAGATTTTAAAAACTTTCATTTAAAAAGGAAAGCAGACAGAAAAACAGCTAACTATAGGTCACTTAACATCTGTTATTGGGAAAATGTTACAGTCAAATATAAAGAATGTAACAGCAGACCATTTAGATATAGATTAAACAGAATTGGCAGAGGTTCATGAGAGCGAAGCGATGCCTTACAAATGTACTAGAATTCTTTGAGGTGTAACAAACAGGCTAGATAAAAGAAGAAGCAGTGAATGCAATATAATTGAATTTTCAGAGGCTTTCGTAAGGTCCATATGCGAGGCCATTTAACAAAGTATGAGCCTACAGTGTTGGGGCAACACATTAGCATGGAGAGAGAATTGGCTAACTAATAAAAGACAGGGTTGGGATAAGGGCATACTTATAGGATGGCAACCTGTACCCCGTGCAATGTCACAGAGATCAGTGTTTTGGTTAGTATTAACAATATATACAAATTACTTGGATGAGAAAAGTGATTACACTATACCAAGTTTGAGAATGACAAAAGCAGATAGAAAGGCAAGTGACAAGGATGACACAAAGATCTGCAGCAAAATACTGATAGATTAACTGGGCAAAAACTTAGAATTAATATCACAAAATGTGAGGTTACGCATTTTGATAGGAATAGAGAACCTGAATATTATTTAACAGCAGAAAGACTGCAGAAAGGTACAGAAGATGGATTTGGGAATCCTTGTCCACAAAATGACAAAAAGCTAGCAAAGTTCAACAGTAATAGGAAAAGCAAATAGAATTTTGACCTTTATTTCAAAAAGAATGGAGTATAAAATTAGGAGGTTTGGCTAAAACTATTCAAGGCACTTGTTAGACTATAGTCTGGAATGCAGTAAATAATTTTGGCTCCTTAACTAGGGAAAGATACGCTGACGTTAGAGGTAGTTAAGAGAAGTTTCACTCGACTGATACCAGCTACAGAAGTACTGTCTAGGAGGAGAAGCTGAGTAGGTTGGCCCTGTTCTCATTGGAATATATAAGAATCAAGTAATCTTACTGAAACATCCAAGATTCAAGAGCTTGACAGGATGGATGGGAAATGATCGTTTCCCTTGTGAAAGAGTTTAGGGCCAGAGAGCATGGTCACAGAAAACGAAGTTCCATATTTAAGACACAGATGAAGAGAATTTCTTCAAAGGTTAGTAAATCTCTGGAATTCTTCACCACAGAAGACTGTCGAGGCTGTGTAATTAAGAACATTGAAGACTGAGTCAGGCAGATTCTTAATCATAACGAAATCATGGGTTACAGGGGAAAAAAGCCTGAAAGTGAAGTTGAGGATTATCACATCAGCCATGACCTCAGTGAATAATGGAGCAAACTCAATGGGCTGAATTGCATACTTTATCTCCTAAGTTTATCTACAAGTTCCATAAGGTTTTGATAGATCTTTCCAGTAATGAATTTCAAAGAATCACTATTTTGAAAATATTTCCCACCTCAATTCCAACGGCCAACATTTAGTTTGAGACCGTGGATTCTAGATTCCCCAACTGAAAAAAGCATTTTCAGCATCCATCCTGAAAAGCTTCATAAGGATGTATGTTTGAACTAGATTACATTAATGTGTTACTTTCCATGGAATATAGGCAATGTTGGTTAAATTTCTTAACATTATACAATCCTCTCATCTGAGGAATCAATTGCATGAACGTTCCTTGTACTCTCTCCAAAGCAATTAAATTCTTTGACACAAATATAGAGTGCTGGGTAAACTCAGCAGGTCTAGCCTCATTGGTAAACACAGAAATTGAGTTATTGCTTCAACTCAAACCATTAAGGCTGTTCTTCCTCTCTCTATCGATGCTACCAGACCTGCTAAATTTCTCCAGCACTTTCTAGTTTTGTTTCAGATTTCAAACATCTGCAAATTTGTTTTACTTCAACTAAATCCTTCCATCAGTAAGGAGACCAAATCTGTCAGAGTACCTGCAGCCACATCAAGGCTCTACAAACTATATTAAGACTTCTTTATTGTCCTGTGCAAATCTCTTTGCATCAGCAGCTAACAAGCCATTTGCTTCTTTAATCACTTGCTGTACACCTGTGCATTAACATCATGATTTTTGCACAAGGACATCCAGGTATCTCCAAATACAAGCTTTCCTGTCGTGTAGCATGTTGAAAAGTTCCGTGCTTTTGCATATCGCCTTCCAAAGTGGGCAAGTTCAAATGGCCAACACAATATATCTGCATGTTTCATGGTATAAAATAATAAGACTTAAGAAAAAAAAGCTAAGAAAGAAATAATACAGTGGGGAAAAAATTAAGCTAATCTAAATCATCTTCAATGGGGTGAGTGAGTAAATGAAGCTTCTAATTTATAAGTGTTAATGATGGAATAAAAATTAACAATTATCGTTCCCTTTGGTAATGTGGCATCATCCTAAAAGAAGCAGCAAGATAATGGAGGAAGCAAAATATTTGGAGGGGTAATTGGGAGAACTATCTTCAGAATTGGCACTGTACCTGAAAAGGTAATGGAGGTTGAATTTACAAATAGCTTTAAAAGGGAGATGGGCAGGTACTTGAGGAGGCGGCTGCAGAGAAATAACAGTGGTATGGAACTCAGCACAACTTCTCTTTCAAAGTGCCAGCAAAGACACAATGAGCCAAATGCCCTCTGTCCTGCGCTGCAGATTTCTGATTCAAAGGTGAAAAAAACAAAACAAAATTCACCATGATCTGGTCAAATTCAAATTAATGTCTCTCATTCACATCCCACTCTCACGTCATAGCTCCATGACGCAATCACTCCTGTTGACTCACATAAGGAAAACATGACAATCCAGCAGGCTTCAGCTTTTTTAAGTCATGGCATTTTAGGACGATGACATGTACATTATTTTCGCATGTTATAGTGAACAATACTCCATATTTTTTATTACAAATGAAAGATTTTTGTGCTGAACAATGATTTAAAACTGAACGCTTTGAATGAAAAACACACATTAATACACTGGCATTTTTCTGAACTCAGTATTACAGTCAATTTTGCTTTTAAAGTGTCTTTTTAATGGAAATCTGCCAAATACACATTTCTCTTGCAAGAACGATAAGCACGAGTACTTTTGCAATTTGGCAACAACATTTTTACAATTGAAAATTTTATATTAACAAATCACTAAAGCACCTCTAAAAGGAAAACAAACTCTCCTGAACACAAACCACTATAAGCTACTTTTTCAACTACATATACTGATTATGCACTCATCTCCATCAAATATCTATCATACTGTAGCCAGATTAGTACAACCAGAATAACATTATGCTCTAAAGTACATAACTCATGAAAAAACTTGTTTGCTATCAAATACCAGACCTGAAGGAATAGGGGCGATAAAAATCTAATTGTGAATGGTTTTCAAAAAGAGGGGAGAAAGGCAGTGTAACAACAGCCTTCCAGAATGAAGAGGCAGAAATGGGTATTTCGTGCTGAGATGAAAGGGTACAGAGTTAGAACTGGATGCTTAGAGGAAGCATAAAGGACAAGTACTCAATCTGGTTGTTGGGCTCAGAAGGATCATGCTCATGGAGGGACTTGATCAGGGAAAAAAGTTCCTAAAATTCTCTTATAGATGAAAAGGGAGGCGATGAAGGTTGGTGAGAAGACCAACAGGAAAGCAGAACCTGGAACACAGTTAACATATATGAACTTCACTTTCAGGAACACAAACTATCATATTTGGATAGTAAACATATTTCTCCTGCAGCATTTTTTAAAATCAGAATAAACTGATTAATTTAGAAAAAAAGTGAACTTTTACCAGCCTATGTTTTGAACTCTCTAAATCAAATTATATTGCAATCATATTCTTATGTCATACCTCCACAAAGTCAATGTCACACTGCTTTGAAACAGTAGTGTTGCAGGAAAATTTGGCAGCTAATATGCACAGCAAGATCCCTTAATTAGCAATGAAATGATGCACCATTCCATTGTTTACAATATTGGTTGATGCATAATCGATGGTCAGGAGATCTGGCAAAGTGCCTAGTCTTCCTTGAAGTATCATGGGATCTGTAACAATCATTTGAGAGAACAAACAGGGTCTTGACTTCCTGTCACGTCCAAAAGACAGCAGGGCACAAGTACTAATCCATCAGCCAAGATTACCTGCTTAGGTCTTTGGAATGGTGCTGAACACACACATCTATGATTTAGGTGAGTGTTATGCAATGACTAAATCTGGCACAATCACATGTATAAAATACAAGTCAGAAATCAAAATGCCAAAGTACCAGAACAGTGTACAGAACCTGGAGCAGATTTTTACTGGACTTATTTGGATATTAGTTGGAAAGCTCAAAGAATTCAATCAACATACGCTTTTTTTTCCTAAGCAGATCTTGTCACAAAAACTGAACTTTTCCCCAGTATTTCAACTCTACAGGCTTTAAAATACCACATGACCAACAACCAAATTCCAATCACACCAACTGATATTTTATGGTGAAGTCAAAGTATCAGTTTGGTATAGAAAATTTTTCGGAAGTCTAAGTATTGAAAACAAAGCAATGTTAAAGATATTTTTGGAAGGATTCCTTTACTGAGATCAACTGAAACTCATTGAAGATCCAGGCCTGAATCTGCATTGAAAGGTAAAAAGGTTAACCCCAAAAGGTAATTACGGGCAACTGACATTTCATTTATTGAAGATGACACTGGCAATACAATCTAAATAAAACTCCTTTTACTTAACCAAAATAACATACAATTTAGTCTCCATTGTGTTCTCAAAATATTCATCAAGTCACTGACATAATTGTCATTAATTTGTTCACTGATGTTCTGGATTGCTGTTAGCAGATGTACCAGTTCCTAACGTACTGCAAATTAGTGCAGTGTCATAATTTGGCATGTTTAACACTGGGCATTGGACCGGACACCTGCACATATCAGGTTAAAGTTTTACTTTATCAAGCACAAAATTTAACAACTGCAATTTTCAGAATTAAAAATCTCATGCTTTGTGGCTAGAAAAGCAGTTCAAAAAGAATGGTACTACTCAGATCTGAAAGTTTAATGCCTGTCCACTCTTTGGATAGAAAGAACATTTTTAAATAAATAACCTTTTTTCAGATTATTTGCTGTGTTTGGCTTTGCATTGTATGTGTTACAGTCCAACATTTTTTGTTGGCAGACACCATCCAAATCACGATGTTGCAAAAGAACAATCTTCTTTTACTTGTATGTGACAAAAGCAAAGGAAAATAAAAGGAAACCACAGTGCATAACTAAAGACTGGGTATCAATGGTGACATGAATTGTGCATCATGTACTGGCTAAACAAACCCAAGCCAAACACAAGCTAAATGTCTTAACAAAATTTCTCCAGATCACTGAAATAGCACAACTGTCATACACACATGAAAATGACATGCTTAACGTTTCTAATTCCTGCTAAATTGCTGTGCCCTGTGGCTGACACTCGGATATGCAACATATACTTTAACACGTTCAGCGCAGTAATACTGTCAAAAAGAGTCCATCTTCCTCTCTCAGCTCCTCATATTAATAACACATTGTTTTAAAAAGAGACCGCCAACTAAACAAATTAGAACAACGTCTTAAATAAGTGTCAAGCCGCTGGGGGGAAAAGAACATAGAATTAAGTGCCTGATGAATTAGAACGAAAGTCAAGACAAACCTCTCCCCGATTTCTCTTCTATCTCTCTCCCTCCCTCTGTCACCCAGGCCGCTCTCGTTGCTGAGAAGCCGCTGCCGCCGCTTGGACTTACTGTCCCCTCCTTTCTGGGCAAGGGGCGGGTGTTACGGGGAAGGGAGGGGGAAATGAAGGAGATGGTGTGAAAGAAAATAATAAATAAATCTCCAGTGCGGGAATTCAGAATCGCCTCAACCTCCGCCTCCCCCGAGCTGCCTGCTGTCCCCTCGATGTGAGTGACTCTTCAGGATCAAACTGTGCCTCTGACCTCCCCCCTCCCCACCTTTCCTCCTCTCACTCGGTCTTTTCCCCCTCTCTTTTTTTATTTCACAAAATGGCGCGCACTACAAACCTGCGCAACAGCAAACACCTCCTCGGCGCCGCCTTTTTTCAAACCCGCTTTACACCTCCTTGCGCCGCTCGCCAGCCCGACTTCTCCGGCCGCACCGACCATTCAACTTTCTCCTCCCGCTCTCCGAATCTCCCGATCTCGCCTTCGGAGGGAGGAGGGAAAAAAATCAGAACGGAGGAGGAGGAGGGTAGGGAAGGTGGTGGTGGTAAGGAGGGAGTGGGTGAGTGAGGGATAGAGAGGGGATAACGTAAGAAAGGTAGAGTTGAGAGAGAAAAAAAAATACCCCCTCCCCGCGGGTTAAAAAAAAATTCCGAGGCGGGAAAGCCCTGAAAAAAAATTTTTCTCTCTCTTCTCTCTCCTCTTAACAACAAAATGGCGGCGGACGGAGCGCGTTGCTATGGGGACTGTCAATCACAGCGGGTGCCCCGGATGAGCCCTTGACGTCAGCAAGGGGAAAGGCGGGGCCAGGCGCCGTTGAGGATGTTGCCGGCCGCAATGCCCCGGATGCTGCACTGATTAACGGGGTGGAGTCTGTTGCCACGGGAAACCGTCAATCACACCCGTCTCCACCCTTTCTCTAAACCCGAGGCCCAAATAACCTAGAACCGCAGAAACTCTTGTTGCAAAGGGAGTGGTCGCCCTCGAGAACCTGATGGGGTTCTCTGTGTGTATATTTTTCTTTGTAACACGCTTGCAGTATATGCAAAGGTTACACAATTGAGGTTTCTTTCGTATCTTGCTCTGTTTTTCTCTATTTTTTTGTGTTGCTCCCTTTAACAGAATCATAGTCCTTAGTCACCAGATTTTTTTTGCTAGAGTTGCCGAACTTTTCATCAAGGATCCAGACTCCCCTTCTTCTCCTACCCCATAAGAACCCAAAATACAACTCGAAACTTCCCTTCATTGCGTCCCTGAATACTGACCTATATTGGTCACTGATTATTTTGAGATTGGGGGGAGAAAAGGCTGTGCGTATGTATCTGTGAAGTTTTATTTATGTATCTTTTTTAATTGCGGATGCCTGTTTCATTCGCGCACCTTCCAACAGCAGTAGAGGGCAAAAAGAGATGTTTCGAATGAAGATGACCTACAAACACACTGAAGTACACAGACGCTGTGACAGAATGGGCTTGCCGCCTATTGAGCCGTTTGCAGAGCCGCACGGTTAGATAAACGATGGAGAAAAGCCCATAACTGAATTTGAACACTCAAATAAATGTCACTGGAGGGACGAAAATTTACTTGATATCCCCCGCCCCCTGCAATCAATACCGGAAAAGCCGCAGCGAATAATGGTTTAGGACATGTATTGACATTTGCTGCTAAAAGTATCCTCTCATTGACTTTTTTTTATTCTGGCAAGAAGCGTGATACGGTACTTTCATCCTCCAACAATACCTCCAGTGACAAAACAACGATTTTACATACATCGTGTGACAAGTAAGCGGCTCTTCGCTTCATTTCTCATCAACTGGCGTGGCATACACAGTTTTAACGAGTTACGTTCCGGCACATACTGCAATGGTCTGGGACTGGTCGGGGAGACGGTCTCAGGCTATAGGTGAGTGGAAATGTAGCCTCGTATTTTTGAATGGTGATACTTAATAAAACAACACGACTTCATGGTTAATTTATTTCGATTGCAATATTGCATTTATACCCGTGGTTCTATTTATGGAACATCACTCCGTTAATATTTTTTGAGGAGACGAAAAAGGTGTGTGAAGTAGATCGCCTCTTGATCAAAAGCACACAGTGCGGTGCCGAGTGAGTGACGCATACCTGAATAGTCCCAGGTCAATGCCCATTTTCTGTTAGCTAGCCCCAGTTTCGGCAGCGATAAAAATCATTGTAATAATTCTCACTATCCCTTTCCCTACCTGAGCATGCCAGATTTAGCACGCATACTTACAGGCAAATAGATTACTGATACTTGCCATCCATGCTGTCACATTGACTTGAACACTGGAAATTAATGTCGAAATGCCCCTTCCAGAAAGTCGACATGTCACAAACAGGTATCTTTGATCTTTGAGTTTTAGTGTAGCTTTGTATATATACTGAGACAACAGATTAATTGACATTTAGCAGGAGAATGAGTCTTCCTTCTCTCCACCTACATACAGTCACGACAGCGTGGAATCTGTCACATGAATGTTCTGAAGAGAACCCCAGGGGTATTCCTGTGAGTTGCCCCCCACAGGCCACTCGGGGGTGAGGCTGACTCGTCTTCCTAACCTTGCGATGAACAGCTGCAGCACAGTGCTCCATTACCAGCAAACTCGCGATTTTGATACGGAGTGAATTCAAACAAAACTGAATTGTGATCTGAATACATGGCGAAACGCGTGCTGAGAGATCCAGTGTATTATCTGCGATGCCCAGACTACGTTTTATAAAAAAAATCTTTCAGTCACTTGCTATGCCAGTGGAATGTCTTGCAGCTGAGATTAAAAAGAACAAGCTGTTCCTTCCCGTGGCCATTGATCCAACTCAGCTCCTAGCAGACATTACATGTATTTTGCAAATTCCCAGAAGTACCTCGGATCGACTAGTTGAAGATGTGTGCAAAGCGTTCCTTTACAGCTTATTAAAGGCTTCTTTGCAAGTCGTAGATTATCTCGTCTGGTTTAATGTTGTTCTCAGGTTAGATCCCTTAAGGATGTAGCGGTGTTTTTTACATATAATTTAGCCAGTAATACTGTTTCCAGAGGGAAAAAAAACTTGCATTTTGCTCTCGCCAAAATGGCATCTATTTTAGCCTCGCTAATTCTGAAATAAGATGCATTGCAGCAACTCAACACAGTTCCTTACATATCACCTCCCAAACTCACAACTTTTGGTCTTAATTGAAACTCACCACCAGTCACCTTAAGAAAGACAAGGGCAGCAGATGTTTGGGAACATCACCATCTGCAAGTTCCTCTTCAAGCCACACACAATCTTGCCGTGGAAGAAACTAACTGTTCCTTCAGTGTCTCTGGATATAATCCTGGAACTCACTCCCTAACAGTACAATGGTGTTCCTATACCCAAAGGACTTCAGCAGTCCAGCATGCAGCAAAGCACTTATTCTCAAGGGCAATCAGAGATTGGCAATAAGTGCTGGTCCAACCAGTGAAGTCCACATCCCAAGAGTTAATGCTTTTAAAAAAAAATTCCCCAGTCTATCCATTTGGATCCCTAAATAGCCTTTATGTGGCACTGAACACAGCCTCTGTAATGTGTGGCATTACCACCATGAATGAAGTAGATTTAAACCAGACCAAACCAAACTCAAAGCAAAGCATTCCTGGAACATTGTGGGCCAACAGCAGCAGAAGAATTGTGTTCAACCACAGCCTCTAACATCATGGCCCAGCATACTACCCACTCTAACACAGAGCAGAATCAGAATCTGTACAGAGTGGAGGCAAGCCATTCGGCCCACTGAGTCCACACTGACCCACCATAGAGCATCCCACCCAGACACACACCCCTATCTTATCCCTGTAACCCCACATTTCCACCTAGCTTGCACATCCCTGGACACGTTGGGCAATTTAGCATAACAAATCCACTTAACCTGCACATCTTTGGACTGTAGGAGAAAACTGGAGTAACCAGAGGAAACCCATGCAGACAAGGGGAGAATGTGCAAATTCCACACAGACAGTTGCCCAAGGCTGAAATTGAACCCAGATTCCTGGTGCTCTAAGGCAGCAGCACTAGCCACCGTGCTGCCCCTATTATCATTACCATTAAGCTGGGGAATCACCTCTGGTTTAATGACAATTTTTGGAGAACATGTGAGGAGCAGCACCATCTACACCTAAAGTAAGATATCAGTCTGGTGAAGCTACAATATAGGATATCATGATTGTTAAGTAGGAGAGCTAAGCGATCCCATAATGATAAATCAGATCGAAATATTTCTGTTTTGCAATATCCAGTTACAATTAATGGTGGATTGTTAATAGGATGAGAAGATACCATGAACATCTCCATTCTTGTTTATGACAGAGTCCAGGACATGAATCTGAGAGATAAGGCTGAGAATTTTACCACCGTCTTCAACCAAAAGTGACAAATGGGTGAACCAATGTTGTCTCTGCTTGGCATCCCCATCATCACAGAAACGAGTCTTGATCAATTTACTTTACTCCCCATAATATCAAGAAACGATCCATTGTTTGTATTCCATAAGGGCTATGGAACTAACAATGTCCAAATTAGTGCTAAAGTCTTGTGCTTCAGCACTGGCATCTATATAATGAAGTGGCAAGTTGCCAAGGTATATTCTGTTCACTAAAAAGCAAGACACCTATAATCCAGCATACCATCCTGTTGTCCTCCACCTGATCATTAGCAAGGTGATGAAAGGGTGTGGTACTCACCAATGACCTGTTTACTGATACTGAGGAGTTGGCCAGAATCACTCAGCTCCAGACATCAGCATATCCTTGGTCGGAACATCAACAAATGGACTGAATTGTAGAAGTGAAATGTAAGTAGCTGCCTTTGACAGCACAAGGCAGTATTTGACCAAGTAGGGCCTCAAGGAGAAAGTTAAATCAATGGGAATAGGGAGGATAACTCCACACTGGTGGGATCACATCTCGCACATAAGGTTATTTTGATTATCCTCGGCCAGATCTAATAGGTATTTTCTAATCAATCTGTTCATAAATGTTATTAAACACCTCTGGATTAGGTAGGACTTTAACCCATTCTTTTGATTTAGAAGTAGGGACACTATCACTACACCACAAGAGCTCCAATTTTCTCATGGTAGTGTCCTAGGTTTAACCATCTTCAGCCGATTCATCTTGAGCTTCCTTCCAAAATAAGGCCAAAACTGGAGATGTTCGCTGATGATTGCAATTCAGTTAAGCAGTCGCTGTTTGCATGCAGCCTGACTTGGGACATAATTTTGGCTTGAGTTTATAAATGACAAATAATACTCACGGCCAGGTAAATGGCAGAAAGTGACTATCTCCAACTAAAAAAGTATAACTATCTCCTCTTGATATTCAATTACATTATCATAATTAAATTCTCAAGTCTCAAAATCCTGGGTGTCACCATTGATCAGAAAATTTAGCAGACTAGACACACAAATGCTGTGACGACAGCAGCTGTTCAGAGGCTGGTAATTCTGTCATGAGAAACACACTGCCTGACTCACCAAACCTCTCCACCACCTACAAGGTGCAAGTCAAGAGTGTTACGGAATATTTGCCACTGAACCAGATAACCGGAGTGTTAATTGTATCAATACAGTTAAGCATATGTAGATGGGGTGGCTTTAATTGATTCAATTGACCTTAAGCACATTAAAAATATTTAGAGATAGTAAGAACTGGAGTCAGAGATGACATAGTGTGGAGCTGGAGGAATACAGCAGGCCAGGCAGCATCAGAGGAGCAGGAAAGCTGACGTTTCAGGTTGGGACCCTTCTTCAGAAATGGGGGAGGGGGAAGGGAACTCTGAAATAGCTAGAGAGAGG